>NC_133325.1:620970083-621592583 GCF_042186555.1 Aquarana catesbeiana | reverse complement strand
CCTTTAGGCCCCTTGTGTTAATTTCATGTTTTGGTGAGCAATGATTCTGAGCATACATGTTTGTACTTTTGACTTTTGTGTGACGGATTTGTGTACTGACCATACAAAAATCTGATGTCAAACCGTTGTCCACCAAAAATTTACTAGCCTGTCATCCAACATTTGTTGGCCAAAACAATTGTCAAAAGGAGCGTACTAACGGTAAGATTTTAGGACACCAAACCAACTGTACAGAATTCAGTGCCTTTCATGGAGACACTCACCCTACATCTTCAAACAACACCCCAAGACACTATCCACATACTTCTATGTTACAGACCACCTGGACCAAAGACCAATCTCCTTACACCCCTCACAGAATTCATGTCAACGCACACCCTGAAAGCAAAAAACTTATTGGTACTTGGAGACTTCAACCTCGGGGCAAACCCCACCTAAGACCCTATCGCCACCGCCTGCATTAACCAACTGAAAGAATTAGGTCTTCAGCAAGTGATAAATGCTCCTACACATGGTTCAGGACACATTCTGGACCTCATCTTCAAACAAAATATGGACGTCAACATATTCGACAACCTACCGCTACCATGGACGGATCACCACGCTATCAAATTTGAAATCGCCACCAACACCACTCTCCAAAAACGGAAACAGGCAAATACAACACGTTGGACAAGATCTCAGAAAAAACTACACTCCAAATTCTTCAAAACCACATTATCAAACAAAATAGCAATGCTAAATTTAAACCACTCACCGGAACAAACACTCAACTCCTTAAACAAGGCATTACTACAAACAGCGGACTCAGTGGCTCCAAAACGTAGAACACCCAACCGCAAAATAAACTCTGGATGGTTTAATGGCACTCTTACTTTACTAAAGCAGGAACGCAGAAGAACTGAAAGAGCTTGGAGAAGAATCTCCACAAAGGAAAACCACACAAACTACAAAACATTCACGGATAAATATCACAAAGCAATCTTCAAAGCAAAAAAGGAACACTTCTCAAACACCATCTAAACAGCCCTAAACCGCCCTCGGGAACTCTTCAAAATAGTCACCAAGACTATGAACCCTACCTGCCTAGAGCCCCCAGGAAATGAAACCCAAGAATTCTGCAATGAGTTATCAGATTTTTTTCATCGACAAAATCGATAACATCCGGGAAACAATTCAACAGAAAAAATCAACCAACCTCATCCAACTAAAGCAAATAGAAAAAAACGATACGATCATCACACAAGCACCAAATTTTTTGCTGACCCCAATCACCTCTGACACCACCAAAAACATCATCAGAAGCCTCAGACAGCACATCACCAAACAACATAATTCCCACAAAACTCCTGAAAGAATGTTCTGACATCTTGGCTCCTACTATAACACACCTCATAAACCAGTCATTCAAAGAAAGGACTGT
This sequence comes from Aquarana catesbeiana, assembly GCF_042186555.1. Lineage (NCBI taxonomy): Eukaryota > Metazoa > Chordata > Amphibia > Anura > Ranidae > Aquarana > Aquarana catesbeiana. The sequence continues at coordinate 621,591,160 of NC_133325.1, read as the reverse complement.
CCTAACTGCCCTCAAACATGGGATCGTCAAACCCCTCCTAAAGAAACCCAACCTCGACCCTAATGACCCTAACCATCGCAGACCGATAACAAGCCTCAACACCATTTCCAAGATTATGGAGAAAGCAGTAGTACAACAGCTACAACACCACCTGGACAGACACAATCTCCTGGATCCTCTGCAATCAGGCTTCCGTCCAGGCCATGGAACAGAAATGGCACTCCTCAAAATATGGGACGACGCCCTCGAAACAGCTGATGATGGAGAATCATGCCTCCTGGTACTGTTGGACCTCAGTGCAGCGTTCGATACAGTGGACCACAATACTCTACTCATCCGCCTCACAGAAGTAGCAGGAGTCACAGGTTCAGATCTACAATGGTTCGCATCCTTCTTAGGGAATCGCTCTCAGACAGTGAAACTAGGAGGATTCTACTCTAAAACCCGCGCGATCTCTTGTGGAGTCCCTCAAGGTTCACCCTTGTCACCAGTACTCTTCAACATCTACATCCGCCCACTCCTCAAAATCATCAGAAAATCGGACCTCTGCTTCCACTCATACGCTAATGATACCCAACTCTACCTCCGCATCACCGGAGAAAAAGACCACCTTCAGCAACTAGAAAAATGCCTCACTCTGATAGACGACTGGATGACTACTAGCTCTCTCAAACTCAACGGATCAAAAACAGAGCTTCTTCTCCTACACGGAAACCAAAATTCCAAAACTAAGACCCCATGGACACCTCCCACCATCTTTGGACAGACCATCTCACCAAGCACCAAAGCCAAGAGTCTCGGAGTCATTTTTGACTCAGAAATGTCAATGGATGCACAAATAGGATCAGTAGTCAGCGGATCTCACCATCTCCTCCGCCTGCTACGTAGACTCATCCCATTCGTGCCAGAAGAGGACAAAGCAGCAGTAGTTGGAACAATCATCAATTCCAGACTCGACTACACAAACTCCCTCTACATAGGACTACCCCAATATCAGCTTGCGCGCTTACAACTCATCCAAAACACGGCGGCAAGACTGTTAACAGGAAAAAAACCCTGGGAATCCATCTCCCCTTCCCTGAGGAGCCTACATTGGCTAACCATAAAGAATCGGATCACTTGCAAGACCTTCTGCCTCACCCACAAATGTATACACGGAAACGCTCCTCAATACCTATGCGAGAAAATAAAACGCTACACACCCAATCGCAGTCTTCGATCTTCTAACCACAACCTCCTCCTTATTCCAAAAACCTGCTACAAAACAAAGGGAGAACGAAGATTCGCAGTCCAAGGACCGCGGCTATGGAACGCTCTACCTACTCACATTCGCATGGAAGAAAACCATCAGGCCTTCAGAAAGAAACTCAAGACCTACCTCTTCTAAGAAGCGTGACAACACAGGATGGATCCAGCGCCTTGAGGCGATTCAGTTCGCAACTGCAGCGCTATACAAATCATTCATTCATTCATTCATTCAACAGACAATTCCCTTCCAATAATCGTAACGTGTGTACGTGGCTTAAGACCCCATACACACTATTCGTTTTTCTGCAGATTTTTGTCTTCAGATTTACCAAAACCATGTAGTACAAGGGCCTGCCTGATTGCATACAAATGGAAACTCTTAAGGTTTGACCTCATATTATATGGTTTTGGTAAATCTGAAGACAAAAATCTGCAGAAAATCTAATAGTGTGTATGGGGTTTGACTGTGTTTGGCTCCCTGCAGTCCATCTGACCTCCATCTATCCATCAGAAAGCATGTGCTTCCATTGTGGAGTCACTCATAAGCTAGTGATAGGACTACAGATACCAGGGTGCCTTGGCGGGGCCTGTAGCTTATGCATGTATTTGCAAATGTGTGCAGACTAAACCTCTCTTTTTTTTTTTTTTTTTTTTCAATAAATGTTTATTTTGAAATACATAAGTAATACATTTGAAAACAATGTCATGTATGAAACAGATTTAGAAATGCACTTAACAGCTGCAGATTGTACAGTAGCAGTTTCAATCATCAAAGCTCCATTCCGGATCACCTGAGAGTAGTAAACCACGGTACGACGTAGGAAAGAAAAAAAAAGATAAAACCTCATTCTGACATGGGAAGAATCCCCCACCCTCCGGCACCCCAATGGGGAACTATCTGTGCCGGATAAGGATTCTCCAACCCCCATCATCTTTCTGATCCCCACCTAAGAAGGTGAGTTTATGACCATGGTTTGTGCAACAAAATAAATCTAAATCGAGGATTAATAAAAGTCTACTTGACGCTTTCTATTTTAAACTTTTTTAACATGGGGAGAGTAAATTAGAAGGGGATGTGTGGAAAGGAAAGGATAAAAGCTTGAAATAAGAGAAAAAAAAAAAAAAGAAGGGGAGAAAAGAAAAGAAGAGCATCATACTAAGTGTTTAGTATAGATTAGGCTGGTGGTAAGTTTGTGCTTAGGGGTTCTTACATGTCTGGCCCAGGGGTACCAGATGGACTCAAATGTATTGGTTGTGTCGAGCAATATGCTGGATAGCTTCTCTTGCACCATTATCCAGGATATTTTCCTTACTGCCACCAATAGAGAGATTTTCGGAAGGTGAATAGGTCCCGCAACCGTAAAGAAATGTCCAATTTGGTAGAGTCCCTTGTCCAGCCACCATTTAAATTACAAAATGTTTCTTCCAGGGGGGAAGTCTGGGTTGTTTAAGAGATGGGTTAATGGTTTATATGCTGACACTAGAGAGGAATCTGAATGCAAAGAATCCCAGAGGGCAAAGGAATGGGACAGAGTGAGGGCCAAAATTGGGGACGGGTTTTCAGGGGGCTCCAAAGTAGGTAGTCTAGGGTGAAACGTGGTATTGCCTGCTTTTCTATTTGCACCCAATCTGGTTTCTCATACCTGGAATGGACTACCGACAGTTGAGCTAGTCTGGCTGCTAGGTAATATTTGTGGAGATGGGGCAATCCCAGACCCCCCATTCTTCTGTGTAGGTATGAAGTTTGTTGTGGGATTCTGTAGCCCGCCTTTCCCTAAGTGAATTTAAGTAATTTGCTTTGGAAGGATTTGATGTGGTCCCTCTTTTTTTTTTTTTTTTATTGCCATGTCAGCGAGGAAGTTTACCAAGGGAATACATTTTTCCTTGTCAAAAGAAGTTTATTGAGTATACAATGTTATAAAGATACATAAAGTAAGTTTACAAGGATCTATAAAGTAAGCTCATTGTTTTACAGTAGGGTTTATATAGGTAAATATCATGAAATTTCAAATATTAAACATTGGGTTCACGTAAACCTAAATTAAAGATATATATCATTTCCTTAGTTACTTTTGTAGATATTTAAATGATTTATAACTACTATACATATTGTTTACAAGTAGAGTGTATATAGGTCAAAAAAATTCTGATAATGAGCTTTAATCGTAAGGTGGAGAAAAGGAAAGAGAAAGAAGAAAAAGGGTTGAAAGGTAGAGGTATGGTCCACAAGGTTGTCCCGCTCGTCAGTTTATTATTCTTTTTAGTTCTCTTTGAAGCCTTAGAATGGGTGTCTCTGTAAGTCATTTAATCTGTTACCATGGCAACAGGACAGAGTCATTGAAGTTTGACAGGAACTGTTGTTTTATCCAAGGATGCCAAAGTTTTTCAAATTTTGGAATTTGATTTTGATCGATGGCTACCATCTTAGCATGGGACATTGTATTATTCATTCTGTGAATTGTTTCTGCTAGTACCAATGTAGGAGATTTCCATGCCTTAGCCACTGTTTGTTTTGCAGCCGTTATTAGTTGGATCATAAGTTTGAATTGAGAGAGTGTTAACCATTCCGGTTTTAGATTAAGTAAAGTTAAATATGGATCTGGTTGTATTATTTTTTTAAATATTTTAGATGCAATCACGAAGACTTCCTTCCAGAAGGTTTGGATTACTGGGCACGTCCACCATATGTGTAAATATGTGCCTATTTCTGGGCATCCTCGAAAACAAAGAGCTGAGGTATTAGGTGAATATTTTGCCACTCTAGCGGGTACAAGGTACCAGTGAGTTAGGACTTTATAATTTGTCTCCAGTGCTAAGATGTTGGGTGAAGATGACTTAGATGTGAGCCATATGTTAGACCAGTCCGTGTCTTCTAAAGTTCGTCCCAGGTCCTCCTCCCACCTCTGAACGTAAGAGGGTCTATTAAGATTTGCTACTCCATATAATTGATTATAAAGTGATGAAATTGTACCTTTAGCAAATGGATCTTTTGTACAGATTGATTCAAAAATGGATAATTGGGATAATGGTGTACCCCCCTTTAGGAATGGTGTATAGAAATTTTTGATTTGGAGATATCTAAATATCTCAGAGTTTGGTAGATCATATTTTTCTTTAAGCGATGGGAATGAAAGGAATGATTTAGATGCTATGAAGTCATTTAGTGTCTGAATGCCTGATGTTGTCCAAGCTTTAAAAGAATTTGGGTAGATACATGCCGGATAAAAGGCCGGATTTCTGATAAAAGAAAGGAGAGGATTGTGTGGAGATTGTAACTGATATTTGGTTTTTAGTTTATCCCAGAGAGATAAGAAGTGTTTAGTTATGGGATTATGAATTTTAAAGCGGTCTTTAGGATCAAGCCATAATAAATTTGATATTAATAGAGGGTCATTTTCTGAAGCCTCTATAAATACCCATAATGGGATTTCCTGTTTTGCATGGTATTTGGACAGACTGGCTAAATGTGCTGCTCTGTAGTAGTTAGTAAAATTAGGGTATCCCAGGCCTCCTTTATTTTTGGGAAGATATAGTGTGTGTATAGGTATACGTGGTTTAGAAGAGCCCCATATAAACGAAGTTGCTCTTTTTTGTACTATTCTCAAAAAATAGGAAGGAATTGGAATAGGGAGGACTCTGAATAGATAAAGCAATTTGGGTAGAATAGTCATTTTGATTGCATTAATCTTCCCTATCCAGGATAAAGGAAGTTGCGACCATTGTTTTATTAGATTTGTGATCTGTCTTAATACAGGAGGATAATTGGTTGAGAATAAGTCAGAATGAGATGCTGTTAAATGAATTCCAAGATATGGGATTGATTTTTCTGCCCATGTGAATGGGAGTGCAGCCCTAGCCGGGATCAATTCCATGTTTGTGAGTGAAATATTAAGCACTAGGCATTTCTTAGGATTAATCATAAGGCCGGATAGGGCTGCAAATCCATCAAGAGCTGGTATTAAGTTAGGACCAGGGACCTGTGGTGATGATAGAAAAAGTATTATATCGTCTGCAAATATACATAATTTGTGTGTAATACCTCCTACTTCAATGCCAGTTATAGTTTGGTTTGTTCTGATGTATTGGGCCATGGGTTCGAGTATAAGGGCAAATAATAAGGGAGATAATGGGCAACCCTGTCGGGTACCTCTTTCGATATTAAAGGCTTCAGATTTGTATCCAGCATATTTTATATAGGCTTTGGGTTTATTATATAATGCTTTGATCCATGTTAAAAAGTGGGGTCCAAAACCCCATTTTTGTAATGAATATTGCATATATTGCCAGGATACTGTGTCAAATGCCCTCTTAATATCGAGAGATAGAAAACATAAAGGGATTTTCCGTTTTTTAGCAATATGTGCCAATAACACTGCCCTGCGTATATTATCGCCTGCCTGTCTATTTGGCATGAAGCCTACTTGATCTCTATGTATTAATTTTCCTATAATGCTATTGAGGTGTTTTGCTATTATTTTTGCTAATAATTTAATATCGAGGTTTAACAGAGAGATAGGCCGATAATTCACACAGGAAGTATCATCAGAAAGGGGTTTTGGGATCATACAAACAATTGCCATTAGTGTTTCTTGCCGAAAAGAATGTCCATCTAGAAGTTTGTTAAAAGTTTCAGTGAGAATGGGAGAGAGTATTTCTGAGAATGTTTTATAGTATAAAGCCGAGTAGCCGTCTGGGCCTGGTCTTTTGTTAAGTTTTAGGTCTTTTATGGCGTTAGCAACTTCATCTATAGTTATAGGCTCATCCAAACTGCTTTTTTGATTCTGAGATAACTCAGGTAAGCTTATTTTTGAGAAGAAGGATTCAGCCTCTGTAGGATTAAATTCATTGTTTGTCTTGTATAAAGTTGCGAGATGTGAGTGAAATTTATGGACTATTTTAACTGGATTACAAGTGTAAACATTTTTTGATAATTTCAAACGTATTGGTTTGAAAGATTTGTTAGTTGAATTTAATGCCCGAGCCAAATATGTACCTGGTTTGTTTGTATTCATGTAGAAATTGTGTTTGGAGCGTTTGAGGGATTTATCAACTGACTCAGTGAGAAATAGATCGTATTCCAATCTAGATTTTTCCAGATGAGATTTTGTACTCTGAGATGGATTATCTTGAAATGATATGTAGGCTGCATTAAAATTGAGTTCTAGTTTTTTTGCTAGATTTTTGCGTTCCCGTTTAAATAGTGCCATTTGTCTTTGTATTGTACCACGCAAGACAGGCTTATGAGCTTCCCACAGTGTTATTGGGGAGATGTCTGTTGTATTATTAATTGATATGTATTCCTTTAAAGCTTGTTCAATGGCCATCTGATGTAGTGGGTGTTTGAGCATTATGTCCGGTAAGTACCACGTTGGGTCATGCGCTTTTGGTATGGCTGAGGCTATAGTAGTGTATACTGCATTATGGTCAGACCACAGAATCGGAATTATATCTGATGCAATAATTTCTGGTATCATTCCTATTGTTAGAAAAATATGATCTATTCTGGTTAAGGTTTGATGAGGGTGCGAGAAATAAGTGAATTTCTTTTTCATTGGGTTACTTTCTCTCCACGAATCTACCAGATTGTATTTGGAAAGAAGTTGAGAAAAAGGTAATCTAGAGGTTATTTTGGATGGTGTAAAAGGTGATTTATCTAGAAATGGGAGGAGGACCTGGTTCGAATCCCCACACATTATCACTGTTCCTATTTTGTGTGTATTAATAACTTGTAATATATGTGAGAGGAATGGTGTAGGTTGTTTGTTAGGAGCGTAGTAGGAAATCACTGTGATTGCTGTATCCATTATATAATCCATGAGTATCAGGTATCTACCTTCTGGGTCTTTAATTTCTGATGATAAGGTGAATGGTGTGGATCGGTGAAATGCAATTAGAGTTCCCCTTTGCTTGGTACAGGCAGAAGCCGTGTAAATTTGTTGATAAAAAGGAGAAATATATTTTGGAGTAGAATCTTTGGTGAAGTGTGTTTCTTGGAGGCATACTATGTGAGCCTTCTTGTTATGGAAAGTACGGAAGGCTTTGGTCCTTTTTTGAGGGACATTTATTCCCTGAACATTCAGGGAAAGTATATTCAGTGGTGCCATGGCAATAGATAAAATAGTTTTGACTTACTTTTTGTTATGCAGAGCTGACTGCGCAGATCAACCTGTGTGGACTGAAGAGATGAATAGATAGAAAAGAAACCAGTGAATTCTGGAGTAAAGAGTAAACAAAAAACATATGAGATTAGATGATACATTGTATAAATTATTTTTTGCAAGTAATCACAATTTACCCGTGAAAGAGAATAAATATCTCTCTCAGGGGAATAAGTGCCTTCGTCACACTCCCACATAATATGGTTGGGAGAATGAGGAGGGCTAATGGGGGTACACGGATCTTCCGCTTACAGGAGAGAAGTGCTATGTCAAAAGACATCAAAATGATGTTTCATTAATTGGAGTGCAGAATATAGTTTTTGTTGAAATTATTTATTCCAGGGTGGTTGTATATGGTTAGTCTTGCCCTAGGCTAAATAATTCAGTTAGAAAGGTACTGTTAATAAATTTGGTATTGATGAAGATAGTTTGAATTATTTTGGGATTTTAACCCTTTTAGAGTAAACAATTACATATTTTATTCATATGTAACTGTTTAGATATGTTAACTCATAAAATTGAGGTTGTATTGCTTCAGATTAGAATAAACAAAAACATAATTCTAGGAACTAGTTAGGTAATAATATATTTGTTTTAAGAAAAGAAAGAAAAAGCTTCCATTACTTCTGGGTTATTGAACATATTTGTCCTAAAAAGTAATAAATCTATTGTTATTACCTGATAATATATAACTGAACAAGAATTTCCTTATTTCACTTATATATTCTAAGGCTATATGAATCAGAAGTAATAAGAAATATAACTGGAATGTAACATGATCCCACACAGTGTGTGACTATCAGAATGCAGTTACATTCAGTTATAAATATAGGTTTTTTATAGAGAACCATCTCTTAGTATAATAAATGAAGAGATATCAGGAATTAGGATGTCAGTCCATTGAATCTTCTTGGTCCATGGATGATGTGGCATAACGGCCTCTTTTGTGAGAATGATGATTCCCATTTTGTTCTGAAATTTTCTGGGTGCTGCCTGAAGTTGAAGATGATGCCATTCTTCTGCGTGTGGGAGTGTTGCTGCTTGTGGGTTCTGTCAGATTTAATTTTAAAAGGGTTTGTTGTAGTTCATCTGCTTCTGTAAATTGTACCTTGGTAGTTAAATCTGACTGAAAAGGGGAAGCCCCATTGATACATAATGTTGTGGCGTTGCAGTTCCATTAGTTGGGGTTTCATGGATCGTCTTTTAGTAATAGTAAGTTGGGATAGGTCAGCAAAAATTTGATAATTGTGTCCTTGAAAATTAAGTTCCTTTTTTTTCTCTTGCAGCAATTAGTATTTGTTCTTTCGTTCTGTAATAATGAAATTTTGTGATTATATCACGTGGGGGTCCATCTTTCTTTTTGGCTGTGAGGGCTCTGTGTACTCTGTCCAGTTCTAAACGTTCAATAGGGATATCTGGCTTTAGTTCTTGTAATAGAGCAGTAATAGTAGATTGCAGGTCTGTCACAGTTTCAGGTATTCCCCTTATGCGCAAGTTTGAACGTCTGGCTCTATTTTCGTAATCTTCGAGCTTAGTTTGAAGTATCAAATTCTCTTTTTTTAATTGTTCCAATTCTGTTATATTTTCTTGGGTTGTAATTTCAATTTCATCCATTTTTATTTCTAAGGCTGCGGTGCGGTTTCCCAGCTCTCTTATTTCTTTGGTTAGGCTTTTTGTTATTTGGTCTGAGGTTTGTTTTAAAGCCTTATGAAGCATCTTTTCAAATTGTAATAATATTACTGGGGATGCTGAGGAGTCTTGTGGAGAAGTTTGTGAGGATTTGTTCTGTATCTGACTCAAATGGAGAGTCTTGCTGTGACATTTTCTGTCTGTGAGAGCTCCCTGATGCTGTATCTTGTGAGGTGACTGGAGCTGCTTCAGCTGCAATGAGTGCCTGTGAGCTCTTTGTGAGGTGATTTTTATTTCTGCCACGGTTTCCTCCCAGTACCATATTTCCTGCCCAAACTTTCACAGTTTGTTCCCTGGGGCAAAAAGGTTCAAATGGATACATTTTGAGCCTGCAGGCTCCGCTTTGTCCTTCTCTTCTCTCCTCAGCGGTGTGGAGCTCTAACAATGCATGCCTGCTCCGCTAGGCTCCGCCTCCTCTGTTTGGGAATACATTTTTCAAATAGGTAGTATTCAAAATATTTCCCTTTTTATCATCACATCATTGTAGCTTTAGATCTATTTCGTTGCTTAAGTCATTATTTTTACACAAAAAAAAAAAATAACAATGATAATAATAATGCACAACAATAACTTCCGACTAGTTACTCTTACTTCCTTCCTGGCTTACTCCCCCCCCTCCCCTCCCCCCTCTTCCCGAGACCGGACCTCTTCCCCCCCAGTCTTCCTCTCTGCCTTCCCATTTACTCATGCCAACCGCCCCTATTTCGGTTTTGTCTTGCTCTGTGGCTAGTTCTACCCTCTCCTTCACCCTAAGTTGTCCACATCTCTTAGTAGGCATATCACTCATATGAAATAGAAATACCCCAGGATCTTTTGGCAAATCAAACTGCGTGATCTCCTTTATGTATTTTCTAATCTCATCCCAGTAGATTCCTATTTCAGGACATAGCCACCACATATGGGCCGTCGTCCCTATTTCAGTACATCCCCTCCAGCAGAGCTGAGATTTTTCCCCATGGATTTTCTGCATCCGATCCGGCGTCAGATACATTCTTGTCAGGCATTTGTAGTTTAGCTCTAACAGGTTGCTATTAACCAATGTGGCCGAAACTCTCTTCAGTATCATAGTTACTTCTGTCGCTAATAGTGGTTTTCCTAGCTCCTTTTCCCATTTCTCTATAAAGGCCGGAATATCCGGCCTTCTCAGCTCGACCAATATTTTATATATCCGGGAAAAGCCACCTTTTTCATCTGCCTCCATACATATTTTCTCTAGCAGGAGTAGATTCCTTATTGTTCTAATTGGTTGAGGTAAGGATTCTATAAAGTGCTTTAATTGGTTATAACGCCATAGATTGATAATTATCTTATCTCTCCTGTTCTTAAGCTCTTGTATTGGGCATATTCTACCCCGATCCATTACATCTTTCAGTTGTTTATTATCCTCTAGTAGCCATTTACCAAACCACTCCTCCTTCCCCGGGGGGAAGTAATCCACATCTTTAAGTGACATTAACGGTGAGTTATACTCCCAATGTTCCCTTTTGTGTATAGTGTCCCATGTTTTAAGTGCATGCCTAGTGATTTTGTGAATTTCAGTGCTGTGTTTTCTTAATTTTAGTGGGCTCCATATGATTTCGTGCAGTTTTATATTACTAATTCTGTTTTCGATTTCTACCCAGTGTTTTTCTTTATTTTTAACCCAATCAACCACTCTCGCTAGTGCAATGGCTTCATAATACTTCCGGAGATCCGGTGCTCCCCATCCCCCTTTACTTTTAGTGTTTATTAATTGGGTGTATTTTAAGCGGGGTGTTTTCCCTTTCCATATGAATCTTAATAACATTGAGTGTAATCTTTTAAGATATGTAGGTGGCAGCGTAATTGGGAGCATTTGCATTTTATATGTTATTTTTGGTAATAAGACCATTTTGAAAATATTTATTCTTCCCGCCCAAGGCAGTTGTCCCTGCTGTATTCTATTTAGTTCTGATTTTACCTCATTCATAAGCGGCATAAAGTTCACCTGATATAGCTTTTCGATAGATGTTGTAATTTTAACACCTAGGTAATTTAGAGCTTTTTTCCCCCACACAAAGGGGAAGTATTTTTGGTATGGGTAGTCCCTCATCTTATTGGGATTTATGTCTAGCACTTCTGATTTTGTTGGATTTACTTTAAAGTTAGATAATTTCCCATATTCTGTTAAGGTGGCCATAATGTTCGGTAGGGAAATCCTTGAGCGTGTTATATAAAGCAGAATATCATCTGCAAAGGCAGCGAGCTTGTACTCAACGCCACCTATCATTACTCCTCTTATATACAGGTTCTGTCTAATCCTCATGAGAAGGGGTTCCAGTGATAGCAGGAAAAGCATAGGAGAGATCGGGCATCCCTGTCTTGTTCCATTGTACATATTGAAGGACTCAGACAGGATCCCATTTATCTTTACTCTCGCTGACGGCCTTGAGTACAGAGCCCCTATCCACTTACAGATCTTCCCCCCATAACCAACTTCTTTAAGTGTCTCCATCATGAAGTCCCAGTCTACTCTGTCAAACGCTTTTTCAGCGTCTATTCCTGGGTTATCAGGAGGGTTTTAATACTATTATCCCTTCCCTGCTTGCCTGATATAAACCCCACTTGATCTGGGTGAACGATCCTTTTTATTGTTTGCTTTATTCTATCCGCAATTACTCTTGCAAATAGTTTTGTGTCCACATTTAATAAGGATATGGGTCTGAAACTAGAACATAGTGTGTCATCTTTTCCTTCTTTGTGTATAATCGCTATGTTGGCTGCTAGTGCGTCTCTATTCATTTCCCCCTTCTCTCCTATCTCATTCATATAAGAGCATAATTTTGGAGCTAAGTAATCTTGATATTTTTTGTAATATAATGCTGTCAGCCCATCTGGACCCGGGCTCTTGCCTGTTTGTGTCTCTCTAATAGCCTTCCTCACTTCAGACTCTGTAATGGGGACCTCCAAGGATATTCTCTCCTCTTCGGTTATTTTTAACATCCCGGTTCCTTTTAAGTATTTTTTAATTTTCTCTTGTTTTTGTTCCTTCTCTTTGCTTGTATCATTTTTGTTTATAGAATACAATTCCCCATAGAATTCTTGGAAAGTTTTTGCTATATCTACGTCTTTATATCTAATTTCCCCTGATTTGGTCCTTATTTTATCAACATATTTATTACTTTTCTTTTTACTTAATGCCCTTGCCAAGAGACGACCAGGTCTGTTACCAGCAATATATCTTTCTTTTTTGACTAGGTTATACTTCTTTTGATTTTCTAATTCTATCTGTTGTCTCATGACCTCTCTAGATCTGAATAGTTTGTCTAAGATTGCTCCCTCCCCCGACTTCTTGTGTTGTTGTTCTAGCTTTATGATTTCCTCCTGTAGCACACAAAGCTTCTTTGCCTGCCTTCTCTCTTTCTCTACATCCGCCTTTATAATAATCCCTCTGATGCACGCCTTATGGGCCTCCCAGACTATTGCTTCTGATGTTTCCTTTGGAGTGTTTATATTAAAATAAAATTCTAGCTCTTCTTTTATTAACTTATCAATTTTCCTATCATGCAGGAGGTCTTCATTTGGTCTCCAGTTGTTGTACAGAGGTTTTTGTATATTTTGTTTTATTCGTAACATCACCGGTGCGTGATCTGAAAATGTTATAGGTCCTATATTTGTGCTTTCTACCTCTTCTAAATACCAATTATCTACAAAGAAAAGATCAATCCTGGAGTACGTCGCATGCACAGGGGAGTAGAAGGTGTAGTCCTTTTTCATCTGATGTTGCATCCTCCACACATCTACTAGCTGACAATGATGTAATTTTTTCTTAAGTTTATTCATCCATACACCTCCATTCCCCCAAACATGTGACGTACTATCTCTCCCCGGTTCAAGGCACAAGTTAAAATCTCCTGCTACAATAGCCCTCCCCCTCTTGAAACCTTCAAACTTTGATAGGACTCCCAGGCAATATATATTGGCTAAAGTATATTCCTTCCCATTCAATTTGCCCCTCAGGAACAAAAAACGTCCCTCAGGATAAATTAGTCTCTCCTCTATCTGGAAACGAACTTCCCTTGCAAAACCAATCGCCACCCCTTTTGCACCTCTTATCGGGGAGTCGCTATATATCCAAAACGGGTAGTCCTTAGAAATCATTTTCTAGTTTCTCCCCAGATATAGGTGCGTCTCCTGGAGAAAGAACACCTCTGGTTTGATGGATCTCAATTCGCCCATTATGTTCGCACATTTTATGGGCGAATTGAGGCCCCTCACATTATAAGTAACTAGCTTTATTCAGGCCATTTAATCTGCTTTTATAAACCATATAACAAGAGGACAAGAGGTTTGTACCGGTCTCGCCCCCCCTCTCCCCCTCCCCCCGTCCCCCCTTTTGGGGGTATCGGACCACCCAGTGGCCCCATTAACCGTGGCCCTACACACTCCACCCGGCCCTATGGTTATCCCCCCGAGGGTTGAGCTCAGTGGGGTAATCCTTAAATCCCCTAGCCCACCCCTATATTTACCAGGTCATCCTCCCCCCTCCTTTCCCCTGCCACCCCATCCCAGCCATCCGCTGTCCCTCTTAATCAGTATGGGTAGCGAACAGAACAGATATAGTAACCTGGGAAGCAGCGTCATCTTTACGGAGTTCACTCTCCCTAGCCATGACAGGTTGTGCTTGGACCAGGATATGAGGTCTGATTCCAGCTTGCGATACATAGGGGGTTACTAGCATAGAGGGATTCAGTTTTTGCTGTTAGGTTAATTCCCAGGTATCTAATGGAAGAATCATTCCATTTGAATTTGAAGGAGTTTTGTAAGAGGGCTACGGTGTCATGCCCTGTACACACGGTCGGAATTTCCAACAAAAAATGTGCGATCAGAGCTTGTTGTCGGAAATTCCGACCGTGTGTGGGCTCCATCGAACTTTTTCCATCGGAATTTCTGACACACAAAGTTTGAGAGCAGGCTATAAAATTTTCCAACAACAAAATCCGTTTGCGTAAATTCTGACCGTGTGTGGACAATTCCGACGCACAAAGTGCCACGCATGCTCAGAATAAATTCCGAGACGGAAATGCTTGGTCTGGTAAAATTAGCGTTCGTAATGGATAGAATTACGAACATTTAAATTGTTGAATGCAGCACACTCTCTTCTTTATAATGCTAGAAGAATTAAATAGTTTTGCTGCTGATATTCACACAGAGTTTTCACAAACTTCTTTCTTTATTATTTCTCGTGATTTCATGAATATATTTTTATTTGTCACATCTACCGAAATTTTTTTATTTTTTATATTTTTTTGTATTATTTGTTGTATTTTTTTAAAATCCAGATCTCCTGTTTTTTGTTTTTTTGTTTTTTGGTGATCTCCAGAATAGTTTTGGGTGTGTTTTATGTGTCAAGTTACCACAACACCATAATTATCTTGTCTTTTTTAATCTCAAGAAGATTGGTTGGTGTTAATGTCCTTTGTTAATTTCACATTGTATTTTTGAAATGTACCTGCCTCCTCACAAACAAACTATCCTTTTTGAAGGAAAACATACATAGGCAAGTATTAGTTCCCAAAAATACCTTTAGTAAGGGGTCCTAACCAAATAAAGAGGAAGGCAATGCTGGAGAAACAGCAAAAATTGTCGAAGCCTTTGGCCCCCAGGGCACACATCAACTATTTTCAGGCAAAATTGGTGGCCTGAGGAGTCCTTATTTAAGGGAGTACAATCTGGTCCAGAAGTCCAAGAGATCAGGAACAGCAGCAGATGACATACATGTCCCCAGGCTGTGGTCATACAACAGCCTGCATCTTTTGTCAGACCAGACTGAACCCAGGGCCATCACTTTCTTGTCGAAACGGGGAAGACACATGAAAAAAAGATTTGGATGCTGCACACCCCGAGTGATATGGAAAAAAGAGAATTGTCCCCCATATGAGATTTTCTAGGCAGCAGAAGGGTATAAAGGTGATATTATATGGTTTAAAAATAGTTGAACTTTATTAATAGCATAATCTCAAAGAATGACAATGATATACAAAATATGAGCTGTAATACAGGAGATAACACAAGTGAAGCTGGCACAGTAATATACAAGGTTCAAGCGCTAAAGTAGGATGTTAATACTGACGCGTTTTGACCCCGTCTGGGTCCTATGTGGCACAATCCCTGCTGGAGGAAGGGAGGTGGAGGCGGCGTGCATGCACCTTCAGTTCGACTAGGTAACTAATCAGCGACTAGCCTTCCTTATATAATGAGGTAGCATTGGGGGGATCATTTGTTTTATCCCTACCATTCCAACAGGACGGCTATATTGACTTACAATCTGGATACAGGTAACTAATAGTAACCTCATAACCCATTGACTCCATTTACCTATAACATCTATCCTACCATTGTGGAACCGTTATATTGTGATTCATTTCTATTGTTGTTCTATTTCTCTTTCTCCTTTTACATAACCCACATTCACTTTTCATGTTTGTTAGTGTCAACACACCATCACTGATACATTTCACATTCTCACATCACTTACTTTTTTGTGTTTTGTTTTGTTTTTCTTGTCCACCATTGCACTTTTGGTCTCTTTTTGGCCCCGTTCACTGCATTTTTATCTTTTTCACATTTTCCCAACTATTGGGCTCCTCTTTCATCTATCTAATTATCTATCTATACTTTTATTCCTCCACTTGCACCCTTTTCATATTTCTCCGTCTTTTCACCTTTCACCTTTTTTCTATTTCTATACAGTCTTTCTCTGAGCTCTTTCTTTCTGGTCCCTTTTTCTTTTCTTATCTATCTTCCCCTCCCCATTCCATCCTTCCCCCCTCCTTTCGGCCACGCTTTCCCGCCCCTCCCTTTTTTTTTACGTCCCTTCCCCTCATCACTTGCGTGTCTGGGTCCTCTTCTTCCCTTTCTTCTCTTTCATCTCGTCCCTTCCTTTCTTTCATTTCTTCCTTTATGTTTTTATTTTCTTTCCTTTCATTGTGCTATTCTCTCCAATTAATCTTACTATATAACATTCTTACCACCATCTACTTTGGACACACTGATACCTATATCTATTTACAGTTACTATTTCTACTATTTTTTTACCTTCACATGAGTATGTGAACAACTACATGCTGTTGGTCCTAGAAATCTAGATAACAGTTAAAAATGCAAAATAACTTTATAAGCAGATTTAGTATTTCCAATATTTTACGATTGGTAATGATACATACATTTCTATCCGTGCTAAAATGAAATGCACTGATAGTACTGTTACTTGATGCTTCGGCTGCAGGTGCTGCTCGCTTGCCCTCACGCCCCTCCCTGGCTGGGGAATTTATCCACCTTTGTGACTCCTCGCAAGACACGCATGAGCGGTTTGGCTCCCTCTGTTGATGTGGTTACTGGCCAGGGCCCCCCCGCTAGGACCAAGTGGGGGAGTTTTTAAAGAGTTTTAGGCTCAGGAGAAATCGCTTAACACAATGTGATTGGTAATTATACCGATAAATGTATACCTACTATTTGTTATTTTATGGCTATATCCATGAGTCTCAACAAATGCAAATTTCCCTACAGCGCCCGAATCCTCTGAAGAAGACCCGACAGGGTCGAAAAGGCGCCAGGATTACCATCCTACTTTAGCGCTTGAACCTTGTATATTACTGTGCCAGCTTCAGCTGTGTTATCTCCTGTATTACAGCTCATATTTTGTATATCATTGTTATTCTTTGAGATTATGCTATTAATAAAGTTCAACAATTTTTAAACCATATAATATCATCGTTATACCCTTCTGCTGCCTAGAAAACCCCATATGGAGGACAATCACTTTCTTTTCTCACACAGGTGGGTATTGGGTGTGATTTGGGCCCTCAACCCCTTATTTAATGTTTTATAAATGTTTTCCTCACACATGAGGCGTTGGCCCTCCTGCATGTCCTGCAGTTTTGGTGGCAGCCAGGGAGGCAAATGCCTCTTCACAAGTGGGGGTGGCTCTGAGGGATGCAGAAGCCTCCTGAATCAGCCTGAGCGCTGACTCCTCCACGTTACTCCCCCTCCTAGGTCTTTTGTTTGGAAGGCGGAGGGGAGGAACCTGCGATTCTGTGAGGCTCCTCCTGGCTGCCACTTACCCCCACCTCCTCCTGGCTGCCACTAACCCCTGCCACCTCCTGGCTGCCACATTCCACAGCCTCCTCCTGTTTGCCACATTCCACTGCCTCATCCTGTGTATGAAAAAGGGACATAGTTTTAGTTTTTTCTTCATCAATCACACACAATTTTCATCTCATGACTGTTGCAAATTGAATGTTAATAAATAGAAAAGACTATCATTCTGAGCCCAGCATTTTTCATTATTATCCCAATTATTTTTGCCAAATACTGTCTATTAATATGTAAATGCCTTTATTAAATCAGCAATTAGTGATCGATAATAACATCTAATAAACATCATTTATGTCTTCTTCCTGGCTGGAAGTCCCAGGTTGGATATCGGAAGCCTCAGCTGGGGTGAAAGTCCCTGACTTCAGTCTGGTCTGACAGAAAGCAAAGTCTCTTATAGTACCACAGCTTGGGGACATAAACGTCATCTGCTGCAACTCCTGATCTCTGGGAATCCTGGACCTTCTTGCGCTCCCTAAGATAAGTGCTCCTCAGGCCACCAATTTTGGCTTTTAAATAGGGGATGGTTGCCGTGGGGACCACCGGCTTCACCAACTCCAGCAGTTTCTCCAGCGCTGCCTGCCTCTTTTGTTTAAGATTATAATGTGGGTGTTCGACCTGCCACAGACAGGGCAGCTCCCTGTATTTGTCTATGAACAAGGGGAGGAAGTTGTGATCATTGAAGCCATCCATTTTCTCTGCAAGACAAAACACAAGACAAACCCTAATGTCAGGCTAAACTCTCCAAATCTTGTCCCAACATAGGCCTCAATCTATAAGCAGTATAGGCCCAAGTTAAACTTGTACCTTCGTTATCACGATCGGCGCTTCTGATACTCCTTCCTCTGCTCACAGATCATACATACGATGCACGCGTGTTACGCTTTATATACACTGAGCAACGTGAAACTCCGCCCGCCCCTGATGTTCTTTCTAGTCTATTCCCCACCCCCTCTCTTTCGAAGCAGTGGGAGAGATCGCATGGCGGAGACAGAGCAGGTGCATGATAATAGCAGCAACGAGGAGGAGGAGGAAAGCCCAGAGCCAGAAACATCACGATCCCGGGGGAGATTTAAGGCCTCAAATATGGCCTTTGTTGAGATGGTGGAGATTGTAGACATATTGAAGAGGGCCGACTATGACGGGAAGCATGGACCTTACCCAAACCCAAATGTCAGAAAGGCCAAGATCATGGCTAAAGTTGTGAAGAGTCTGCACAGGAATTTTGGGGTACGACGATCCAAGGATCAACTGAGGAAACGGTGGTCGGACCTCAAATTAAGGGAGCACGATTAGTATAGAAGGATCAGGAGAGTGCTGCAAAAAAGTAGTTGTCCTGTGTTCCTATTCTTTCTTTTTATTATGGTTGTGCTGCTCCATGTGCTTTTCTTTACTGTTGTACAGTTTAAAATGGCAACTTTCATGTTCATGGGCACATTAATCGTTTGTAGGAAACATTGTTCGTTCAGCCACTAAAATACGATGTTTTGGCCAGATGCAGTTCAATACGGTTTTTCTGGCCTTCTATTAATAAAAGTTTGTTGTCTAGATCGGTTTGTAACTAGAATGAAATGCATACTAGATTCTGTGTAAGGAGAGGACACTCAGCAGCTGTTTACACTTCTGGACGCTGGAGCACTAGTGTGGGACAAAAGAACACCCATTTTATTAGGGGGCCCACACAGGTGCTCCAGTGGATACTATAGGGGTGTCTCCATCTGTGAAGCTTGCACAAAACAGGTAAGTATTCAAGCTTTACAAAGTACAAAAAAAAAATCTTCAGCTTGGAACTCTGCCAAAACAGAAAATTGTACAACACTTCCAAGCAATGTTTCATAGACATGTGCACACTGAAATATTTTTTTTCTGAATTTCATTTTCGTCCGAAAAATAAATTTATTTAGTTACTCCCAAAATTTGTTTTTATTTATTTAGTTTTTCGTTAAAAATTGCATTCATCCGAAAATCCAAATTAAGGTTGAATCTGTCATTGAAGGCTTATGGTGTCTGTCGAATGTTCAAAGAAAATTCGACGGAGCAGTTAAACTGTACGACGCCCTATAGTTTACCTGCTCCGTTGAATCTTCTTAGAACTTCCAACAGACACCATAAGCCAAAGTATGTGTGTACTTAGTTCTAGCTATTTTACTGCTCCTCCTCTTTGGTTACAATTAGCCAATAACATTCATCATCATTATTTTTATTTATCTTTTCTCCCCTACGTCAATTTTTTTCTCCCCTACGTGGAATCTTTTCTCTCTATGTCGAATCTTTTCTCTCTAAGTAGAATAATCTTGGACTAATAGAGTTAAGGTTAGGCACATTCGACCACAGGTTTGATGGACACAAATTGTTGTTGTCATCATCATGTCGAATCTCCTATCTATATCGAACTGTTGTAGCAACGAAAACTAAAATAAAGCATTTGTTTATGTCGGATCTTTAGTTTTTCGGATTCTGCACTTTCGTTATCGTTTGTTAAAACGATAACGAAAATACCTGAAATTCGGACGAAAATGCATTCGGACGAAAACGAATGCACATGTCTAATGTTTCATATTCCTATTTCTGCCATCAAATATCTGTGTGCTAAGTATACCTATTTTTATTCACATAGGGAAGAAAAGACTCGGAGGACACCGCTCATCAGAGGAGACCAGGGACTCCCCACCTCTGGAAGAAGGGGAAATCCCCCAAACCCAACCAGAGGAGGAGGAGGGAGACATTGTAGAAATTGTCACCACAACAGGTGAGTGTCTGCGACCACAGCTTCAGGTAAGAGATGGATGCCTGCATATTTATAATACTTGGTGTGGTTTTTTTTTTTTTTTTGTAGGTGATCGGGATGTTGTGGAAGAGGAATGTCATTTCACCAGTGAAAGTGCCCAGATCCTCATCGTGGAGATAATGGGGTGTAATAGAGATTTAGAAAACATAAAGCAAAACATCAATGATGTTCAAAACAAAATGAAGAACATCATTGATGTTTTAGGGAGAATCTAAAACACCCAGAAATCCCTAAATTACTTCCGTTTTTTGTTTCTTATAACTAAAATTTTTTACGTATGTTAAAAGTCAAATTTAGAAATGCACACAATGTGTCAACATGTGCTATCTGCCATCACGGGAGATCAATGTACGCGTTTTGTGGGTGCAACCCCTTCCTCGATAATAAAGTAGCTGAGAGGAAGGGGTTGCACACACAAAACACGTCCATTGATCCCCAATGATGGCAGCTAGCACATGTTGACATTAGGCAATTTGTGTGCATCTTCTAAATTTGGCTTTTACAGGAGTGACGTCACCCCATCTGCTGAACGCAATATTAAACACAGTTTGTACATACTCATGTCTGATATTGCCTTCACTTTATAAAAGTTGAACTTTGTAAGTTCCAGGGTTGTGTATTGTTTTATGGGTTTACACATGCCTCTTTTACCTATAAAAGGGCATTTATCATTAATGTGACCTAAAAAAATGTTATACAACAAACATGTTGATTTGTTCAAAAACCTTTTTAGAAACGCACATGTGATTGTGCTTTGATTAAAAAGATTGATAATCAACAATGTGTGGCTTCTTCTTTCAATGCTCAAAAGCATTTTTTGGAGTAAAGTTGTTGTTTTCAGTGACAATGGGGGTTATTTACTAAAGGTAAATCCACTTTGCACTACAAGTGCAGTTTCAGTGCAGTCTCTCAAGTGCACTTGTAGTGCAAAGTGTATTTTCCTTTAGTAAATAAAATCCAACAGTGCTTTCTAATTTAACATAATCACGCCATTTTCATGACTGCCCAATTTCAGTCATGGTGTTGAAAATTATTAATATTTTTGTCAGTAATGCATTACATACATTAACAAAGAAAACAAGGTGTGTGTCTAGCAGACCCACAACATAATAATAATAGTTAGCCGAAGAAGAGATTGTCACCTCATGTGTAAATGAAATTTCATTTGCACTGTTGAAGAAAAAGGCCAAAAAAAATAACATTAATAAAAGATAACCGAGGAGACAGCTAAAAGAACGTCAAGCAGTAAATCAAAGCAAATATTTTTTCAGTTTCAAATAGATTTTTATTTAAAAAATGTCTTAGACATTGTCTGGCATATCGATGGCTCCCCTACCCGGAAAATATTCCATGTATCTTATACGGATCTCGCGGGCACTCTGGGGGGGCAAGCCAGGACGGCCAGTTTCAAGCGCCATCAGGGTTTGTTCATTAATATGAATTCCGGCCTCAGGCCCAACTGAGGCAGCATAGTCCTTAAAAAGTTGTGGAGAACACAGCAACACAAGATGATGTGATTGAGTTTATATTCCGCCATGTGTATCGGTGTAAGAAATAGGCAGAACCGGCTGGCCATTATTCCAAATGTGTTCTCCACCACTCTTCTGGCTCTGGCCAGCCGGTAATTAAAAACCCTCTGGTCCGGGGTAAGGGTCCTCATAGGGAATGGCCGCATAAGATGGTCCCCCAGCGCAAACGCTTCATCCGCAACAAAGACGAATGGGAGTCCTTCCGCATTGTCTTCTGGAGGTGGCAAGCCCAAGCTGCCATTCTGGAGATGCCTGTAGAACTCGGTCTGGGTGATGACTCCACCCTCCGACATCTGGCCATTCTTCCCCACATCCACATACAGGAACTCGTAAGTAGCCGGCACCACCACCAACATCACAATCCTATTTAACCCCTTATAGTTGTAATAGTATGACCCCAAGTTGGGTGGTGGGATGATGTGGATGTGTCTCCCATCAATTGCCCCTCCACAGTTGGGAAAGTCCCACCGCTGGGCACAGTGGGAGGTCACAGTCTGCCATTCCTGTGGCGTGGAAGGGAACTGTGGAGTCAAACCAGAAAATAAAAATTAGTCATTTTGCACATAAACATTGAAAGCAGATTAGACACAAACACTCAACATCAGTATAAGATTTATTTTAGGGAGTATTTAAATACAAAAATATAAGGTCCACTTATCAGATTCCTCACCCCCTCTGATGGCCCATTGTAAAAATTTGAGGGGGGAGATGTTTTGGACAGGTAACCCTCTCCACTTCATTGAGAGCTGAATGCATACATAATGTGTGTTACTTTGGCCAGGCCCTCCTTACTTACACTATTGGCAGCCTACTGGAGAGGTAAGAAGTGTCATAATACAAAAATATAAATACACACTGTCCAAATTGGAGCAAAATTTTAACATTCTGCAATTACCTATCAAGATAATAATAGGATACAAACACTTTAAACAGTACCATTTGAAAGTATTCAGGCAGGCCCTTGCACTACATGCTTTGGGGAATTCATCCATAAATCTGACCACAAAAGTGGATTGGTATCGCTTGACTTAGCGGTTGGGGGGAGGGAGGGTTCAAAATGAGTTTGGGACCCTAAAAAAAAGCCTCTGGCACTCTGCCAGAATTTAAAGAAACAAATAACATTTTTACACATTTTAGGGGGTGTTTAGGGTAAAGCACTACTATGGAGCTGACAAAATTCATTGTTAAGTGACTAGGCAAGGTGGACATAGGCCCAGGAGAGCATGCTGGGGAGGTAAGTGAAGGCAAATATGCATGTAGGCCAAAAAAAAGTTAAAAAATTCCAGCATGCATGAGGACAAAGGGGACATTCACAGCATATTATAATAATAGTAATTAGGGAATTAAAGGGATATTGGGGTGGAGGCGCGAAGGCAGTTGCTGCCACTTGCCTGTTCACGCATGCACACCTAAAGGTTGGAGATTGGGACTATCTCTGCACTTGTTAGTAACTCACAGCTGAGAAAAAATATAAAAAAGTATAAATTTTAATAACTACAATACAAAATTACAAAGTAATATATATATGCAATGCTAAAACAAATTGTATACACCGCACTGAACACAATAACTGACGGGTAAACCCGTAGAGTTTCTGTAGAGGGGGGTATACAGGATTTTTTTCCTCAACCGATTTTGTGGTCAGGAACGCTTCTTCCGGGGAAGGAGGAGTGATGATAGCAAGAACATAGAACAAGGGAGGATAGACAGCAGGGTGGAAGTAGGATAGGAGGGAGGTTGTGGGGGGGGAAATGAGGGGGGGAGGGGGAGGGGGAATGGGATGGGAGGGGCAGGGAAAGAGGTGGGGAAGAAAAGGGGAATGGAAAAAGGGGGGGAGGGGGTAAGGGGGAAAGGGGGGGAAAGGAGGAAAAAAAACGGGGGGAGGAGGAAGGGAGAAGGGAACTAGGGGAAGGAAGAGAAGGAAGAGGGGGAGGGAGGGGAAAAAATTTGGCAGGGCTGGAAGGGAGCGAAGGGAAGGGAAAGGGGGAAGGAAAAACAAGAGGAGGGAAGGGGGGAAAAAGAGGAAGGAAAGGGTGCCACAAAGATCCCCCAAGACATCCAGTGGTCTAGAGCATACAACCTTAGATGAAATAGAAAATTAAAGACACTAACACTTACCAGGTAGTTAGCTAACCAGTAATGAATGCATGGGTATGCAAGGTATGATATGTAGCATTAGCAGAGGATTCAAAGATGATCCCGAAAACAAGGATTGAACAATCAGGTTTAAGGTTGCAGCAAGGCTGGAAAAGGTACGATACATAGGACCCCCAAGTGGCAACCTCGTCTGTAATTTAAAAAAATATATAGATGGGGTCAAGATTTTGGAGGTCAGCAGCCAGGAGGGGTGAATAGGAGAGAAAGACAAGAGAGACGCACATGGGGGGAAAGATAGCAAGGAGATGAGGGAAGGACACATCCCTCTAATGCTAGCAGGGACATGAGAGTACAAGAGGAAGAAAAAGCACATGAGGTGGTTGGGAAAAGACACATCCCTGCAAGACTCACAGGGACATGCTGACACACAGGGGAGGAAGAAGTGCAAGGGATGATAGAGGCACATCCCTGCACCACTCACAGGAACACACTGACACAAGGGAGGGAGGGGTACATGAAAAAGCAGAAGACAGCTTCCTACACCCATCACAAGGGCATACCGACCTTCAGAAGAGATGATCCAATGTAGCAGCCCAGCATTGAGAGTCCACTCATGCTCGGAAAGCGGTCCAATTAAGGACCGCTATAAGAGCTCCCCAACCCGGAAGTCAGAGAACGCCGCCGTGGGCGGCGTCTGACGTAGCCGGGTTTGTTTCCCCGCACTGCGCAGGTGCACGGAACCTGTGCTACTGCGCAAGTGCGTGCTGATGTAAAAAAAATCAGTGAGATCCAAGACTATACAGTGCAAGCAGGAGAACCTGCCAGGGTAAACACATGTCCGCCAGGGGGAGAGAGGGCAAGGGATTCTACAAGGTACCAGAACCGCTGAGGAAGGAGGGGAGAGCGAGTCCTCTAAACAGCAATGTATATGAAAGCTTAAGTAAACATACAGACAAACTATACAATTGTTAATATATATATCTCTAGGAATATAACACCAGGAATGTCACCAATCCTAACACGGACAGACGGATCGTTCACATAGGTGAAGTGTCATTAGGAAAATACAGTAAAACTATTAAGAAGGGGAGGAAAAGGGGGGAAGGGAAGATGGGAGGGGGGTAAAAGGTAGGGGAAAGGGGGTGGGAAGGGAAAGGGGGAAGGGGGGAGGGGAGGGGGGAGAAAGCCAGGAGGGGAGGGGAAGTTGACGAAAAAATCACAAAAAGGTTTGTAAGATACCGTTTCATTGAGGCCGGGAGGGAAGGTAGCATTGAGCCATTCTATCCATAAAGTTTCCCTCTGAAGGACTATACGATCCCAGTTACCTCCCCTGGGATTAGGTTGCACCACCTCAAGGACTACAAATTGGACAACAGAATTATCAAATCTATGGTATAATCCAATATGTCTGCCGATTGTGGTCAGTTTACCATTCTCGGAATAATAGAGGTGATCACCAATCCTCTGTCTGAGTTCTCGAATGGTCTTTCCAATGTAAAAGTCTTTACAAATACATAACATCAAATAAACAACACCTCTAGTACCGCAGTCTGCAAAGGTTCGTGGGACAAAGAGTTCTCCATTAGGTAAAACGAACCATTTCCCCTCACAAACCCAGGGACAGTGGGGGCAATCCCCACATCTAAATGTGCCCTTGGGTCCTATCCTAGGGGTTTTTTCAGAGATATAGTGGCTAGAAGTAAGTTGGTCCTGCAGGGAACATGCCCTGCGGAACACCAATTCCGGAGCAGACTGCACATGTTTACCTAGGATATGATGTTCAGCCAAGAAATGCCAGTTGTTAGATAGGATGTTTCGAAGTACATTATGGTGTGCTGAATATGTGGTAATGAACCTAACGGGGTCATTAGAAGAGGAGGGTTTTTTGCGATTAAATAATAAGGAATTGTGAGGACGTGACAAGGCTCTATTATATGCCTTTCTAATGTTGGTAGAAGAGTATCCTCGCAGTAGGAGACGTTCACGTAACGCCTTGGCCTGAATCCTGAAATCACTTTCCAGCGTACAATTTCTACGCAAACGCAAATATTGTGCGTAAGGTATGCTGCGCACCAATGATCTAGGGTGGGTGCTGGTAGCATATAGTAGTAGATTAATGCCGGCCGTAGGCTTACGGTATAGATCTGTACCTAGGGTGCCGTCTCGTTGAGGCCGGGAGGAAAGGTGGCATTGAGCCATTCTATCCATAAAGTTTCCCTCTGAAGGACTGTACAATCCCAGTTACCTCCCCTGGGATTAGGTTGCACCACCTCAAGGACTACAAATTGGACAACAGAATTATCAAATCTATGGTATAATCCAATATGTCTGCTGATCATGGTCAGTTTACCATTCTCGGAATAATAGAGGTGATCACCAATCCTCTGTCTGAGTTCTCGAATGGTCTTTCCAACGTAAAAGGCTTTACAAATACATAACATCAAATAAACAACACCTCTAGTACCGCAGTCTGCAAAGGTTCGTGGGACAAAGAGTTCTCCATTAGGTAAAACAAACCGTTTCCCCTCACAAACCCAGGGACAGCGGGGGCAATCCCCACATCTAAATGTGCCCTTGGGTCCTATCCTAGGGGTTTTTTCAGAGATATAGTGGCTAGAAGTAAGTTGGTCCTGCAGGGAACATGCCCTGCGGAACACCAATTCCGGAGCAGACTGCACATGTTTACCTAGGATATGATGTTCAGCCAAGAAATGCCAGTTGTTAGATAGGATGTTTCGAAGTACATTATGGTGTGCTGAATATGTGGTAATGAACCTAACGGGGTCATTAGAAGAGGAGGGTTTTTTGCGATTAAATAATAAGGAATTGTGAGGACGTGACAAGGCTCTATTATATGCCTTTCTAATGTTGGTAGAAGAGTATCCTCGCAGTAGGAGACGTTCACGTAACGCCTTGGCCTGAATCCTGAAATCACTTTCCAGTGTACAATTTCTACGCAAACGCAAATATTGTGCGTAAGGTATGCTGCGCACCAATGATCTAGGGTGGGTGCTGGTAGCATATAGTAGTAGATTAATGCCGGCCGTAGGCTTACGGTATAGATCTGTACCTAGGGTGCCGTCTCGTTGAGGCCGGGAGGAAAGGTGGCATTGAGCCATTCTATCCATAAAGTTTCCCTCTGAAGGACTGTACAATCCCAGTTACCTCCCCTGGGATTAGGTTGCACCACTTCAAGGACTACAAATTGGACAACAGAATTATCAAATCTATGGTATAATCCAATATGTCTGCTGATCATGGTCAGTTTACCATTCTCGGAATAATAGAGGTGATCACCAATCCTCTGTCTGAGTTCTCGAATGGTCTTTCCAACGTAAAAGGCTTTACAAATACATAACATCAAATAAACAACACCTCTAGTACCACAGTCTGCAAAGGTTCGTGGGACAAAGAGTTCTCCATTAGGTAAAACGAACCATTTCCCCTCACAAACCCAGGGACAGCGGGGGCAATCCCCACATCTAAATGTGCCCTTGGGTCCTATCCTAGGGGTTTTTTCAGAGATATAGTGGCTAGAAGTAAGTTGGTCCTGCAGGGAACATGCCCTGCGGAACACCAATTCCGGAGCAGACCGCACATGTTTACCTAGGATATGATGTTCAGCCAAGAAATGCCAGTTGTTAGATAGGATGTTTCGAAGTACATTATGGTGTGCTGAATATGTGGTAATGAACCTAACGAGGTCATTAAAAGAGGAGGATTTTTTGCGATTAAATAATAAGGAATTGTGAGGACGTGACAAGGCTCTATTAAATGCCTTTCTAAGGTTGGTAGAAGAGTATCCTCACAGTAGGAGACTTTCACGTAACGCCTTGGCCTGAATCCTGAAATAGATTTCCAGCGTACAATTTCTACGCAAACGCAAATATTGTGCATAAGGTATGTTGCGCATCAATGATCTAGGGTGGGTGCTGGGAGCATATAGTAGTAGAGTAATGCCGGCCGTAGGCTTATGGTATAGATCTGTACCTAGGGTGCCGTCTTGTTGTTTAATGATGTTAAGGTCTAGAAATGAAATCTGAACAGTATCAATTTTAAAGGTGAACTTAAGGTTAAGGTCATTATCATCCAACTCATGGAGGAAGTTCAAAAGTTTGTCTTTCTGTCCAGTCCATACTAGGAATAGGTTGTCTATAAAACGATACCACAGGAAGGTGTCATCTAAAAATTCTGTATCTCTATCATGCAAGTGGACGTACCTTTCCCAACCGCCTAAATAGAGATTTGTGTAAGCTGGAGCGCATGATGTCCCCATGGCCACTCCTTGGATTTGTAAAAATAATTGGTTGTTGAAGGTGAAGTAATTTTTCGTTAGGATGAAGTGTAGTAATGCAAGAACAAAATAATTGAGAGGCCATGTGGTAGTATTTTGCTCAAAAAGAAAGGAACCAGCCGTCCGTATGCCCTGCTCGTGGGGGATACTGAAGTAGAGCGCCTCAATATCATCTGCCACGAGCAGGGCGTTCGGAGGGATCTGGATTCCCTCGAGGCGCTGCAACAGATCGGTAGTATCTCTAATATAAGACTGTAGGCTGCCTACATGAGGCATCAGAAACGCATCAACAAACTTACTGGCGTTGTCAGTTAAAGAACCTATCCCCGAGACGATGGGTCTTCCTGGGGGGTCCGGACATTTTTGTGGGTCTTGGGAAGGTAATAAAAGGTGGGGGAATTTGGGGACCAGGAACTTCAGCCTGAAAGAAAGGCCTCAGTGCAAAGAGTCTGGAGTTCCTGTGCAAAGGATGACACATGGGATTGGGTAATAGGTTGTTACTAGGGATGAGCTTCGAGTTCGAGTCGAACTCATGTTCGACTCGAACATTGGCTGTTCGTAAGTTCGCCAAACAGCGAACAATTTGGGGTGTTCGCGGCAAATTCGAATGCCGCGGAACACCCTTTAAAAGTCTATGGGAGAAATCAAAAGTGCTAATTTTAAAGGCTTTTATGCAAGTTATTGTCATAAAAAGTGCTTGGGGACCTGGGTCCTGCCCCAGGGGACATGGATCAATGCAAAAAAAGTTTTAAAAACAGCCGTTTTTCAGGAGCAGTGATTTTAATAATGCTTAAAGTCAAACAATAAATGTGTAATATCACTTTAAATTTCGTAGCTGGGGGGTGTCTATAGTATGCCTGTAAAGAGGCGCATGTTTCCCATGTTTAGAACAGTCTGACAGCAAAATAATATTTCAAAGGAAAAAAGTAATTTAAAACTACTCGCGGCTATTGCATTGCCGGTCTGACAATACCCATAGAAGTTCATTGATAAAAACGGCATGGGAATTCCCCACAGGGGAACCCCGAACCAAAAAAAAAAAAATGACATGGAGGTCCCCCCAAAAATCCATACCAGACCCTTATCCGAGCACGCAACCTGGCAGGCTGCAGGAAAAGACGGGGGGACAAGAGTGCGCCCCCCCTGAACCGTATTAGGCCACATGCCCTCAACATTGGGAGGGTGCTTTGGGATAGCCCCCCAAAACACCTTGTCCCCATGTTGATGAGGACAAGGGCCTCATCCCCACAACCCTGGCTGGTGGTTGTCGGGGTCTGCGGGCGGGGGGCTTATCAGAATCTGGAAGCCCCCTTTAACAAGAGGACCCCCAGATCCCGGCCCTCCCCCCTGTGTGAAATGGTAAGGGTTTTGTACCCCTACCATTTCACTAAAAAACTGTCAAAAATGTTAAAAATGACAAGAGACAGTTTTTGACAATTCCTTTATTTAAATGCTTCTTCTTTCTTCTTTCTTCTATCTTCCTTCATCTTCTTCTTCTTCTGGTTCTTCTGGTTTTTCCTCCGGTGTTCTCGTCTAGCATCTCCTCCGCAGCGTCTTCTTCCCTTCTTCTCCTCGGGCCACTCTGCATCCATGATGGCATGGAGGGAGGCTCCCGCTCTTCTCTTCATCTTCTTCTCTTCTTCATCTTCTTCTCTTCTTCATCTTCTACTCTTCTTCATCTTCTTCTCTTCTTCATCTTCTACTCTTCTTCATCTTCTTCTCTTCTTCATCTTCTTCTCTGGGCCGCTCCGCATCCATGCTGACATGAAGGGAGGCTCCCGCTCTGCTCTTCATCTTCTTCTCTTCTTCATCTTCTTCTCTTCTTCATCTTCTACTCTTCTTCATCTTCTTCTCTTCTTCATCTTCTTCTTCGGGCCGCTCCGCATCCATGCTGGCATGGAGGGAGGCTCCCGCTGTGTGACGCGTCTCCTCTTCTGACAGTTCTTAAATAACGGGGGGGCCACCCGGTGACCCCGCCCCCTCTGACGCACGGGACATGACGGGACTTCCCTGTGGCATTCCCTGTGATGTCACAGGGAAGTCCCGTCAAGTCACCGTGCGTCAGAGGGGGGCGGGGTAACCGGGTGGCCCCGCCCCCCATTATTTAAGAACCGTCAGAAGAGGAGACGCTTTACACAGTGGGAGCCTCCCTCCATGCCAGCATGGATGCGGAGCGGCTCGGAGAATAAGATGAAGCGGAGAAGAAGATGAAGAAGAGAAGAAGAAAAGAAGATTAAGAAGAGAAGAAGATGAAGAGAAGAGCGGGAGCCTCCCTCCATGCCATCATGGATGCGGAGCGGCCCGAGGAGAAGAAGGGAAGAAGACGCCACGGAGGAGATGCTGGACGAGAACACCGGAGGAAGAACCAGAAGAACCAGAAGAACCAGAAGAACCAGAAGAAGAAGAAGATGAAGGAAGATAGAAGAAAGAAGAAGCATTTAAATAAAGGAATTGTCAAAAACTGTCTCTTGTCATTTTTAACATTTTTGACAGTTTTTTAGTGAAATCGTAGGCCCTTACCATTTCACACAGGGGGGTGCCCAAAGCACCCTCCCAATGTTGAGGGCATGTGGCCTGGTACGGTTCAGGATGGGGGGGCGCTCTCTCGTCCTCCCCTTTTTTCCTGCGGCCTGCCAGGTTGCGTGCTCAGATAAGGGTCTGGTATGGATTTTTGGGGGGACCCCACGCCGTTTTTTATTTAAATTTTGGTTCAGGTTCCCTTTAAAATCCATACCAGACCTGAAGGGTCTGGTATGGAATTTAAGGGGACCCCCACGTCATCTTTTTTTTAAATTTTGGCCGGAGTTCCCCTTAATATCCATACCAGACCTGAAGGGCCTTGTATGGAATTTAGGGGGACCCCCACGTCATTTTTTTTTAATTTTGGTTCGGAGTTCCCCTGTGGGGAATTCCCATTCCGTTTTTATCAATGAACTTCTATGTGTATTGTCGGACCGGCAATGCAATAGCCTCGAGTAGTTTTAAATGACTTTTTTTCCTTTGAAATGTCATTTTGCTGTCAGACTGTTCTAAACACGGGAAACATGTGCCCCTTTACAGGCATACTATAGACACCCCCCAGCTACGAAATTTAACGGGATATTACACTTTTATTGTTTGACTTTACGCATTGTTATAATCACTGCTCCCGAAAAAACGGCCATTTTGAAAACTTTTTTTGCATTGATCCATGTCCCCTGGGGCAGGACCCGGGTCCCCAAATACTTTTTATGACAATAACTTGCATATAAGCCTTTAAAATTAGCACTTTTGATTATTCATGTTCGTGTCCCATAGACTTTAACGGCGTTCGTGTGTTCGAACAAACGTTTTTCCTGTACGCATGTCCTTGTGCGAACAGAACAGGGGGGTGTTCGGCTCATCCCTAGTTGGTACCAAGAATGGGCCCTCCTCAGGCCAATACCACTAGGAACTCCACCATGGATACTGAATCTGATTTGTCTCTATCCTCTACCCTTTCCCTTCAGAGTAATGTTCGTCCTAACACCACACCGGCAACCAATTCCTCGCGAAAAAGACTACGTTATGGTGGAGTTACTCCACCAGTTAACCCTAAGAAGGATAAGAAAGGCCCCAAAGGTCCCAAATCTGTACGTGCACTCCCTACACAAACTCCAACTGACACCACTACCCCTTCGGAAGGAGCTATGGGTCATTCCACATTACATGGCACCATTCCCAAAGTTCTCAGTTCAGCTCTTATGACAAATAAGTACACTAAGATCAATGAAGATCTAATTTTTTTAGATCTAAAGAAGCAACAGGGCAACTTAGACACTTATGTTCTGAAACCCACACAACATTCACAAAACACTCCCCATGTGACACCAACCTTAACATCATAAACCTTACCCCCTATGTGTTGACCAACGAGGAAACCTCGTTATTGCAATTGGGTTTGGGCTTCTGCCCCCTTGATGCTCTCAAAGTCACCGAGACCATCAAGGACTTATATCTTTTCGCACGCAATCTCACATTTAGATTTATCTTTGACACTGATCGCACTAACCACACTTTGGAGCGTGAGCTCACGGAGCGTACCAGACACTTCAGTACGGAGGAGTTTCGGGCACTCCGTGATCTCATGCTCCTGTATGATGGGGGGGATACTGGGGATCCGGGCCCTTCTCAAGGTGCCCGGTCCTCAACTGGTTCCTCTCAGAGAGCTTTCTCTCTGGGGACCCCCTCTCGTCATACTCCTCCACCTAATTTTTCCTAGTCATACTTGCCCAGATATTTGGGCTTTCCTTCAAGCCACCATCAGAGACCTCAAAAAACAACAATGGCCTGAATTTTCCTCCAATCTCAACCCCAGTCAAATTGAAGCACTCAAATCTTTGCAGAGATGTCCCGATGTCATCAAACAGTCAGATAAAGGCAGTAACATCGTCCTAATGACACACAACCAATACCAATCCATATGTTTGGCCATTCTTAACAACCATAATTGGTACCAACCCATTACCCAATCCCATGTGTCGTGCTTTGCACAGGAACTCCAGACTCTTTGCACTGAGGCCTTTCTTTCAGGCCTCATTGACAAAGATACGCTGGAGTTCCTGGTCCCCAAATTCCCTCGCGTCCCCACCTTTTATTCCCTTCCCAAGACCCACAAAAATGTCCGGACCCCCCAGGAAGACCCATCCTCTCGGGGATACGTTCTTTAACTGACAATGCCAGTAAGTTCGTTGATGTGTTTCTGATGCCTCATGTACGCAGGCTCCCATCTTATATTAGAGATACTACCGATCTGTTGCAGCACCTCGAGGGAATGCAGATCCCTCCGGACGCCCTGGTTCCTTTCTTTTTGAGCAAGATACTACCACATGGCCTCTCAATTATTTTTTTTTTCAAATAACAGTTTTTATTAGTCACAGGTGTATAAAAATACAAAAGAATTGTAGTTTGCTCAATACAAAATACATTTGATAGACATTCAAACTGGTATTCAGTAAACAGTAGGATATATTCGTCTAGATGAAGTAGAGATGTAATAGATTCTTCATCCGCAGAGTTCGACAACCAACAAGTATCTATTTTGTTCTGGACATAGTCCAACATTAAGGAAAGGGATAGTAAAAAGAGAAAGAGAGAGAAAAAGGAATGTAGGAGGGAGGGGGGGAGGGGGGGGAGGGGGGGGAGGGGGGGAGGCTCTGCCGCCAGCCTAGGGTGGGTCCTCCCGCCTGTGCCAGTCTTCCCAAATCTTGTCATGTGTTTCCAGTCTATCCCGTAAATGGGCTGTCATTTTTTCCATAAGTTCTATATCCTTTATTCTGGTGTAGAGATCTGTTTGAGTGGGAGGGGTCTGTTTTTTCCAGCGCAGGGCGACCAGGCACCTCGCTGCCGTGATTACATGGCCTAGTAGTTTCCTGGAGTGGTGGGGTATATTCAACCCAGACACCCCAAGAAGAAATAATTTCGGAGTCCAGGGCACCCTCACCCCCAGCAAGCGAGTCAGTAGTAGATGGACTTCCGTCCAGAATGGGATTATTTTAGGGCATGATCAATAAATATGGTATAGGGTCCCTCTATCCTTGTGGCATCGCCAACATCTGTCCGAACTGGAAGGGTAGATGGCTCGGAGTACATCAGGCGTCATATACCAGAAAAAAATAATTTTATATGCGTTCTCCTTATACAAAGTACAAAGTGAACTCTTGGCTGCCTGGGACCAGATCTCCTGCCATGTATTTTCCGGTATCTCCTCGCCTAGGTACTTCTCCCAGCGGAGCATGTATGTGTGCTTGCCCTGGTCTAGGAAACTGTAGGAATTCAATATTTGGTATATGTCAGAGATCAGCCCTCGTCTAGCCGAGCCTTCCAATATCAGGCCTTCAAACATAGTTGGAGTTGAGAATTGTAGGTCCAGAGCGATGGATTGGGCATAGTGTCTTATTTGCAGGTATCCATAGAATGCCTGCCTTGGGATGCCATATTTTTTTTGAAGCTCCGCAAAGGAGAGTAGCCTGCGATTGCATGGGTGGACTAGGTGGCCAAAATGGAATAGGTCTCTGGTCGCCCACGGGGAGGACATCTGATGAGTGAGACCTGCGGGCAATTTGGGGTTATATAGAAAAGACGTAAGGGCTGATCTCTCGGAGCATAGTTTGTGGGTTCGTGAAATCTACGCCAGAGCGTGTTGAGGTGAAGCATGGGGCCCAGGAGCTAAGAGGGGTCTACCTTCGCCATCGCATTCCATACCATACTATACGGGTGGACCGGTGCCATCCATAGTTTTTCAATTTCTGTCCACTTGTTATAGGAGCGTTGGGTAAACCAGGAAGCCAGGGCTCGTAATTGGGCTGCTTGATAATATTTGGTTATGTCAGGGAAGGACAACCCGCCATCTGTTCGTGATGCCAGCATGACCGATCGTGGTATTCTATGTCTCCTATAATTCCAAACGTGGCGGATCATATCCGCCTGTAGTTTCCGCAGCTCCGCTGTTGGGACTGGAATGGGAAGCGTTTGGAATAGGTAGAGCAGTTTTGGCAGGATAACCATTTTAACCGAGGCTATCCTCCCTAGGAGGGAGATATGATGGGTCTTCCACTTTCTCAGGAGATCTCTTATATTTTTTAGAAGAGGGGGATAGTTGGCTCTGTAAAGGGTTGAGTAAGAAGGAGTAATCTGGACTCTCAGATATTTTAGGGATAGCTCATTCCAGTGATAAGGGAAGCATTGTCGTAGATGTTGGATCTCCTGAGCCGATAGGTTAATGGGTAGGGCTTCAGATTTAGCTGTGTTTATTTTATAGCCCGATAGGGATCTGTACAGGTCAAGCTCAGCGTGTAGGTTGGGGAGTGAAATCCTAGGTTGGGTCAGGGTAAGTATGATATCGTCAGCGAACAATGCCAGCTTGAATTCCCTACCTCTCACCGGGATCCCATGTATGCTCGTGTTTTTCCGGATGGTCGCTGCCAGGGGCTCAACACACAGCGCAAATAATAGCGGTGATAGCGGACACCCCTGACGAGTTCCATTAGCAATCGGAAAGGCCGACGATAACCCGAAGGGGGTCTTAACTTGGGATGAAGGATTAGTGTATAAATGTCTGATAGCCTGCAGAAAAGGGCCTCGGAATCCCATGCAGCACAATGTGGCGAACAGGAAAGGCCAGCCAAGGCGGTCAAAAGCCTTTTCAGCGTCCAGACCGAGACCCAGCGCATCAAGTCCCTCCCTGTTTGCCACGTCTATAAGGTCAATAATTCGTCTCGTGTTATCCCCCGCCTGACGCAGGGGGACAAAGCCCACCTGGTCCTTATGTATCAAGGAAGGAAGTATCAGATTCAATCGCATTGAGAGAAGCTTAGTAAAGATTTTTAAATCAGAGTTAAGAAGTGCGATTGGTCTGTAGCTAGCACACACTGAGGGGTCCTTGTCAGGCTTGGGGATTAGCGTGAGAAATGATCTCTGCATGTCCGCGGGGATGATGGTGTTCTGAAAGAAGGCGTTAAACATCCTACACATATAGGGTAGAAGAATCGGGAGGAATGTCTTGTAGTACTCGTAGGGAAGCCCGTCTGGTCCAGGGGATTTATGTGTGGGCAGGGTTTTTATGGTGGCTGTTATTTCTTCCTCTGTGATTGGGGCATTAAGTGATGCAAGGTCCGCACCCTGGAGTCTGGGAAGGCCGCTGTCTTCTAAATAGTGTCGCATTCGGTCATTAAGGTCAGAGGGTAATGGGTCACGGGGAATCTCAGGATTGTTATATAGGGTTGTATAGAATTCCCCAAAGGTCTGGGCTATGTCTTGAGGGTGTGTAAGCAGAGCGCCCGTCCTATCTTTAATTTGGTGGGGGGTGGACATATGGGAGCGTTCAGACAGTTTGCGCGCTAAGAGGGAGTGGGCCTTGTTGCCTTTATCATAATAGGTTTGTTTTAGCCGCAAAAGTGCCTTCTCCACCTGGCCTAGTGCCAGATCTCGAAGGTTGTTTCTGAGACATACTACTTTTTTAAGGAGAGTTATAGTTGGTGAAGCCTGAAGGCGAAGTTCTAGGGCTTTGAGTTCTCTTTCAGTCTGAAGCATAGATGCTATCGCATTTTTCTTCATGGCCGAAGAGATCGCAATACAACGTCCCCTAAGAGCTGCCTTGTGGGCCTCCCAGAGGGTTGTGAGGGAGACATCGGGAGTGTTATTGTCTAAGAAGTAGTTTTTCAAAGTCGTTTCTAGTTCCGACCTAGACGGGACATGTTGGAGAAGAAAGTTATTTAACCGCCAGTTGCTGGGCTTACGTGTCGTGGTTCCCATCTCAAGGGGCATGGTCTGACCAAGAAATGGGAAGGATCTGGACTGTCTTTGTGGCCCGTAGGGTGGCATTATTAACGAAGAAGTAGTCTAAACGGGAGTGAATACGGTGAGGGGCCGAAAAAAAAGTATATTGTCTGTCTCCTGGATGGAGTGCTCGCCATGCATCAAATAAGGCATAACGTCTGCTTAATTGTCTGAATAGTTTGGAGTCACGGGCAGCTCGGGCCTGGGGGGCTGTGGAGTTAATCACATGACGATCTGGACCTACTGAATGAGCCAGATTAAAGTCGCCTCCCACAATCAGACGTTCATTGGGGGACTTAAATAGGCGTGTAAAGACCTTGGATAGGAAGTGTATCTGGTGCGTGTTAGGGGCGTAGATATTGCAAATAGTTACCGCCTGCGATTGCCATTGGCCTCGTAAAATTATATAGTGTCCCCTCGGGTCAATGAAGGACTCTAAGCATTTGAATGGGGAACCGTGCTTAAGTAGGATTGCCACTCCCGCACGTTTACGGGGGTTGAATGCTTGAAAGACCTGGGGGTATTGTCTGGATGCGAAGGCGAAGGCATCCCCCCTATTGAAATGTGTTTCTTGTAGTAGCGCTATGTCTGCCCCTGATCTCCTAAGTTCTTTCAGTGTAAGATGTCTTTTTTTATTTGAGTTCAGCCCATGAACATTAAGTGACATGAATCTAACCATGGCTCTTGGTGTGTGTGAGGGCGTGTGTACTTATCTTGTCCTGCTGGGGCACTCCCACGGAGTTCGGAAAGCGAGGAGATCCATAGATGAGGCTCAACCAGATGACCGTCCCAGACTCGCGACAGACCAAAGGAGGGGGGAGGGTGGGGAGAGGAGAGAGAGGGAAAGATAGAGGGAGAGAGAGGGAAAAAAAGAGAAAGAATGATTATTGTCATCACAAATAAGAATAAACGATTCATTGTGGGCCCGGACAGCGTAGACCGCCCGAGCTCCATTAAGTTCCAAAAAGTCTCCCCGGCCAGAACCCCAAACCAGGGCTCGGCCTGGGGAGGCATAGAGAACCTCTCAGTGCAAATTCAACTGTAAATAAGCCATCTGAACAATACAATAAAGAGGAACTTTAGTAGGATAAACCACTAGGGGGACTAGTGGGCCGGGAACAACTAGGACTAACACTAATTAGTCTCCTATAAAAGAAAAATGCCCGATGTTGAAAACAAAATGGCTGAAGGAAGGCCTTTGGGGGGGTGCTCATAGCAAAAATGGGTAGGGCAGAAGTAGGTATCTCGCCAGTCAGCCTTTTATAGGCTTGGGTTTAGTAGATCCTCGGGGAGAATCCCGGTCTCTGGGACGTTTAGTCGGGGGGATCTTCTGCCAAACCACTGGGGGTGGCGTTGGCAAGTCCACAAGGTCCCAGTCAGGCATCCGGGGGATAGGGATCTCCAAGGTGTCGCAAAAGTTTTCCAAGTCCTCCGGAAAGCGTAAAATTGCAGATTTACCCTGACGGCGGGCTGTAAGGCTGAAGGGAAATCCCCATCGATATGGAATGTCTTTCTCTTGGAGTAAGATGAGCAGGGGTTGGAGCAATCTTCTCTTCTGCAGAGTAATCCAGGAAAGATCTGGGAAAAGCTGGAGTTGTGTGTTTTCAAAGACCACTTTCTTTGCATTGCGCGCTTTGCGCATAATGTCCTCCTTTAAAGGGAAGGAGTGGACCCTGCAGATAACATCTCGGGGTCTAGAGGCCGGTTCCTTAGGGCGCAGGGCCCGATGTGCTCGGTCCATTTCTAGAGGTTTGTCTGGGGGGTCTCCCAGGAGGTTGTTGAACAGGAGCTGCAAGGTTTCATGGAGGTCTTCGGGACCTTCTGTCTCAGGTAAACCTCTGATTCGGATATTATTTCGGCGCCCCCTATTGTCAAGATCTTCGATATGACGTTGCATGTTCCGGAGCATTAAGTGGTGGTCTGCCCCTTGTATTTGAGTACGGTGCACTGCCAGTATGGTCTCTTGGATTTCCTCCTCCGCCATTTCCATCCTCACAGAGAGGTGTTTGAGGTTGGTATGGATAATCTGGATTTCCGCCTGACAAGCGGATTTAACTTCTTCAATGAGGAGTTTAAAGTCCTCCTAAGTAGGTATGGCTTGGAGACAGTCCTGCCAGGACGTAGGTTGCTGCATGCGTGAGCTGTGTCCCATGTAAAATTGGGGGTAGGAAGGAGGAGAGGATTCCCTGTGTAGCGCAGGGGGGAGCATGGAATCCTGTGAGTCCTGGGGCCGCGTCTGGGGTGCTTGCAGGCCTCCCCAGGAAGGCCTCTGCTTGGGAGGAGGGGGGTGGGCCCCCACCAGTGGATCCACAGGAGTCCCGTTTGGTGAACAAGCCACCTGGGCATATGATTTGGCTTCATCTGTCCCCTGTCTGAAGGCACCCCGATGCACATGCCTTTGTGGCTGGGGGGAGCTGGGGGGGGCGTGCACTTGCTGGGGGGTAAATCTTCCGTGGTGTGGCCTTGGTCCTTGATCACAGCTCCAATCGCCCTCCAGATCTGGCAATGGGGGAAAATCACCCGATTGGAGAGAGGGAGTAGGAGAAGGCGCTCCCCCCAGGGACAAGCAGGGGTCTGGTAGTGAGCGCAGTAGTTGCGGAAAGGCCTCTGAGCACTGTGTATAGGAGGGTGCAGTGCGGCCTGTTGTGCTGTCCCGCAGAGTGCCCCGTGTGTGGAGAGAGATGGGGGAGGACTCACCGCTGTAGTTTCCTGGTCTGTCAGCCCATCCATCTCTTGAATCTGTCCCGTTGTAGCGTGGGGTACAGATGGAGCTGCCGGAGGCTGCCATCATTGTGGTCTCGTGGCAGAGGAGGAGGCTGCCGGCGCCATCTTGTCCCGCTCGTCCTCCGACATGGAGGGCCGGTAAAAGTATGTCCGGATGGTCATAGCGGAGCCAGATGGAGGCTGGGACGAACCCCGGGTCCTGGAGGATCTGGTCCTTCTGCTTCCTCCCATATATTGAAGCCGAAAATCCCCTTTTCAGGCAGTTAAGCTGCGGGCTGGAGGAGAGCTCTCAAGTCAGGCGTCCATGCAGAGCGGCTTCCGGTCACGCCCCCTCTCAATTATTTTGTTCTTACATTACTATACTTCATCCTAACGTAAAATTACTTCACCTTCAATAACCAATTGTTTTTACAAATCCAAGGAGTAGCCATGGGGACATCATGCGCTCCAGCTTACGCAAATCTCTATTTAGGCAGTTGGGAAAGGTACGTCTAATCAGATGATAGATATACAGAATTTTTAGATGACACCTTGCTGTGGTATCGTTTTATAGATGATCTATTCCTAGTATGGACTGGACCGAAAGACAAACTTTTGAACTTCCTGCATGAGTTGGATGATAATGACCTTAACCTTAAGTTCACCTTTAAAATTGATACTGTTCAGATTTCATTTCTAGACCTTAACATCATTAAACAACAAGACGGCACCCTAGGTACAGATCTATACCGTAAGCCTACGGCCGGCAATACTCTACTACTATATGCTACCAGCGCCCTCACTAGATCATTGGTGCGCAGCATACCTTACACACAATATTTGCGTTTGCGTAGAAATTGTACGCTGGAAAGCGATTTCATGATTCAGGTCAAGGTGTTACGTGAACGTCTCCTACTGCGAGGATACTCTTCTACCAACCTTAGAAAGGCATTTAATAGAGCCTTGTCACGTCCTCACAATTCCTTATTATTTAATCGCAAAAAACCCTCCTCTTCTAATGACCCCGTTAGGTTCATTACCACATATTCAGCACACCATAATGTACTTCGAAACATCCTATCTAACAACTGGCATTTCTTGGCTGAACATCATATCCTAGGTAAATATGTGCGGTCTGCTCCAGAATTGGTGTTCCGCAGGGCATGTTCCCTGTGGGACCAACTTACTTCTAGCCACTATATCGCTGAAAAAACTCCTAGGATAGGACCCAAGGGGACATTTAGATGTGGGGATTTCCCCCGCTGTCCCTGGGTTCGTGAGGGGAAACGGTTCGTTTGACCTAATGGAGAACTCTTTGTCCCATGAACCTTTGCAGACTGCGATACTAGAGGTGTTGTTTATTTGATGTTATGTATTTGTAAAGCCTTTTACGTTGGAAAGACCATTCGAGAACTCAGACAGAGGATTGGTGATCACCTCTATTATTCCGAGAATGGTAAACTGACCACGATCGGCAGACATATTGGATTATACCATAGATTTGATAATTCTGTTGTCCAATTTGTAGTCCTTGAGGTGGTGCAACCTAATCCCAGGGGAGGTAACTGGGATTGTACAGTCCTTCAGAGGGAAACTTTATGGATAGAACGGCTCAATGCCACCTTTCGTCCCGGCCTCAACGAAACGGTATCTTACAAACCCTTTTTGTGATTTTTTTTTTGGTCAACTTCCCCTCCCCTCTTGGCTTTCTCCCCCCTCCCCTTTTTCCCCCCTCCTCTCCCTCCTTCCCCCTTTCCCCTACCTTTTCCCCCACTCCCATCTTCCCTCCCC
The DNA here is from genome assembly GCF_042186555.1 of Aquarana catesbeiana. Lineage (NCBI taxonomy): Eukaryota > Metazoa > Chordata > Amphibia > Anura > Ranidae > Aquarana > Aquarana catesbeiana. Next base: position 621,550,456 of record NC_133325.1, on the reverse strand, counting down.
CCCCTTTTCCTCCCCTTCTTATTAGTTTTACTGTATTTTCCTAATGACACTTAACCTATGTGAACAATCCGTCTGTCCGTGTTAGGATTGATGACATTCCTGGTGTTATATTCCTAGAGATATATATATATATTAACAATTGTATAGTTTGTCTGTAGGTTTACTTAAGCTTTCAGCTACATTGCTGTTTAGAGGACTCCCCCCCCTTTCCTCAGTGGTTCTGGTACCTTGCAGCATCCCTTGCCCTCTCTCCCCCCCGGCGGACATGTGTTTACCCTGGCAGGTTCTCCTGCTTGCACTGTATAGTATTGGATCTCACTGATCCTTTGGACATCAGTGCGCGCTTGCGCAGTAGCATGGGTTCCATGCACCTGCGCAATGCGGGTAAACAGACCCGGCTACGTCAGACGCCACCCACAGCGGCGTGCTCTGACTGTCGGGTTGGGGAGCTCTTATAGTGGCCCTTAATTGGACCGCTTTCCAAGCACGAACAGACTTTTAGTGCTGGGCTGCTACATTGGATCATCCCTTCTGAAGGTCAGTATGCCCTTGTGATGGGTGTAGGAAGCTGTCTTTTTCTGCTATTTCATGTACCCCTCCCTCCCTTGTGTCAGTGTGTTCCTGTGAGTGGTGCAGGGATGTGCCTCTATCATCCCTTGCACTTCTTCCTCCCCTTTGTGTCAGCATGTCCCTGTGAGTCTTGCAGGGATGTGTCTTTTCCCAACCACCTCATGTGCTTTTTCTTCCTCTTGTGCTCTCATGTCCCTGCTAGCATTACAGGGATGTGTCCTTCCCTCATCTCCTTGCTATCTTTCCCCCCATGTGCGTCTCTCTTGTCTTTCTCTCCTATTCACCCCTCCTGGCTGCTGACCTCTAGAATCTTGACCCCATCTATATATTTTTTTAAATTACAGACGAGGTTGCCACTTGGGGGTCCTACGTATTGTACCTTTTCCAGCCTTGCTGCAACCCTAAAACTGATTGTTCAATCCTTGTTTTTGGGATCATCCTTGAATCCTCTGCTAATGCTACATATCATACCTCGATATAGGCAGCCCATGTATTCATTACTGGTTAGCTAACTACCTGGTAAGTGTCAGCATCTTTAATTTTCTATTTCATCTAAGGTTATATGCTCTAGACCACTGGGTGTCTTGGGGGATCTTTGTGGCACCCTTTCCTTCCTCTTTTTCCCCCCTTCCCTCCCCTTGTGTTTCCCTCCCCCCTTTCCCTTCCCTTCCCTCCCTTTCAGCCCTGCCCCCTTTTTTCCCCTCCCTCCCCCTCTTCCTTCTTTCCCTTCCCCTAGTTCCCTTCTCCCTTCCTCCTCCCCCTGTTTTTTTTCCCCCTTCCCCCCTTTCCCCCTTCCCCCCCCTTTTTTCCATTCCCCTTTTCTTCCCCACCCACCTCTTTCCCTGCCTCTCCCATCCCATTCCCCCCTCCCCCTACCCCCCCTACCTCCCCCCACAACCTCCCTCCTATCCTACTTCCACCCTGCTGTCCCTCCTCCCTTGTTCTATGTTCTTGCTATCATCACCCAACCTTCCCCACCTAGACTTCCAGTTCATCTCACCCGGGTGTGCACCCCTTTAACACTCCAGTTTCCATATATTTATGGTTTATTATCTATTCAACCAGAAATTGTTTACAATCCCCCGTGTCTGCCGTGGGGGGATTTGTGTTGCGTCCCGCTATCCCATTGAATCCGTCTGAGTGGGTGAGCCAGTCTTCAATTTTGTTATTATTTTTGTATTATGTTGATTATTCATTTTTGCTGTATATTCTCTATTTTGCTTAAAATTAAAGTTTATTAATTGTTTTATAGACCTATCCCTCCTGAAGAAGTGGTCCTGACCGCGAAACCAATTGAGGAAAAAAATCCCGTATACCACCCTCTACAGAACCTCTCCCGTCAGTTATTGTGTTCAGTTTGGTGTATACAATTTGTTTTAGCATTGCATGTATATATTACTTTGTAATTTTGTATTGTAGTTATTAAAATGTATACTTTTTATATTCTTTCTCAACTGTGAGTTACTAACAAGTGCTGAGATAGTACCAATCTCCAACCTTTAGGTGTGCATGCGCGAACAGGCAAGTGGCAGCAACTGCCTTCGCGCCTCCACCCCTATATCCCTTTAAGTCTATTAACCGGGATGATGGCACTGACATTTGATTTTCATCAATGATTTAATTGAGGCTATACTCATGTTCATGGTAATTAGGGAATGATAAAAGAAATACAGTATATTAGCAAACATTAAATAGGATAAATACAGTATATTAGCAAACATTAAATAGGATAAATCTTACCTTAATATAGTCCTTCTGCAGGACCTAGATGATGGCAGAACAGGTCTCTGGGATAATGATCCCCAGAGCCTGGGGGGAGATGCCTGTCGAGAACTTGAGGTCCTGCAGGCTTCTCCCCATCGCCTAGCACCGCAACGTGTTGACTAGCATCTGCTCCGGAGTGATGGCTTGCTTGATATAAGGGGTCAGCAAAGCCAACAAATGGTGAAAAACAGGGTCTGTCATCCTGAGAAAGTTCCTAAAATCATCAGGATTATTCTCACGGAGCAAAGGCATGTGACAGAATTGGTCACGCTGGAGCAACCAATTCTTGGTCCATGAACTCCTCCCCACCCTGTTCATGGACTGGGCTTGTGTCAAAGTAAGAACCCCAACACCAAGCACGAACTCTATGATGAGTGCAACATGACTTCAAAAGGTCGACTGGTCAGAATGAATTAACAGATTGCACTGAAGAACAGCAAGGCCTGTGAAGAGCGACCTGAAAATCAGTAACGAACGGACAAGAACACACTGAATAAACCAATGGGAACTCACTGCATGCACTGAAGACCAGATACAAACCCACAAGCACAAACTGAACAGCAGAAAAATGATCTGAAAACCACGAGTCTGAAAAAGCGCGAATCGTCTCTCACCAAACTTTTACTAACACGAGATTAGCAAAAGGAGCCCAAAGGGTGGAGCGCTTGGTATTAAACTGCCCTTTTATAGTCTCGTCGTATGTGGTGTACGCCACCGCGTTCTTGACGTTTGGAAATTCCGACAACTTTGTGGGACAGTGCATATGCAAGACAAGTTTAAGCCAACATCCGTCGGAAAAAATCAGATGGATTTTGTCGTCGGAATGTCCAATCAATGTCCGATCGTGTGTACAGGGCATCATATTATAGGGAGATGTTTAGAGCTTGGGATTTGGTGTAGTTTACCTGGAGGCCTGAGATCTTGGCAAATTCATCCAAGGTGTGGCACAAGTTAGGGAGGGAGGTTATAGGGGAAGTGAGGAATAGGAGAATGTAATCCACAAAGAGGCCACATTTATGGGTCTGGGGGCCACAAGATACTCCCTGTATGTTCGGATTTTGGTGGACTACGATGGCAAGTGTCTCAATAGCTATCGCAAAAATGAGCGGAGAAAGTGGGCAGCCTTGTCTCGTACCTTTCGCTATTGATATTGGCTTGGAGTAATAACCTTGGAGCCTGATGTAAGCTTTGGGACTTGAGTAAAGAGCATGCATCAGGCCCATAAAATGATTGCCAAAACCCCACCATTCGAGAATTGCGAAAATGTATGGCCAGGAGGCTGAGTCAAAGGCCTTTTCTAGGTCCAGCAAGAGTAGCATGCCCGATTGTTTAGGACCCCCCGTCGAATTTGTTTGGAGAATGGAAACTATATAAATAGCCCTCCTGATCTGATCAGGGCCTTGCCTGCCAAGGAGGAACCCAACTCGATCCTTATGTATATATGCATTAATGAACTTGATTTGATTTTAGCCGTATTAGTGCAATTGTGACAGAGAAAACTGAGTACTGTCCGTGATACTTTTTTTATTTGCACTAACATACAATTTTTCAGGACAAGTTTTCGGGGTATGTCCCCTTCTTCAAGGTCCAAGCAGTACTGATTCACAAATTTTTAAGCAGAATGTTAAAGAAAAAAAAAAAAAGAGAAAAACAAACACATACAAATCAATGGTAATAAAAATAGCAGCTGAGTTAGTGAGATAAGACAGAGGGAGAGCTATAGACTGGAGGAGGGGGGGATACTGGTCAGAGAGGGGGTCATAAAACTTTAGCATAATGTGTAAGGAAACCAATATCTAAGTTCAGGCCATTATTTTTCGTGTGAAAAAGAAGTATCATTCTTAGTTCAAACCTTTTCCTTTCCTGGATAGTTCTGAAATTCCCTTTAAGAACTAAAACATTGAGGTCTTCTATAGTGTTGTCCAGCTTTGAGAAATTATGTCCCATAGGTGTGCATAAACTGTCTTCTTTATGATCTTTGATGGTATGTCTGTGCAAATTCATCCTCGCTTGCAACTTCTGTCCTGTTTCACCAACATAAGATCCTTTGCTGCACCTTTTGCATTGGATGAGGTACACAACATTACTGGAGGTACAGTTGTAAGATCCCATGATATTGAAGGTCCCATTTGTGTGTGTAACACTTTTGGATAGATTGATGTGGTTGCATAGTTTTCAGCGTTTTTTATTGCAGGGTTTGCTTCCATTATTTGTGACTTCATATTCAGAGTGAAGTTTCCTGCTGATTAGTTTGTGTCTGAGGTTGGGTGGTTGTCTGAAAGCCAATAATGGGGTTGTTGGAATATTCCTTTCAGAGTTTCATCCTCTGTTATAATGGGTTGTAAATCTTTGATTATCTTTTTGATCCCTTCAAGTGCTGGGTTGTATGTGGTGACTAGAGGTACTCGGTTATTTGTTTTTTTCTCTGTGTATAGGAGGAGATTTTCTCTTCGGGTTTTCAAGGCTGTGTTTGTGCTGTTGTTGATGGTTTTGTCTTTGTAACCTTTCTAATTCAGTGTTCTGAGATGTTTATTTCTGTCTTCTGTGTCTGAACAAATTCGGTGGTATCTGATGGCCTGGCTGTGTATGATGTCCCGTTTAGTGTGTTGGGGGTGAAAACTGGAACTATGAAGATAGCTGCATCAGTCAGTCGGTTTTCTGTTTATCGACATGTGAAGCTTGTCATCCCTGATGTATACTGTAGTGTCCAGGAAGTTTGACATGTGTGTTCGAAAAGTCAATTTTTAGGTTGATAGATGGGTGAAAAGTGTTGACCAATGAGAAAAATTGGTTTAGATTTTCTTCCTTGAGTCCGTATCATGAAGATATCATCAATATAGCGTTAATATCTGTATGGCTTTTGTTGTATGCTGTTCAGGAATTTGTCCTCCAGGTCAGCCATAAATAAGTTTGCATATTGGGGTGCCATTTTGCTTCCCATAGCAGTAACCATACACTGTAGATAGATGTCATTATTGAAAGTGAAGTAGTTGTGTGTAAGAATGAATTTGATGAGCTGTGTCACATCCTCGGCAGTGTATTTGTGGTTTGGTGAGGATGATAAGAATCTGTGACATGCCGCCAACCCATCCTTGTGAGGGATGTTACTGTACAGATATTCTACATCCATAGTGACCAGATGTGTATTTGGTGGTAATTATTGTATATTGTTAAGCTTGTTCAGAAAATCAGTGGTGTCTTGCAGGAAACTCGCAGTGTTCATGACTAAAGGTTTTAACATATTTTCTACAAGGCCTGAGATATGTTCGGTAAGTGTATTCATACCTGTTATAATGGGTCTGCCTGGATTTCCTGGCTTGTGAATCTTGGGCAGCATGTAGAAGTCTCCAATTTCTGATTTATCCGGAATCGCATTGATGAGTTCTGAATGTATGTGGCTTGGGATTGTCGCAATGAGACCTTTTAATTGCTTAGTAAGATCCTGGAACAGATCATAATCCAGTTTTTTGTAGTAAGTAGTATTTGCCAGCTGCCTCTGGCCCTCTTGTATATATTTGTCTGTATCCATCACAACGACTGCTCCCCCTTTATATGCTGGTTTGATGATTATGGCCTGATTATTGTGCAGATCATGTACAGCTCTTCGCTCCAGTGGTAAAAGGTTGTATAATATTTTCTTTTGCTGGGTGGATATCAGGGATGCGACTCGCAGCCTGAAGCTGTCAATATAGGTATCCAGTTTGGGGTTGCGTCCTTGTGGAGGTGTAAAGTTGCTGTTCTTTTTCTTTTTGTCACCTCCTATTGTCCTAGGATTCCTTTCCTTAGTGTGAAAATATTCTTTGAGCCTTATGCTGGCCATACACTATACAAAAAATCACATTTTCGAAAAATGAACGTTCGACCGTGACCACAAACAATCGTGCCATCATGTAATGTTCAGTGGACATGAATAAATTATTTTTTGTTCGTTTTTTTACATATACCTAGTGCAGACAGTTCGGACGGGAAACACATTAACCTTGCAATTTATCGTACGTTCGGCAGAAATTTTCCAAACTTCCCGTTCGTTTTTTTTCCACAAAAACGTCACAAACGATTATCGATTTGTGCCCATTAACTTGCCGAAAAACGAACGAAGTGTCTATACGAACGATTTTTCGGCCGATTTTTCGCATAGTGTATGGCCAGCATTAGTCTCCTAAAGAATTCCTCCATATCTGACCATACCTGTATATTGTCCAATTTGGTGGTTGGGCAGAATGTGAGGCCTTTGGAGAGGACTGTTGTTTCTGGTGTAGAAAGTTTATGATTTGACAAATTTAGGATTTAGAGTTCCTCTGTTATATCCACATTTTCTGTAAAGTCAGCATTTACACAAGGGATACCTTGGGATTCTGGATTGGGTTCCAAGTTGCTGATAGCAGAAGTTATAGAAGTTGTGTTTGTTTGTGTTGTTTAGGTTGTATCCAAAGGGTCTGCTCTTGGTGTAGCTTTTGGAGTTTTTTTGCTTCCTGTTCATGGCAAGTTTTTGCAGTTGTCTTTGTAAGGTTTCGATTTAATTCTTAATTTGGTTGATGCTTGTAGGGTCCAATGGTGTTGAGGTATCAAACACCAACTGCTTTTGTTTCTGGATTGTAACCCTTTTACCATACAGTTTATGAGGTTGTTCCTTAACCTTTCGCTGGTACGTCTGCAGAGTCCTTCTGAATAAGAAGAGTTCAGTGTATTTGCACAAGGATTTTTAATCCGGAGACTCTGTGGTATGAGATTCCTCTTTTTGCATCTTGAAAGAAAGAAGATGTCGCTGATGACCTGTGTTTCTTTTGTGATCGGGTTGGTAAACTGCTTCTTTATGCGGCTATATGCAGTATCTTCCATCTTACTTGATTTGATTGTAGCCTTATTAGTGCAATTGTGACAGAGAAAATTGAGTACTGTCCATGATACTTCTTTTATTTGCACTAACATACAATTTTTCAGGACAAGCTTTCTGGGTATGTCCCCTTCTTCAAGGTCCAAGCAGTACTGATTCACAATTTTTTAAGCAGAATGTTAACCACTTCAGCCCCAGAAGGATTTATCCCTTAATGACCAGAGCACTTTTTACAATTTGGCACTGCGTCGCTTTAACTGCTAATTGCGCGGTCGTGCAATGCTGTACCCAAACGAAATTTGCGTCCTTTTCTTCCCACAAATAGAGCTTTCTTTTGTTGGTATTTGATCACCTCTGCCCTTTTTATTTTTTGCGCTATAAACGGAAAAAGACTGAAAATTTTGAAAAAAAATGATATTTTCTACTTTTTGTTATAAAAAAAATCCAATAAACTCAATTTTAGTCATACATTTAGGCTAAAATGTATTCGGCCACATGTCTTTGGAAAAAAAATGTCAATAAGTGTATATTTATTGGTTTGCGCAAAAGTTATAGCGCCTACAAACTAGGGTACATTTTCTGGAATTTACACAGCCTTTAATTTATGACTGCCTATGTCATTTCGTGAGGTGCTAAAATGGCAGGGCAGTACAAAACCCCCACAAATGACCCAATTTGGGAAAGTAGACACCCCAAGGAAATTGATGAGAGGCATGTTGAGCCCATTGAATATTAATTTTTTTTGTCCCAAGTGATTGAATAATGACTAAAAAAAAAAAAATTACAAAAAGTTGTCACTAAATGATATATTGCTCACACAGGCCATGGGAATATGTGGAATTGCACTCCAAAATATATTCAGCTGCTTCTCCTGAGTACGGGGATACCACATGTGTGGGACTTTTTGGGAGCCTAGCTGCGTACGGGGCCCCGAAAACCAATCACTGCCTTCAGGATTTCTAAGGGCGTAAATTTTTGATTTTACTCCTCACTACCTATCACAGTTTTGAAGGCCATAAAATGCCCAGATGGCATAACCCCCCCAAATGACCCCATTTTGGAAAGTAGACACCCCAAGCTATTTGCTTTGAGGCATGTTGAGTCCATGGAATATTTTATATTTTGACACAAAATGCGGGAAAGTGACAATTTTTTTTTTTTTTTGCACAAAGTTGTCACTAAGTGATATATTGCTCACACAGGCCATGGGCATATGTGGAATTGCACCCCAAAATACATTTAGCTGCTTCTCCTGAGTATGGGGATACCACATGTGTGGGACTTTTTAGGAGTTTAGCCGCGTACGGGGCCCCGAAAACCAATCACCGCCTTCAGGATTTCTAAGGGCGTAAATTTTTGATTTCACTCTTCACTGCCTATCATGCCCAGGTGGCACAAACCCCCCCAAATGACCCCATTTTGGAAAGTAGACACCCTAAGCTATTTGCTGAGAGGCATGGTGAGTATTTTGCAGCTCTCATTTGTTTTTTTTGAAAATGAAGAAAGACAAGAAAAAACTTTTTTTTTTCTTTTTTCAAATTTCAAAACTTTGTGACAAAAAGTGAGGTCTGCAAAATACTCACTATACCTCTCAGCAAATAGCTTGGAGTGTCTACTTTCCAAAATGGGGTCATTTGGGGGGGTTTTGTGCCACCCGTGCATTCCATGGCCTCCGAAACTGTGATAGGCAGTGAAGAGTGAAATCAAAAATTTACGCCCTTAGAAAGGCTGAAGGCGGTGCTTGGTTTTCGGGGTCCCGTACGAGGCTAGGCTCCAAAAAAGTCTCACATGTGTGGTATCCCCATACTCAAGAGAAGCAATAACATGTATTTTGGGGTGTAATTTCACATATTCCCATGGCATGTTTGAGCAATATATTATTTAGTGACAACTGTTGAGACAGGAGAGCCAGAGAAAAACACGGAAGACGGTGGGGGAGGGGGGCATTCCCTCCCACTGCTTGTAAAAGCAGTCTAGAGGCTAATTAGCCGCTAGGATTGATTTTACATGAAAGCCAACCGCTGGCTGAAAAGAATGATACCAAGATGATACCTAAACCTGCAGGCATCATTCTGGTATAACCACTCAAAGTCGTGAATGGCGTACCTGAAGACAAAAAAATGGTTAACAATAAAGTACAGTAAACGGTAAAGTATAAAAAATTGCATACCTGAAAAGCAAACATGATAAAACATAATAACAATAAAACATTGCAGAATAGAATACAGTAAAAAAGAGCAGAACAATAGAGAGAGAATAGAGAGAGAGAGAACAATAAAACGACAACTATTTTTTTTTATTTTATATTTTTGTTTGTTTGTGTTTTTTTTTTTTTTTTTACACTTTTTTTTGTAACTAACTTTTATAACTGTAACCAGTTCCAGGTTTGGGTCTCTCAAAATGCGATGGCATCTTGGGAGACCCTGTGACAGTGTGCCTAGTCTGTGCAATGCTGTACCCTACGCTAATACTCAACTAGTGAATAGTAGCGTTCAAAACATTCACCAATGCAAAGACCAGGATTATCAGGACAGGAGGGACAATAATAGCGGGTGTCACGCCTATATCCGTGCTTGCTGCAGACACAACATCTTTTTTGGGGGGGTTCGTTGGGTAGGGGTACTCAGGAGGACATAAAAATGCCTCTCATGCAGCCAACTGCATTTGGTTGGGGATGTAAATGGGGGAAGTACGGGCGCTGCAGAAGTGGTGGGTTCCCAATTAGGATTGACGAATGCAGCAGGAAGGGCACGACGGGCCTGTTTGTCTTCTTCTTGGTGGCAGCGGGACACTACTTGTGCTTGCCACCTCACCAGCTTGAACTGCACTTATGGGACTCGCCACATCACCAAGTGTTACTGCAGTGCTGGTTTGACCATGACCGGGGACTAGGCCGCTGGTGCTTGCCAGTTCATCAAAACGCTACCAAAAAAACTGTTAGTGATTGCAGGGATCAGGCCTGACTGTGTGAACGCTGCAGTTATGCGTTTAGTGTTTTATAAGTGACAGTGATCGATCGATACTGCACTTGGCTGGGCCGGGCCAGACGGAGGGGCAAAACGCAGGTGCTAGCAGGTATCTGGGCTGATCCCGCTAACACTGCGTTTTTGGAACCCTAAACTGCTGGGGACGCTAGTATAAATCTGATCGGATCAGATATTGATCCGTTCAGATACTATACCACTAAGGGAGGTGTACGGTGTGTGTGTGGGTGTTAGCGGTACTGGCACTAACCTGACGCTGCCTGGGGCTGGTGCTTGCCAGTTCACCAAAATGCTACCAAAAAACTGTTAGCGATCGCAGGGATCAGGCCTGACTCTGTGAATGCTGCAGTTATGCGGTTAGTGTTTTGTAAGTGACAGTGATCGATCAATACTGCACTTGGGTGGGCTGGGCTGGGCCGGGCGGAGGGGCAAAACGCAGGTGCTAGCAGGTATCTGGGCTGATCCCGCTAACACTGCGTTTTTGGAACCCTAAACTGCTGGTGACGCTAGTATAGATCTGATCAGATCAGATATTGATCCGTTCAGATACTATACCACTAAGGGAGGCGAATGCTACGTGCGTAGGTGTTAGCGGTACTGGCGCTAATCTGACGCTGCCTGGGGTGATGCATATCACTGCCAGGCGATCAGGGGGCTAAACCTTTATTCGGTAATAAAAGGCGGGTGCCCTGACACTATAAAAAATAAACGAACGAGGGGTGTAATTTGTGTTTAGCTCATAACTAGGAGTATCCCTCATCTAACTTCTTTATGTCAGCTTCCCTTTCTCGTTTTATTTGAGTGGCCATCCTGATGATTTCCCCTCTGATGTATGACTTGTGGGCTGCCCACAAAGTTTCTGCAGAGGTTCCCTCAACATCATTAAGGTTAAAGTATTCCTGTAGGGCAGTGGTTCTCAACTCCTGTCCTCATGACCCACTAACAGGCCAGACTTTAAGTATTACCTTGGGGAGATGCAGACTAGAATACTGCAATCACTGAGCAGCAAATGATATCACCTGGTGTGTATTTCAGTTATCTTGCAAACCTGGCCTGTTAGTGGGTCCTGAGGACAGGAGTTGAGAACCACTGCTGTTAGGGATTTATTTAACATGGTAACTCACACTGGGTCCGAGAGCATTGACTCATTCAGTCTCCAGTGTCCTTGGCCCAGTCTCGTGCATCGCAATCGTATCGTCATGAGCACTAAGGAGTGATCTGACAGGACCGTCTCAGGACTAATAGGTGATCAATCCTGGTATATAAGTAAGTTGTGAGGGCTGGAGAAGTGTGAGAAATCTTGTTTAGTTGGGTTTAATTCCCTCCAGACATGCCTCGGGCATGTACGATTATGGCAATTGTGAGGCATTCTTTGGTCGGGCGGGTCATTTGGGAGGTGGGAGGTCTAGATCTATCCAGACCCTGATTGAAGGCTGCATTGGAGTCCCCACCGAAAATGACCGTGCCCTCCAAGATGGGGAAAAGGGAATCAAAGAGGTGCTTGAAGAAGGCCGCTTGACCTTTGTTGGGGTGTAGTATGAGATCAGAGAGTAGAGATGACCCTTGATCGTTCCTTTCACTAGGATAAATCTGCCTTCTGGGTCCCCTGTGTCAGAGATCCAATTAAATTTACATGATTTTGCAAAAATAATGGCCACCCCCTTAGTTTTATTTTCTGCTCTGGCCAGGAGAAAATTAGGGAAGTGCAAGTGAAGGAACTTGGGACTGTACCGAGCCAGAAAGTGGGTTTCCTGAACAGGGCTGGTGCAAGGATTTTTGACACCCTAGGCGAAACCTCATTTTGCCACCCCCATTGGCTCCATCCCTGACTCCACCCCCTTTGCCGTGCCCATGTGACAGGAGGCGGCGCTATACGAGAAGCATCGGCTCTGCTTCCTCTAGCGCTGGCTCCAGTGCTGCGCTGCACCTCTAATTACACTACCGGTCAGACGAAGCAGCTGCCTGAGACCTGAGAGTTAGTTACAAGCTGCAGCCTGCGGAGCATGCAGATGTGGAGGGAAACCAGTGGCTGGGCGCCCCTAGGCAGCAGTGCGCCCTAGGCGGCTGCCTAGTTTGCCTAGTGGTAGCAGCGGCCCTGTTCCTGAAGCATAACGGTATCTAGTTTTGGTGATTTGTAATGGTTGAACAATTTTCTACTTTTAAGGGGAGAATTCATGCCCTGGACATTATGAGTGGCTACCTTTAGAACATTTTGTGTGTGGTCAGCCATGGAACCAGAACTGAGCTGCATAAAAGTTTCTATCGCCACTTACCTCTGGGAGTCTTTTCCAGCTAATGGAAGTAGATGGATTCTCTAGTTTGCTCCATTGGGGTCTCTTAGGCTGTGTAGGTCAGGTGAGGAACACACTGAAAATAAAAAAAATGGTTAGGTGATGCTCAAATGAAGAAAGATTAGAAAAATGGAGAGAGAAGAGAGACAGTGGAAGAGGGGATTTTCTCCCACGGTGGGTACCTGGAACCCAGGGTGGGGAGAAAAAGGACCCAGGGATCATCTCACATGTAGGAGTGAGAGTGATTTGAGAAACAAAAGTCTCCACGCCAAAAGAGGCTTGGAGGTCCTATCCCCCGGAAATCATTAGGAATCTAAGGGGTAGGAAGAGGCACATGTGAGCCACCCCAGACCAGGGCATCCTAAATAAGACAAAAATACATTTTTAAACAATAAAACATAGAATTAAGGCAATTGGGCTAACTCCAGCAGAACTATAAACAAAGGCTAATGACTAATGTTGCCGCATCACGGGTTCCACTGTCCCTAAGATCCCAGTTCATTAGAACCCCCCACCCCACCGGGATAGATGAGGGGAGGGAATAAGCCCTATGGACTGCTAAACTTAGCCAAGATGGTTCCAGAGAGAGAGCATTTCTGTATGGTTTGTCCCTCTCCACCAAAGTAGAGAGTGGGCCTCTGGAATTCCCGCTGCTGGCGGTGATGGGAAGAATGTCAACTGAAACAAAACTGACAATGGAACACAGAATGAACACCAGGAGAACAATTCCTATATTAAGGGAGGAAGTCAATCTTGGTAGAAAGAAGATTGGTTAATTTCGTTGGCATGCAACCAACCAGGATTTAAACTCTGCGCCAATCGGGAATTCGTGGAGGGCCATGGTGGGAAGATCTGCAGGCCTTAAGCTTATTCCAAAGGGGGTTCAGAGGGATTGCTGGTGGCGGTCTTTTGTTGGATCCTGTGGAGGGGGTCAAGGTCTCCATGTCCATCCCCTGAGAGATTATCTTCAGGCTGAGGAGGAGCTTTTCTCCCATGGTGAAATTGGAAAAGGTTTGGTACTGGCCTTTATATGTGAATTTCACTGCGAACGGAAAAGCCCATCTATACTTGATGTCTTTCTGGGTAAGGGCATGTAGAAATGGTTTCAGGGTTCTTCTACGCTGGATGGTAGAATGGGCGAGATCTGCGAAAAACTGCACAGGGTGACCTTGGCAAGGCTTGTGATTGTTTAATTACCGCTCCTTTAATTGCATAGAAGTGAGGTTTGGCTATGATGTCTCTGGGGGAGCCATCCTTCCTGGGGGCCCCAGGGCTCTATGGGCTATGTCCAGCTCCAGGCGGTGTTGTGGAATGTTTGGGATCATCCGATCTTGTGTTGCCGCTGCGACATCCAGGATAGTTTTAGGAAGACCTCTGCTCCTGAAGTTGTACCTCCTGGACCTGTTCTCTAAATCGTCAATGCGAGAAACAGCCGTGTCCAATTGGTCTTGGAGGGTTTGAATAAGATCAGAATTTTGATGAGAGACTACAACAGTCTGATCCAGCTTGCTTTCAATTGCTTCCATCCTGGAGCCAATATTTTGGAGATCTGCTTTTATGTTCCCAGTGATTTTAGCTGCTGTGGAGGCTAAACCCCATATCCAGGAGAGCTGACAGTTTGAGGTAAAGGTCTTCTATATTGAAGGGGTGATCTTGGGCTGGGGCGTCATGGTGGGAGAAGTCTGTGTAGACAGACATTGCAGGCCCTACAGGGGAGAAAGCCTGATCCCTGAAAGAGTAGCTGAGCAGTGACTTTGTGGAGGCCGGTGAGGGTATCATGTCCTGTTGCCCATGTCCATGAGGCCCCGGGGGGAAGTGTAAAAGGGCTGGGGAGAACACTTGCCTGTGTTCCAGTGTGCCTTCTGTGAGGGACACATGAGGCTGTGTGGCTGCATCAGCTGTGGTGGCCATCTTGTTACACCCTGGCTGGGTGGAGGCTGTGAATCCCTGCTCCAGATTACGCCTGGCGGCCGACTTTAACATGCGGGGGTGTTCTCCGGTGGTGCGGGGGTCCGAATGCCACGATTCGGCCTGCTGTGTGTGGCTGGAGAGAGTGCCTGGTCTAGCATGGTGCGGAGTTCCGGGCTCAGGTAGCCGTCATGGAGCTCTCGCACATGCGCACTCCTAAACCCCTGTTTTTAACACATACTGTTAGGTTAATTTGGTTGTCTGCAGGCTGGTCGGTAAGTGAGCTTGGAGTTTTCCTTCGATTTATCCTGGCTTTTTTTCTATCACTGCATAAACACTCTGATCCATGATCCTGATTAGCAGGAACACTAGATCAGAGTGTCCATGACAGCATGGTGGTCTGCTTGTTTACATTGGCAGACTGCCGTTCTGTCTCTGTGGGGTGCGATCGCGGGTGTGCTGCTGACATCGCATCCGCCAGGCCTGCTAATGGGTTCCCCCTGTGGCCAATCAGCATGCAATCGTGGCTCCAGCGATGCACGCCCCCCAGTGGCTATTAGAAAAATCACGTACAGGCACGTGATTTTGTGTAATAGAGCCGCCTTGCTGCAGTATATGTACGGCAGGCGGTCGGGAAGTGGTTAAAATGGCACTGGCAAAGTAGCTATTTATATTAGTGCCATTTAAAACTAG
This sequence comes from Aquarana catesbeiana, assembly GCF_042186555.1. Classification (NCBI taxonomy): domain Eukaryota; kingdom Metazoa; phylum Chordata; class Amphibia; order Anura; family Ranidae; genus Aquarana; species Aquarana catesbeiana. The sequence goes on along the minus strand of NC_133325.1, from coordinate 621,535,412 downwards.
GGGATGGTCTCAGCAGGCTCTTGTGGGCCCTTGTCAGACATAGACAGTTGGAACCCAGCGCTTAACCCAGCATTCGAAATAAGCTCCTGAGCATCCAATGCTTCTATTACTACTATTTTTATTTTTTATGTTTGCGTTGATTGTTGTTAGACTAATTCCCTGTACACACGGTCGGACTTTGTTCGGACATTCCAACAACAAAATCCTAGGATTTTTTCCGACGGATGTTGGCTCAAACTTGTCTTGCATACACACGGTCACACAAAGTTGTCGAAAAATCCGATCGTTCTAAACGCGGTGACGTAAAACACATACGTCGGGACTATAAACGGGGCAATGGCCAATAGCTTTCATCTCTTTATTTATTCTGAGCATGCATGGCACTTTGTCCGTTGGATTTGTGTACACACGATTGGAATTTCTGACAACGGATTTTGTTGTCGGAAAATTTTATATCCTGCTCTCAAACTTTGTGTGTCGGAAAATCCGATGGAAAATGTGTGATGGAGCCTACACATGGTCGGAATTTCCGACAACAAGGTCCTATCACACATTTTCCGTCGGAAAATCCGACCGTGTGTACGGGGCATAAGGGTTTTATTGTATAATTTACGAGATATGTGTTTTTAAAAAAAATCCTTTTTTAACCTGTGAGTCTTATTTTGTGGATATCTGTGCAAAGATGACAAATCCCATGTCATCTTTAATTGTGGAATGATATTATGGTATATATTGATCATATAGCATCTGATAATGATAATTTCAAAATGAACCCACACTATCACGTATAGTACCATCAGATACCTCTTTTTTATGTCTATGCATATGTACAAGTATGTGTACAGTATATGTATGTAGTTGTGTATACATATATATGTACACATGTATATATGTACAGTATGTTAACCATGATTTTATATGGTTGTTAGACTTATGATTCCACAAGTCATTCTATTGAATTTTGTTGTAGTCCTGATGAAGAGGGGATTTTTTTCTCACTCTTGAAATACATTGGCTATTTTTAGGATAAACAAATACATTAATTTGTACACTTTTATCCTTTGGTCTACCACTTCTTCTATTTACACGTGTTTTCATTAGGTTGAATCCCAACTCCTTTAGCTGTACTGCCCATTTTAAGTGTCCTTGCCTCCACAATATAACATAAACACTGCCATGCATGCTGGAAAAGGACACTTAAAAATGAATGCCGTGTACACAAGATCGGACTTTCCAACGGGAAGTGTTCAATGTGAGCTGATTGTCGGAAAGTCTGACCGTGTGTATGCTCCATCGAATATTTTCTGTCGGAATTTCTGCACACAAATGTTTTAGAGCAGGTTCTCAAATTTTCCGACAACAGACTTTTCGAGCGTGTGTACACAAGTCCGATGCACAAAAGTCCACGCATGCTCAGAATCAAGTGCGAGACGGAAGAGCTCGCTCATGTAAAACTAGCATTCATAATGGAGATAGCACATTCGTCATGCTGCAAATTTGGAAAACTTTCAATGCAGCGCATTCTTTTCTTCTTTATAATGCTAGAATAATGAAGTTGCTTTGCTGCTGATATTCACACAGAGTTCTGACAAACTGATTTTTTAGTATTTCTCGCGATCTCATGAATAATCTTTGTTTTTGTTTTGGTTTTTTATCAAGATCTCCAGAAAAAATATTTTTTTTTTTAGTTTTTATAGTGATCTCCTTTTTTTATTTTTATTTCTCCAGATCTCCAGAAAAATCTTTGTTTTTTTTTTTATAGTGATCTCCATAATATTTTTTTTTCGTTTTGTGTGTCAAGTTACCACAACACCATTATTATCTTGTATTTTTTTATCTCAAATAGGTTGGTTGGTGTTGGTGTCCCTTGTTAATTTGACATTGTATTTTTGAAATGTACCTGCCTACTCACAAACAAACTGTTCTTTTTGAAGTAAAACACATAGTCAAGTATTTGTCAAAACAAAAATTGAAAATTTATTAGGGGTCATAAAAAATAAAGAGGAAGGCAACACTGGAGAAACATTTGGAATTGGTGAAGCCTTTGTACCCCAGTCCAGACATCAATTATTTGACAGGCCAAATTGATAACCTGAGGAGTCTATTTAATAGGGAGCACAATATGGTCCAGGACTCCAAGAGATTGGGAGAAGCAGCAGATGACATATATGTCCCGAGGCTGTGGTCTTACAACAGCCTGTGTCTTTTGCCAGACCACACCAAACCCAGGCCATCACTCTCAACACTTCCTTCCAGGCTGCTGTGGTGGGTTGGGTGGCTGTGGTGGTGTTGCTGGAGGTGGTGGAGGAGTATGGTCAAACTCACACACGTGGCTTTTATTTGTGAGTTGGCCCCTCATCCACTTGTTTAGGCCCTCAAGTATTACCTCCTCACAGATGAAACATTGGCCCTCCTCCATTCCTTCCAGTTTACTGGCCATCACACAGCCAAAAGACTCAGGACCACCAGGGGTTGTTGTGAGGACCGCAGTAGCCTGCCAAATCAAAGTAGTCACTGACTCCTCCAGGTTCCTCGCTTTCCTCATCCTTTTTGTTGGAAGGCGGAGGGAAGGAACCTGGGATTTGGTCAGGCTGCTTTCCACGGCCACCTCCTGGCTGAGACTTTGCATGGCCTCCTCCTGGCTGAGACTTTCCTGTGTATGAAAATGGGACATAGTTTTTCATACCTGTAGTTCCACACCATCCGTGCATACACACTGGACGGATCTTCCTGTAGATCCATCCACTGTGTATGTGGATGAGGAGATGAGGAACCACTGCCACATCCCATTATACAAAAGATAGACACAAAAACTAGGCACCCCAAGGGATAATATGGGCAGTGGAACAACAAGGATCAGAAATGCAGATGAAATACAAAAAAGTTTTTAAATAAAAGTATCAAATTTTATTAATACAAATTGTGCAAAATACAGACTGACATCTAAAATCAACAGTACAGTGAGAGCAGTTGGTGTCAGAAATAAAGCTGCTGAAGTGTAGACAGTGAACTACAACGGCCAATAAATGGTCAAAGGAGTAGTGCAACTGCTACAAAATACTCTACATGTTTCAGAAAAACACAAAAAGATTCATTTCTTTTTATGGTGTGTACTTCCTTCTTCAGGGGTTTCAGATTATTACATTTCTAAAAAAAAAGAAAAAATATTTGCATATATATATATATATATATATATATATATATATATGAGTAAATAGGTTTTACATCTGCATAGACAATAAGAGATGGTAGACTTTGATCAGTAGACTTCAATTTGCAGAAAAAGACAGAGAAGACAACAAGCTAGATATTAATTCAAAAACAGTACTCACAAGACATCTGACTCTCTATTGTAGCAAGGGTATACACAGTGATGTTGCAAGATGGAACTCCCACGCCCAAGGAACCAGTGGATAGAGGCAGTCCTCCCAATTAAGTTCAAAAAATAAAAATAATGAACAAAGCAAATAAATCTCGTTTCTGTATGGAATTAACCTTATGCCAGGAGGGGGAGACGGCAGGGCAGGGCTCACGAGAGCCGCCACTAAGAGGCAAAATTGACGCGCATCTAAAAACAAAAAAGAAAGGAAGGGACATTGTATATATCTCTGTACCATGAGCATGATGTGCATTGAACTAGAGGGAGAGATAAAAGGTATAACTCTCCCAGTAATTGTGTCAAGGCAAAGCATGAAATAGGATAAATAAACAGGTAACTAACCTTAGCCACTCAAAGCAACTAGACCCGGTATGGGGAGCTATGCTCCTCTCAGCTGTGTAGCAGAGTTATGTGTTTGCTGAGAATGAAGTTAAATACCTGATGGTGTGGGAGTGGTTGTGGTTCAGATAATCAGTCCCACTTTCTTTGGAACACTATAGATCCAGGTGAGGCAGATAGATTTTAATAGGGGGTGAGAATGACAGGCTCTGAGTACCGAGAAAGTTATGTGGTGGTGCATCAGAGGCGCCAGCCAATCAGTGGCTCCCCGGCCTGAGCGGCGCCCGTCATCATCCCCCTGTGGTGAATCCTGGAAGAAAAGGCTTCAAATTAAAGGCTTCATTGAGGCCAGGTGGTAAGGTCGCGTCAAGCTTTGAGTTCTCGTTGGAGGAGCATTTTGTTATAGTCTCCCCCACGAGAGCTCGGGTGTAGACGGTCCAACACTAAAACGGATATTTTTGGGCAAATACCTTCATGTACTTGGGCCACATGTCTGCCCAACGGGAGGTTGGGGTCAGCTGCTTGCATGGCCCTAATATGGCGGTAAAGCCTTTGCCATAGTTTTTGGAGGGTTTTACCCACATAAAAGCAGTTGCAATTGCATAACAGCATATACACTACGCCTGTTGTCTGACAGTTGGCATAGTGTTTAGGCACAAAGTGTATGCCATTGGGTAAGTATACGTTTTTCCTCATATCCATGTACCTACAATAGGAACAAGATCCACATTGGAATGTGCCTACTGTCGTGCAGGGACCACCTCTATTATGGCCCTTAAATTCACTTTGGACTAATAAGTTGCCCACCAAGGTAGCTCATCTATAGGTAATTAGGGGCATGGGGGGGCACAAAGGGGCCTATGGTGGGGTCAGAGGTCAAAAAGTGCCAATATTTTTGGCATATCTGTCTGATTTTGCTATGGTCATTGGTATAGGTGGTGATTATTCTTGAAGTCTCATTGGTAATTGAGGTTTGTTTGGAAGCTAGCAGTTCATGTCTGTTTTTCAAGTTGGCGCATTTGAAAGCTCTTTTAAGGCATTTGTGACTGTAGCCACGTTTGAGAAGTTGGTTTTTGAGTTTATTAGCCTCATATTTAAAGTCTTTTTGTGTTTCATCCGCAGATATTCGCCATAAGGGATAGAGTTGATCAGTGGCTTGGGGTGGAAACTAGACGAATGCAATATCGTGTTCCCTGCAGTGGGTTTCCTGAAAAGTTTGCATGATAATAGTTTGGATTAGTTAATTGAGATTTCAATGTCCAGAAATGTGATTCTGGACATATCGGATGACATAGTAAATTTAAGATTGAATTGATTCTTATTTAATGCGTCTAAGCATTCATTCAAAAGGGATTGGGGGCCATCCCAGACGACGAAGATGTCATCTATGTACCTGTGCCACATAACTACGTGGCACAGGTACATAGAGAGATCCTCGTCACTAAAAATAGTATCTTCCCACTCCCCCAGGTACAGATTGGCGTAGCCAGGGGCACAGCAAGTGCCCTTGGCTACGCCCTGCACCTGGAGGAATAGTTGGCCATCAAACGAAAACACGTTGTGGTTAAGAATATAGTCTAGGGAATGAAGTATGAATTCATTAAAGGAAGCTTTGTGATGGCTCGTTTGGGACAACACCCTTTGAATGCAAGAAATCCCTCTACGGTGAGGTATAGAACTGTAGAGGGCTTCCACGTCAATAGTTACAAGTATACAATGATCGGAGACTTGAATGTCCTGAAGAATTTGTAAAAGGTGAATGGTATCACGGATGAATGATGGAATGGCCAGAACAAAAGGTCTAATATGTTCATCTATGAGTTTAGACAGATTTTCGGTGATTGATCCGTTTCCAGAGAGAATCGGTCTCCCTGGTGGATCTTTAATGTTTTTATGTAGTTTAGGTAGTGCGTAGAATGTTGGTACGCGTGGATAGGGAATTCTGATGAATTCCCATGTTTGTTTAGAAATAATGTTATTATGAAATGCATCATCTACAAATGAATAGAATTTTTTATTGAAGGCCTCCACTATGTCGGTGCACGCTGGGCGGTACCAATCGTGATTTCTGAGGATTTTGAAACACATTTGTTTATAATGCTCATTGTCCATTAGGACAATGTTTCCCCCCTTATCACTAGGTTTAATAGTGATGTCGTAGTTGTTAGATAAATTGTGTAAAGCAGTTTGTTCATTTTTGGTTAAATTTGGTTTGTGAGAGGGTATAGATTTGAGGGATTTAATTTCCTCAGAAGTCATTTTTAAGAAGGTAGTCACGCCATGATTGGAGCTAGGGGCAGGGTACATGGAGGAGACCTTTTTTAGGGAAGATTTTTTAGGTATGGCTGGTGTATCTTCATTCTCTTTGAGTAGAGATTCTAGGTCTAAGGTGTCAATTAGATCCTGAGGGTCGTTTTCTTGTAATAAAGCATTAAGATTATCGAGGGCTTGTCGCTCACTGAATGTGCGGCAGCCTTCATATTCTGATTTATGTTTATCAAACATGCTTTTTAATAATAATTTATGCGTATAGAGGTGTAAGTCTTTTATAGCTATAAATTTGTCTAATCTATTGTTTGGACAAAAAGTCAGCCCCTTTGAAAGAACTGAAATTTCATCTGGGGTAAGAGTATGTGATGATAAATTAACTACATCCAAAGGAGATGATGCATTTTTGATGGTGGTTGGTTTGGGGGTCCCTGCAGGTTCCCCTGGTTTTTTGGAAAAAAGATTGATGGAATTTTGCCTAATGGTGTTGATAAAGGGATTTCAGCTGGTGTGGATACTCCAGCATCATTAATAGGCATTGTTGTTTGTGCCCTCGAGCTCTGGCTCCCAGTTGGAGGATTCCGGGAATGTAATTTGGGAAAAGGTTTTTTGGTACTATTGGCCAAGGGATGGTCTTCATCCTGGCATCTTTTAGGTTTTCTGGATCGTCCGGAATGTTTGGACGAGGAATGGGAGACGCTTGATGGCACAGAGGAGGAATCAGATATATCTGAATGCTTGGGGTAATGAGTTGGATTTCGTTTAGGATTTTTAAAATTTTTTTTTTTTTTGACGTGTTTGACGTTTAATAATTTTTATTGAGAGATCTTACATTACAAAGATTATTCATCACAAAACAATGCTCAATACAAATCCTCATCTCTTATCATTCATTACCCTAAGGATACACAACGTAAAAAGAGACATGAGCCGTTCAAAAATCAGCGTTCATGCTAAACCAAATACTTAATAGAGCATTATGATCTTGGGACCGACCAGACACCCCTGATGGGATCACACTGTGTCCTGGTCTAGCCCCTGTATAATCTAAATAGAGATTGCCCTGTATAGTAAGGGTCATGTGCCCCCCCTCTGGAGCCACCGTATTACAACGGAGAGACTGTACCGTCCCCTAGGGGTGAACACTTTAGATTAAAGTAAGATTGACATATAAGATCTCATACCAACTCAGATAAATGATGAACAATAACTTAAAATGGCTGAAGAACGATAGCCATTTATTCTATCAATATCAGGAAAAAAAAAGAAAAGAGAGAAAGAAAAGGAGGAAAAGGAAAGAGAAGACAGGAAACAAGGGATCGATAGGTAGGAAGCCAACACTCAGCTTATGTATGATTATCCAGGCAAGGAGATCCCAGGAACCAGGGAAATACCTAAATACCCAGCCCAGGGTTCCCATGTTGCTTCAAAGGCTTTAGTGTTGTCCAAAATCTTGCTAACTAATCTCTCCTGGGACATAATCCAAGAGATTTTTCTTTTAGCTGCTGCATAGGAAATTTTCCGTGTCTTCCAAGCTTTAGCAATCGTAATTTTAGCTCCTAATAGCATGAAAGTAATCAAACGAGCAATTTGTGGATTCTTAGGAATCGGTAGGCTTGTAAATTTGCGGATAAGATTAAAAATTTTATTCCAGAAACATCTAATTCTTGGGCATTCCCACCAAATATGAAGCGTGGAACCCTGAGCTTGGTATTCCCTGAAGCATAGAGGAGATGAGGAAGGGAACATCTTAGCCAATCTTAACGGAACCAAGTACCATCTAGTCATCACTTTCCAATTAGCTTCTATTATTGAAATGTTCAATATACCTTTGTGAGCTCTTATTCCTCTTCTGTGCCATACCTACAGGTCCCAGGTTTCTTGTAAGTCCCTCTCCCAGGCTTCCATGTATGAGAATTTAGCGGTGGGTTCTAATAAGGAAGAGTATATTATGGATATGCCCCCTTTTTGCTCTGTACCCTGGCTGCACCAGCGTTCATAATTAGAGAAGGCCGGGGGGGTGGGTTTGTTTTTCCATATTGCATAAAGGAAGTGGGAAATTTGATAATACCTGAATATCTCTGAGACAGGAATGTCCAGCTTTTCCATACAGAATTTCAGGGAGACAGGGCCCGAAGGAGTGAAATAGTGTCCAATCCTGTACATCCCTTTATCCAACCACCATTGAAATGATTTGATATCCATGCCCGGTCTGAAGAGGGGATTATGATAGATGTGAGCCAGTGGTTGTATGTCAGATGTCAGAGAAGGTGAATCTTTCATATCGTCCCATAACCTCAGGGAGTGTGAGAGAGTGGGGGACATGATAGGAGGTCTAGTTTTGCGAGGTGACCATAGAAGGAAGTCTAACGTGTATGTGGGGACCGCCTGTCTTTCTTTATTGATCCAATCCGGGATTTTGCGTCTAAAGTAGATCATTGAGAGTTGAGCTAATCTGGCTGCTTGATAGTATTTAAAAAGGTCTGGGAGTCCCAGTCCTCCTTTCATTTTATGGCTGTATAGGACCTTTCTAGCTAGTCTATAGCCCTTTTTGCCCCAAATAAATTTGATTATTTTGCCTTGGAATGATTTTAGATGATCTTTCCTAATAGGAATTCGGAGGGAACGAAAAAGATAGAGTAATCTGGGTAATAGGGTCATTTTAATGGAATTAATTTTACCTATCCATGAGATGTTGTGCAGGGACCAGATGTGAAGATCTTTCTCTAGTTTATGGTACATGGGGGGAAAATTTGCCTGATATAGGAGTTCAAATTTTGAGGTAAGGTTTATCCCTAAATAACGAATTGAAGTATCGCTCCACTTAAATTTGAAATATTGTTTCAATCGATCAACTAGGGCTAAGGGAAGAGAAACATTTAATGCTTGTGATTTAGCCATGTTCACTTGTAGACCCGAGATATCCCCGAAAGAGTCTAAGAGCTTATTTAAATTAGGTAATGAAGTGATTGGAGAAGTAACGAAAAGCAGAATATCGTCTGTGAAGAGGGCACATTTATGGACTGATTGTCCACACCTAACCCCTTGAATGTTAACATCTGATCTGATTGCTATGGCCAATGATTCAATCGCTATGGCGAAGATTATTGGAGAGAGAGGGCAACCCTGCCTGGTCCCTCTGGAGATCGGGATGGGATTGGAAACAAAGCCCTGGAGTTTGACCCTGGCCACTGGACTGGAATAAAGGGATTGTAAGATCCCCATAAAATATTCACCAAAACCCCATCTCCGGAGGGTAGAAAACAGGTATGACCATGAAAGCGAGTCAAAAGCCTTCCATAAATCTAATGACAACAAGAGGCCTTCCTGCTGAGGGCTTCCATCCCAGGCAGACTATAGGATTGAGACGATATCAGTCGCCCTCCTAATTTGGTCCGGGCCCTGTCTCCCTGGGATGAAGCCCACCTGGTCCTTATGAATGTATTGTCCTATAAAAGAGCTTATTTATCTTTTGGCTAATATTTTGGTTAGGATTTTCAGATCATTGTTAATAAGGGAGATGGGTCTATAGTTTTCTACTAAGGATGGGTCCTTGTCGGGTTTGGGGATAACTGAGATGAAGGCTGAGTTTGCATGGGTTTCGATGGCTTCACCCTTTCTTTTAGAATTAAAAAAATTACTGAGATGGGGGGCTAGAGTAACTGTAAATGTTTTGTAATAAATGTTGGAAAAACCATCTGGGCCTGGGTCGGAATTAATTTTTAAATTTTTAATCACTTCTAGGGTTTCCTCTGTAGAGAAAGGTGCATCCATCAGATCAGCATGATTTTTCTGAAGGTGAGGAATTTTAAGATCTGCCGTGAATGCCTCAATCCCAGATTCCCCAATGTGATTTCCCTTTTTGTATAAATTAGTATAGAAATCTTGAAACGATTGTAAAATACGTTGAGGATTTAAAGTGGAGGTGCCATCTTGCTGCCTGATCCTAGGTAGAGTGAAATTACGTGTTTTGGGGGAAAGTTTGGAGGCTAGAATAGTGTTCATTTTATCTCTATGCTGGTAAAATTTTGCACTGGTCCAATGCAGGGAAACCTGGGCTTTAACCGTGAGGGCTAAGTTCAGAGCCACCCTCGCGGCATCTAGTTGTGCAGTATTGACCTTAGAAGGGTCTGATTTATGTTGCTTACATGGAGCATCAAAGTTATTTTCAAGTTTGACTACATCAGAGGCTTTCTCTTTTTTGATTTGCGATGTCATTTGGATCAGTTTTCCCCTTATCATAGCCTTATGGGCAGCCCAAACTGTTTCAGCCGAGGTTCCCTCTACGTCATTTAGTAGAAAGAACTCCTTCAGAGCTTTCTCAATAATTGTGACCTGGATAGGGTCTTTAAGGAGGGATTCCCTCAGTCTCCATTGGGAGGGGGGGTTTGGATTGCAGCCCTCGTATCGCTAGGATGAGCATCGAGTGATCCGATAGGGAGGAGTCTTTGTTAAAAGATTTCTTAACTAAAGGTATATGAAGAGCTGAAAAGAAAATGTGGTCTATCCTGGAGTAGGATTGATGGGGATTTGAAAAATGAGTGTAGTCCCTGCAGGTCGGGTTGGTTTCTCTCCAAATGTCGGCCAGACCTTGATTAAAGATCATTTTCGCAATGTTAGTACTAATTTTTTTGGGGGCACGTTAGTTGAGATGAAGGAGGTTTAGATTTGTCGGGGAGCAGGAGGCGGAGCCTAGCGGGGCAGACATGCATTGTTAGAGCTCCACACCGCTGAGGAGAGAAGAGAAGGACAAAGCGGAGCCTGCAGGCTCAAAAGGTATCCATTTGAACCTTTTTGCCCCAGGGAACAAACTGTGAAAGTTTGGGCAGGAAATATGGTACTGGGAGGAAACCGTGGCAGAAATAAAAATCACCTCACAAAGAGCTCACAGGCACTCACTGCAGCTGAAGCAGCTCCAGTCACCTCACAAGATACAGCATCAGGGCGCTCTCACAGACAGAAAATGTCACAGCAAGACTCTCCATTTGAGTCAGATACAGAACAAATCCTCTCACAAACTTCTCCACAAGCCTCCTCAGTATCCCCAGTAATATTATTACAATTTGAAAAGATGCTTCATAAGGCTTTAAAACAAACCTCAGACCAAATAACAAAAAGCCTAACCAAAGAAATAAGAGAGCTGGGAAACCGCACCGCAGCCCTAGAAATAAAAATGGATGAAATTGAAATTACTACCCAAAAAAATATAACAGAATTGGAACAATTAAAAAAAGAGAATTTAATACTTCAAACTAAGCTCGAAGATTACGAAAATAGAGCCAGACGTTCAAACTTGCGCATAAGGGGAATACCTGAATCTGTGACAGACCTGCAATCTACTATTACTGCTCTATTACAAGAACTAAAGCCAGATATCCCTATTGAACATTTAGAACTGGACAGAGTACACAGAGCCCTCACAGCCAAAAAGAAAGATGGACCCCCACGTGATATAATCACAAAATTTCATTATTACAGAACGAAAGAACAAATACTAATTGCTGCAAGAGAAAAAAAGGAACTTAATTTTCAAGGTCACAATTATCAAATTTTTGCTGACCTATTCCAACTTACTATTACTAAAAGACGATCCATGAAACCCCAACTAATGGAACTGCAACGCCACAACATTATGTATCAATGGGGCTTCCCCTTTTCAGTCAGATTTAACTACCAAGGTACAATTTACAGAAGCAGATCAGCAGATGAACTACAACAAACCCTTTTAAAATTAAATCTGACAGAACCCACAAGCAGCAACTCTCCCACACGCAGAAGAATGGCATCATCTTCACCTTCAGGCAGCACCCAGAAAATTTCAGAACAAAATGGGAATCATCATTCTCACAAAAGAGGCCGTTATGCCACATCATCCATGGACCAAGAAGATTCAATGGACTGACATCCTAATTCCTGATATCTCTTCATTTATTATACTAAGAGATGGTTCTCTATAAAAAACCTATATTTATAACTGAATGTAACTGCATTCTGATAGTCACACACTGTGTGGGATCATGTTACATTCCAGTTATATTTCTTATTACTTCTGATTCATATAGCCTTAGAATATATAAGTGAAATAAGGAAATTCTTGTTCAGTTATATATTATCAGGTAATAACAATAGATTTATTACTTTTTAGGACAAATATGTTTAATAATCCAGAAGTAATGGAAGCTTTTTCCTTCTTTTCTTAAAACAAATATAATATTACCTAACTAGTTCCTAGAATTATGTTTTTGTTTATTCTAATCTGAAGCAATACAACCTCAATTTTATGAGTTAACATATCTAAACAGTTACATATGAATAAAATATGTAATTGTTTACTCTAAAAGGGTTAAAATCCCAAAATAATTCAAACTATCTTCATCAATACCAAAGTTATTAACAGTACCTTTCTAACTGAATTATTTAGCCTAGGGAAAAACTAACCATATACAACCACCCTGGAATAAATAATTTCAACAAAAACTATATTCTGCACTCCAATTAATGAAACATCATTTTGATGTCTTTTGACATAGCACTTCTCTCCTGTAAGCGGAAGATCCGTGTACCCCCATTAGCCCTCCTCATTCTCCCAACCATATTATGTGGGAGTGTGACGAAGGCACTTATTCCCCTGAGAGAGATATTTATTCTCTTTCACGGGTAAATTGTGATTACTTGCAAAAAATAATTTATACAATGTATCATCTAATCTCATATGTTTTTTGTTTACTCTTTACTCCAGAATTCACTGGTTTCTTTTCTATCTATTCATCTCTTCAGTCCACACAGGTTGATCTGCGCAGTCAGCTCTGCATAACAAAAAGTAAGTCAAAACTATTTGATCTGTTGCCATGGCACCACTGAATATACTTTCCCTGAATGTTCAGGGAATAAATGTCCCTCAAAAAAGGACCAAAGCCTTCCGTACTTTCCATAACAAGAAGGCTCACATAGTATGCCTCCAAGAAACACACTTCACCAAAGATTCTACTCCAAAATATATTTCTCCTTTTTATCAACAAATTTACACGGCTTCTGCCTGTACCAAGCAAAGGGGAACTCTAATTGCATTTCACCGATCCACACCATTCACCTTATCATCAGAAATTAAAGATCCAGAAGGTAGATACCTGATACTCATGGGTTATATAATGGATACAGCAATCACGGTGATTTCCTACTACGCTCCTAACAAACAACCTACACCATTCCTCTCACATATATTACAAGTGATTAATACACACAAAATAGGAACAGTGATAATGTGTGGGGATTTGAACCAGGTCCTCCTCCCATTTCTAGATAAATCACCTTTTACACCATCCAAAATAACCTCTAGATTACCTTTTTCTCAACTTCTTTCCAAATACAATCTGGTAGATTCATGGAGAGAAAGTAACCCAATGAAAAAGAAATTCACTTATTTCTCGCACCCTCATCAAACCTTCACCAGAATAGATCATATTTTTCTAACAATAGGAATGATACCAGAAATTATTGCATCAGATATAATTCCGATTCCGTGGTCTGACCATAATGCAGTATACACTACTATAGCCTCAGCCATACCAAAAGCGCATGACCCAACGTGGTACTTACCGGACATAATGCTCAAACACCCACTACATCAGATGGCCATTGAACAAGCTTTAAAGGAATACATATCAATTAATAATACAACAGACATCTCCCCAATAACACTGTGGGAAGCTCATAAGCCTGTCTTGCGTGGTACAATACAAAGACAAATGGCACTATTTAAACGGGAACGCAAAAATCTAGCAAAAAAGCTAGAACTCAATTTTAATGCAGCCTACATATCATTTCAAGATAATCCATCTCAGAGTACAAAATCTCATCTGGAAAAATCTAGATTGGAATACGATCTATTTCTCACTGAGTCAGTTGATAAATCCCTCAAACGCTCCAAACACAATTTCTACATGAATACAAACAAACCAGGTACATATTTGGCTCGGGCATTAAATTCAACTAACAAATCTTTCAAACCAATACGTTTGAAATTATCAAAAAATGTTTACACTTGTAATCCAGTTAAAATAGTCCATAAATTTCACTCACATCTCGCAACTTTATACAAGACAAACAATGAATTTAATCCTACAGAGGCTGAATCCTTCTTCTCAAAAATAACCTTACCTGGGGGCAGGAGGCGGAGCCTAGCAGAGCAGACATGCATTGTTAGAGCTCCACACCGCTGAGGAGAGAAGAGAAGGACAAAGCGGAGCCTGCAGGCTCAAAAGGTATCCATTTGAACCTTTTTACCCCAGGGAACAAACTGTGAAAGTTTGGGCAGGAAATATGGTACTGGGAGGAAACCGTGGCAGAAATAAAAATCACCTCACAAAGAGCTCACAGGCACTCACTGCAGCTGAAGCAGCTCCAGTCACCTCACAAGATACTGCATCAGGGCGCTCTCACAGACAGAAAATGTCACAGCAAGACTCTCCATTTGAGTCAGATACAGAACAAATCCTCTCACAAACTTCTCCACATGTCTCCTCAGCATCCCCAGTAATATTATTACAATTTGAAAAGATGCTTCATAAGGCTTTAAAACAAACCTCAGACCAAATAACAAACAGCCTAACCAAAGAAATAAGAGAGCTGGGAAACCGCACCGCAGCCTTAGAAATAAAAATGGATGAAATTGAAATTACAACCCAAGAAAATATAACAGAATTGGAACAATTAAAAAAAGAGAATTTAATACTTCAAACTAAGCTCGAAGATTACGAAAATAGAGCCAGACGTTCAAACTTGCGCATAAGGGGAATACCTGAAACTGTGACAGACCTGCAATCTACTATTACTGCTCTATTACAAGAACTAAAGCCAGATATCCCTATTGAACGTTTAGAACTTGACAGAGTACACAGAGCCCTCACAGCCAAAAAGAAAGATGGACCCCCACGTGATATAATCACAAAATTTCATTATTACAGAACGAAAGAACAAATACTAATTGCTGCAAGAGAAAAAAAGGAACTTAATTTTCAAGGACACAATTATCAAATTTTTGCTGACCTATCCCAAATTACTATTACTAAAAGACGATCCATGAAACTCCAACTAATGGAACTGCAACGCCACAACATTATGTATCAATGGGGCTTCCCCTTTTCAGTCAGATTTAACTACCAAGGTACAATTTACAGAAGCAGATCAGCAGATGAACTACAACAAACCCTTTTAAAATTAAATCTGACAGAACCCACAAGCAGCAACTCTCCCACACGCAGAAGAATGGCATCATCTTCACCTTCAGGCAGCACCCAGAAAATTCCAGAACAAAATGGGAATCATCATTCTCACAAAAGAGGCCGTTATGCCACATCATCCATGGACCAAGAAGATTCAATGGACTGACATCCTAATTCCTGATATCTCTTCATTTATTATACTAAGAGATGGTTCTCTATAAAAAACCTATATTTATAACTGAATGTAACTGCATTCTGATAGTCACACACTGTGTGGGATCATGTTACATTCCAGTTATATTTCTTATTACTTCTGATTCATATAGCCTCAGAATATATAAGTGAAATAAGGAAATTCTTGTTCAGTTATATATTATCAGGTAATAACAATAGATTTATTACTTTTTAGGACAAATATGTTCAATAATCCAGAAGTAATGGAAGCTTTTTTTTTTTTTTTTTTTTTCTTTCTTTTCTTAAAACAAATATATTATTACCTAACTAGTTCCTAGAATTATGTTTTTGTTTATTCTAATCTGAAGCAATACAACCTCAATTTTATGAGTTAACATATCTAAACAGTTACATATGAATAAAATATGTAATTGTTTACTCTAAAAGGGTTAAAATCCCAAAATAATTCAAACTATCTTCATCAATACCAAAGTTATTAACAGTACCTTTCTAACTGAAATATTTAGCCTAGGGCAAGACTAACCATATACAACAACCCTGGAATAAATAATTTCAACAAAAACTATATTCTGCACTCCAACTAATGAAACATCATTTTGATGTCTTTTGACATAGCACTTCTCTCCTGTAAGTGGAAGATCCGTGTACCCCCATTAGCCCTCCTCATTCTCCCAACCATATTATGTGGGAGTGTGATGAAGGCACTTATTCCCCTGAGAGAGATATTTATTCTCTTTCACGGGTAAATTGTGATTACTTGCAAAAAATAATTTATACAATGTATCATCTAATCTCATATGTTTTTTGTTTACTCTTTACTCCAGAATTCACTGGTTTCTTTTCTATCTATTCATCTCTTCAGTCCACACAGGTTGATCTGCGCAGTCAGCTCTGCATAACAAAAAGTAAGTCAAAACTATTTGATCTGTTGCCATGGCACCACTGAATATACTTTCCCTGAATGTTCAGGGAATAAATGTCCCTCAAAAAAGGACCAAAGCCTTCCGTACTTTCCATAACAAGAAGGCTCACATAGTATGCCTCCAAGAAACACACTTCACCAAAGATTCTACTCCAAAATATATTTCTCCTTTTTATCAACAAATTTACACGGCTTCTGCCTGTACCAAGCAAAGGGGAACTCTAATTGCATTTCACCGATCCACACCATTCACCTTATCATCAGAAATTAAAGACCCAGAAGGTAGATACCTGATACTCATGGGTTATATAATGGATACAGCAATCACGGTGATTTCCTACTACGCTTCTAACAAACAACCTACACCATTCCTCTCACATATATTACAAGTGATTAATACACACAAAATAGGAACAGTGATAATGTGTGGGGATTCGAACCAGGTCCTCCTCCCATTTCTAGATAAATCACCTTTTACACCATCCAAAATAACCTCTAGATTACCTTTTTCTCAACTTCTTTCCAAATACAATCTGGTAGATTCATGGAGAGAAAGTAACCCAATGAAAAAGAAATTCACTTATTTCTCGCACCCTCATCAAACCTTCACCAGAATAGATCATATTTTTCTAACAATAGGAATGATACCAGAAATTATTGCATCAGATATAATTCCGATTCCGTGGTCTGACCATAATGCAGTATACACTACTATAGCCTCAGCCATACCAAAATCGCATGACCCAACGTGGTACTTACCGGACATAATGCTCAAACACCCACTACATCAGATGGCCATTGAACAAGCTTTAAAGGAATACATATCAATTAATAATACAACAGACATCTCCCCAATAACACTGTGGGAAGCTCATAAGCCTGTCTTGCGTGGTACAATACAAAGACAAATGGCACTATTTAAACGGGAACGCAAAAATCTAGCAAAAAAACTAGAACTCAATTTTAATGCAGCCTACATATCATTTCAAGATAATCCATCTCAGAGTACAAAATCTCATCTGGAAAAATCTAGATTGGAATACGATCTATTTCTCACTGAGTCAGTTGATAAATCCCTCAAACGCTCCAAACACAATTTCTACATGAATACAAACAAACCAGGTACATATTTGGCTCGGGCATTAAATTCAACTAACAAATCTTTCAAACCAATACGTTTGAAATTATCAAAAAATGTTTACACTTGTAATCCAGTTAAAATAGTCCATAAATTTCACTCACATCTCGCAACTTTATACAAGACAAACAATGAATTTAATCCTACAGAGGCTGAATCTTTTTTCTCAAAAATAACCTTACCTGAGTTATCTCAGAATCAAAAAAGCAGTTTGGATGAGCCTATAACTATAGATGAAGTTGCTAACGCCATAAAAGACCTAAAACTTAACAAAAGACCAGGCCCAGACGGCTACTCGGCTTTATACTATAAAACATTCTCAGAAATACTCTCTCCCATTCTCACTGAAACTTTTAACAAACTTCTAGATGGACATTCTTTTCGGCAAGAAACACAAATGGCAATTGTTTGTATGATCCCAAAACCCCTTTCTGATGATACTTCCTGTGTGAATTATCGGCCTATCTCTCTGTTAAACCTCGATATTAAATTATTAGCAAAAATAATAGCAAAACGCCTCAATAGCATTATAGGAAAATTAATACATAGAGATCAAGTAGGCTTCATGCCAAATAGACAGGCAGGCGATAATATACGCAGGGCAGTGTTATTGGCACATATTGCTAAAAAACGGAAAATCCCTTTATGTTTTCTATCTCTCGATATTAAGAGGGCATTTGACACAGTATCCTGGCAATATATGCAATATTCATTACAAAAATGGGGTTTTGGACCCCACTTTTTAACATGGATCAAAGCATTATATAATAAACCCAAAGCCTATATAAAATATGCTGGATACAAATCTGAAGCCTTTAATATCGAAAGAGGTACCCGACAGGGTTGCCCATTATCTCCCTTATTATTTGCCCTTATACTCGAACCCATGGCCCAATATATCAGAACAAACCGAACTATAACTGGCATTGAAGTAGGAGGTATTACACACAAATTATGTATATTTGCAGACGATATATTACTTTTTCTATCATCACCACAGGTCTCTGGTCCTAACTTAATACCAGCTCTTGATGGATTTGCAGCCCTATCCGGCCTTATGATTAATCCTAAGAAATGCCTAGTGCTTAATATTTCACTCACAAACATGGAATTGATCCCGGCTAGGGCTGCACTCCCATTCACATGGGCAGAAAAATCAATCCCATATCTTGGAATTCATTTAACAGCCTCTCATTCTGACTTATTCTCAACCAATTATCCTCCTGTATTAAGACAGATCACAAATCTAATAAAACAATGGTCGCAACTTCCTTTATCCTGGATGGGGAAGATTAATGCAATCAAAATGACTATTCTACCCAAATTGCTTTATCTATTCAGAGTCCTCCCTATTCCAATTCCTTCCTATTTTTTGAGAATAGTACAAAAAAGAGCAACTTCGTTTATATGGGGCTCTTCTAAACCACGTATACCTATACACACACTACATCTTCCCAAAAATAAAGGAGGCCTGGGATACCCTAATTTTACTAACTACTACAGAGCGGCACATTTGGCCAGTCTGTCCAAATACCATGCAAAACAGGAAATCCCATTATGGGTATTTATAGAGGCTTCAGAAAATGACCCTCTATTAATATCAAATTTATTATGGCTTGATCCTAAAGACCGCTTTAAAATTCATAATCCCATAACTAAACACTTCTTATCTCTCTGGGATAAACTAAAAACCAAATATCAGTTACAATCTCCACACAATCCTCTCCTTTCTTTTATCAGAAATCCGGCCTTTTATCCGGCATGGATCTACCCAAATTCTTTTAAAGCTTGGACAACATCAGGCATTCAGACACTAAATGACTTCATAGCATCTAAATCATTCCTTTCATTCCCATCGCTTAGAGAAAAATATGATCTACCAAACTCTGAGATATTTAGATATCTCCAAATCAAAAATTTCTATACACCATTCCTAAAGGGGGATACACCATTATCCCAATTATCCATTTTTGAATCAATCTGTACAAAAGATCCATTTGCTAAAGGTACAATTTCATCACTTTATAATCAATTATATGGAGTAGCAAATCTTAATAGACCCTCTTACGTTCAGAGGTGGGAGGAGAACCTGGGACGAACTTTAGAAGACACGGACTGGTCTAACATATGGCTCACATCTAAGTCATCTTCACCCAACATCTTAGCACTGGAGACAAATTATAAAGTCCTAACTCGCTGGTACCTTGTACCCGCTAGAGTGGCAAAATATTCACCTAATACCTCAGCTCTTTGTTTTCGAGGATGCCCAGAAATAGGCACATATTTACACATATGGTGGACGTGCCCAGTAATCCAAACCTTCTGGGAGGATGTCTTCGTGATTGCATCTAAAATATTTAAAAAAATAATACAACCAGATCCATATTTAACTTTACTTAATCTAAAACCGGAATGGTTAACACTCTCTCAATTCAAACTTATGATCCAACTAATAACGGCTGCAAAACAAACAGTGGCCAAGGCATGGAAATCTCCTACATTGGTACTAGCAGAAACAATTCACAGAATGAATAATACAATGTCCCATGCTAAGATGGTAGCCATCGATCAAAATCAAATTCCAAAATTTGAAAAACTTTGGCATCCTTGGATAAAACAACAGTTCCTGTCAAACTTCAATGACTCTGTCCTGTTGCCATGGTAACAGATTAAATGACTTACAGAGACACCCATTCTAAGGCTTCAAAGAGAACTAAAAAGAATAATAAACTGACAAGCGGGACAACCTTGTGGACCATACCTCTACCTTTCAACCCTTTTTCTTCTTTCTCTTTCCTTTTCTCCATCTTACGATTAAAGCTCATTATCAGAATTTATTTGACCTATATACACTCTACTTGTAAACAATATGTATAGTAGGTATAAATCATTTAAATACCTACAAAAGTAACTAAGGAAATGATATATATCTTTAATTTAGGTTTACGTGAACCCAATGTTTAATATTTGAAATTTCATGATATTTACCTATATAAACCCTCCTGTAAAACAATGAGCTTACGTTATAGATCCTTGTAAACTTACTTTATGTATCTTTATAACATTGTATACTCAATAAACTTCTTTTGACAAGGAAGGAGGTTTAGATTTATCTAGGGATAAATCGAATGCTATATTGAAATCCCCTCCTAATATCACTATTCCCTCCAACAAGGGTTCTAGCTTTTGGAACATAAGGTGGAAAAATTGAGATTGACCTCTGTTGGGGGAGTAGAATGAAACCAGGGAGTACAGTTGAGCATCTAGCGTTCCTTTCATCAGGACAAATCTGCCCTCCGTGTCTTTGTAAACCTGTGTGGTCTTAAAGTGGCAGGATTTAGCAAAATTGCCACCCCTTTTTTTTGTCCTGAGCATTTGCTAAGTGAAACAGGGGATAGTGAGCATGGAGGAAGGATGGGTTATACCGTATTGGAAAATGTGTTTCCTGTAGAAACACCACATCCATTTTCTGGGAGCAGTATCCCTGCAGGATTCTCCTTCTTTTGACCGCCGAGTTTAATCCCTGCACGTTATGAGAGACGATTCTGAGTGACGGTGAGGCCAGGGTATTAGAAGGCATGATCTGATGTATAAAGAGATGTATCAATGTGTTTAACACTTACCCCATGAAGCCTGGATGTGATCCACCTTGACAGTGTTGCAAAATAAAACCTGGGACCTGGACCCTCTGGACAGAAAAGAATCCACTGAGTGCTGGCAATCAAAAAGAAGAAGTTAGTTAGAGAAAAAGAGGGAAAACAAAGAAGAAAGGCAAGAAGGCCAAACATAGGCCTGTAACGAAGAAAGGGGGAGGAACCCCCTCCTACGTTAATGGGTAACAACTTTGAACAGCCCTCTGAAAGGGCTGACTTCCCATCGCCCAAATACAGAAAAGCCATATTGGGGGGATGGGAGGGCACGCATGACTGCTGCCCGAGCCACAGTCGACTTAGGACCTTGATACTCGTTTAACCTAGCTTATATAGAAGATAACACTTGTATCAGAATCCAACAGTGTAAATGAAAAATTATCGAAGGAAGCGGTCTTTCAGGACCTAACACACCCGTTTCCATGTAAATTATCCCAAAATATTCGGGAAAGGAGGGAAATTAATAAAAATCAGCAAAAAACAACAAACAAAAGAAGGTAGTCTGAAAGTCTAGGAGAAAGGGGAAGTCCCAGTGTGTGAGACCTATAGGAGAGGGTTCTAGACTAATAGACTGCATTCTGCAAATATAACATCTTAATAAGATAAGAGTCCTTATACATCCCCATAAAGGATGCCCTGGGTTGATGATGTCCTTAGTGCTTAAGCCGATAGGATCTATTC
Organism: Aquarana catesbeiana; assembly: GCF_042186555.1. Taxonomy (NCBI): domain Eukaryota; kingdom Metazoa; phylum Chordata; class Amphibia; order Anura; family Ranidae; genus Aquarana; species Aquarana catesbeiana. The sequence continues at coordinate 621,513,619 of NC_133325.1, read as the reverse complement.
CAGGCCACTGTTGTGGAGCGATCTCTTCATCTTCAAGAGGGTCTTAAGTAGGGTTGTCCTGATACCACTTTTTTAGGACCGAGTACAAGTACCGATACTTTTTTTCAAGTACTCGCCGATACCGATTACCGATACTTTTTTTTTAATGTCACGTGACAGTGTTTTTTTTTTTTTGTTTTTTTTTAGGGGGGGGGAGAGTGAACGGTGTGTGTGTGTGTGTGTGTTTTGTTTTTTTTTTTTTTTCATTTACATTTATTATTTTTTACAATTTAATTTTTTTTATTCTTTATTGCACTATGTGTGTGTGTTTTTTTTTTTTTTTAATCAGCCCTGTTGGGGGGCTTTGGTGAGATATCAGGGGTCTTAACAGACCTCTGATATCTCCCCCTTGAGACAGAGAAAGAGACCGAGGATAGAGATTCCCCAGTCCCTTTCTCTGCAGCCTCAGCTGCACTGACAATGAATGGAGAGAAGACAGCGGCTCCTCTCCATTCATAAACTGACACATCGTAATCACAGGTGATTACAATGTTTCAGTTATGTGAATAGACAGAGTCAGCTGACTCTGTCCATTCACACAGCGGAGAGACAGCAGAACGGAGGGGACAGAGGAAGAGAGAGGGGGACAGCGGAAAGCCGGAACGGATGGGGACAGCGGAGGGGGACAGAGCAACGGAGGGGGACAGAGCAAAGAAGGAGGACAGCGGAGGGGGTCAGAGGAACGGAGGGGGACAGAGCAATGGAGCAGGACAGCGGAGGGGGACAGAGGAACGGAGGGGGACAGAGCAATGGAGCAGGACAGCGGAGGGGGACAGAGGAACGGAGGGGGACTAAGGGGGATGAGGTGACAGTCAGCGGTGATCGTGTGTGGGGGAGTTACAAGCACCGATCACCGCTGTATGTCACTAAAGCAGCTGAAAGCCGCGGGGGGAGAAGCTTGTAACTCCCCCACGCGCCGATCACCGCTGACAGTCAAGGTATCGGGGGAAGCATCGGGAGCATTTGCCCGAGTACAAGTACTTGGGCAAATGCTCGGTATCGGTGCCGATACCAATACTAGTATCGGTATCGGGACAACCCTAGTCTTAAGAAATAAAGGTAAACCAGACTCTGCTATATGAGAGCTGACAAAAAAAAAAAAAAAGGAAGGGGGCAATAAACGATTTGAATACAGAAACAAACTTCTCACAAAAGAGGTGAAATATTTATATTCCAGTAGAGGTACGAGACTACAAGGATTGACACGAGGGTCTCGTATAGGTCTCCTATCAGGGTGGAGCCCTGAGGAAAAAGAAAATTAAGAAGAGCATAGGTGATCTTCATGTGGGCATTTGGTCCTTCGCTCGCTTGGTCTTGGTCGCCTTCCACAAGGGGGAGAGAGGGCTAGCGGGTGATGATCTTTTGGAGGAACTTGCCTGCAGGTTGGATGTGTCCATGTCTGGCTCCAGAGTAATGAGTTTCAGGGCAAGGAGAACTTGTTCTCCTTCTGTGAAGGTGGAGAAAGAGTGAGTTTTACCATTAAATGTAAATTTAAGGGCGAAAGGAAAGGACCACCAGTATTTTATTTCTTTCTGGGAGAGAACGAGTAGTAATGGTTTTAATGCTCTGCGTCTTTGAATGGTCATCGGGGAAATGTTCGCAAAGATCTGAATTTCTTGACCTTGGAATGAGATGCGTGACTGTTTCCTGAATATCCTCATGATCTCTTCTTTCATACTGTAATGGTGAGGTTTTACTACTATGTCCCTGGGGTTCCCGTCTCTCCTTGGGGGTCCCAGTGACCTATGTGCCCTGTCCAGTTCAAGCTTGTGCGGCGGTATTGTAGGGATCAGAGATTGTATAAGGTCCTGTATGGCTTTAGGTGCATCAGTAACGATTTTCGAGATCATCAATACGGTTTAACGCCACTTCCAATTGATCCTGTATTATGTGTATATGATCTGTATTTTGATTAGCCCTGGAGACCGTAATATCTAGCTTATGTTCTATGGCTTCTATTCTAGAGCCCAAATTCTGGAAGTCTGCTCTGATTTCTGTAGTGATCTTACTGGCTGTAATGGCCAGACCTCGTTCCAGCAGTTCAGAAAATTTAATGAACAAATCCCCTGTTTTTTGGGGAATGTCCTGTAACTGACCCAAGGCCTGCTTCTGGTTACAAGCGGGGAGATTATCAGCCCCTGGGCCTGTTGTCTTGTTCATAGGAGACAACATGTAATTTTCAAATGACTGTTCAAGTAATGATACTGTAGATGCAGGCGAGGGGGTTGTGACATCATGGCAGCCTGGATTAGCTTGTGGGGTGAAGGATAGAGTGGCTGGGTTTATCACTTGCCTGAACTCGGAGTGTCCCCCTGCTTGTGAGTCTCGTGGCTGAGACACGGCCGCCATCTTGGAAGCGGCCTGTGTTCCATCGGCCGTGAATTGTGGCCCCAGATTGCAGCGGACCAAGCTGCTGGTCATCCCAGTGTGCAAGGACTACTCCCCGTGCTATCCCCGTTAGATACGGGCTTCCTTCAGGTTCGGCTCCTGCGCTAGTGCGGCTTGTTGGCTCGGGCAGAGCGGAGCTCCTGGCTTACACGGCCATGTTGGGAGACCCGCACATGCGCACTCGGATTTTTAGAATTTTTACCCCCAGGTTTAGAAGACCATTTAGAGGCCTTGCCTTCCTCAAATGCTTGTTTATCCCTTAAGAATTTATTTTCTTTTTTCAAGAGAATTGTTTTATTAAAGAGTTCTATATGTACTTTTAGTTTGTCATTGAGGTTTGGAAAGGAGGGGTGGGCTTCTAATGGTTTGATTTTCAAATAAATCAGATTTATGTTCTCATCTATGTCAGTCATGCGTCTCTTGTATTCCTCCATGAGTAAATTCATCATGCCCACTGAGCATGACTTGAAATTTTGTTCCCAGGCTATTTTGAAGGTGGAGCTTATGTTTTTGAAAGAAGGAAAAATTTGAACACGTAGTCCCAAGGGATTTAAACCATCCTTAATGTATTCTTTAAAGCTTTGAATATGCCAATAAGTAAGTGATTTTTTTCTCCAGCCATTTAGTAAGGCTGGAGAACAAAAAGCTTAATTCGGAATCGCGGGATTCGTTCTGGCCATAGTCCTGCTGGAGTCTGGTCATGAAGTCATCCCACGATTGGCTATATAGTTCTGCCATTTTCAGAAATGGAAAAGAAACCTGATCGATCAAGGAAAAGGAAAAAGGTTGTAGCTCAAAAAATTCTTCCAAAAAGGGACTGGGGACAAGGCGGGTATTTGCTACCCAATTATTGAAAAAATTGTAAAGTTGGAACTAACATTGAGCTGATCCTGGGAACCACTGCCACATCCCATTATACAAAAGATAGACACAAGAACTAGGCACCCCAAGGGATAATATGGGCAGTGGAACAACAAGGATCAGAAATGCAGATGAAATACAAAAAAGTTTTTAAATAAAAGTATCAAATTTTATTAATACAAATTGTGCAAAATACATACTGTCATCTAAAATCAACAGTACAGTGAGAGCAGTTGGTGTCAGAAATAAAGCTGCTGAAGTGTAGACAGTGGTCAAAGGAGTAGTGCAACTGCTACAAAATAACCTACATGTTTCAGAAAAACACAAAAAGATTCATTTCTTTTTATGGTGTGTACTTCCTTCTTCAGGGGTTTCAGACAAGCAGATCATTACATTTCTAAAAAAAATAAAAAAAATGTGTATATATATATATATATATATATATATATATATATATATATATATATATATATATATATATATATAAATAGGTTTTACATCTGCATAGACAATAAGAGATGGTAGACTTTGATCAGTAGACTTCAATTCGCAGAAAAAGACAGAGAAGACAACAAGCTAGATATTAATTCAAAAACAGTACTCACAAGACATCTGACTCTCTATTATAGCAAGGGTATACACAGTGATGTTGCGAGATGGAACTCCCACGCCCAAGGAACTAGTGGATAGAGGCAGTCCTCCCAATTAGGTTCAAAAAATAAAAATAATAAACAAAGCAAATAAATCTTGTTTCTGTATGGAATTAACCTTATGCCAGGAGTGGGGGACGGCAGGGCAGGGCTCACGAGAGCCGCCACTAAGAGGCAAAATTGACGCGCATCTAAAAACAAAAAAGAAAGGAAGGGACATTGTATATATCTCTGTACCATGAGCATGATGTGCATTGAACTAGAGGGAGAGATAAAAGGTATAACTCTCCCAGTAATTGTGTCAAGGCAAAGCATGAAATAGGATAAATAAACAAGTAACTAACCTTAGCCAGTCAAAGCAACCAGACCTGGTATGGGGAGCTATGCTCCTCTCAGCTGTGTAGCAGAGTTATGTGTTTGTGGAGAGTGAAGTTAAATACCTGATGGTGTGGGAGTGGTTGTGGTTCAGATAATCAGTCCCACTTACTTTGGAACACTATAGATCCAGGTGAGGGAGATAGAGTTTAATAGGGGTGAGTATGACAGGCTCTGAGTACCAAGAAAGGTACGTGGTGGTGAATCAGAGGCGCCAGCCAATCAGCGGCTCCCCGGCCTGAGCGGTGCCCGACGTCATCACACGAGATGACGCAGTGGCGTCCGGCGTCGATAGAGGCCGCCGACACGGAAGAAGGGCAGCCTGCCAGGACTGAGATGGAAAGCCTATTGCGCATGTGCGAGATGAGAAATCGAGCACATGAGCACAGGAGCTGCTAAAAGAATGCCTCCGTCCTCATGAAGTGGAAATGGAGGCCTTTCCGTGTCAGGGAGCACCGCCGAGCCATTCCCATGGGCATTTAAGGAATCCCAACAGTTCAAAACTATTGTAGAGAATGGTATAAAATATAAATAAGGAATAAGAAAATGTTTTTGTTTAGGAGGAGTTTTGCCAATATCATCTTCACTGGCAGGACGTGGGGATTCCATCTGTACAGGATTATATTGTTCCCTAAAGTACAAAGAAAAGAAAAAAACAATTTAATTACAGTTAAAAAATATATAATGGTACTTGAAAAGAGAATAGATGATTATTAGGTACTGAAAATAAACATACTAGCTCGATAGAAGCATCAGAATATATTTAGTGGGCAACCTTCCTATAGCTATTACTCAAGCGGAGGTTTTAAGCATGGGACTAGGTGAAAGAACAGAAAGGGAACGAGAGGAAAAATATGTGGGGGAAAAAAAAAAGAAAAAAAAAGTCGGTGGGCGACTTATTAGTCCAAAGTGAATTTACGGGCCATAATAGAGGTGATCCCTGCACGACAGTAGGCAAATTCCAATGTGGATCTTGTTCCTATTGTAGGTACATGGATACGAGGAAAAACGTATACTTACCCAAAGGCATACACTTTGTGCCTAGACACTATGCCAACTGTCAGACAACGGGCGTAGTGTATATGCTGTTATGCAATTGCAACTGCTTTTATGTGGGTAAAACCCTCCAAAAACTATGGCAAAGGCTTTGCCGCCATATTTGGGCCATGCAAGCAGCTGACCCCGACCTCCCATTGGGCAGACATGTGGCCCAAGTACACAAAGGTATTTGCCCAAAAATATCCATTTTAGTGTTGGACCGTCTACACCCGAGCTCTCGTGGGGGAGACTATAATAACAAAATGCTCCTCCAACGAGAACTCAGTTGGATATCAAAGCTTGACACGACCTTACCATCTGGCCTCAATGAAGCCTTTAATTTGAAGCCTTTTCTTCCAGGCTTCGCCACAGGGGGATCTGTAACTTATTCATCTCCATTATGCCCCTTTTTTCCCCCCTTTTCTTTCCTCCTTTTATGTTCTCCTTTTCCCCCCACATATATATTTTTTTTCCCCCACATATTTTTCCTCTCGTTCCCTTTCCGTTCTTTCACCTAGTCCCAAGCTTAAAATCTCCGCTTGAGTATTAGCTATAGGAAGGTTGCCCACTAAATATATTCTGATGCTTTTATCGAGCTAGTATGTTTATTTTCAGTACCTAATAACTATCTATTCTCTTTTCATGTACCATTATATATTTTTTAACTGTAATTAAATTGTTTTTTTCTTTTCTTTGTTCTTTAGGGAACAATATAATCCTGTACAAATGGGATCCCCACGTCCTGCCAGTGAAGATAATATCGGCAAAACTCCTCCTAAACACAAAAAAAATGTCTTATTCCTTATTTATATTTTATACCATTCTCTACAATAGTTTTGAACTGTTGGGATTCCTTAAATGCCCATGGGAATGGCTCGGTGGTGCTCCCTGACATGGAAAGGCCTCCGTTTCCGCATCACGGGGACGGAGGCATTCTTTTGGCAGCTCCTGTGCGCATGCGCTCGATTTCTCATCTCGCGCATGCGCAATAGGCTTTCCATCTCAGCCCTGGCAGGCTGCCCTTCTTCCGTGTCGGCGGCCTCTATCGACGCCGGACGCCACTGCGTCATCTCGTGTGATGACGTCGGGCGCCGCTCAGGCCGGGGAGCCGCTGATTGGCTGGCGCCTCTGATTCACCACCACGTACCTTTCTCGGTACTCAGAGCCTGTCATACTCACCCCCTATTAAAATCTATCTCCCTCACCTGGATCTATAGTGTTCCAAAGTAAGTGGGACTGATTATCTGAACCACAACCACTCCCACACCATCAGGTATTTAACTTCACTCTCAGCAAACACATAACTCTGCTACACAGCTGAGAGGAGCATAGCTCCCCATACCGGGTCTGGTTGCTTTGAGTGGCTAAGGTTAGTTACCTGTTTATTTATCCTATTTCATGCTTTGCCTTGACACAATTACTGGGAGAGTTATACCTTTTATCTCTCCCTCTAGTTCAATGCACATCATGCTCATGGTACAGAGATATATACAATGTCCCTTCCTTTCTTTTTTGTTTTTAGATGCACGTCAATTTTGCCTCTTAGTGGCGGCTCTCGTGAGCCCTGCCCTGCCGTCTCCCCCTCCTGGCATAAGGTTAATTCCATACAGAAACGAGATTTATTTGCTTTGTTCATTATTTTTTTTTTAACTTAATTGGGAGGACTGCCTCTATCCACTGGTTCCTTGGGCGTGGGAGTTCCATCTCGCAACATCACTGTGTATACCCTTGCTATAATAAAGAGTCAGATGTCTTGTGAGTACTGTTTTTGAATTAATATCTAGCTTGTTGTCTTCTCTGTCTTTTTCTGTGAATTGAAGTCTTCTTATCAAAGTCTACTATCTCTTATTGTCTATGCAGATGTAAAGCCTATTTATTCTGAATAAAATTGACAAATCTTTATTTTGGTCCAAACAGAAATTCTATGAATACTCAAACAAACCCCACGGGATGTTAGTAAACAAATTGAAACCTCGTCCTTTCCACTCCTCCCCAGACTTTCTTAGACAACCTGATGGTACTCCCACATACTGCCCCTCTACAATGTCTAAGGTTTTCGGAGATTTTTATAGTAAACTGTACAACTGCCTGCAATCGGACCCCCAGTACAACTTTACACAAGGAAAATTTGACTCTTTCTTTGAATCCCTAAATCTACCCAAACTCTCTCCCGATCACCTTTTATCTTTAAACTCGATAGTCACCCCTGAGGAACTAGCTGATGTAGTAAAAATACCTCCCCGCCTCAAAATCCCCTGGCCCTGACGGCTTGCCATATTCTTGTTATAAAACCTTTCTACCAATTCTTAGCCCATTTTTAATTTCCCTGTTCTCCTCCCTATTCAAAGGTACCATACCTCACTCTCAATTCCTTCATGCCCACATCTCTGTAATCCCAAAACCTGGTAAAGACCCCTCCCTCCCTGACAACTACAGGCCCATTGCATTACTCAATTCAGATTAGCTAGAATTTTTGTAAATATTTTGTAATCGACTATCCCACTTGATTCCCAGACTTATACATAAGGATCAAGTGGGTTTTGTAAATGCCAGACACGCGGCAGATAATACAAGACGCACTATAGACCTCATTGATCTACTGAACAAAACAACACGCCCAGCTCTAATACTAAGCCTAGACGCTCAGAAGGCCTTTGATAGGCTGAGCTGGCCCTTTATGTTTGCTACACTCTCTAATTATGGTTTTGAAGGTCCCTTCATTGCCGCCTTGCAGGCTTTATATTCACGCCCTTCATCCCAAGTCCAACTATCTCCATATTTATCACCAGCTTTCTCCTTAAGTAATGGTACGTGACAGGGATGTCCCCTATCTCCCTTGCTTTTTATTCTTTGCCTGGAACCCCTGGCTGCAGCCATCCGCATTCACCCTGACATCAGTGGGGTCTCATTACGTCAAAATGAATACAAATTGTCCCTATTTGCAGATGACATTCTGTTGACTTTGACTAGACCCCACATCTCCCTCCCAAATCTGCATGCTCTGCTTAAAGAATTTAGTTCCCTTTTAGGCTATAAGATCAACACAAGCAAAACAGAAGCTCTGCCCATACTTATCCCCCCCTCAGATCTTATCGCCTTACAACAAAATTACTCATATCATTGGCCCGCAAAATCCCTCAAATACTTAGGAATTAATTTAACCTCCTCATATTCAAGCCTTTATCAGGCCAATTTTCCCCCTCTCTTCCGTGACATTGACCGACTCTTTCGACAATGGGACACATATCCCATTTCTCTCCTGGGTCGCATCAATGTCCTGAAGATGTCTATACTGCCGAGACTCCTCTATTTATTTGAGACCCTTCCAGTTCCAATCCCAATGTCACAACTCAAAGCCACTCAGAGGTCATTCCTTAACTTTATTTGGCACTACAAAGCCCACCGAATAGCTAGTTCAGTTGTACTCGCCCCTAGGTCCAGAGGTGGGTTGGGAGCTCCAGACCTTATCAAATATTACTTTGCTACCCATCTAAAGCCGACCATAGCCTGGTCGCATAGAATGGCATCCAGTATCTGGTCAGACATTGAAATGAACGTAACTTGCCCTGTCCACCCTTATTCTATGATTTGGACAAATTTAGAGTCCTCTATAACCCAACTTAGAATCTTATGCTTACATCCGATGATTTTCACTCTCTCTATTTGGAAAAAATGCTCCCGCCAGTTCTCCCTTTCATCTCCATGCCCACCCCTGTTAAATGTGCTCTATCCTTTGAGGAAATTCAACGGAAACACCAACTTCCTAAACATTTATTCTATTCTTACCTCCAAATTAAACATTAGTTTGGCTCCAAATCCTCCACTCTCACTCTACACAAACCTACTCCATTCGAGCTTTTATGTGCCCAGGGCCCATACCAAACTCATCTTATTTTGAAATTTAGAAATATCTACATGAGGTTTTTCCACTCACCCCCACATATCATAACTACATGAAGAAATGGTCCCAAATCATCGAACAACCCATCCCCATCCCTCAATGGCAGAAAATATGGGAGGTTACGTCCAAATCCTCACGATGTGTTGAGCAGAAGGAGACGTCCTATAAAATACTATTGTTTTGGTAGAGAACTCCGGAGGTCCTACATAGATATGAACCTAATGCCCCGTACACACGGTCGGATTTTCAGATGGAAAATGTGTGATAGGACCTTGTTGTCGGAAATTCTGACCGTGTGTAGGCTTCATCACACATTTTCCATCGGATTTTCCAACACACAAAGTTTGAGAGCAGGATATAAAATTTTCCGACAACAAAATCCGTTGTCGGAAATTCCGATCGTGTGTACACAAATCCGACGGACAAAGTGCCACGCATGCTTAGAATAAATGAAGAGATGAAAGCTATTGGCCACTGCCCCGTTTATAGTGCCGACGTACGTGTTTTACGTCACAGCGTTTGGAACGATCGGATTTTCCAACAGCTTTGTGTGACCGTGTGTATGCAAGACAAGTTTGAGCCAACATCCGTCGGAAAAAATCCTAGGATTTCGTTGTCGGAATGTCCGAACAAAGTCCCACCGTGTGTACGGGGCATTAGACTCCCCAGGTGTGTTGGAGATGCCATGCTGACATCGGCTCCCACTTTCATATTTTTTGGGAATGTCCTCTTATCCAACCCTTCTGGTCCTCTATTCATGCATATTTACAAAACGTTTTTGAACCCAATCCACTTTCTCCTAAGTTTGCCATTCCCAGGCCTCCCTAAACACGCCCAAAAATTAGCTGGCTTTATCCTTTTGGCAGCCAAACGAGCCATACCCTTGAGATGGTTATCCCCATCCCCACCCACCCTCTCACAAGTCCTGCAAATATTGGAGCAAATCCACAGACTGGAACACCTCACCGCTACTATTCACGATACACTTCCTCAATTTTCGAAGATTTGGGATCTGTTGGATCACACGGAGCTAAACCCCGGAAATACTTCCCTCACTCTCTAAGAGCACATTATTCCCTTGAACATGTAGGGTAAATGTATACCCTATCGGTTCCATTTGCATATTTCACCGGAGATTCCATGGTGCACCCCCACCTTCCCCCCCTCTCTTTTCCGTTGTGGGAATCCCATGGAGCGCCTCTGTCTGGTATAGGCGCTCCTGAGACCCCGCTAACCCCAGACCCAGTGAGCAACGACCCCTATGATGTGAATTACTAATATACCTAGACTGCCCCCTCTCTGGGTCCTTTCCCACCCTCTTATCCCTATCTACACTTTCTTTTCATGATTTATATATCTGTCTTTTTGTTAACCTGTGAAAATTGGTAACACTGTGACCTGGCTTTAGAAATCTCAACTTATGCTAAATATGTTTCAAATGATTGTAATCATTTTGTACTGACAAATGTTTAATGTTACATCTCTTTGTATTTTCTTTGAAACTCTTTAATAAAAATACAATTAAAAAAAAAAACTATTTACTCATATATATGTATGCAAATATTTTTTCTTTTTTTTTAGAAATTTAATAATCTGCTTGTCTGAAACCCCTGAAGAAGGAAGTACACACCATAAAAAGAAATTAATCTTTTTGTGTTTTTCTGAAACATGTAGGGTATTTTGTAGCAGTTGCACTACTCCTTTGACCATTTATTGGCCGTTGTAGTTCACTGTCTACACTTCAGCAGCTTTATTTCTGACACCAACTGCTCTCACTGTACTGTTGATTTTAGATGTCAGTATGTATTTTGCACAATTTGTATTAATAACATTTGATACTTTTATTTAAAAACTTTTTTGTATTTCATCTGCATTTCTGATCCTTGTTGTTCCACTACCCATATTATCCCTTGGGGTGCCTAGTTTTTGTGTCTATCTTTTGTATAATGGGATGTGGCAGTGGTTCCCAGGATCAGCTCAACGTTAGTTCCAACTTTACAAATTTTATGTGGATGAGGAGGGCAGTGCAGCGACCCCAGGGTGTATATCACTTGTGTGGTGGTCATGGTGGGTGCTTTCATTACTTATTACAGGCTGTGCTGCTGTAGTGTGCCGGCTATGGAGGAGAGGCATGAAGTGAATGCCTAACCTCCACCACACGCAGTACATCTCAGCCGGCACTATCCAGTTTGGATCCACCGTGAACATCCATCTGATGACCCTGCCAGTACCGGTGAACTACCCACCTGTGAATTTTGACGGTCCAGATATCGTTCCACATGCCCTGGGTGGCACCATGCCTTAATGACTCCATGTCTATGACAGGGGAGTCCACTGGATCCGGTAAGAGTTTAAGCCTATCATTTTCCGTTTTGATGCCTTTGTGAGTTGAGGAGTTGTCCATGCAGTGATCTTCCAAGTCTCCTTTTTCACATTTGGAACATCCTTCATTGCCAGTGACTTTCCTTATGTGCATATGTAGAGACTCTGACTTGTATTCACTTTTTTTGGCACATGGACTTCCAGTATTGTTTGTTCCATTTACCACACCTGGCCGATAGGTTTGTGGTTTTTGGGAGTATATCACACTAACATTTTTTATGTGCTACATTTTTTATAGAGTACTACTGTCTTTTGATACATAAACCACACAGAAATATGTTGAACAATGCTATACCTGGCTCAAGCTGGGCTCCTCCACATCTTCTTCCTGGGTGGAAAGCCCAGTTTGGACTTCTGAAGCCTCATCTGATGTGGAAGGAAGTGTGGAAGGAAGTGCAGATAGTGATGGCCTGGGTTCCGTCTGGTCTGACAAAAAAACGCAGTCTAAAATTATATAGAATGTCCTGTGAGCCTCCACTAACAATAATAAACCAATAAATCCTCTTTGAATCAGCTGTCAAACGTGTTAAACGTGTCTCATAAACCATGTAAAAGTACTAAAATCTCATTAAAAATGCTGCGCTATCAAAGGTATAAGCAAAAAGCCTCTGAACTGGTAAAATGATATCCTCTACACCGTGGTAATAATAATGTATAAAATATATGATGAAAAATATATAAAAAGACACATGCTTAATAGCCAAATAATAAAGTGACAATGTGCATTTATATAGTGATAAAAAATATTAAAGCAAATAAGTCTGTGGAAATCTAAATAGATCCAAATACTGGAATTATAAAAAAGTGCTTAAGTGCATTGTGCAAAGTTCAGATTGATCCCATTTACAGGTGCTCCACACTCCATGCGATTCAGTATGCTGTGAAAGTGATGTGATAATCAGACGCTGTGTTCTCACTCAGGTGCTCCCCCCAATGTAATGAAGGCTCACCTTAAGGTGTGCGACTTTGCTGTTAAGCTTGGCCAATACACGCTTTGGCTAGTGTCTCCAAAGCATGTATTGACCAAGGCGCCTCAGATGATGTCCGTGTGACAAAACGCGAAAGGCGGGACATACTTGGTACACAATACGTAAGTTCCGTGTCTTCGGACTTCCGGTTTCTGCTAGCCCGGCCATGGAACGCACACTGAGACCACGCCGGGACTACGGAAGTGCTTCACTTATTACACAGCGGAGCAGTGGAGCTCCTTTTTTAATATTAAAACTTTATATGGAGATTTTTATTAAATAAAACTTCGGCTCTACGGATTCACGCTATGAGGCTTTTCCATACATATGTGGATGCCCGTCGCTGGGGATTCCTAAACTGCTTTGGCGAAGTGGATTGCAGCTGTGCGAACCAGAGGGATACCTCGTTAAAGGGGGACACCGCCATTGGGATACAGCTATTAGGCCTGTTACCCCTGCAGGGGTGAGGCGCTCTGATGAGTGCAGGCACAAGAGGGTGATGCGGATGGAAGCAGGGAGCACTGGAGAGTCACTTTTATTTTATTTGTGCACGGATCACTAATCACAGACTGCTATTTAATAGTGTATAATCATATACACATACAGATTATATATATAATTTTTTGTTTTTTGTTTTTTTTTGGGGACTCATCACTCTGTAATTAGCACTTGTCACTTTATTTTGGTTGTGTGCAGGAGCAGCACATGGTAAATGTTTTTTGGATTTGTTGTTTTTTCAACATGTTCATTTGACTTCACATACATATATACATTTTCAGGGATTGAGTCACGCAGCACTAAGCACTTGTCACTTTTTCACTTTTTTAATTTTGATGTGCTGAAGTATTACTGTTTTATATATATATAGATATATATATAGATATATATAGATATATATCTATATATATCTATATATATCTATATATATATATATATATATATATATATATATATATATAGATATATATAGATATATATAGATATATATATATATATATATATATTGTAGTGGATTGAATTTACACATAGTTTTTTCTAATATAATAATTTGTTTGAACAGCACCATTTTCCCTTTTGTAGAGCTTTAATATTTCAGGACTCCACCTAGGTGGTGTTCCCAATTAGAGAGTTCTTTCTTCCTAAGCGCGGATATTTGGTGTTTTTATATTTATTATTTACTAAAGGCAAATCCACTTTGCACTTTCAAGTGCACTTGTAGTGCAAAGTGGATTTGCCTTTAGTAAATAACCCCCACAGTGCTCTAAAATTTGCCCCAATAAGGCCATTTTAGGGACTACAAAAATTAATTCATGGAGTTGAAAAGGATGATTATTTTTATCATTATTGCATTACATACATTAACAACAAAAACATTGTGTGTGTGTAGCAGACCCATAGCACAACATATTAGTTAGCTGAAGAAGAGATTGTGACCTCATGTATAAAATAAGTTACATTTGCACTATTGAAGAAAATGCCAAAAAAAAGGTCATTGGAGAACCTAGGAGACAGATAAAAGAAACACAAGCAGTAAATCAAAAGATATATGAGTTCAGTTTATTTAAAAAAATATTTTCCATAGTTTTTAAACTGTATCTGGCATATCAATTGCCCCCTACCCACAAAGTACTCCATATAGCTTTGCCGTACTTCTTTGGGGGGGCAAGCCAGGACAGCCAGCTTCACGTGCCATCATGTTTGAGTCCAGTGAGCCGGCCTCAGTCGCAACTGAGGCCACATAGTTGGCTGCATTTTTGCGTAAAAAGTTGTGCAAAATGCAGCATGAAAGAACAATGTGATTTAGTTTATATTCCGCCATATTGATTGCAGTGAGGAATAGGCAGAACCAGCTGGCCATTATGCCAAAGGCATTTTCAACCACTCTTCTGGCTCTGGCCAGCCAGTAATTAAAAACCCTCTGGTTCGGGATGAGGGTCCTCATAGGGAATGGCCGCATAAGATGGTCCCCCAGGGCAAATGCTTCATCTGTTACCCGCCACGTTGTCTTCTGGAGGTGGCAAGCCCAAGCTGCCATTCTGGAGTGTCAGTAAAACTCCACCTGGGCGATGACTCCACCATCTGACATCCAGCCATTCTTCCCCATGTCCACATACAAAAACTCGTAAGTCACCGACACCACTGCTAACAACACGATACTACTATGCCCCTTATAAAAAAAATAATAATACGTTTGCACATAACATTGCAAGCAGATTAGACAAAAACATTCTTGGCCAACATAAGTATAACATTTATTGAAATGAGTATTTAAACACAAAAGTATAAGGTCCACTTATCAGATTCCTCCCCCCTCTGATGGCCCATTGTAAAAATTTTAGGGGGGAGATGTTTTGGACAGGTAACTGTCTCCACTTCATTGAGAGCTGAATGCATAAATAATGTGTGTTACTTTTGGTTGGACACATTTTAGGGGGTGTTTAGGGTAAGCATTACAATGGAGCTGACAAAATACATTGTTAAGTGACTAGGCTACGTGTGTATGGGCCCAGGATAGCATGCTGAGGAGGTTAGTGAAGGTAAATATGCATGAAGGACAAAAAAGGAGCATTAAAGCTTACAGAATGCATGAGGACAAAGAGGACACAGCATAGTACAATCATGGTAATTAAGGAATGATGAAATAAATACAATACTTTAGCAAACATTAAATACATAGAATGTGATGTTAACGGATAAAACTTACCTTAATGTAGTTCTACAGGACCTGTATGATGGCAGAACAGGTCTCTGGAATAATGATTCCAGTCGTGAACTTAATATCCTGGAAACTTCTCTCCGTCGCCAAGTACCACTTCTCGGGAGTGATGGCTTGCCGCATGCAGGTGTCCTTCTTTGTAATATAGGGGGACAGCAAAGCCAACAGACGGTGAAAAACAGGGTCCGTAATTCAGAGATAATTCTTGAAATCATCAGGATTATTCTCCTTGATCTCCCGCAATAAAGACATGTGCGAGAATTGGTTACGCTGGAGCAACCAATTCTCCATCCATGAACTCCTCCTCGCCCTGTTCATGGAAAGCAAGAACTCCAACACCAAGCCCAAGCACAGCATTAACTCTACGACAAGTACGTACCCGCAACATGGCTTCAAAACGATCGGCTGGTCAGAACGAACTAACAGAACACACTGAAAATCAGAAAGGACCTGAGAGGAACAAGCTGAAAAATCAGAAATGAGTGGACAAGAACGCACTGAAAAACAGAAGCAAACTATAAGTAGAATGCACTGAAAAACAGAAATGAACTGACAACACGCACTCAAGAACAGATACAAACCCACAAGCACAAACTGAAAAGCAGAGACGAACCGAAAAGCATGAGGCTGAAAAGCGCAAATTGTCTCTCACCAAGCTTCTACTAACACGAGATAAACACGAGATTAGCACAAGGAGCCCAAAGGGTGGCGCACTGGCTATTGAACTTCCTTTTTATAGTTCCATCGTACGTGTTGTACATCACCGCGTTCTCAAGTTTGGAATTTTGGGCCAACATTTGTGAGACAAGTTTGAGCCAACATCCTTCGGGAAAAAAATCCACGGTTTTGTTGTCGGAAAATCCGATCGTGTGTACGGGGCATAACTTTTTTGGGACATTTTGTTTTTTTTGCAGAAGAGACTTTAGTTTATATTTAAGCGTTTTATTTATATGGACACTGTTTCACAAAGATTGAAGTTTTATTTTATTTAATGATTTTACACAATGCACAAATGTTGGTAGTGTTTGATTTAATCACCTGATTATGAGCATTATTTATTTGTTCATGTATTTTGGATTCATTTTGCACTTTATTTATATAAAAGATCATTAGGGTATTGTACACACATACTATTGTGGTCTAGTTTGGTCCACAAAATCACCACAGTGTCAAAGGCAGTAAAATGCTACACCCACATCCAGCTATTGCCATAGCTGTTAATAAAACTAGGACATAACCCTTTATCATCATGTCTGGAAGGCTTTAAAGGAGAGGCAAAGGTTGTTTTCGTACAGTTTTTAGGAAGTGACCAAGTCCTGTATCCACAGCCCAAAGCAGCGGTCAGGGCACATCTGCCTCTCTTTCCTGGAAGCTGAGCAAACTATACAGCCACAGCATGCAGAAATTGTGGTTGAGTAGATAACTAAGCCTTCATCATCCTTCTCCTCTTTCTACTAAGTGCAGAGTAGCATAATGTCATATGTACATGCTTCATTCTCACATACTGCTAACCATACTATTGCAAACTGTCATGGAGAAGTCATCTAAATTATTTGAGTACAGCTTCAGTCACTTAATTTCAGGAGAAAAAGGAGGAGGAGAAAATCAACAGGAGTATAGAGGAAGAGACAGACAGGCAGAGAAAAACAATTGTTACTGATGGTTCTGCCAACAGCTTACTGCTAAGTTGGCTTCAGAGATGAGGAGTGTGAGGATAATAATGAGGTCTCTGACTGTACCAGAGCGCCAGAGATAGTAAATGAGTAAAGTAAAGGAGAAAGTAAAGGAGAGGCACAACATCAGTGAAGAAGGGTGTCATCCAGAGGTAGCTGGCAAAAGAGTAGAGTAGCCTCATGGATGTGGACTTTTTTGGGGGATTCACAGTGTGTGCCAGAAGCATATCAAGCATGCTATAGCCATGAATAGGGATGAGCCGAACCCCCCCTGTTCGGTTCACATCAGAACATGCAAACAGGAAAAAAGTTAGTTCGAACACGCGAACACCGTTAAAGTCTATGGGACACGAACATGAATAATCAAAAGTGCTAATTTTAAAGGCTTATATGAAAGTTATTGTCATAAAAAGTGTTTGGGGACCTGGGTCCTGCCCCAGGGGACATGGATCAATGCAAAAAAAAGTTTTAAAAATGGCCGTTTTTTCAGGAGCAGTGATTTTAATAATGCTTAAATTCAAACAAAAAAAGTGTAATATCCCTTTAAATTTCGTAGTCTATAGTATGCCTGTAAAGGGGCGCATGTTTCCCGTGTTTAGAACAGTCTGACAGCAAAATGACATTTCAAAGGAAAAAAGTAATTTAAAACTACTCGCGGCTATTGCATTGCCGGTCTGACAATACACATAAAAGTTAATTGATAAAAACGGCATGGGAATTCCCCACAGGGGAACCCCAAACCAAAATTGAAAAAAAAATGACGTGGGGGTCCCCCTAAATTCCATACCAGGCCCTTCAGGTCTGGTATGGATATTAAGGGGAACCCCGGCCAAAATTAAAAAAAAAAAAATGATGTGGGGGTCCCCCTAAATTCCATACCAGACCCTTCAGGTATGGTATGGATTTTAAAGGGAACCCCGCGCCAAAATAAAAAAAAAAAAACGGCGTGGGATCCCCTTAAATAATGGGGGCGGGGCCACCCGGTGACCCCGCCCCCCTCTGATGCACGGTGACTTGATGGGACTTCCCTGTGACGTCACGGGGAATGCCACAAGGAAGTCCCGTCATGTCCAGTGCGTCAGAGGGGGGCGGGGTCACCGGGTGGCCCCACCCCCGTTATTTAAGAACCACCAGAAGAGGAGACGCGTCACACAGCGGGAGCCTCCCACCATGCCAGCATGGGTACGGAGCGGCCCGGAGAAGAAGATGAAGAGAAGAAGAGAAGAAGATGAAGAAGAAGATGAAGAAGAGAAGAAGATGAAGAGAAGAGCGGGAGCCTCCCCCATGCCATGGGTGCGGAGCGGCCCGAAGAGAATAAGATAGAAGATGCCGCGGAGGATATGCTGGATGAGAATGCCGGAGGAAGAACCAGAAGAGCCAGAAGAACCAGAAGAAGAAGAAGAAGATGAAGGAAGATAAAAGAAAGAAGATAGAAGAAGCATTTAAATAAAGGAATTGTCTAAAACTGTCTCTTGTCATTTTGAAAATTTTTGACAGTTTTTTAGTGAAATGGTAGGGGTACTTTTGTACTTTTCTGGGGGTCCCCTTGTTAAAGGGGGCTTCCAGATTCCGATAAACCCCTCTGCCCGCAGACCCCCACAACCACCGGCCAGGGTTGTGGGGATGAGGCCCTTGTCCTCATCAACATGGGGACAAGGTGTTTTGGGGGGCTACCCCAAAGCACCCTCCCAATGTTGAGGACATGTGGCCTTGTACTGTTCTGGAGGGGGGCTGCTCTCTCGTCCCCTCCCTCTTTTCCTGCAGCCTGCCAGGTTGCGTGCTCGGATAAGGGTCTGGTATGGATTTTTGGGGGGACCCCACGCCATTTTTTAAAAAAATTTTGGCACGGGGTTCCCCTTAAAATCCATACCAGTTCAGGTCTGGTATGGAATTTAGGGGGACCCCCACGTCATTTTTTACAAATTTTGGTTCGGGGTTCCCCTGTGGGGAATTCCCATGCCGTTTTTATCAATAAACTTCTATGTGTATTGTCGGACCGGCAATGCAATAGCCGCGAGTAGTTTTAAATGACTTTTTTCCTTTGCAATGTCATTTTGCTGTCAGACTGTTCTAAACACGGCAAACATGCGTCCCTTTACAGGCATACTATAGACACCCCCATCTACGAAATTTAAAGGGATATTACACTTTTATTGTTTGACTTTAAGCATTATTAAAATCACTGCTCCTGAAAAAACAGCCGTTTTTAAAACTTTTTTTTGCATTGATCCATGTCCCCTGGGGCAGGACCCAGGTCCCCAAACACTTTTTATGACAATAACTTGCATATAAGCCTTTAAAATTTGCACTTTTGATTTCTCCCATAGACTTTTAAAGGGTGTTCCGCGGCATTCGAATTTGCCGCGAACACCCCAAATTGTTCGCTGTTCAGCGAATTTGCGAACAGCCAATGTTCGAGTCAAACATGAGTTCGACTCGAACTCGAAGCTCATCCCTAGCCATGAAGTACATGCATAGTATGCCTTCCTCCCTTGGCCCCTTCTACTTCCTGGGGTGGGCAGGTACTTACAGCACCTCTTGTTGCATTTATCTATCATAGCCACCCCTCTTTACATATCCCCTAGAGATTCGTGTTCTAAACCACTTAGACTTTGAACTGGGATGACTCATGGATTTCTACCTTAAGGAATTTTTTAATTCTGACACACCATACAATAATACATGCACCTGTTGTTCTACACCTGCAAACATCACTGCAACTGCTTGTGCTGACCTATTGCACAGTATATGTGTATTTGCCTGGGTGTGCATAGTCAGTGGGGTAGTGATCTATTCAAGAACATTTTTTTTTTAGATTTGTTAGGTAGATATTTCCAACGAGTGCATGGACATGGGTAATGATTCTAAGAGTGTTACCATTGTTTGTTTTATTGTACTATTCCTTTAATTCCACTAGATGGTGCCAGACCACTGGATTGGTTATCCGGGTACTGCTTTCTGTCTCTCTATATTTTTTTTGTTTCTGTTTTTTTGTTTCTTTCATTTTTTCCTCACTGTGGCATTTACGCTTCCTTACTACTCAATATGCAGATGAATTAGTCAACATTGAGGCAACGAGCAATATTCTGTTTAGGTGAGGAGACTAGCCATTGCGGTCCTCCCGAGCTCCACCCTATCCTAGCTGGCTCCAATTGTCACACACACACTGTGCTCCACTGACGCCATTGTCAGGGGGAGTGGCGCCGGCACACAGTCTGTATCTTGCACAGGCGCAATGGGTTACACCCTTGATGCGCATGCGCCGGCGTTCAGCACCATCATACAAATACAGGGGGACTATCTGGGTATTTGCAGGCACTGACACACAGAAGGCACGCCATATACTGGACCTGGACATCCACAGGTAGGTTTAATACATACCGGGACATCAGTGTATCCTTAGGGGTTGTTCACCGGCCCCCTCCCCTAGGTTGTTTTATATATTCATTCATTCTCTACATTGTTATACCTAGGACACATTCACATTGGGATGCCTGGATATTCATCCGCCCATTATGTAGCCTACACTGAAAGCTCTAACGATTATCCATCCCTTGCAGTTCTGAATAACATTCAGTGGTAAATATACTGATCTGAATACATCTATGGTACCCCTCATCGCTCTCTCCTGGTGCTTTATTTTTTGGCTATGTGCACCCCCTTTGAGATGTCGCCTATTTTGTATACGCCAGTGGGTAGCTGGTACACTTTCAGGGATCCCTCCTTTTCCCCTTCTCTCCCTTCCCCCCCTCTCCTTCTCGCTCTTTTTACTTACCGCTGACCCCTATTGGCGATACTTTCAAATTTTTTAGTTCCCCCTTGAGATTTTTTATACATCACTATAGGGTTTTGTGATGGGAGGGGGGTAGCTATTTCACTGCGGGCTAGGGCTCTCAATAAGTGCCCATTTTCTTTACCTTTTCATTTATTTTATTATATATTTTTTTTCTCTTCTTTGTTAGTTTTTTTGGTGTAGCTCCACAACTATTTAATATCTTTTCTGTTACATAGATGATGGAAACACAGTACACTCATAACTCTTCCATCATTATGGTCTGGCATCCATGGAACTTTTTACTTGATTTAATTGCCTTTGGTGCTCTGTGAACATAGAATCACCCCATCCTGTATGTGTTGTCATGAATTTCTATTTACCATTCCGCAACCTGCATTTTCTTGCTTTCTACTAATTTATTTATTCTTTCCATATTTTCATTTCATTTTGCTGTTTGGTTCTTAGCATTTTCACACTATTCACACTCCAAATGTGATGTTCATTTTCTGATATGTCTCTTTGTATATTTTTAGAATTTATACATATGTAAATATACTCAACTCTCAACTCCTGATGAAGGTATCAGAATACTGGAATTAGGGTACACCACCTCTTGGAGAGTACATATGATATTATGATCTGTATTTGTGTATTTTTTGTTTTGTTTTTATCTAATGTATTTATGTATTGTGTAGATGCTGTTACGTCTTTTTATCTTATAGGATTGGGCATACCATATGAATCACACTGGGGCAGAGATTCTGTTGGTTCGTCTGGGGCAGGCCCAGACGTAGCTAACACTACTCCATCTTGTGCAAGTAAAGGGCATGTGTGTCAACAGCACCAACCTGCTGTCTGCCCTTCAAACGGAAAAGTCCATATGTTTGTCTTGACTGTCATATGTCCTCAACCTGGAGAAGCAGTGGTTCATAGTTAGTTCCATGATGACCTGCAGCAGGCCAAAAGAGTGTGCAGCCACTTCACTTGATCATACCCAGTGTAATATTGGATAAAAATTGATGTGAATGCAGTTTGGACTTGGGGCACAATATGGCCCACCCCCTTCCTGATTTGGTCTCTTGCTAGCTCTGTGAGAGCAGGTGTGAGAGCTGGAGACACTGCTGGTTATACACCTCCATATGGCAGGTCTGAGCTTATCCCCACAGTGGTCTTCTCATCCCTTGTGACGGCTGACTGCTTGATTGGTGATCCATATCCCCCCTGTGTGCAGCTTGCAAGATACTTTTATGTAAATGTATCTGAATAAAGTGTTACTTGTTTTTACTATCACACTGACCCAGGCATCCTCTTTCTGCTGTTTTCATTTATAAATACCGTGCAGGAAAATTATCCTCATGAGCACAACATATTAATTGGAGGCACTGCTGAGATTTACATTAATATTTTGTACAAGATCAATCATAGTTATTGTGGTGATATAAATAATATTTTGCATACAATTATTTATGAATTTTTGAAAAAAAAATGTTTCCCCCAAAATGTTTTTTCTAAGCAAATCGTCTGATGCTAGTGCTTGTCCAGAGTCAGCCCCTAGTGGTGATATTAATATCCAATCAAAATTGGCAAAAGTACAGGACATGTTGCAAATGGTGGACCATGTCAGAAAAAGATTGTCTATTGAAGCTGATCTAGAGACCTACATTAAAGAACTTAAAAGTCAGGCCAGTAATTTAACCACTTCAATACAGGGCATTTTCACCCCCTTTCTGCCCAGGCCAATTTTCAGTTTTCAGCATTGTAATATTTTGAATGAGAATTGCGCAGTCATGCAACACTGTGCCCAAATTAGATTATCATTTTTTCCCCACAAATAGAGCTTTCTTTTGGTGGTATTTGATAACCTATGTGGTTTTTATTTTTTTGCGCTATAAACAAAAGAGTGACAAGTTTGAAAAAAAAACACTATTTCTTACTTTTTACTATAATAAATATCCCATTAAAAAAAAAATTCCTCAGTTTAGGTTGATATGTAGTCTTCTACATATTTTTGGTAAAAAAAAATCGTAATAAGTGTATATTGATTGGTTTGAGCAAAAGTTATAGCGCCTACAAAATAGGGGATAGATTTATGGCATTCTTATTATTATTATTTTTTTTTTACTAGTAATGGCAGTGATCTGTGATTTTTATTGGCACTGTGACATTGTGGTGGTCATATTCGACACTTTTGACACTATTTTGGGACCACTGACAGTTATACAGCGATCAGTGCTATCAGGATCCTTGTTTGGAGATTGCTTTCCATAGGGAATGTTACTGTTATTGTGACACCAGGAAGGGAGCCTTTTTTGTGGTTGGCTTTTTGATGTTTTCTGCCATGGTTGTAGATTTAACCACTTCAGCCCCGGAAGGATTTACCCCCTTCCTGACCAGAGCACTTTTTACAATTTGGCACTGCGTCACTTTAACTGCTAATTGCGCGGTCATGCAATGCTGTACCCAAACTAAATTTGCGTCCTTTTCTTCCCACAAATAGAGCTTTCTTTTGATGATATTTGATCACCTCTGCGGTTTTTATTTTTTGCGCTATAAACGGAAAAAGACCGAAAATTTTGAAAATAAATGATATTTTCTACTTTTTGTTATAAAAAAAAATCCAATAAACTCAATTTTAGTCATACATTTAGGCCAAAATGTATTCAGCCACATGTCTTTGGTAAAAAAAAAATGTCAATAAGTATATATTTATTGGTTTGCGCAAAAGTTATAGCGTCTACAAACTAGTGTACATTTTCTGGAATTTACACAGCTTTTAGTTTATGACTGCCTATGTCATTTCTTAAGGTGCTAAAATGGCAGGGCAGTACAAACCCCCCCAAAATACCCCATTTTGGAAAGTAGACACCCTAAGGAAATTGCTGAGAGGCATGTTGAGCCCATTGAATATTATTTTTTTTTGTCCCAAGTGATTGAATGACAAAAAAAAAAAAATTACAAAAAGTTGTCACTAAATGATATATTGCTCACACAGGCCATGGGCATATGTAGAATTGCACCCCAAAATACATTCAGCTGCTTCTCCTGAGTACGGGGATACCACATGTGTGGGACTTTTTGGGAGCCTAGCTGCGTACGGGGCCCCGAAAACCAATCACCGCCTTCAGGATTTCTAAGGGCGTAAATTTTTTATTTCACTCCTCACTACCTATCACAGTTTTAAAGGCCATAAAATGCCCAGATGGCACAACCCCCCCCCCCCAAATGACCCCATTTTGGAAAGTAGACACCCCAAGCTATTTGCTGAGAGGCATGTTGAGTCCATGGAATATTTTATATTTTGACACAAGTTGCGGGAAAGTGACAATTTTTTTTTTGCACAAAGTTGTCACTAAATGATATATTGCTAACACAGCCCATGGACATATGTGGAATTGCACCCCAAAATACATTTAGTTGCTTCTCCTGAGTACGGGGATACCACATGTGTGGGACTTTTTGGAAGCCTAGCCCCATACGGGGCCCCGAAAACCAATCACCGCCTTCAGGATTTCTAAGGGCGTAAATTTTTGATTTCACTCTTCACTGCCTATCACAGTTTCGGAGGCCATGGAATGCCCAGGTGGCACAAACCCCCCCCCAAATGACCCCATTTTGGAAAGTAGACAACCCAAGCTATTTGCTGAGAGGCATGGTGAGTATTTTGCAGCTCTCATTTGTTTTTGAAAAAGAAGAAAGACAAGAACAAAATTTTTATTTCAAAACTTTGTGACAAAAAGTGAGGTCTGCAAAATACTCACCATACCTCTCAGAAAATAGCTTGGGGTGTCTACGCGGCTAGGCTCCCAAAAAGTCTCACACATGTGGTATCCCCATACTCAGGAGAAGCAACAGAGTGTATTTTGGGGTGTAATTTCACATATTCCCATGGCATGTTTGAGCAATATATCATTTAGTGACAACTTTGTGCAAAAAAAAAAAAAATTGTCTTTTTCCCGCAACTTGTGTCACAATATAAAATATTCCATGGACTCTACATGCCTCTCAGCAAATAGCTTGGGGTGTCTACTTTCCAAAATGGGGTCATTTGGGGGGGGTTTAACTGTCCTGGCATATTATGCACAACATTTAGAAGCTTATGTCACACATCACCCACTCTTCTAACCACTTGAAGACAAAGCCCTTTCTGACACTTTTTGTTTACATGAAAAAATTATTTTTTTTTGCAAGAAAATTACTTTGAACCCCCAAACATTATATATATTTTTTAAAGCAAATGCCCTACAGATTAAAATGGTGGGTGTTTCATTTTTTTTTACACAGTATTTGCGCAGAGATTTTTCAAACGCATTTTTTTGGGAAAAAAACACACTTTTTTAAATTTTAATACACTAAAACACACTATATTGCCCAAATGTTTGATGGAATAAAAAAGATGATCTTAGGCCGAGTACATGGATACCTAACATGACATGCTTTAAAATTGCACACAAACGTGCAGTGGCGACAAACTAAATACATTTTTAAAAGCCTTTAAAAGCCTTTACTGGTTACCACTTTAGATTTACAGAGGAGGTCTACTGCTAAAATTACTGCCCTCAATCTGACCTTTGCTGTGATACCTCACATGCATGGTGCAATTGCTGTTTACATTTGACGCCAGACCGATGCTTGCGTTCGCCTTAGCGCGAGAGCAGGGGAGTGCAGGGGTGCTTTTTTTTTTTCTTTATTATTTTTTTGCTTTTTTATCTTATTTTTAAACTGTTCCTTTCATTTTTTTTTCAATAATTAAGTGTTCTTGCATAGCAAGACCACTTACTGTTATCTCACATATATATTATTATTAAGTGTTCTTGCATAGCAAGACCACTTACTGTTATCTCACATATATATTATTATTAAGTGTTCTTGCATAGCAAGACCACTTATTGTTATCTCACATATATATTATTCTTATTATTATTATAGCCAAATTTACCACCCTAACTCCTCCCACAGTTTTTACACTACATAGACAAGTAATATACCGAAACGTGCGGATTGTTCCCGAATGGTGTGCTATTACTTTGTGGAACGTTTCGCTGAATGGTTCACGAAATATCGTCATTTTTGCGGCGAAATTGGTCCCATAGGAATGAATGGGGAAACTAGAGTGGGAGATGACAAAAGCTGGAAAATCAGAACATGATTTCTAAACTGCCGCCACTCCCTCATTTTCAAGCCCACCTACACAAATCTTATATCAAAACGTTCAGCTATCCCTGCTGCCACTAAACATGTCCACAGCTAAGCCATAGTCCTGATAGTTTTCACAATATGACCATTTGTTTGCAACTCACGCCGTCCATTGACATTCATTGAAACTACACTCTAGCCCCTTCAAATTTGAAGGGCAATTTCTAAACTGCGACCGTGCCTTCAATTTTAATATTTCAGAGACATACTATGTATCAAAATCTAGGTCTGGGTCTTGTGATTCTCACAATATAAAGATCTTCGCTGTAGGATTTATAGTTTTTAAAATACGGCCATTTGAATTACTGCAGTTACTACAGCTGTCATGTTCCTGTGTATTGTGTATTGAGCAGTATTTGTGAAACATAAACAGGGCATGAACATTGCTAGGAAACAGTGGTTGTAAACACAAGATGCTGAGACCCCCCAAATGCATGTGTATCATACCTTCATCTGCTAGACTTGATAATGCTTGTAGACTCTTCCCACAGTTTTTACACTACAGAGACAAGTAATATACCGAAACGTGCGGATTGTTCCCGAATGGTGTGCTATTACTTTGTGGAACGTTTCGCCGAATGGTCCACGAAATATCGTCGTTTTTGCGGTGAAATTGGTCCCATAAGAATGAATGGTGAAATGTTCAATGTCATTTAATTGGTTTGCTATTACCTTGTGGAACTTTGTGAAAAGCTGAAAAAATACCAGTGTGAATCCGGCTTCAATGTCATTTAATTGGTGTGCTATTACTTTGTGGAACGTTTCGCCGAATGGTTCACGAAATATCGTCATTTTTGCGGTGAAATTGGCCCCATAGGAATGAATGGCGAAATGTTCAAAACTAGAGTGGGAGGTGACAAAAACTGACAACCCTATGATCAGCCAAAACATTATGACCACCCCATGATCAGCCAAAACATTATGACCGCCCCATGAAAAAAAAAAATCATTTTTGAAAAAAAAAATCATTTTTGAAAAAAAAAATCATTTTTGAAAAAAAAAAAAATTTTTGAAAAAAAAAATCATTTAAAAAAAAAAAATCATTTTTGAAAAAAAAAAAATTTTTGAAAAAAATGTTCAGCTCTTTCAGCTAATGATGGGACTTCAACTGTTTTACTACTATTTATACTTTTTAATATATTAAGCTTTTTAACACTTTTCACAGTTACTCAAGCCACTCCACCCCACTCAGTTACTCCGCCCACTAAAGTTGTAGAGGCAAGAACACTTTTCACAATTTCCCCAGAAATTGTAGCTTTTCTAGTTAAGTGTTCTTGCATAGCAAGACCACTTACTGTTATCTCACATATATATTATTCTTATTATTATAGCCAAATTTACCACCCTAACTCCTCCCACAGCTTTTACACTACATAGACAAGTAATATACCGAAACGTGCGGATTGTTCCCGAATGGTGTGCTATTACTTTGTGGAACGTTTCGCCAAATGGTTCATGAAATATCGTAATTTTTGCGGCGAAATTTGTCCCATAGGAATGAATGGGGAAATGTTCAAAACTAGAGTGGGAGGTGACAAAAGCTGAAAAATCAGAACATGATTTCTAAACTGCCACCACTCCCTCATTTTCAAGCCCACCTACACAAATCTTATATCAAAACGTTCAGCTATCCCTGCTGCCACTAAACATGTCCACAGCTAAGCCATAGTCCTGATAGTTTTCATAATATGACCATTTGTTTGCAACTCACACCGTCCATTGACATTCATTGAAACTACACTCTAGCCCCTTCAAATTTGAAGGGCAATATCTAAACTGCGACTGTGCCTTCAATTTTAATATTTCAGAGACATACTATGCATCAAAATCTAGGTCTGGGTCTTGTGATTCTCACAATATAAAGCTCTTCGCTGTAGGATTTATAGTTTTTAAGATATGGCCATTTGAATTACTGCACAGTTATTACATCTATCATTAACCTGTGTATTGTGTATTGAGCAGTATTTGTGAAGCATAAACAGGACATGAGCGTTGCTAGGAAACAGTGGTTGTAAACACAAGATGCTGAGACCCCCCAAATGCATGTGGTCATACCTTCATCTGCTAGATGAAGGTATGACAAAAGCTGACCCCCCCATGATCAGCCAAAACATTATGACCACAACATGATCAGCCAAAACATTATGACCACCCCATTATCAGCCAAAACATTATGACCCCCCATGATCAGCCAAAACATTATGACCCCCCATGATCAGCCAAAACATTATGACCGCCCCATGATCAGCCAAAATATTATGACCACGCCATAATCAGCCAAAACATTATGACCCCCCCATGAACAGCCAAAATATTATGACCACGCCATAATCAGCCAAAATATTATGACCCCCCCCATGATCAGCCAAAACATTTTGACCACGCCATAATCAGCCAAATCATTATGACCGCCCCATGATCAGCCAAAACATTATGTCCACCCCACGATCAGCCAAACCATTATGACCCTCCCATGATCAGCCAAAACATTATGACCACGCCATAATCAGCCAAATCATTATGACCACGCCATAATCAGCCAAAATATTATGACCCCCCCATGATCAGCCAAAACATTATGTCCCCCCCCCCACGATCAGCCAAATCATTATGACCACAACATGATCAGCCAAAACATTACGATCACCCCATGAAAAAAAAAAAAATTTAACCATCAGTTTTGAAAAAAAATCATTTAAAAAAAAAAATCATTTTTGAAAAAAAATGTTCAGCTCTTTCAGCTAATGATGGGACTTCAACTTTTTTACTACTATTTATACTTTTTAAAATATTAAGCTTTTTAACACTTTTTACAGTTACTCCAGCCACTCCAACCACACAATTACTCAAGCCACTCCACCCAGTTACTCCGCCCACTCCAGTTTTAGAGGCAAGAACACTTTTCACAATTTCCCCAGAAATTGTACCTTTTCTAGTTAAGTGTTCTTGCATAGCAAGACCACTTACTGTTATCTCACATATATATTATTAAGTGTTCTTGCATAGCAAGACCACTTACTGTTATCTCACATATATATTATTCTTATTATTATAGCCAAATTTACCACCCTAACTCCTCCCACAGTTTTTACACTACATAGACAAGTAATATACCGAAACGTGCGGATTGTTCCCGAATGGTGTGCTATTACTTTGTGGAACGTTTCGCCGAATGGTTCACGAAATATCGTCGTTTTTGCGGCGAAATTGGTCCCATAGGAATGAATGGGGAAACTAGAGTGGGAGATGACAAAAGCTGGAAAATCAGAACATGATTTCTAAACTGCCGCCACTCCCTCATTTTCAAGCCCACCTACACAAATCTTATATCAAAACGTTCAGCTATCCCTGCTGCCACTAAACATGTCCACGGCTAAGCCATAGTCCTGATAGTTTTCACAATATGACCATTTGTTTGCAACTCACGCCGTCCATTGACATTCATTGAAACTACACTCTAGCCCCCTCCAAATTTGAAGGGCAATTTCTAAACTGCGACCGTGCCTTCATTTTTAATATTTCAGAGACATACTATACATCAAAATCTAGGTCTGGGTCTTGTGATTCTCACAATATAAAGATCTTCGCTGTAGGATGTATAGTTTTTAAAATACGGCCATTTGTTTAGAGGTCATTTCAGGAAATTTTAGCCATTAATCAGAGTGTACTGTTAGTGTTTGTTTTGTTGCCATGGTTACCAAAGCTTCTGTTATACACAGGGGGGAAGGTGGCTGGAGCATCTCAGCTCTGATTACAGAGCCCGGGGGAGGGGACAGACACACCATGTACTGATTTATAATAGAGGAATATGATGGGGCAGTTTTGATGGGGTAATTCTGATGGGGCAGTTTTGATGAAGTAGTATTTGGGAAGCATAAACAGGGCATGAGCGTTGCTAGGAAACAGTGGTTGTAAACACAAGATGCTGAGACACTCCAAATGCATGTGACTTCATCTGCTAGACTTGATAATGCTTGTAGACTCCTCCCACAGTTTTCACACTACAGAGACAAATAATATACCAAAACGAGTGGATTGTTCCCGATTGGTGTGTTATTACTTTGTGGAATGTTTTGCCGAATGGTCCACGAAATGACGTTTTTGCGGCGAAATTGGTCCCATAGGAATGAATGGCGAAATGTTCAAAACTAGAGTGGGAAGTGACAAAAGCTGACAACCCCATGATCAGCCAAAACATTATGATCACCCCATGATCAGCCAAAACATTATGACCGCCCCATGTAAAAAAAAAAATATTTTTGAAAAAAAAAAAATTTTGAAAAAAGTAAAAAAATAATTTTTGGAAAAAAAAAAATCATTTTTGAAAAAAAAAAATATATATTTTTGAAAAAAAAAATATTTTTGAAAAAAAAAAAATATTTTTGAAAAAAAAATTTCTTTTAAAAAAAAATTATTTTTGAAAAAAAAATATATTTGAAAAAAAAAAATATTTTTGAAATAAAAAAATTCATTTTTGAAAAAAAAAATTACCTTTGAAAAAAAAAATTACTTTTGAAAAAAAAAATCATTTTTGAAGAAAAAAAAATCATTTTTGATTAAAAAAAATTCATTTTTGAAAAAAAAAATTACTTTTGAAAAAAATGTTCAGCTCTTTCAGCGAATGATGGAACTTTTTTACTACTATTTATACTTTTTAAAATATTAAGCTTTTTAACACTTTTCACAGTTACTCAAGCCACTCCACCCCACCCAGTTACTCCGCCCACTCCAGTTGTAGAGGCAAGAACACTTTCACAATTTCCCCAGAAATTGTACCTTTTCTAGTTCTTATTATTATAGCCAAATTTACCACCCTAACTCCTCCCACAGTTTTTACACTACATAGACAAGTAATATACCGAAACGTGCGGATTGTTCCCGAATGGTGTGCTATTACTTTGTGGAACGTTTCGCCGAATGGTTCATGAAATATCGTCGTTTTTGCGGCGAAATTGGTCCCATAGGAATGAATGGGGAAACTAGAGTGGGAGATGACAAAAGCTGGAAAATCAGAACATGATTTCTAAACTGCCGCCACTCCCTCATTTTCAAGCCCACCTACACAAATCTTATATCAAAATGTTCAGCTACCCCTGCTGCCACTAAACATGTCCACGGCTAAGCCATAATCCTGATAGTTTTCACAATATGACCATTTGTTTGCAACTCACGCCGTCCATTGACATTCATTGAAACTACACTCTAGCCCCCTCCAAATTTGAAGGGCAATTTCTAAACTGCGACTGTGCCTTCATTTTTAATATTTCAGAGACATACTATACATCAAAATCTAGGTCTGGGTCTTGTGATTCTCACAATATAAAGATCTTCGCTGTAGGATGTATAGTTTTTAAAATACGGCCATTTGTTTAGAGGTCATTTCAGGAAATTTTAGCCATTAATCAGAGTGTACTGTTAGTGTTTGTTTTGTTGCCATGGTTACCAAAGCTTCTGTTATACACAGGGGGGAAGGTGGCTGGAGCATCTCAGCTGATTACAGAGCCCGGGGGAGGGGACAGACACACCATGTACTGATTTATAATAGAGGAATATGATGGGGCAGTTTTGATAGGGCAATTCTGATGGGGCAGTTTTGATGGGGCAATTATGATGGGGCAGTTTTGATGGGGTAATTCTGATGGGGCAGTTTTGATGAAGCAGTATTTGGGAAGCATAAACAGGGCATGAGCGTTGCTAGGAAACAGTGGTTGTAAACACAAGATGCTGAGACACCCCAAATGCATGTGACTTCATCTGCTAGACTTGATAATGCTTGTAGACCCCTCCCACAGTTTTCACACTACAGAGACAAATAATATACCGAAACGAGCGGATTGTTCCTGATTGGTGTGTTATTACTTTGTGGAATGTTTTGCCGAATGGTCCACGAAATGACGTTTTTGCGGCGAAATTGGTCCCATAGGAATGAATGGCGAAATGTTCAAAACTAGAGTGGGAAGTGACAAAAGCTGACAACCCCATGATCAGCCAAAACATTATGACCACCCCATGATCAGCCAAAACATTATGACCGCCCCATGTAAAAAAAAAAATATTTTTGAAAAAAAAAAAAAAATTTTGAAAAAAGTAAAAAAATAATTTTTGAAAAAAAAAAAATCATTTTTGAAAAAAAAAAAAAATATTTTTGAAAAAAAAAAAATATTTTTGAAAAAAAAAAATTATTTTTGAAAAAAAAAATATTTTTGAAAAAAAAATTTCTTTAAAAAAAAAAATTATTTTTGAAAAAAAAATATATTTGAAAAAAAAAAATATTTTTGAAAAAAAAAAATTATTTTTGAAAAAAAAATTACTTTAAAAAAAATAATATTTTCGAAAAAAAAATTATTTTTGAAATAAAAAAATTCATTTTTGAAAAAAAAAATTACCTTTGAAAAAAAAAATTACTTTTGAAAAAAAAAAAATCATTTTTGAAGAAAAAAAAATCATTTTTGATTAAAAAAAATTCATTTTTGAAAAAAAAAATTACTTTTGAAAAAAATGTTCAGCTCTTTCAGCGAATGATGGAACTTTTTTACTACTATTTATACTTTTTAAAATATTAAGCTTTTTAACACTTTTCACAGTTACTCAAGCCACTCCACCCCACCCAGTTACTCCACCCACTCCAGTTGTAGAGGCAAGAACACTTTCACAATTTCCCCAGAAATTGTACCTTTTCTAGTTAAGTGTTCTTGCATAGCAAGACCACTTACTGTTATCTCACATATATATTATTCTTATTATTATAGCCAAATTTACCACCCTAACTCCTCCCACAGTTTTTACACTACATAGACAAGTAATATACCGAAACGTGCGGATTGTTCCCGAATGGTGTGCTATTACTTTGTGGAACGTTTCGCCGAATGGTTCACGAAATATCGTAGTTTTTGCGGCGAAATTGGTCCCATAGGAATGAATGGGGAAACTAGAGTGGGAGATGGCAAAAGCTGGAAAATCAGAACATGATTTCTAAACTGCCGCCACTCCCTCATTTTCAAGCCCACCTACACAAATCTTATATCAAAACGTTCAGCTATCCCTGCTGCCACTAAACATGTCCACAGCTAAGCCATAGTCCTGATAGTTTTCACAATATGACCATTTGTTTGCAACTCACGCCGTCCATTGACATTCATTGAAACTACACTCTAGCCCCTTCAAATTTGAAGGGCAATTTCTAAACTGCGACTGTGCCTCCATTTTTAATATTTCAGAGACATACTATACATCAAAATCTAGGTCTGGGTCTTGTGATTCTCACAATATAAAGATCTTCGCTGTAGGATGTATAGTTTTTAAAATACGGCCATTTGTTTAGAGGTCATTTCAGGAAATTTTAGCCATTAATCAGAGTGTACTGTTAGTGTTTGTTTTGTTGCCATGGTTACCAAAGCTTCTGTTATACACTGGGGGGGAGGTGGCTGGAGCATCTCAGCTCTGATTACAGAGCCCGGGGGAGGGGACAGACACACCATGTACTGATTTATAATAGAGGAATATGATGGGGCAGTTTTGATGGGGTAATTCTGATGGGGCAGTTTTGATGAAGTAGTATTTGGGAAGCATAAACAGGGCATGAGCGTTGCTAGGAAACAGTGGTTGTAAACGAAAGATGCTGAGACACCCCAAATGCATGTGACTTCATCTGCTAGACTTGATAATGCTTGTAGACTCCTCCCACAGTTTTTACACTACAGAGACAAGTAATATACCGAAACGAGCGGATTGTTCCCGATTGGTGTGTTATTACTTTGTGGAATATTTCGCCGAATGGTCCACGAAATATCGTAGTTTTTTGCGGCAATATTGGTCCCATAGGAATGAATTGCGAAATGTTCAATGTCATTTAATTGGTGTCCTATTACCTTGTGGAACTTTGTGAAAAGCTGAAAAATACCAGTGTGAATCCGGGCTCAATGTCATTTAATTGGTGTGCTATTACTCTGTGGAACGTTTCGCCGAATGGTTCACAAAATATCGTCGTTTTTGCGGTGAAATTGGTCCCATAGGAATGAATGGTGAAATGTTCAAAACTAGAGCGGGAGGTGACAAAAGCTGACAACCCCATGATCAGCTGAAACATTATGACCGCCCCATGAAAAAAATATATATATATTTTTGAAAAAAAAAATATATATTTTTGAAAAAAAAAAAATATTTTTGAAAAAAAAAAAATTATTTTGGAAAAAAAAAAATATTTTTGAAAAAAAAAATTATTTTTGAAAAAAAAAATATTTTTGAAAAAAAAAAAATATTTTTAAAAAAAAAATTATTTTTGAAAAAAAAAATTATTTTTGAAAAAAAAAAAATATTTTTGAAAAAAAAATTACTTAAAAAAAAAATAATTTGGAAAAAAAAATTATTTTTGAGAAAAAAAATTACTTTTAAAAAAAATCATTTTTGAAAAAAAAAATCATTTTTGAAGAAAAAAAAATCATTTTTGAATAAAAAAAATTCATTTTTGAAAAAAAAAAATTACTTTTGAAAAAAATGTTCAGCTCTTTCAGCTAATGATGGAACTTTTTTACTACTATTTATACTTTTTAAAATATTAAGCTTTTTAACACTTTTCACAGTTACTCAAGCCACTCCACCCCACCCAGTTACTCCGCCCACTCCAGTTGTAGAGGCAAGAACACTTTCACAATTTCCCCAGAAATTGTAGCTTTTCTAGTTA
Source organism: Aquarana catesbeiana (assembly GCF_042186555.1). NCBI lineage: Eukaryota > Metazoa > Chordata > Amphibia > Anura > Ranidae > Aquarana > Aquarana catesbeiana. The sequence continues at coordinate 621,478,980 of NC_133325.1, read as the reverse complement.
AGTGTTCTTGCATAGCAAGACCACTTACTGTTATCTCACATATATATTATTCTTATTATTATAGCCAAATTTACCACCCTAACTCCTCCCACAGTTTTTACACTACATAGACAAGTAATATACCGAAACGTGCGGATTGTTCCCGAATGGTGTGCTATTAGTTTGTGGAACGTTTCGCCGAATGGTTCACGAAATATCGTCATTTTTGAGGCGAAATTGGTCCCATAGGAATGAATGGGGAAACTAGAGTGGGAGATGACAAAAGCTGGTAAATCAGAACATGATTTCTAAACTGCCGCCACTCCCTCATTTTCAAGCCCACCTACACAAATCTTATATCAAAACGTTCAGCTATCCCTGCTGCCACTAAACATGTCCACGGCTAAGCCATAGTCCTGATAGTTTTCACAATATGACCATTTGTTTGCAACTCACACCGTCCATTGACATTCATTGAAACTACACTCTAGCCCCTTCAAATTTGAAGGGCAATTTCTAAACTGCGACCGTGCCTACATTTTTAATATTTCACAGACATACTATACATCAAAATCTAGGTCTGGGTCTTGTGATTCTCACAATATAAAGATCTTCGCTGTAGGATGTATAGTTTTTAAAATACGGCCATTTGTTTAGAGGTCATTTCAGGAAATTTTAGCCATTAATCAGAGTGTACTGTTAGTGTTTGTTTTGTTGCCATGGTTACCAAAGCTTCTGTTATACACAGGGGGGAAGGTGGCTGGAGCATCTCAGCTCTGATTACAGAGCCCGGGGGAGGGGACAGACACACCATGTACTGATTTATAATAGAGGAATATGATGGGGCAGTTTTGATGGGGTAATTCTGATGGGGCAGTTTTGATGAAGTAGTATTTGGGAAGCATAAACAGGGCATGAGCGTTGCTAGGAAACAGTGGTTGTAAACACAAGATGCTGAGACACCCCAAATGCATGTGACTTCATCTGCTAGACTTGATAATGCTTGTAGACTCCTCCCACTGTTTTTACACTACAGAGACAAGTAATATACCGAAATGAGCGGATTGTTCCCGATTGGTGTGTTATTACTTTGTGGAATGTTTCGCCGAATGGTCCACGAAATGACGTTTTTGCGGCGAAATTGGTCCCATAGGAATGAATGGCGAAATGTTCAAAACTAGAGTGGGAAGTGACAAAAGCTGACAACCCCATGATCAGCCAAAACATTATGACCACCCCATGATCAGCCAAAACATTATGACCGCCCCATGTAAAAAAAAAAAATATTTTTGAAAAAAAAAATAATTTTTGAAAAAAGTAAAAAAATAATTTTTGAAAAAAAAAAATATTTTTGAAAAAAAAAAAATTATTTTTGAAAAAAAAAATATTTTTGAAAAAAAAATTTCTTTTAAAAAAAAAATTATTTTTGAAAAAAAAATATATTTGAAAAAAAAAAATATTTTTGAAAAAAAAAATTATTTTTGAAAAAAAAAATTACCTTTGAAAAAAAAAATTACTTTTGAAAAAAAAAATCATTTTTGAAGAAAAAAAAATCATTTTTGATTAAAAAAAATTCATTTTTGAAAAAAAAAATTACTTTTGAAAAAAATGTTCAGCTCTTTCAGCGAATGATGGAACTTTTTTACTACTATTTATACTTTTTAAAATATTAAGCTTTTTAACACTTTTCACAGTTACTCAAGCCACTCCACCCCACCCAGTTACTCCGCCCACTCCAGTTGTAGAGGCAAGAACACTTTCACAATTTCCCCAGAAATTGTAGCTTTTCTAGTTAAGTGTTCTTGCATAGCAAGACCACTTACTGTTATCTCACATATATATTATTCTTATTATTATAGCCAAATTTACCACCCTAACTCCTCCCACAGTTTTTACACTACATAGACAAGTAATATACCGAAACGTGCGGATTGTTCCCGAATGGTGTGCTATTACTTTGTGGAACGTTTCGCCGAATGGTTCACGAAATATCGTCATTTTTGCGGCGAAATTGGTCCCATAGGAATGAATGGGGAAACTAGAGTGGGAGATGACAAAAGCTGAAAAATCAGAACATGATTTCTAAACTGCCGCCACTCCCTCATTTTCAAGCCCACCTACACAAATCTTATATCAAAACGTTCAGCTATCCCTGCTGCCACTAAACATGTCCACGGCTAAGCCATAGTCCTGATAGTTTTCACAATATGACCATTTGTTTGCAACTCACGCCGTCCATTGACATTCATTGAAACTACACTCTAGCCCCCTCCAAATTTGAAGGGCAATTTCTAAACTGCGACCGTGCCTTCATTTTTAATATTTCACAGACATACTATACATCAAAATCTAGGTCTGGGTCTTGTGATTCTCACAATATAAAGATCTTCGCTGTAGGATGTATAGTTTTTAAAATACGGTCATTTGTTTAGAGATCATTTCAGGAAATTTTAGCCATTAATCAGAGTGTACTGTTAGTGTTTGTTTTGTTGCCATGGTTACCAAAGCTTCTGTTATACACAGGGGGGGAAGGTGGCTGGAGCATCTCAGATGATTACAGAGCCCGGGGGAGGGGACAGACACACCATGTACTTATTTATAATAGAGGAATATGATGGGGCAGTTTTGATGGGGTAATTCTGATGGGGCAGTTTTGATGAAGTAGTATTTGGGAAGCATAAACAGGGCATGAGCGTTGCTAGGAAACAGTGGTTGTAAACACAAGATGCTGAGACACCCTAAATGCATGTGACTTCATCTGCTAGACTTGATAATGCTTGTAGACTCCTCCCACAGTTTTTACACTACAGAGACAAGTAATATACCGAAACGAGCGGATTGTTCCCGATTGGTGTGTTATTACTTTGTGGAATGTTTCGCCGAATGGTCCACGAAATTACGTTTTTGCGGCGAAATTGGTCCCATAGGAATGAATGGCGAAATGTTCAAAACTAGAGTGGGAGGTGACAAAAGCTGACAACCCCATGATCAGCCAAAACATTATGACCACCCCATGAATCAGCCAAAACATTATGACTGCCCCATGTAAAAAAAAAAAAATATTTTTGAAAAAAAAAAAAAAAAATTTTGAAAAAAAAAAAAAAATTTTTGAAAAAAAAAATTTTTGAAAAAAAAAATAATAATTTTTGAAAAAATAAAAATAAAATCATTTTTGAAAAAAAAAATATTTTTGAAAAAAAAAATTTTGAAAAAAAAAATATTGAGAAAAAAAAATTTATTTTTGAAAAAAAAATATTTTTGAAAAAATAAAAAAATTATTTTTGAAAAAAAAATCATTTAAAAAAAAATTCATTTTTGAAAAAAAAAAATATTTTTTGAAAAAAATGTTCAGCTCTTTCAGCTAATGATGGGACTTCAACTGTTTTACTACTATTTATACTTTTTAAAATATTAAGCTTTTTAACACTTTTCACAGTTACTCCGCCCACTCCACCCAGTTACTCCGCCCACTCCAGTTGTAGAGGCAAGAACACTTTCACAATTTCCCCAGAAATTGTACCTTTTCTAGTTAAGTGTTCTTGCATAGCAAGACCACTTACTGTTATCTCACATATATATTATTCTTATTATTATAGCCAAATTTACCACCCTAACTCCTCCCACAGTTTTTACACTACATAGACAAGTAATATACCGAAACGTGCGGATTGTTCCCGAATGGTGTGCTATTACTTTGTGGAACGTTTCGCCGAATGGTTCACGAAATATCGTCATTTTTGTGGCGAAATTGGTCCCATAGGAATGAATGGGGAAACTAGAGTGGGAGATGACAAAAGCTGAAAAATCAGAACATGATTTCTAAACTGCCGCCACTCCCTCATTTTCAAGCCCACCTACACAAATCTTATATCAAAACGTTCAGCTATCCCTGCTGCCACTAAACATGTCCACGGCTAAGCCATAGTCCTGATAGTTTTCACAATATGACCATTTGTTTGCAACTCACGCCGTCCATTGACATTCATTGAAACTACACTCTAGCCCCCTCCAAATTTGAAGGGCAATTTCTAAACTGCGACCGTGCCTTCATTTTTAATATTTCACAGACATACTATACATCAAAATCTAGGTCTGGGTCTTGTGATTCTCACAATATAAAGATCTTCGCTGTAGGATGTATAGTTTTTAAAATACGGCCATTTGTTTAGAGGTCATTTCAGGAAATTTTAGCCATTAATCAGAGTGTACTGTTAGTGTTTGTTTTGTTGCCATGGTTACCAAAGCTTCTGTTATACACAGGGGGGAAGGTGGCTGGAGCATCTCAGCTGATTACAGAGCCCGGGGGAGGGGACAGACACACCATGTACTGATTTATAATAGAGGAATATGATAGGGCAGTTTTGATGGGGTAATTCTGATGGGGCAGTTTTGATGAAGCAGTATTTGGGAAGCATAAACAGGGCATGAGCGTTGCTAGGAAACAGTGGTTGTAAACGCAAGATGCTGAGACACCCCAAATGCATGTGACTTCATCTGCTAGACTTGATAATGCTTGTAGACTCCTCCCACAGTTTTCACACTACAGAGACAAATAATATACCGAAACGAGCGGATTGTTCCCGATTGGTGTGTTATTACTTTGTGGAATGTTTTGCCGAATGGTCCACGAAATGACGTTTTTGCGGCGAAATTGGTCCCATAGGAATGAATGGCGAAATGTTCAAAACTAGAGTGGGAAGTGACAAAAGCTGACAACCCCATGATCAGCCAAAACATTATGACCACCCCATGATCAGCCAAAACATTATGACCGCCCCATGTAAAAAAAAAAAATATTTTTGAAAAAAGTAAAAAAATAATTTTTGAAAAAAAAAAAATCATTTTTGAGAAAAAAAAAAAATATTTTTGAAAAAAAAAAAATTATTTTTGAAAAAAAATATATTTGAAAAAAAAAATATTTTTGAAAAAAAAAATTATTTTTGAAAAAAAAAAATTACTTTAAAAAAAATAATAATTTCGAAAAAAAAATTATTTTTGAAATAAAAAAAATTCATTTTTGAAAAAAAAAATTACCTTTGAAAAAAAAATTACTTTTGAAAAAAAAAATCATTTTTGAAGAAAAAAAAATCATTTTTGATTAAAAAAAATTCATTTTTGAAAAAAAAAATTACTTTTGAAAAAAATGTTCAGCTCTTTCAGCGAATGATGGAACTTTTTTACTACTATTTATACTTTTTAAAATATTAAGCTTTTTAACACTTTTCACAGTTACTCAAGCCACTCCACCCCACCCAGTTACTTCGCCCACTCCAGTTGTAGAGGCAAGAACACTTTCACAATTTCCCCAGAAATTGTACCTTTTCTAGTTCTTATTCTTATTATTATAGCCAAATTTACCACCCTAACTCCTCCCACAGTTTTTACACTACATAGACAAGTAATATACCGAAACGTGCGGATTGTTCCCGAATGGTGTGCTATTACTTTGTGGAACGTTTCGCCGAATGGTTCACGAAATATCGTCGTTTTTGCGGCGAAATTGGTCCCATAGGAATGAATGGGGAAACTAGAGTGGGAGATGACAAAAGCTGGAAAATCAGAACATGATTTCTAAACTGCCGCCACTCCCTCATTTTCAAGCCCACCTACACAAATCTTATATCAAAACGTTCAGCTATCCCTGCTGCCACTAAACATGTCCACGGCTAAGCCATAGTCCTGATAGTTTTCACAATATGTCCATTTGTTTGCAACTCACACCGTCCATTGACATTCATTGAAACTACACTCTAGCCCCTTCAAATTTGAAGGGCAATTTCTAAACTGCGACTGTGCCTCCATTTTTAATATTTCAGAGACATACTATACATCAAAATCTAGGTCTGGGTCTTGTGATTCTCACAATATAAAGATATAGTTTTTAAAATACGGCCATTTGTTTAGAGGTCATTTCAGGAAATTTTAGCCATTAATCAGAGTGTACTGTTAGTGTTTGTTTTGTTGCCATGGTTACCAAAGCTTCTGTTATACACAGGGGGGAGGTGGCTGGAGCATCTCAGCTCTGATTACAGAGCCCGGGGGAGGGGACAGACACACCATGTACTGATTTATAATAGAGGAATATGATGGGGCAGTTTTGATGGGGTAATTCTGATGGGGCAGTTTTGATGAAGTAGTATTTGGGAAGCATAAACAGGGCATGAGCGTTGCTAGGAAACAGTGGTTGTAAACACAAGATGCTGAGACACCCCAAATGCATGTGACTTCATCTGCTAGACTTGATAATGCTTGTAGACTCCTCCCACAGTTTTTACACTACAGAGACAAGTAATATACCGAAACGAGCGGATTGTTCCCGATTGGTGTGTTATTACTTTGTGGAATATTTCACCGAATGGTCCACGAAATATCGTAGATTTTTGCGGCAATATTGGTCCCATAGGAATGAATTGCGAAATGTTCAATGTCATTTAATTGGTGTCCTATTACCTTGTGGAACTTTGTGAAAAGCTGAAAAATACCAATGTGAATCCGGCCTCAATGTCATTTAATTGGTGTGCTATTACTTTGTGGAACGTTTCGCCGAATGGTTCACGAAATATCGTCGTTTTTGCGGTGAAATTGGTCCCATAGGAATGAATGGTGAAATGTTCAAAACTAGAGCGGGAGGTGACAAAAGCTGACAACCCCATGATCAGCTGAAACATTATGACCGCCCCATGAAAAAAAAAAAAATATTTTTGAAAAAAAAAAAATTATTTTTGAAAAAAAAAAAATATTTTTGAAAAAAAAAATCATTTTTGAAGAAAAAAAATTCATTTTTGAAAAAAAAAAATTCATTTTTGAAAAAAAAAATTACTTTTGAAAAAAATGTTCAGCTCTTTCAGCTAATGATGGAACTTTTTTACTACTATTTATACTTTTTAAAATATTAAGCTTTTTAACACTTTTCACAGTTACTCAAGCCACTCCACCCCACCCAGTTACTCCGCCCACTCCAGTTGTAGAGGCAAGAACACTTTCACAATTTCCCCAGAAATTGTAGCTTTTCTAGTTTTTATTGTTATCTCAGGGAATGTAAATATCCCCTATGATAGCAATAGGTAGTGACAGGTACTCTTTTTTTTTTTTTAAATTGGGGTCTATTAGACCCTAGATCTCTCCTCTGCCCTCAAAGCATCTGACCACACCAAGATTGGTGTGATAAAATGCCTTCCCAATTTCCCAATGGCGCTGTTTACATCCGGTGAAATCTAAGTCATGAAATTCTCGTAGCTTCCGGTTTCTTAGGCCATAGAGATGTTTGGAGCCACTCTGGTCTCTGATCAGCTCTATGGTCAGCTGGCTGAATCATCAGCTGCATTCTCAGGTTCCCTGTTGGGACAGGAGAGCCAGAGAAAACCATGGAAAACAGTGGGGGGGCATTCCCTCCCACTGCTTGTAAAAGCAGTCTAGAGGCTAATTAGACAGCGGTTGGCTAAAAAGCCGACCGCTGGCTGAAAAGAATGATACCAAGATGATACCTAAACCTGCAGGCATCATTCTGGTATACCCACTCAAAGTCCAGCAACATACCAGTACGTATGTTGCTGGGCATATATTGTAATCTTTTTTTTTCATGCAGCATGTGGGCTGAGTGAAAAAAAGAGATTGATCAGTGGTTATGCCCACCATTAGAATACCTCCCTTCATCCACCCACTTCTAATGATGGGCATACATGCACCATTTATATATGCCAAAGCATGGAGGAATCCTCCCGCAAAAGGTAGGAGCAAATCGCTCCTCCGCCCCTGCTGCCCCCATGCTTCGGCATATATCACCTCCGCTGGAGTCACAGCTTTATATATCGTGGGAGCAAACGCTGTTGCTGTCAAGATAAATAAATCCGCACTGCAGCTGAATGGCGTACCTGAAGACAAAAAAATGGTTAACAATAAAACACAGTAAACAGTAAAGTATAAAAAATTGCATACCTGAAAAGCAAACATGATAAAACATAATAACAATAAAACATTGCAGAATAGAATACAGTAACAAAGAGCAGAACAATAGAGAGAATAAAGAGAGAGAGAACAATAAAACGACAACTATTTTTTTTATTCTATATATTTTTTTGTGTTTTTTTTTCTTTACACTTTTTTTTGTAACTGTGACTTTTGTAACTGTGACTTTTGTAACTGTAACCGGTTCCAGGTTCGGGTCTCTCAAAATGTGGTGGCATCTTGGGAGACCCTGTGAAAGTGTGCCTAGTCTGTGCAATGCTGTATGTTAATACTCAACTAGTGTATGGTAGCGTTCAAAACATTCACCAATGCAAAGACCAGGATTGTCAGGAAAGGAGGGACAATAATAACGGGTGTCACGCCTATATCCGCGCTTGCTGCAAACACAACATCTTTTTGGGGGGGGGTTAGTTGGGTAGGGGTACTCGGGAGGACATAAAGAAAATGCCTCTCATGCAGCCAACTGCATTTGGTTGGGGATGTGAATGGGGGAAGTACGGGTGCTGCAGAAGTGGTGGGTTCCCAATTAGGATTGGCGAATGCAGCAGGAAGGGCACTATGGGCACGACAGGCCTGTGTTTGTCTTTTTCTTGGTGGCAGCGGGACACTACTTGTGCTTGCCACCTCACCAGCTTGAACTGCACTTATGGGACTCGCCACGTCACCAAGTGTTACTGCAGTGCTGGTTTGACTACGACCGGGGTGTACTATGCCGCTGGTGCTTGCCAGTTCACCAAAACGCTACCAAAAAAACTGTTAGCAATCACAGGGATCAGGCCTGACTCTGCAAATGCTGCAGTTATGCGTTTAGTGTTTTGTAAGTGACAGTGATCGATCGATACTGCACTTGGGTGGGCTGGGCTGGGCTGGGCTGGGCGGAGGGGCAAAATGCAGGTGCTAGCAGGTATCTGGGCTGATCCCGCTAACACTGCATTTTTGGGAACCCTAAACTGCTGGGGACGCTAGTATAGATCTGATCGGATCAGATATTGATCCGTTCAGATACTATAACACTAAGGGAGGTGTACGGTGCATGCGTGGGTGTTAGCCAAAAAAACTGTTAGCGATTGCAGGTATCAGGCCTGACTCTGCGAATGCTGCAGTTATGCATTTGTGTTTTGTAAGTGACAGTGATCGATCGATACTGCACTTGGGTGGGCTTGGCTGGGCTGGGCGGAGGGGCAAAACGCAGGTGCTAGCAGGTATCTGGGCTGATCCCACTAACACTGCATTTCTGGGAACCCTAAACTGCTAGGGACGCTAGTATAGATCTGATCGGATCAGATATTAATCCGTTCAGATACTATAACACTAAGGGAGGTGTACGGTGCATGCGTGGGTGTTAGCGCTACTGGCACTAACCTGATGCTGCCTGGGGCTGGTGCTTGCCAGTTCACCAAAACGCTATCAAAAAAACTGTTAGCGATTGCAGGGATCAGGCCTGACTCTGCGAACGCTGCAGTTATGTGTGTTTAGTGTTTTGTAAGTGACAGTGATCGATCGATACTGCACTTGGGTGGGCTGGGCCGGGCAGAGGGGCAAAACGCAGGTGCTAGCAGGTATCTTGGCTGATCCCGCTAACACTGCGTTTTTGGGAACCCTAAACTGCTGGGGACGCTAGTATAGATCTGATCGGATCAGATATTGATCCGTTCAGATATTATACCACTAAGGGAGGTGTATGGTGCGTGCGTGGGTGTTAGCGGTACTGGCGCTAACCTGACGCTTCCTGGGGCGACGCAGACCCTATCTGACCCTAAAACCTAACTTATATCACTGCCGGGCAATCAGGGGGCTAAACCTTTATTAGGTAATAAATGGCGGATGCCCTGACACTATAAAAAATAAACTAATTAACCAGCGTCACCCGTAACAGTTATACGGTGATCACTGGTGAAAGGGTTAACTAGGGGGCAATCAAGGGATTAAAACCTTTATAAGTTAGTATATAGGGGTCCCTGACGCTATAAAACGCTGACGGCGAACCTATATATTTACCTCCCTAAATAGCGTCACCAGTGACACTAATACAGCGATCAGAAAAATGATCGCTTAGTGACACTGGCGACGGGGGGTGATCAAGGGGTTAAAACTTTATTAGGGGGGTACCCTAGACCTAAAGGGGGCTAACACTAACTGCCCTACCACACTAACTATCACAGACTGACACCAATGCAGTAATCAGAAAAAAAAACTGCATAGTGTCACTGTGACAGGGGGGGTGATCGGGGGGTGATGGGGGGTGAAAAGTATGCCTGGCATGTTCTACAGTGTGTGTGTGTTGTGCACTCACATCGATGTCTTCTCTCCTCGGCGCCAGAATGGAAAATACCAAGCCGAGGAGAGATGACATCACTTCCTCTGCCGCTGTGTACTATACAGCAACAGAGTAAGGATTTCATTGGCTGGGAGCGATCACGAGGGGGGGCCACGAATGGATGGCCTCCCCCTCACCTGATCGCTGCCAGACAGAAGCCGACCGCCTCAGGCACCGGGGGGGGTCCGATCGGACCCCCGCCCGCGGGAGGTAGATCACGTACAGGTACGTGATTTTGCCTGCCCGTGCCATTCTGCCGCAGTATATCTGCATAAAGCGGTCGGCAAGTGGTTAATATTGTGACCATATCAGCATTTGGAAGCTGCTCATTACCTTTGCAGTTGTTTGTGGCTATTCTGTGGAGATTTCTCCCAGTGCATCATGGCAGAACTTTGATCAATTTAGCTTGGAATCACAAATTTCTGTGTATGGGATTTCTGATGTGCTTTGTGGGACAGCTTTTCTTGGGCTGGTTTCAGACCTACATGATTGAAACAGACATTTGACCCATTCTGCAGTGCCCTGGTGGGAACATGCAATGCCTATTTTGAGGCTTCCCAGAGCTATTACGTGAATCAACTCTATTGCACCGACCTCTCTGTCAACAAGAACCTCTGAAAAAGCTACCATACGAAACGCATTGGGATGTGTCTCTTTTCTCATACTTTGGTCTTGAGTGTTTATCATGGTTCATGATTACATATAATTGTGATTATTGAGGAAATTGTTCACCTTGTTGTAGGGGTTGTTTATGGGTGTATACAGAGTGTGCTGTTTCATATTTTTGTTACACATGTCTTAAACAATATAAAACATTTTTATGTATTTAATAAAATTTGGACATTTGTATACATTACTGTGTCATATATTATTTCATTAGGAGGTTTCAGCAACTAAAAGTCCCATTACAATATTTCTGTATTGAAAAATAAATAAAGCTCTGTGTGTGAATGAGGTATTGGGGCTCATTCACATGGGCACTATGGCCTGTACAATGTGAACCAGTGATTTGTTTATATGGCCGGAGTCACCCGGAGCTATGTGCAGGCAGCAAATGTTACACTATGGGTGACAGGTGTGTGGGTTCAGGTGCACAGCCCCAAACAAAGACAGTGCACATTCAGGACCACTCCCCTACAATTGAACAGCTGTTAAATTTGGTGTGTTCAACCACTGTGTCCCCTTACAGTAACAGGCAACTACAACTGCGTGAACAATTCAATCATTCACAGGTCCAGAGTACATGGATAAATAAGTCCTATGGGCTCATTAACACATGAGTTTGGGGATGGTAAAAACCCATGGTTGAGCTGTGCTTCTACTGCCTGCCAACTGCAACTTTTTCAAGGGAGAGAGTGGCTAGGGGAGTACATAGGCCATGGCTGTGATGCTGTGCTACGCAGCCATGGCAGAAATTATGCCCTTGTCAGAAATGACCCATTTAAGTGAATAGTGCTGCTCTACAAGTGCCCTGTGACTGCATGCAAAGGACATGATTTCGGCCTGCCTGCTAAAACAGGTGGTGAGAAGGCAATATGGCTCCTCACCACCTGTCAAAAGCTCTCTAAAGAGTGATTGAAATGCTGACAGCTCTTCAGATAGCAAAGCACATGTGAATGAGCCCTTCATTTTTGACAATTATGTTTTAGAGTTCATTTCTTTTTAGAATTGTATTTTGTATTTATTCTTCTGTGCATGTTTCTCACATTGTGCCTGAGAAGCACTACCCTTGTGATCTGCACCGAGTGCCATTGTATTGTTAATGGCACTCAAAAGCAAATTGCAAACAAATTGTATGGTACTGCAGTGCATTTTTAAGAGTAGTGCATGCACTAATGTTTCTTTGTTCTGGTGTGATTTACAGCCCATTCAAAAGAATAGGCTCCAAAATCGCACTGCATGGGAATGATCAGGATTCACAAACTCCCTCCTCTCAGTACAAATACCCCCCCCCTCCAAGGTCATATTCCCCCATAAAGTTTTTATCCCAAATCCTCACCCAGTACAGATTTCCCCACACAAACGCCACTCCCCTAAACACAGACCACACTCCCAGCCCCATCTTAATAATGACCCTCCAGTAGGAACTATGGTGGGCATATGAAAATAATAAAAAAAACCTAGAAAATGTAGAAGGCGCTCTTGTTCTCCCAGCTTTCCTTGCATCCTACCTTTACTAAAGCCAGCCACCTTATCAGTGCACTTCAGTCAGCTACAAGGAGTGGCTGGGCAGACCCTGTGGCCCTCTGTGATCGGCAGAAGGTGTGCAACTAACAGCTAAGTGAATTGGAAGCAGCTCCCTCCCCCTCTCTCTTGTTTTGTGTAATCAATCACACGGTCAGGAACTGCAGCTGATTAGGAGGTATGATACTGTCTTATAAATAAAAGACGACAAAAGTGCAGCGCTGGAAAACAGATTAACAGTCCTAAAATGGTAATATATATAGACTCTATAAAGAACCAAAATAATGATGGATCGGACCGAAGAGTAACCAAAGGAGAGCCTCCATCAACACCCGTTCATATTGCCTCTTACCGCGATGCATGGACCCCCCTTACAGAGGTCAATCAGGCCTGTTCAAAACAGTCAGCTGGAGTGGCGTCTTAGAGGGATGTCTCTTAATACTCTTACTGGATATATCCATTGCCCAAGGTCTGTCAGTTACTCACTTCCTTACAAGAAGGAACAAAAGTGCATATCATAGTGCAGTATGTTCCAAAAAAGGTTTATTAAGAGTGATCAAGATAGATGCCATGGAGGGACACTCAATCAAACACACAACACACACTTCATTCATCAACTCATATCTCCACATTCATGAAGATTCCTTGACACCTTATACGTTAAAACTCTGAGGTCGCAAGAAGTAATTCCTTTTTAAGCAGAAGCCATCTTGGAAGCCATGACAGCCATTTTGAAACTCTGGTAACCATCATTTCAGACCAGTAGCCATTTTGGAAAGGGTATTTATGTTGTATTGATTTTTACCTTATATTCATCTGTGTATTCATATCTTAAATATTGATTTATTGATTATGATATACAGTTGTATAACTATTTCTCTCGAGTCGATAACCGCCCTGAAGATTTTTCTCTAAGCTTCAATTTTTCATTATAATTTTTATAGTTCCCATTCTATTGACAGCAAACCTCAAATTTTATTTCACGCTATTAATCACTTACTTATCTGCAATATAGTGATGGCTGAATTTGTGAAATACAGACGTTCTGTCTAATCGTCATTTTTTCTTGGTTATTGATTCTACAGCGAAAATTTATCATTTCCATGTAATTTAAAAAGTACAACACTCCCATTAGCAGGTGTTTCAATTGATATTCTTAATTTTATGTAGCACTATTAGCATTCTTCATTTTATGTAAAGTTTGTTTCTGTCAACTATTTTGTATGAATACATGTCTGGTGAATAAATCTCCTATTTTTAGTCTGTGTTCATATTAATTGATCCTGTATCTTAAAAATATTATCATTTAAAAATTGCTCATTCAAAAATACTGTGCAGGAAAATTATCCTCATAACAATGACAAATACCAGGACCACTGCCCAAACCTGACCAGAATGACTCAGAAACTCAGCTTTGAGCCTGGGGCAGGAAACGACTTTTATGATCTTTGGTTCAAGATATCTTCCACAAATGATCAAGGACATGATTTGCTGGAACTCATCCAATTGTGTGTCTCAAGACTGGACAAGAGGACTGGACAAGAGCCCTTGGAGTGTGTGAAAGATCCCGTGAAGATGGATGTGTGTTAGATTAAAGCAGAGACCTTTCTCCACATTATTCCCTTTCCTCCCATTCCTTAACTGTGACTATAATGTATTTACCTCCCTATTTGTATATAAATCCAACCTTTTTTTTAGCAGCTGCTTGTCCTTCATTAGAATCAAGGCACCACAAATAGAGCACAATTTTTACACCCAGCCAATGTTTAACTTGCTGACATTCAGTAGCAACTCACAGCGTCCCTCTCTCTCACTATAAACTCTCAATATATATACTCTCAATAAAAATATATAGGAGTATATTTATAGTGAGACAAAGGGATGCTGTGTGTGTGACTGATCCTCCCAGTTGCTGACTCAACATGTATAAGTTTGGCTACTCTCGTCGTCCGCATTAACCATAAAGCACTATCTAGTGCCCCTGCTCTGCACTATCAGCCTGCTTCTCTGCCTTTTGGCTAAGATCAAGTGTAGTATCGACTTTAGCCCTTAGGGGTGTCTCTGCTTCACAGCTAGGAGGTTGAGAACCACTTGCATCTATCCAAGCCAATTGGTCCTTGTGGTGTACCCTCTGCTCGGCCTGGTAGGATCGTTGATTAAATTCAGTTTCACCTACTTGCTGCTATTGGGTTGGAGGCTTAGCCCCCACAGAGAACGAGATTGCGGTCTTCCCTCCTCCCCCACTCCGCATTACTACCTCCGGGCAGTAGATGCTAGAGCCTTTGTAAAGGCAACGAACAGAGCGAAGACGTTGAGGAACCAGAAGGAAGCTGCCTAAGAACACCTGAAGCGACATCCAACTCCTCGACGATGGGGAAGAGCGACAAGAAGACCAGCAAGGAGAAGAAAAACCCCGTTCCAGCAACTTCCTCCGAGCCCGGGAAGGCCGCTGCCTCAACCCCCACCTCTACCCCGGCCGGCACCAGCCGAACAGGACCAGCCAAGCCAGACCAGCCTGCAGATGGGCTCCCAGCACTGGAGCCTTGGATGAAGCAGACAGTCGTGCTGCAGCTGAAGGAGGTGGACGGAAGAGTCCCTGACATGACCTCAGAGATCTTCGGAAAGAAGATAATTCTGGAACAGGGGTTCAGCAAAGTGGAGACACTTTCTGTGCAGGCCTTCACAAGAGGTATATTCTTTATAACTTTTGTGTCATTTCAGGTCTGCAGAAGATACTGGGAGATGGTGAAGACCAGTGGCCCTGAATCCCCTTTCCGGAAGTTCACTGTGAACTGCTCCATAACACGGGACGAAAAGCGGGTGACAGTGGCCATGAGGAACCCCCATACCAGTGGAAAGGACATAGCCACCTACCTCCAGAGCTTCTGCACCGTGGTGAAGGACGCGATCCAAATCTTCGATGCCAACGGCTTCTGGATAGGTAAGTGGTCTGTGCTCTGCAAACTGAGGAAAGACCCTTCGGGGGACATCCAGCACCTGCAGCCTTTCTTCTCCCTGGGATCATCCGCAGGAATCCTTTTCCACCCCGGCATACCCTACAACTGTAACAAGTGTGGGCAACCGGGACACATAGGTAAGGATTGTACAGAGCTTGCTTGCAGGTTCTGTAGAGTTACAGGCCATGAGACCAAGGACTGTCCGAGGTCCAAAGCCTGCAACCTTTGCGGATTGGCAGAGCATGTCTTCAGACACTGCCCCCAGAGGACCCGGACCTACGCTGGAGCCCTGAGCCAGGGTAAGCCACCCTCCAGCACCGGGAGGAAGCTGCCAGAAAAACCAAAGAATCCAAAGGAACCTCAAAAGGCCACAGGTAAGTCCACTCTCACCCCCCCCTGCCCCTGCCCACCCCCTGCCCCAGCCCCACCCCCTACCTCCAGCACACCCCCACCCACCCCCCCGAACCTGTCCTCCCTGGAGGACTTCCCCACCCTCCCGCCCCCCTCCACCCCCACCAGTGGCTCAATAGGAAGCCGTAGCTGGAAACGGAAACCAGAAAGCCCAACAGCTGAGGAACCTGCCACCTCCACCAAACGGCCCAACAGGGTCCAGCGTGACAGCGATGGACCAGAGCAAGTAGTGGAGGACCTAGAGTCTGCAGGGGAGGCGGAGGAAGAGGAGGAGATCATGGTCGATCCCGAGCATGACCTCCCCTCCAACATCAACATCAACCAGCAGATGATGGAGGCTGTCCTCGAGGAGCTGGGCCTGGCCCAGAACACAGGACAGGCAGAAGACGCAACGGAAGAGCCACCCCCCCTCCGGGGAGATAAGTTCGGACCCTTGTTAACTAGACCCTCATACCCTTTTTCATTATGGCTGAGATCTCAATCTTTTCCATTAATGTGAGGAGTATCAAGGATACATCTAGAAGGCAAGCGGTTCTGACCTTTCTTTCTAGTCAGCAGAGTGATGTCTACATGCTCCAGGAGTGCGCCCTTCCTCCCTTGAGGAGGTACACTCATCTGTTCTCCCAGTGGACCCTTGGTCCCTCCTACTGGTCCGGGGGTAGCGATTGCAAGTCTGCAGGGGTAGCCATTCTGGTCAAGGGTGGGCGCTTCATGGTTGACTCAATCCATTAGCTAGTCTGTGGCCGTCTCTTGGTCATAGACGGCTCATGGGTGGAAGAGCCAGTTAGGCTCATCAACGTGTACGCCCCCCAGACAAGAATGCACGGCTGGAACTTTTCCAGACCCTGCGGACCCAACTCGTCACCACCAGAACAGTAGTGATCGGCGGTGATTTTAACTGTCCGATCGAAGAGGATGGGCGCAGCTCCAGCATATACGCAAAACTTGATGCTACTTCTAGGCTGCTCAAGGAGATGATCTCGGAGGCCTCCTTGCAGGACGCCGTGGGATCCAAAGGGAAAGGGACCGTGAACTATTCGTGATGCCGACCCGATGGATCTGTGCGTTCCAGGATTGACTTCGTGCTCACTTCAAGAACAGTCAAGCATCGTGAGTTCTCCATGATCTCCTGCTTTTTCTCTGACCACAGGGCTATTCACTTTTTGGGGTGACCTGGGCGAGGGCTTTGCCCACGGATCGGGTTCCTGGAAGCTGAATAGCACCCTGCTGGAAAACGAGGAATTGATGGGGGAACTCCAGGAGGCCTATGCCACCTGGACGGAGGAAAAGAGATTCTTCGGAAGGGTAAGTGACTGGTGGGAGTTTGTGAAGGTTAAGCTGCACAGTTTCTTTCAGGCAAGGGGATGTCAGCAAGTGTGTGCCAGGAGGAGGGAACTCAGGAGACTGAAGCGTCAGTTGCAGTCCCTGCAGGACCTTCATCACTGTGGCTGGGACGTTAGGCAGGACCTGGAGGACACCAAGAAGAGCCTGAAAGGACACTTCAAGGAAGAATCCAGGCACATTGTCTTCCATGCCAAGGTGGAGAATCTTGAGAAAGGTGAGAAGTGTAACACTTTCTTTTTCAGGAAACTTCACTCAGGACACACACCCTTGTCAGAGCTGCGTGACAAGACCAGAACACTCCAGAAGGGGAAGAAGGCTGTGATGCAAGTGGTCAGCGACTACTACACCAACCTCTACTCCCCAAAAGAAATGGACACACAGGCGGCCGACAGGTTCCTGTCAGGTATTTCTAACCAAATTGATCCTGCAGGTTCATCAACCGTCAACGCCCCCTTGGTGTTGGAGGAGCTGCACTCTGCCGCTAAATCCTTTCGGCGAGGCAGGACTCCGGGCTGCGATGGTCTCCCAGTTGAGCTCTATGTAGCACTGTGGGATCTCGTGGGCCCGGACCTGCTCAAGCTGTACGGGGAGATGGTGGTGGAGGGCAGAATGCCTCCATCACTGAGGGACGGGATGATCACGATTTTGTATAAGCGGAAGGGGGAGAGATCGGATCTTAAAAATTGGCGTCCAATCTCTCTTCTGAATGTGGACTGCAAAATCCTCGCCAAGGTCCTGGCCAAAAGGCTGAAGTCTGTCATCGGACAGATCATCCACCCGGATCAGACTTGTGGCATTCCTGGTCGCACCTGAGTTGGAAGAACACATGTTAACGGTTTTTGTTCTTACCATGGACTTTACAATTTCCTTTATATAATGACATAAGGACATTTACATATGCAAGCTGATTTTTTGAGTTTAGCTTACCTAGCATGGATTTTCTAAAATTGTATTTATGTACATGCCTTGTGCACTGAAGCACTATCGTTTGTTTTGCAGTTTTCATATTTTTTTCTTTCTTCACTTGCACTCATATTTATCATACAGTGCATACAAGTATATACTGTAAATATTTGTTTTTATGTTATTCTGGGGTTTGCATATGTGTGTATTTATATACATATACGTATATATACATTTCTATCTTTTTTTATATACAATTTACTATGAGATGAATGTATTGCCACTTACATTGACTGACTGGTGAACTAGGACCACATTTCATAAGTGTCTCCAATGCCATCCCATCTCTTAGCGAACTAGAAACAATAATAAGAATTTAATGGGTTAGTACTGTATTCAATAAACCCTTGCCAAAGTACAGTCTAATATTATTTATAGTGTAATTTATTGCGTATTTATATTCCTTTTTTATTTATACCTTTTTCTAAGGTCACTTTGTCTCCATTCCCCGCTTCCCCATTGCGTCTCCACCCACCCCCACATCTAATGCTGACACAACGATGGCTCCTTTGTATAGGTTGAGATAAGGTAGTATCCTGGAATTAAGGAATTGATGTAAACATAGGATTTTAATTGTAGCATTCCTCCTCTGGGTGGCAATGTGCAGCATGCCACAGTGTGAGCACACTGCTATTGCCTACTATGCATCCACTTGGATGCATAGTAGGGGAAATTGGAAATTGGAGAGACTGGAAATTACATATCAGTGGAAACGGAAGTGATGTAAAACTGACTGGAAGTGCGAATGGAAAGCAAATGCACCCACACGTCTGACTTTCCAGTCCTAGCACTTGGCATGCGCTCCAAGGGAGAGTGGCAGCGCCATTTTAGATTGCCCCCTCGGGAGATATTACTATGATTAAGAGAGGATCAAATCACAGGTCAGTAATGGAATCTCATCTTTCCCTTCTTACATCCTCTTACAGTGTACAGTACTAAAGATGATATGGAGGTAACAGGAGAAAGAGATAATGGAGAACCCACACTTTTCATAGGAGATTTTGGTGATTTATGGAGGCTACCTACTGTAAAAGTATGATGTACATATGATTGTATTATCTCAAGAGACACTTTGGAGTCTGGTGTTCACATTTTGGTCTATTGTGGCGATAATCATTAATTATTTACTTATATATTTAATATTTTAATCATTGATTCACTAATGTGTTCACATGATCTGTGCCCCACCCCTGACCCCTCCCCTCCTTAGGCTCCTAAGCTAAGAATTTAGAGGTATAAAAGGTGGTGGGGAAGCATTCATACTCCCTTTGACTCAGAAGAAAATGGCTTGACCCTCAAAACATGTAAACATGGTGCTTGGATATTGCCACTCCCCTTGCAAGATACCCCCTCAAACTTGAAAGGAAAGTGGTCTGGTGTTATTAAGGAAGTGGGTCATATCACTCACTGCCCTCCCTTTCCTAGCCACCCAGGCTGCATGCTTGGATAAGGGCCTGGTTGGAATTTTAGGGAACAATTTTTATTCCCACTTTTATATGTACTGTCCCTTTAATAAAATTCAAACCAGACCATTATGCATCAAGTCTGGGTGGGCATGAAAGGAGCAAGTGTATGGCCCTTCCTCCCTGTACTAGAGCAGGCCACGTGCCTATTAACATTAGGGGGTACCTTGTAAGGGTGGTGGCTAAGCCCAACATCCTGTCTTCCTTAAAAGTATTTGGGGTTGTGGTTGGGGAGGGGGAGGGGTAGTGCATTGGACAGCAGGAACACATCTCCAGGCTATGGCTTATCATGCTTGATGATGGATTTACAGTACATCACTGGATAACATGAGTAATGTTGGATTTACATCGAAGGATTTTGTTTATATTTTTCTATTTCATTTGATTGTAATTTACGTTAAAGGATTTGGTGTTGGTATGTAGATTTATTTTTCAATTTTTTGGGGAATGAGTAATACTAATATTGCCTTGTACTCATTCGCATAAGAATACATTAGCATGTCAACATATGATAAATACTATATTATTTAACAATGTCTTTTTCAGTTCTATGTTTGCTTTAACTCTGCATGCTTCTTCATTGCTTCATTTGTACAAACAAAATTTTACATGTACATACAATTTAAAAGGATGCAGGTAACATCAACACAAAAGATTATAGAAAAAAAACAAAAAAAAATGCAGCATAGTTTTTCTTGTAAAGTTTCATTTTGCATGGCAGTTTAGTTTGTTGTAGTCTGAATTAAAAAAACTGAATCAGCGAAGCTTGTCAGATAACATCTGTTCCATCCTTCAAAATTCAATAGCTTGTACTCAGTGTGGCTGATTCGTATAGAAGTTTATGGACCAGAATAAAAACATACCATCTATTTTACCATGTATCACATTAAGAAAAAGTATTGTTTTCCTTTTAGTTACTCTTGTAACTGTGAAAATACAAAGATTAGAAATACAACAACTGTGCTAAAAACAAATTTAGCCAAGTGAACAAACTTGCTGTGTTTAATAGTTACATTTTATTGTTTCCTCTTTTTTTCTTTTTCTTCTTTTTTATCAGACACATACATTGCTGCTGACTGCTGTAGTCAGTGAGGCAGGAGAATGAATCTGCAACAGTTACTGAAGTGTAAATTCAGCTTTAAGCTTTCTTATGGCTGAATTATTCTTTCTAGATGAACAGGTGGATCTCGGTAGTGGGACAAAGACAGATGCAAAATCCTTCAAAACAGCCCCAACATTTTTAAAATAATATGAATTCAAATGACTGTGTTTTGTCATGCAGAAATTACTTGAGCACAAAATGCTTGTATGTACAACGTACAGCTAACACAAATGAACAAGAAGTCAGCTACTTTTGGTATATAGGTATATATATATATATATATATATATATATATATATATATATATATACACACAGTGGGGACAGAAAGTATTCAGACCCCCTTAAATTTTTCACTCTTTGTTATATTGCAGCCATTTGCTAAAATCATTTAAGTTCATTTTTTTCCTCATTAATGTACACACAGCACCCCATATTGACATATTGACAGAAAAACACAGAATTGTTGACATTTTTGCAGATTTATTAAAAAAGAAAAACTGAAATATCACATGGTCCTAAGTATTTAGACCCTTTGCTCAGTATTTAGTAGAAGCACCCTTTTGATCTAATACAGCCATGAGTCTTTTTGGGAAAGATGCAACAAGTTTTTTACACCTGGATTTGGGGATCCTCTGCCGTTCCTCCTTGCAGATCCTCTCCAGTTCTGTCAGGTTGGATGGTAAACGTTGGTAGACAGCCATTTTTAGGTCTCTCCAGAGATGCTCAATTGTGTTTAAGTCAGGGCTCTGGCTGGGCCATTCAAGAACAGTCACAGAGTTGTTGTGAAGCCACTCCTTCATTATTTTAGCTGTGTGCTTAGGGTCATTGTCTTCTTGGAAGGTAAACCTTTGGCCCAGTCTGAAGTCCTGAGCACTCTGGAGAAGGTTTTCGTCCAGGATATCCCTATACTTGGCCGCATTCATCTTTCCCTTGATTGCAACCAGTCGTCCTGTCTCTGCAGCTGAAAAACACCCCCACAGCATGATGCTGCCACCACCATGCTTCACTGCAGGGACTGTATTGGACAGGTGATGAGCAGTGCCCAGTTTTCTCCACACATACCGCTTAGAATTAAGGTCAAAAAGTTCTATCTTGGTCTCATCAGATCAGAGAATCTTATTTCTCACCATCTTGGAGTCCTTCAGGTGTTTTTTAGCAAACTCCATGCGGGCTTTCATGTGTCTTGCACTGAGGAGAGGCTTCCGTCGGGCCACTCTGCCATAAAGCCCCGACTGGTGGAGGGCTTCAGTGATGGCTGACTTTCTACAACTTTCTCCCATCTCCCGACTGCATCTCTAGAGCTCAGCCACAGTGATCTTTGGGTTCTTCTTTACCTCTCTCACCAAGGCTCTTCTCCCCTGATAGCTCAGTTTGGCCAGACGGCCAGCTCTAGGAAGGGTTCTGGTCATCCCAAACGTCTTCCATTTAAGGATTATGGAGGCCACTGTGCTCTTAGGAACCTTAAGTGCAGCAGATTTTTTTTGTAACCTTGGCCAGATCTGTGCCTTGCCACAATTCTGTCTCTGAGCTCTTCAGGCAGTTCCTTTGACCTCATGATTCTCATTTGCTCTGACATGCACTGTGAGCTGTATGGTCTTATATAGACAGGTGTGTGGCTTTCCTAATCAAGTCCAATCAGTATAATCAAACACAGCTGGACTCAAATGAAGGAGTAAGGCTGGGTTCACACTGGTCCGACAAACGCTCCGACATTGGGAGCTCATGTCGCATGACGTGTGAAATTTAATGTTTCCCTATGGGAGCCGTCCTAACTGGTCCGACACAAGTCGTTCCGACTTTAGAAATGCTCCCTGTACTACTTTTGTCCGACTTTGATCCTACTTCAGCCTATTGACTATCATTGAAGTCAGATCAAAGTCGGATTGCCGTCTTGCATGATCCGACTTCGGCACGCGACTTGTGCTCAGATGTTCTTGAGGGGGAACTCCGCGCCAAATTTTAAATAAAAAACCGGCATGGGTTCCCCCTCCAGGAGCATACCAGGCCCTTGGGTCTGGTATGGACCTTGAGGGGAACCCCCTACGTCGATAAAAACGGCGTGGGGGTCCCCCCCAATCCATACCAGACCCTTATCCGAGCACGCAGCCCGGCCGGACAGGAATGGGGGTGGGGACGAGCGAGCGCCCCCCCCTCCTGAACCGTACCAGGCCGCATGCCCTCAACATGGGGGGGTTGGTGCCTTGGGGGAGGGGGCGCGCTGCGGCCCCCCACCCCAAAGCACCTTGTCCCCATGTTGATGAGGACAAGGGCCTCTTCCCGACAACCCTGGCCGTTGGTTGTCGGGGTCTGCGGGCGGAGGGCTTATCGGAATCCAGGAGCCCCCTTTAATAAGGGGGCCCCCAGATCCCGGCCCCCCACCCTATGTGAATGAGTATGGGGTACATGGTACCCCTACCCATTCACCTAGGGAAGTGTCAATAAAAAAAAACCACAGTACACAGGTTTCAAAATTAATTTATTGGGCAGCTCCGGTATCTTCTTCCGACTTCTCCCGGTGTTCCGCCTCTTCTCCCGGGCCCCGCCGCTATCTTCTTCCAGCTCTATTGCCAGCGAGGGGCCCGGTCTGCTGCCGCTGTCTTGTCGCCGCTGTCTCGCCGCTTCTTCTCTTCATCTCTTCTTCCGATGTTGACACGACGCTCTCCCCGGCTGGAATGCTCTCTGTGCGCTCTGCTCTGACTTATATAGGCGGTGACCCCGCCCCCTTATGCCGTCACAGTCCCTGGGCATGCTGGGACTGTGACGGCATAAGGGGGCGTGGTCATCGGGTGATGACCACGCCCCCTAAAACGTCACAGTCCCAGCATGCCCAGGGACTGTGACGGCATAAGGGGGCGGGGTCACCGCCTATATAAGTCAGAGCAGAGCGCACAGAGAGCATTCCAGCCGGGGAGAGCGTCGTGTCAACATCGGAAGAAGAGATGAAGAGAAGAAGCGGCGAGACAGCGGCGCCAAGACATCGGCAGCAGACCGAGCCCCTCGCTGGCAATAGAGCTGGAAGAAGATAGCGGCGGGGCCCGGGAGAAGAGGCGGAACACCGGGAGAAGTCGGAAGAAGATACTGGAGCTGCCCAATAAATTAATTTTGAAACCTGTGTACTGTGGTTTTTTTTTATTGACACTTCCCTAGGTGAATGGGTAGGGGTACCATGTACCCCATACTCATTCACATAGGGTGGGGGGCCGGGATCTGGGGGCCCCCTTATTAAAGAGGGCTCCTGGATTCCGATAAGCCCTCCGCCCGCAGACCCCGACAACCAACGGCCAGGGTTGTCGGGAAGAGGCCCTTGTCCTCATCAACATGGGGACAAGGTGCTTTGGGGTGGGGGGCCGCAGCGTGCCCCCTCCCCCAAAGCACCAACCCCTCATGTTGAGGGCATGCGGCCTGGTACGGTTCAGGAGGGGGGGGGGCGCTCGCTCGTCCCCACCCCCATTCCTGTCCGGCCGGGCTGCGTGCTCGGATAAGGGTCTGGTATGGATTGGGGGGACCCCCACGCCGTTTTTATCGGCGTAGGGGGTTCCCCTCAAGGTCCATACCAGACCCAAGGGCCTGGTATGCTCTTGGAGGGGGAACCCATGCCGGTTTTTTATTTAAAATTTGGCGCGGAGTTCCCCCTAAAGATTCATACCAAACACAGTGCCGGGCATTGGCGGGGATCCAAGTCGGATCCCCGTTCATTGAAAGTCGGACACATGCCGGCTTCATGTCGCAGGGCAAAGTCGGATCCAAAGTAGGACGGCTGTCGTGTCGCACCAGTGTGAACCCAGCCTAACCATCTCAAGGATGATCAGAAGAAATGGACAGCACCTGAGTAAAATATATGAGTGTCACAGCAAAGGGTCTGAATAGGACCATGTGATATTTCAGTTTTTCTTTTTTAATAAATCTGCAATAATGTCAACAATTCTGTGTTTTTCTGTCAATATGGGGTGCTGTGTGTACATTAATTAGGAAAAAAAATGAACTTAAATGATTTTAGCAAATGGCTGAAATATAACACAGAGTGAAAAATTTAAGGGGGTCTGAATACTTTCCGTCATATATATATATATATATATATATATATATATATATATATATATATATATATTTG
This sequence comes from Aquarana catesbeiana, assembly GCF_042186555.1. NCBI lineage: Eukaryota > Metazoa > Chordata > Amphibia > Anura > Ranidae > Aquarana > Aquarana catesbeiana. The sequence goes on along the minus strand of NC_133325.1, from coordinate 621,454,182 downwards.
AATGTCTATATTAAAAAAAATGCACAGTTTAACCACTTCAGCCCTGGAAGGATTTACCCACTTCCTGACCAGGCCATTTTTTGCTATACGGCACTGCGTCATATTAACTGACAATCAATTGTGCGGTCGTGCGACGCTGTACTCAAACAAAATTTATGTCCTTTTTTTTCCCACAAATAGATCTTCCTTTTGGTGGTATTTGATCACCTCTGAGTTTTTTATTTTGTACGCTATAAACAAACCTTTTTTTAAAAAAAAACTATTTTTTACTTTCTGCTATAAAATATTTCCAAAAAAAAAAAAATGAATGTATTCATCAGTTTAAGCTGATATGTATTCTGCTAAATATTTTTGGTACAAAAAAATCGCAATAAGCGTATATTGATTGACTTGCGCAAAATTAGGGGATAGATTTATGGCATTTTTATTATTTATTTATTTTTATTTTTTACTAGTATTGGCGGTGATCAGTGATTTTTAGCAGAACTGTGACATTGCAGCGGACTGATCGGACACCTAACTGACATTTTGACACTTTTTTGGGAACCAGTGACATTATTACAGTAATCAGTGCTCAATATATGTACTATTATACTATTATATTGTACTAATGATACTGGCAGGGAAGGGGTTAACATCAGTGGCGATCAAGGGGTTAACTGTGTTGCCTCACTGTGTGTTCTAACTGTATGGGGGAAAGGCTCACTGGGACAACACACAGATCTGTCTTCCTGCATAGCAGAAAGACAGGATCTGTGTAATCTTCCCTGTCAGAACGGAGATTTGCCTTGTTTACACAGGCAAATCCCCATTCTGTCACTGTGGAAAACGATCGCAGGTAGCCGGCGGACATCGAGTCTCCGCTGTTTGGCTCCCCCCCCGCTGGCCAATGGGAGCCCACAAAAGCAAATTCCCGCGGGAATGAGCCGCCTTGTTGCAGTATAATGAAGATGGCTGGTCGGGAAGTGGTTAATAGTCTAGTTGTAATCAAGGTTAACCATTTTTAAAGCTTTAAAATACTAAATAAAAATCTAGTGGATACAGATGTATGTTGCGATTTACCAATTAAAAAGCTTTGACCCATTATTTGACATGAACATACATAATTGTATATATTAAAGAGTCACTACACTCAAAAAAGAAATTTGTTACTAAAAATATCCCCCAATAATTAGTATTATATGCCCGTGCTCTTTGTTTAAATCAAAATTCTTAATTTATAAATAGATTATTGGTGCACCTTGTAGTCACCAAGACTGTGGTGGCAACAACAATCTGCAGGCTCACAGAGCTTCTGCACCATTGCCACAACACCACACATACTGCTCTCTCTTAATGTAAGTAGGCCGTGTCTCTACATGGCTTACTGTAAAGGAAATTCTGGGTTGTGGGTGCCTGTATATTACAATCCCACCTTTACATCAAACCCCCAACTTCACATCACAATTCTCCCTTTGAAGCAGTGTTCTCAGTTCCCCTTCACATCACACTATCCATCCCCTTGACAGTAGTCTTCTGAACCCCCTGTCACATCACACTCCTCTTCATTCACATCAGTGTCCTAAACCCCCTTCACATCAATGGCCCCAACAGTGTCCACTTCTGCCCCCACATCATTGTTCTATTCTGCCCCCCTTCACCCACCACATTAGTGTCCTCCACTGCCCTCCTTTACCCCCCCACATCAGTGTCCTTATCTGCCTCCTTCACTGCCCCACATCAGTATCCTCCCCTGCACCCCTTTACCGTTCCACACAGTAGTGTCCTCTTTTGCCCCCTGCACATCACCCACCACCTCCTCCATCCTTCACAGCTGTGTCCTAGATGCTTACCTGTCCTACCTCAGACTACAGTAGAGTGGAGGGTGGAATGCACAGCAGCACTGGATGTGGTGTGGGAGCTGCTGGAGTGTCATTTAGTGATGCCTGGATTTGAGAATAAAGGTCCCTTTGAAGAACACTAAGCAACACCATATCCTTCACTAATTGGATAAATGTACACAGAAAAATATAAACACTTTTAAGATTTGACCCCTAGTGAATTAAGCACACACAAAAACCATTAAAGTTTTTGTAAACCTCAGACGTGAAATAGAAACAAAGCACATGCCTTTATAGTGTGTATTTGTCTCAGTTAAGAGCATTTCTGTCTGCTGTTTTTTTTCCTGGGGTATTTGCGTGAATTACTTTCAACAAGTTTTCCTGACACCAAAAGAAAAAAGTGACAGGGGAGGGACCTCAAGCTGATTGGCAGTGTCAGCTCTGTTCCTATGTGCTGTGTGAAAGAGGTATGACCCTTCCCTCCAATCAGCTCTCAGAGCTCTCCTCACTGAACTCTGCTGTGTAACATTAGCTATCTTCCCCCTTTTTCTGACAGATCAGACAAGCTTTATACATTTTGGACTTTGAAAGGATATAGAGAAGAGAAGACTGCAGATAAGCAGGTACAATTTATGTAGGGGGATTTATTTTATTTCTGTGTACTCCTTGAGGCCACTCACTTCACTGGGCATTAGTATGCATCTCCAACCACTGTGAAATCATTTTCATTGTTCAATCTTATTTTGTTAAGATTTTATGAATACAAATAACAGAAACAGAGTTTATAGTCAACTAAGAAAAATTACAACGTACAGTAATAGTATACTGAAGGTGCATAGCACCAAACTCGTATGTAGGAAATATTTACATCTATGACAGATAATGTCATGTAGGAGAGCAAAATTTGGACAATCATGTAGCCATTAAATAAGTTAGGAAACACATCTGCGTGTTGAATGTCAATAATGTACTCGCATAACAGAGGAAAAACAGCAAGGAGAGGGGGAAAGGCATATGAGTAGAAGGAGGGGTAGAAGTCAGGGTGGGGAGAGGGAAGAAGGCAGGTACACCCCATCATGGCCCAAACCAGATGAATAACAGCACATGGACCATGTGGTCCAGGTTTGAGAAAACTGTTCTTCTTTTTCTGTTTCCTGAACCAACAGCTGTTGCAGGTCTCTAATGGAGTCTAGTTCGGTTTCCGATTCCCAAAAGAAGGGTATTGAGTAGAATTGGGTGAATGGTTCGGACCGAGCATCAGTTCGGGCTGAACATTGGCTGTTCACTCTGCTTGGGAAACACCCGAATTTGCAAGGTGTTCGGCAGGTGTTTGCCTCGCCGTATGCCCTGCAATGCATTTCACCCTACACAGTGCATTTTGATTGCACTGTAGTACAGAGGCTCCTCCTGAGTTGTCATTTTTTTTCTGTTCAGCTTTGCTGGGTTGAATGAAAAAAAACTAGTAATGTGTACTAGGCTTAACACTTACAGGTCTTGTGCCTCCCCAAGCCAGTGACTGGGCAGTGAATCAGAAACAGCAAATTGACAAGTTAAAGTGGTTGTAAACCCACAGGGACGAAAAACAAACAAACTGCAAGACAAAGGCATAATGAGCTAGTATGCATAGCATACCAGCTCATTATGACATACTTACCTTAGATCGAAGCCCCTGCAGCGGTCCCGGCATACAGCTTTGGCTGGCATCATGTCTCCCAGAAATACTTACGGTATTGTGGGCTCCGGTGCTGTGATTGGCCAGGAGTCGCGATAACATCACTCCCGTGCATGCGAGCGGGAACCCGCCGGTAACAGCACACTAGCTGAAGAAACAGCACATACGAGCCATCTCTTCAGTACGCATGTTCCGATGACGTTGGCACATGTGTATACAGTGAATACCTCCTAAATAGGGATGAGCCGAACACCCCCCTGTTCGGTTCGCACCAGAACATGCGAACAGGAAAAAAGTTCGTTCGAACATGCGAACACCGTTAAAGTCTATGGGACACGAACATGAATAATCAAAAGTGCTAATTTTCAAGGCTTATATGCAAGTTATTGTCATAAAAAGTGTTTGGGGACCTGGGTCCTGCCCCAGGGGACATGGATCAATGCAAAAAAAAGTTTTAAAAACGGCCGTTTTTTCAGGAGCAGTGATTTTAATAATGCTTAAATTCAAACAATAAAAGTGTAATATCCCTTTAAATTTCGTACCTGGGGGGTGTCTATAGTGTGCCTGTAAAGGGGCGCATGTTTCCTGTGTTTAGAACAGTCTGACAGCAAAATGACATTTTGAAGGAAAAAACTCATTTAAAACTACCCGCGGCTATTGCATTGCCGACAATACACATAGAAGTTCATTGATAAAAACGGCATGGGAATTCCCCAAAGGGGAACCCCGAACCAAAATTAAAAAAAAAAAATGACGTGGGGGTCCCCCTAAATTCCATACCAGGCCCTTCAGGTCTGGTATGGATATTAAGGGGAACCCCGGCCAAAATTTAAAAAAAAAATGACGTGGGGTTCCCCCTAAATTCCATACCAGACCCTTCAGGTCTGGTATGGATTTTAAGGGGAACCCCGCGCCAAAAAAAAAAAAAAAAACGGCGTGGGGTCCCCCCAAAAATCCATACCAGACCCTTATCCGAGCACGCAACCTGGCAGGCCGCAGGAAAAGAGGGGGGGACGAGAGTGCGGCCCCCCCTCCCTCCTGAACCGTACCAGGCCACATGCCCTCAACATTGGGAGGGTGCTTTGGGGTAGCCCCCCAAAACACCTTGTCCCCATGTTGATGAGGACAAGGGCCTCATCCCCACAACCCTGGCCGGTGGTTGTGGGGGTCTGCGGGCGGGGGGCTTATCGGAATCTGGAAGCCCCCTTTAACAAGGTGACCCCCAGATCCCGGCCCCCCCCCTGTGTGAAATGGTAAGGGGGTACATAAGTACCCCTACCATTTCACGAAAAAAGTGTCAAAAATGTTAAAAATGACAAGAGACAGTTTTTGACAATTCCTTTATTTAAATGCTTCTTCTTTCTTCTATCTTGCTTCATCTTCTGGTTCTTCTGGCTCTTCTGGTTCTTCTGGTTCTTCCTCCGGCGTTCTCGTCCAGCATCTCCTCCGCGGCGTCTTCTGTCTTCTTCTCCTCGGGCCGCTCTGCACCCATGGCATGGGGGGGAGGCTCCCGCTCTTCTCTTCTTCTCTTCTTCTTTTCTTCTTTTCTTCTTTTCTTCTCTTCTTCTCTTCTTCTTCATTTTCTTCTCCGGGCCGCTCCGCAATCCATGCTGGCATGGAGGGAGGCTCCCGCTGTGTGACGGCGCTCCTCGTCTGACAGTTCTTAAATAACGGAGGGGGGCGGGGCCACCCGGTGACCCCGCCCCCCTCTGACGCACGGTGACTTGACGGGACTTCCCTGTGACGTCACGGGGAATGCCACAGGGAAGTCCCGTCAAGTCACCGTGCGTCAGATGGGGGCGGGGTCACCGGGTGGCCCCGCCCCCCGTTATTTAAGAACTGTCAGACGAGGAGCGCCGTCACACAGCGGGAGCCTCCCTCCATGCCAGCATGGATTGCGGAGCGGCCCGGAGAAGAAAATGAAGAAGAAGAGAAGAAGAGAAGAAAAGAAGAAAAGAAGAAAAGAAGAAGAGAAGAAGAGAAGAGCGGGAGCCTCCCCCCCATGCCATGGGTGCGGAGCGGCCCGAGGAGAAGAAGACAGAAGACGCCGCGGAGGAGATGCTGGACGAGAACGCCGGAGGAAGAACCAGAAGAGCCAGAAGAACCAGAAGATGAAGCAAGATAGAAGAAAGAAGAAGCATTTAAATAAAGGAATTGTCAAAAACTGTCTCTTGTCATTTTTAACATTTTTGACACTTTTTTTCGTGAAATGGTAGGGGTACTTATGTACCCCCTTACCATTTCACACAGGGGGGGGCCGGGATCTGGGGGTCACCTTGTTAAAGGGGGCTTCCAGATTCCGATAAGCCCCCCGCCCGCAGACCCCCACAACCACCGGCCAGGGTTGTGGGGATGAGGCCCTTGTCCTCATCAACATGGGGACAAGGTGTTTTGGGGGGCTACCCCAAAGCACCCTCCCAATGTTGAGGGCATGTGGCCTGGTACGGTTCAGGAGGGAGGGGGGGCCGCACTCTTGTCCCCCCCTCTTTTCCTGCGGCCTGCCAGGTTGCGTGCTCGGATAAGGGTCTGGTATGGATTTTTGGGGGGACCCCACGCCGTTTTTTTTTTTTTTTTGGCGCGGGGTTCCCCTTAAAATCCATACCAGACCTGAAGGGTCTGGTATGGAATTTAGGGGGAACCCCACGTCATTTTTTTTTTTAAATTTTGGCCGGGGTTCCCCTTAATATCCATACCAGACCTGAAGGGCCTGGTATGGAATTTAGGGGGACCCCCACGTCATTTTTTTTTTTTAATTTTGGTTCGGGGTTCCCCTTTGGGGAATTCCCATGCCGTTTTTATCAATGAACTTCTATGTGTATTGTCGGCAATGCAATAGCCGCGGGTAGTTTTAAATGAGTTTTTTCCTTCAAAATGTCATTTTGCTGTCAGACTGTTCTAAACACAGGAAACATGCGCCCCTTTACATGCACACTATAGACACCCCCCAGGTACGAAATTTAAAGGGATATTACACTTTTATTGATTGACTTTAAGTATTATTAAAATCACTGCTCCTGAAAAAACGGCCGTTTTTAAAACTTTTTTTTGCATTGATCCATGTCCCCTGGGGCAGGACCCAGGTCCCCAAACACTTTTTATGACAATAACTTGCATATTAGCCTTTAAAATTAGCACTTTTGATTTCTCCCATAGACTTTTAAAGGGTGTTCCGCGGCATTCGAATTTGCCGCGAACACCCCAAATTGTTCGCTGTTCGGTGAACTTGCGAACAGCCAATGTTCGAGTCGAACATGAGTTCGACTCGAACTCGAAGCTCATCCCTACTCCTAAACTATGCAAGTTTAGGAGAAATTCATGTTAGCTACTGGTAAGTCATATTATAGACTTACCTGTAGGCAAATATGGTTGTAAAGGGTTTACAACCACTTTAACCTCTTTATCACACTGTTATCTTTTCCAGTTTATTAAGTTCCTTGTAAACAAAGAAGAATTGCAAGATATCTGATTGGCTCCTTGTGCTGTTTTTTTTTCAGTTTAAACTTTACTATGTAGAGGATTGTAAAGGACAAAGGCAGGTACCTACACGGAATGTTTTTAAAAAATAATAATCATTTTATTTTTTTTATTATAATAATAATAATAATAATTTAATGATGTATTAATGAATATAGAGATCCATTACTGTGGGCCTTTTATATCTGCCAGGAGTTCAGCTTTAATCTTAGCTATGTGCCTTTTTTTTCTACCATAGAGTAGAGCAGGGGTATTGAAATAAAATCCATAGACGTCCAGCCAGAAAAATTTTCTTACAGCAAAGGTCCAAATCACAAATTTCTACAATAATTCCAATCCTTCACATCACATCCCCTTCTCTTATCGCTCAATCCCATTCTTACATCAGTTTCATTACAGTAGCCGCCCCTGTATATCACAATCCCACCTTTACATCAAACCCCCAACTTCACATCACAGTTCTCCCTTTGAAGTAGTGTTCTCAGTTCCCCTTCACATCACACTATTCATCCCCTTGACAGTAATCTTCTGAACCCCCTGTCACATCACACCCCTCTTTATTCACATCAGTGTCTTAAACCCCCCTTCACATCAATGGCCCCAACAGTGTCCACTTCTGCCCCCACATCATTGTTCTATTCTGCCCCCCTTCACCCACCACATTAATGTCCACCACTGCTCTCCTTTACCCCCCCCCCACATCAGTGTCCTTATCTGCCTTCTTCACTGCCCCACATCAGTATCCTCCCCTGCACCCCTTTACTGTCCCACACAGTAATGTCCTCTTTTGCCCCCTGCACATCACCCATCACCTCCTCCATCCTTCACAGCTGTGTCCTAGATGCTTACCTATCCTACCTCAGACTACAGTAGAGCAGAGAGTGGAATGCACAGCAGCACTGGATGTGGTGTGGGAGTGGGAGCTGCTGGAGTGTCATTTAGTGATGCCTGGATTTGAGAATAAAGGTCCCCTTGAAGAACACTAGGCAACACCATATTCTTCACTAATAGGATAAACGTACACAGAAAAATATAAAAACTTTTAAGATTTGACCCCTAGTGAATTAAGCACACACAAAAACCATTAAAGTTTTTGTAAACCTCAGACGTGAAATAGGAACAAAGCACATCCCTTTATAGTGTGTATTTATCTCAGTTAAGAGCACCATGTGTCATTTCTGTCCGCTGTTTTTTCCTGTGGTATTTGCGTGAATCACTTTCGACAAGTTTTCCTGACACCAAAAGAAAAAAGTGACAGGGGAGGGACCTCAAGCTGATTGGCAGTGTCAGCTCTGTTCCTATGTGCTGTGTGAAAGAGGTATGACCCTTCCCTCCAATCAGCTCTCAGAGCTCTCCTCACTGAACTCTGCTGTGTAACATTAGCTATCTTCCCCCTTTTTCTGACAGATCAGACAAGCTTTATACATTTTGGATTATGAAAGGATGTAGAGAAGAGAAGACTGCAGATAAGCAGGTACAATTTATGTAGGGGGATTTATTTTATTTCTGTGTACTCCTTGAGGCCACTCACTTCACTGGGCATTAGTATGCATTTCCAACCACTGTGAAATCATTTTCATTGTTCAATATATAAGATTTTATAAATACAAATAACAGAAACAGAGTTTATAGTCAACTAAGAAAAAATAAAATGTATAGTAATAGTATACTGAAGGTGCATAGCACCAAACTCGTATGTAGAAAATATTTACATCTATAACAGATAGTGTCATGTAGGAGAGCAAAATTCAGACAATCATGTAGCCAGTAAATAAGTTAGAAAACACATCTGCGTGTTGAATGTCAATAATGTACTTGCATAACAGAGGAAAAACAGCAAAGAGAAGGGGAAAGGCATAGGAGTAGAAGGAGGGGTAGAAGTCAGGGTGGGGAGAGGGAAGAAGGCAGGCACACTCCATCATGGCTAAAAAGAGGTGGTGGTGGAGTCTCCATTAGCCAAAATTAGATGAATAATGGCACATGGACCATGTGGTCCAGGTTTGAGAATACTGTCCTTCTTTTCCTGTTTCCTGCACCAACAGCTGTTCAAGGTCTCTAATGGGGTCTAGTTCGGTTGCCGAGTCCCCAAAGAAGGGTATTGAGTAGAGTTGGGTGAATGGTTCAGACCGAGCATCAGTTCAGGCTGAACATTGGCTGTTCGCCCTGCTTGGGAAACACCCAAATTTGCAAGGTGTTCACCCCGCCATATGCCCTGCAATGCATTGTGCCCTACACAGTGCATTTTGCTCCTTGATTGGGCGAACCCATTTACCAAAAGTGTCAAAAAGGAATAAAAACGCAGAGACAGTTTTTCACAATTCCTTTAACAAGAAAATCAAAAACAAGTAAACAGGTTGCCCTGATGTAAATCCATCGTCAATCACTCCGCACCGCGAACCTGATAAAAAAAAAAACATTCCAGCCCTCCATAAAGGCTGGCCACCAAATACAGGCTCTGCCATTTGAAAGTTATTATATAGGTAAGGTCAGGGCCTCCTGGTGACATCACCTGGTGGCACCGCCCCCTTGTGATGTCAGAGACCCAGCATGCACTGGTCTGTGGCATCATAAGGGGGCGTGATTGACCATGGATTTAGAGGGACACTGCATTTTGATTTTTGATTTTTTTAAATAGAGGAATTGTCAAAAACTGTCTGTGTTTTTATTACTTTTTGACACTTTTTTGTGAATGGGTACACATGGGGGGGATGTCTGGGGGCTTCCCCTGCCCACGTACCCCCACAACCACTTGTCACCATGCTACAGGTGCACCACTTTACAGGCAGACTAAGGGACCCCCCAGGCACTATATTTAACCTCCCTGGCGGTATGATTATTTCAGATTTTAGGTGCTGAAAGCGGTACAATTATTTTGCATGGAAATTTGGCGTTTTATATTGTAGGTCTGTAATTCTTAACAATAACACACTTAAATCTGTCCAAACAAGAGTCTAGTAGATATCCCGGGTATGATAAAGTTTGAAACACAAAAACATAAATTATAATATAATAAATAAAAATAAATAATAAAAAAAAAATTAATAATAAAATACATTTCCCCACAATTCACTATCGCTCAATTCTGCAAGTGTTCTAATTTACTATCGCTGTTTTCTAGCTGGTCTAAAGCCACTTTTGATGTAAAGGGACACTTTTTGGTTGCTATGGACAATCTCCAGTTTCCAGGCAGAAAGAACAGTATATATAACATAAAACTGCATGCAGGGCATAGGACAAAGCACTGGGGACAAAAGGGATGTGAAATAATTTCATACAGTACTGTAATCTGTAAGATTACAGTACTGTATGTGTTATGATTTTACACTCTTTTGAATTTGCCGCCAGGCTCCGCTCCCGTGCGTCGCGCCGCTCGCAGGGAACGGAGCCTGGCACGGAGAGCCTTCGGAGGAGACAGAGCCCGCAGACACAGCAGGGGACATCGCAGGATCCCAGGGACAAGGTAAGTAAAGCCACACCAGGATCCTGCGATGTAATCCCGAGTGTGGCTCGGGGTTACCACTAATGGTCCTGAATTTTAACCCCGAGCCACACTCGGGAAAACCGCCAGGGAGGCTACAGGAATTTTTCATTTTATTGCTGCACTTTAAGCACCATTAAAATCACTGCTCCTAAAAAAAAAACAATTGTTTTTAAAAAAATGTTGTCCCCCAAGGCAGTACCCGGACCCCTATACCCATTTTATAGCCAATTACTTGCATGTAAGCCTTCAAAGGCTTCAAAATGGCCACATTTGATTTTTCCTGTTTGTCTCCCATAGACTTCAATAGGGTTCACCGTTCAGGTTAGAACTTTTTCTCTCTTCGGGAGTTCTGCTGCAAACTGAACAGGGGGATGTTTGGCCCATCTCTAGTATTGAAGTAAATTTCCGGGGAGGGGGGAATGACAGCTCTGGCTGAAGCGAGAAAGTGTCTGAGAATGTCCCTGTTTGCTGATTTAAAGGGCCCAGGAATCATGGATAGGAGGGCTATCCTGGGGATGTGTGAATAGAGGTTGGCATAAGTTTACAGTGCAGATCAAAAATTTGTATCCAGAACATCTGTACAGGAGGGCAGGCCCACCAGATGTGGAGAATAGTGTCCTACTAAATATGGTACCTCCAAAAGTTATCATGAATTTCATGGTTAAAGTAATGGAGAACCTATAGACACCTATACCATCTGTTTACTAATTTAAACTCTTTTTCTTGAGTTTTTGTGGGCAGTAATAGTTTATGGGTCAAGATAAAGCACTTTTGTCAATCCAAAGAGGAGAGTGTCTGTTGGAGATCCTTTTCCCGTGTGTATGAAGGAGGTATGGATGAGCCACTGCCAGGATAATGGAGTATAACTGGGAGACCACGTGTGTTGGTGGATCTTTCTGTAGAGTCAGAGATTCAAAGGCAGTCAGTTTGGCAAGGCTGGCTGGTTGTGTGGTGATAAAATCATTTTTTATTTTTTTTTTATTCAATTTTTATAATCATCACTATAATCATAAATCCTAACAATACACTAGCCTTAAGGCTACCACCAATATTACATTTAGAACCAAAACACTGCACCAAACAAAGGTATGCTATAATGTAGATCTTGACAACATTTTTGTAGAATATTCCAAGAAATAAGCACAAAACACTTGTGCTGGAATGACTGTCAAATTCACAGACCCACTTCTTTGCAGTTTTCTTTTGCAGTTTCCTTATCAGACTAAAGCTACATGGACAATATTGATCTTTTATTACTACTTACAAACAAAGTAACTGTCAACAAAAGGCACAGTTCAGTAGCAAGCAGTACAGTGCTTACCAAATAGGCAGAGTAGGCACTGGCCTATGGGTCCCATGCTGTTTAAGGGCCCCACTACAATGGATCAAAATAATATTGATTTGATCTTAAAAAAAATCAATGAAGTTCTCTCAAATTATTTACAAAAGGTAGAAGAAAATGAATCAACTTGAAGAAATTAAAATTTAGCATTAGAGACTATAGAGAAAATACTGTATTATTGTAATGTACCCAATAACAACATAATATACATAAATCATAGGCATAGGTCAAACATTCCCCCTGCTTGGTTCGCAGCAGAACTCCAGAACAGGGGAAATGTTCTAACCTTAATGGTGAACCCCTTTGAAGTCTATGGGAGCCAAACAGGAAAAAACTAAACTGCCTATTCTGAAGGTTTATATGCAAGTAATTGACCATAAAAGGGGTATGGGTCTGGGTACTGCACTGGGGAACATGTATCAATAAAAAAAAAAGTTTAAAAACAATGGTTTTTTCAGGAGCAGTGATTTTAATTATGCTTAACCGCTTCCGGACCAGCCGCCGCAGTTATACTGCGGCAGGTTGGCTCCCCTGCGCGAAACCACGTAGCTGTACGTTGGCTCACGGGGTCCGGATAGCAGGCACACGTGCGTCTGCTGCACAGCAGGGGTGCCAATGCTCGTGGCCGACTGTCGCGATGACCGCCGGCCACGAGCGATCATGACCAGGAGACACAGAACAGGGACGAGTGTGGGAGGTTATCAATATGCATTTCACAGGTAACATATAGCTTGCTTCAGTGTGTCAGCAGAATCAACAATGTCAATAAATCAAGTTAAGAGCAAAGTAAGCTAGGTAAGCGGTATTGCTTCAATACATTCCTTAAATGCAATCAAATGTTTTCAGTATTAGTAAAGCATACATGCATATAAGGTGTCATTGTATACCCTAAATACATCACAGGAGAGAACCAGAATCCCTTTACGTGTATTGGTGGGTACAGGTGTACAAATGTAAAAGCCATTCAGGAGTCCATTTTAGATGAGGTATACAACCTAATTATGCCCCAGCTTCCGTACACCCTTGTGTCGAATGAGAAGCAGTCACAGGACCATTACTCTGTTCACCAACTATGGTCATGTCCATATATGGTTATTGATATCATCCAGGAGACTTCGCCCCTTTTTTTTTTTTTTGTTTTAACATTTATTTTATAAAGAACACAGAGCAGCACCAATCCGAGTGCAGCAATCCAAAAGGCAAGACTCAATCCAAAATGAAAGCACCCACCAGACAGCGGTGACCCGCTTGAGGAAGGAGCATGCATGATCTGAACGCGTGCATGATTCTGTATCCTCCCACCAATAACCATATGACACTAGAGAAGTCCTGCTGATGACGTCTTCCTGCGCCCTCTCCATTCAGCCTGGGACAACGGTAACCACTGGTGCCGCCGAGTGTGATGAAACCGCGCTGCACTGAAGCCGCCCTGGACACCTAGAACCCCTTGGTTACATTTATCGATGTACCTGCAAATCACCAATGTCCAGTGAGCGCACCCATCCCGGATCAAATCCCGCCCTCCAAACCGCCACACTCAGACCGGCACCGCTCCCCGCTCTTTTCAATAGTTTTATTAGTTATTAAGATAATCAATTGACATATCACATCAAAATATAGCATTGATAGCGTAGGCTGAAAACATCAGGCCTCCCTCAGATAACAGTAATACAGTATTACAGCTAGATAATACAGTTCGTTATCAGTTGAGTGTTATTGTGATATTTGAACATGTATAACTGTCGTGTGCTTAAGCTATAACAAAAGAATTAATGAAAGAGCATAAATTTTCTCTGAATGGTTTGAACTAGCAAAGAAAGGTGTACATGAGGAGAACAGGAGGCAAATAAAGTTATTACTCCGTTGGACTAGTACAGAGTGCCTCTTGTCGATTATCATTGTCTCTGTCTAACAGTCTCACACAAAACTTCATTGACTAAGTCTCAATGCACAAGTGTCTCAAGGCTCAAGTTCGTCCCCCTTTGTACTTTGCTCTTCAATATAGTTTGTTTAAGTGAAACCTGTCCAACAGAGGGACCCTAGAGTATCGTGCATTGTCTCTCAGTCAACAATCCCCCCGAGGACCGTCTTGATGAGTATTAAACACAGACAATATTATAAATGTATCCGTTGCATGGTATATGTGAGGAGCAAGGAAACGCAGAACCTGGTAAACATACATCTAACTTTCTAGCAGTCATGAGAATTGGAAAAAAATTTGTTTCCAGCAGACAAAGTTAAATATCTCCGCGGTGAGTGATTACAGTTGCCTAAGCTTGGATCCCACGGGTGAAGGTCCTCTCTCCCCCCCGGGCACCCCGTTAGGGTTCTTGCTGTGCCCATCGGGGCGATCAAAGATCCTCCCCAGCCGGATCCCTTTCCCTGTATAGTCCCCATAGATACCAGACCATTCTTGGAACTAATGAAGTTTTGGAACTATGCTATGCTGATACACTATAGAATTTCGGAGCTAGAGATCTCTTTCCTGAGTGTATGTGACCTACACATTATCTGTACAAAGAGGCATCCTCTCTTGGTGTGGGTTTCTCCTGTGTGCTCCGAATTATGTACGTGTCTGCCTCGTATGTCTATACATTTCTCAACCGTATCCAACAGTTTAGCTATGATTTTCTCCTGGGACATTATCCATGTTACCTTCCTTTTGCAACATTGAAAGGACACTGTACGCCTTTTCCAGGCCTTTGCTATGGTAAGTTTTGCTCCTAATAAAATAAAGAAGGCTAGCTTCTGGGAGCTTTTGGGTAGGTTCGGTATGGTATGATTGAGTAAAGCTATAGTCGGATCTGGTGCTATACGTATACTCATTAAACTGCCCATCATACAGAATATTTTCTTCCAGTAGGTTCTAATGCGCGGACAGGTCCACCAGACATGTAGCATAGTGCCTTCCAGTTTGCAATCTCTGAAGCAGGATGGAGAGGTCCCAGGATAAAACATGGCCAACTTAGCAGGTACATAATACCATCTTGCCATTACCTTTAAACTGGCTTCTATCAGAGAGATATTATAAATACCTTTGTAAGAGCGGTCCCACCTTCTGAACCATTCACCCGAAGTCCAAGATCCGCTTAAGTCCTCCTCCCAGGTCCTGGCATATGCTGGTTTGTCCGACTTAGACATGAGTGCTGTGTATATTATCGAGATCCCCCCTTTCTGTCCGTCCATGTTAGAACACCACTGTTCGTATGGTGTAATCGAGGGATCTACTTGTATTTTATACCAAAGTAATTGTATGAAGTGAAATATTTGGTTAAATCTGAGCCATTCAGAGTCAGGCATTTCCAATGTTCGTTTACAGTAATTTAAATTAATAGGACCCGTCGCAGTTAGGAAGTGTCCTATTCTGTAGAGTCCTTTGTCTGTCCACCACTTAAACGCCTTAATGTTTAGTCCTGGCGGGAACGCTGTGTTATTAAATATGTGTGACAGAGGTCAAAGTGGGGAAATTAGCGACGTTTGAGTAAGAAGTTTGTTGCAAAGTGCGATCGAGTGAGATAATGTGGGGGCCAGGATTGCTGGTCTGCTTTTGGGGTCGCACCATAATAAAAAGTCAATGGTGTTTCGAGACGTAGCCTGCCTTTCCATAGACAACCAATCAGGTTTTGGGCCCTTTCCAAAAATGAGGGAAATCTGCGATAATTGAGCTGCCCGATAATAACCCCAGAGATCAGGCAAACCCAGCCCTCCCTGCGAACGTAGGCGTAAAAGAACAGTGGATGGGCATCTGTAACCCTTACTTCCCCATACAAAGCGTATTATCGACGATTGTAGTTTATTGAGGAAGCCTTTCGTTAGGGGGATTGGGAGAGAGCGAAATAAATATAAGAGGCGGGGAAGCAGTGTCATCTTGATAGCGTTTACTCTTCCTACCCAGGAAAGACCATATTTAGCCCATTTCTCTAATTCTTGTTTGCTTTTCAGTATCATTGGAGGATAATTAGCTTTAAATAATCCCCCTATCTCAGAGGTTAAGTTAATTCCCAGATAAGGGATAGCTGAAACAGACCAAGAGAACTCAAAGCTTTGTTGAAGTTGTGAGAGAATTTCTGCTGGTACCGTAATATTTAGGGCCACTGATTTAGTCATATTCACCGTCAGACCTGAGATTTTACTGAAAGTTCTTAGGATCCTGCAAACTACTGGGGTGGATATCAGGGGGAAGAGATGTACAGCAGTAAATCATCTGCATATAAGGCGCATTTGTGTTCCTGGTCTCCACACTTCACCCCCCTGACATCCGGGTTTGTTCTGATAGCTATAGCCAATGTCTCTATGGCAATGGTGAACAGGAGGGGGGAAAGTGGGCATCCCTGTCTGGTACCCCTATTAATAGGTAGTGATGCTGAGTATCTGCCCATGAGCCGCACTTGCGCCGAAGGGTTTGAATACAGAGAATTGATTATATTTCTGAAAAAGGTACCAAAGCCCCACCTTTGTAGGATATCAGACAGGTATTCCCAGTCAACAGAGTCGAACGCCTTATGTAAGTCGATTGATAAAATATATCCTTTTTGTGGCTGTCCCCCATCCCAGCTCGACTTCAGGAGAGAAACTATATCTATGGTCCTTCTAATTTGATCCGGCCCCTGTCTGCCAGGTATGAAGCCTACCTGGTCTTTGTGTATATACAATGCAATGAAGCTAGACATTCTATTTGCTAAGATCTTCGTTAGAATTTTAAAATCGTTATTAATTAGGGATATTGGTCGATAGTTCCCTATTTTCCTAGGATCCTTCCCTGGCTTGGGGATTACTGTTATGTACGCGGCATTTAATTCAGATCCCAGTGGACCCCCTTCTCTAAGGGAATTCAAGAATTTCGTCAAGTGTGGGACCAGTGTAGGTCCAAACTTTTTGTAATAGCCGTTGGAGAACCCATCCGGGCCAGGGGAGGATCCAAGCTTCAATGAATTCATAACATCCAGAACTTCTTCCTGGGTGAAGGGCTCTTCCATTAGCTCCCTATGTGACTGTGTTAGTGTTGGTAAGGTCAGGGAGTCAAGGAACTCCTGCTTATGCTTTCCTCCCGCAGATACTTTAGATTTATACAGATCATGGAAGAAGGTAAAAAATTCCTCCATAATCTTACTTGGATTTTGTGTTATATTTCCGGATTTGAGCTTAATTTTAGGGAAAGCTAGTGCCTGGGGTTTCGGATTAATCTTAACCGCTAATCTGGCACCTATCTTATCTTTTTGGCTGTAATATTTTGCTCCCGTCCACCTGAGATGTTTTTCTGCTGGAGTGGTCAGAGTAAGGTTTAGGAGAGCCCTGGCCCTATCCAGTTTTGCTAGGGATTCAATGGTGGGTGTCCTTTTATGTGCTCTAGCTAGGTCCTTAAATTCTTCTGATTGTTTTAATGTGTCTGCCCTATGCTCCGCCTTCCGTTTCGCCGCCATTTGCATTATCTTTCCCCTGATCACTGGTTTGTGTGCTGCCCAGATCACTTCCGGTGAAACATCTGGGGTTGTGTTAATTTGGAAATATTCCTTGATGTAGTTTTCTAATATTGTGCACTGAATGGGGTCACTTAGTAAGGATTCCTGTAGTCTCCATCTTGGGGGGTTATTATCTCTTGATGGCTTTTTGAAACTCACTGTGACCATCGAGTGGTCCGATATGGGCGAGTCTACAATCTTGGATTTCAGTATCAATGGAACAGAATATGAACGCGTAAAAATATGGTCAATCCTGGCGTGTGATCTGTGGGGTGCAGAATAATGTGTGTAATCCTTAACGTGAGGGTTAGTTTCCCTCCAGATGTCGATGAGACCCTCCTCCTGAAACATTTCAGCTATTTTAACACTTTGCCTAGAGGGACGCTTGGGTTCAGGTTTACCAGAGCCAGATATTCCCATTGAGAAGTCAAAAGCAACGTTCGTATCACCTCCGAGAAAGACCGAGCCTTTCATATGAAGTCGTAGCTTGATCATCATTGTTTCAAAAAAATTTTTCTGTCCCTTGTTCGGGGCGTAGTACGATATAAATGTATATAATTCCCTGTTTATATGTCCCGCAACTAGGATGTAACGACCCTGTGGATCAGCGATCACGTCCGACTGGGAAATGTTAATGTGTTTAGCGAAACATATCGCTACTCCCTTTGTTTTGTTAGGAGCTGAAGATAAAAAAAATTGGGGATAATAGTGATTTAAAAATTTTGGTTGATATGATATGGGGAAGTGTGTTTCTTTTAAAAAAAGTATGTCAGCATGCATGGATTTAAAAAGTTGAAATGTCTTCCTACGCTTAATGGGAGAATTTAACCCCTGAGTGTTATTGGAGACAATCCGAAGGGATGAGCTTACCTTATCCTGATCAGTCATGTGGTGTACCTTGTGGTGCTATGATGGTGTGGAGAGTCTTACCTAGTTTGTCGGGAGGGTCTGTTTTACGTGGTGGAGAGCCAGTGATTCGAGCCAGTACGAGACCTGGGAGGAGAGACCATCTGCGGATCCGAGACCTGTATTCAATCGGAGGAATAGAAGTCAGGAAGTAGAAGAAAGAAATGAAAAAGAGAAAAAGAAGAGTAGTGATCAATACATTAGGCAATATTTTATCACTCATATCAAGTGATGCGAGTTCAGTGTCTAAGAAGTGAATTTGGGAGTCCCCAGACTCCCCCCCATTCCCGAGGCAGAATGCACCAGGCATTCTGAGCCTCTTGCCCCGTTAGAGCTATCCCCTCACTAGCAGAGAAGTTAGCCCTGAGAACCGGAGTACAAATGTCCCTCCGGTATTTACAAGGAGTGCATTGAAGCCACCACGGCCCCATCACCTGAGTTACATAACCATTTAAAGTGAACTTGCGAACTGAGACCATAACCGGTCTAACGATCTTCAAAACCTCAAACGTAACCTCTGAAACTTAGATCCACCACCCCGTCTGCTCTCTGTGAGGGAGATCCCTCCCCCCCAGGCCCCGTCCCATAACAGGCGAGGCCAGGCCAGGGGAGGAGGTCAACTCCCCATCCAGAATTCCCACACACACCCACTCCTATCTGTGGGGATTCGCTCCCAACAGTGAACATTACCTTAATGGTATGAAACCCTCAGACTTCCTCAACAAATGTATGTTAGTATAGGAGTTAACACCCATAATCAGTAATAACATAGTAAATTCGGACATAAGCCTGTCCCCCTCAGCCTCGGCCCTCTCCCTGTATGAGTCAAAGTATGTTCTGACCCTCCCCCCCTCCCCCTTCAGCCGCTGCTACCCCTATGGAAATGTGGGATTCCAGTTCTACACTGCTGTAACCCCCTGTCTGTCCCCAGTCAAGGTAGACCGTGCTGCATTCAATTCCTGGTGAAAGGTAGGGCTGAAGAAGTCGTTCTCATGGACCTGTGTGTCAAAGAAGAAGTGTTCACCCGGGACTGCAACAGTGCCCCTAGGAATCCAAAAACTTCAGGGTGGGATGCTTTCTTTGGAGCGTTTAGAGTTCTGCTTTAACCATGTGGGTTGCAGAGGGCTTGCCGGCGGCGGATGCTTGACTGATGACGAGGTGCTTCTTCCTTCCGGTGTAGGATTCGGGCCCTGTGGAAGTAGTCCCGGATGATGGAATAACCTTTCTCCTTCAGCGAGCGATGAAAAGCCATAATGTTTGTTTCTGTATGAGAAGTTCAGCCTCAGGGGAAATGCCCATCTGTATGTTATGGCTCTTTCTGTAAGCAGGTGTAATAACGGTTTCAAAGAACGTCTCTTCTGGACTGAGTAGGGTGAAAGATCTGCGAATATTTGAACTTTGTGGCCCAGTAATTGTAGATTTTCTGTTCCCCTAGCTCTCCTCATAATTTCCTCCTTTATGGCAAAATAGTGGGGTTTCACAATAATGTCTCTTGGAAGACCGTCTGCTCGGGGCGGTTGTAGAGCTCTGTGCGCCCTATCAAATTCTGTGCGATGCTCAGCTATATCTGGGATGAGATCCTTTAGCAGGGTTTTTACTGCCGCACTGACATCCTTCTCAGTCTCAAGCAGGCCACGAATCCTAAAATTGTAGCGTCTTGAGCGATTTTCGAGATCATCGATTTTAGCGAGAGCAGTGTCCAGTTGTTCTTGTATATCCTGAATTCTATCTGTGTTTTGATTTATACGAGCTGCAGCTTGATCAGCTCTCTTTTCAATGAAATCCATACGCTGTCCTAGTTGCTGCAGATCAGCATGTATGGAGGAGGTGATGTGATCAGCATTTCTGGCCAGGCTCTGGGAGAGCAGATGGGAGAAAGCCTCCATCATTGAAGGAAAGTCCGTGGGGACAGGGGAGTTAGTAGAGTTCTCTGTGTGGGACAGTAGCATGCCTGTGTGCGGGTCCAGCATAGGTATGGAGGGGGGGCCATCCTGTAACCTGCCTAGCAGGGATTCTGTGGAAGTGGGAGATGTTCCCATGTGCAGAGGGGGGAAATCGGTACCTGGTAATAGCGGGGACCGAACATCCTGGTCTGCTATTGAGTCCTCTTCTCCCCCTGTGCTTCGTGCGCCTCATGCTGCCGCCGCCATCTTGGCATAACTGACTGGGCCGGGCGCCGCAGTCATCTGGCCGATTAGGCTTCTGCGGACGTGCGCCGTTCTGCTCCCCTGAGTCCGGGAGGTCTCCCCCACACTATGAGCCCGTTTGGCTTATTCTGAGTCCGCTCTGCTTGCTCCGGTGAGCTCCTTAGGGCCGTGGTGGAGCAGAGCTTCAGTGACTCGCGGCCATCTTAGAAGCTGCCGCGCATGCGCTCCCGACTTCGCCCCTTTTATATAAAAGCTGTCAACCACCAGACTTGTCATTTGGTGGTTGAAAGAGGAACACACTGGATGCATTTCGGCAGCAGTGTTTTATTTCTTCTTTTGTGGGTTGGCAGGCATTGAGCATCATGATTGACATGGCTTGTCAAATGTTTGGGTGTCTTTATATTTAGGTTACAACTTTTTTGTGAATGAGTACCCCATACTCATTTGCATGGTGAAGTTTCTAGGTGTCTTGTTATTTTTAAGGGGATTCCAGGTCCCAATAATCCCTTTGTCTGCAGACTCCCACAACAACCAGTCAGGGATGTGGGGACAAGGCCCTTATCTTCATCAACATAGGAATAAGGTTCTTTCCCAGGTACCCCTCATGTAGCCTGGTATGGTTCTTCAGGTAGGGCACTGTTCGTCTTCCCCTTATCTTGGAGGGGGTCTGTGTGATATTTTATTTTTTTTGTGGTCACGCAATATGACCACATCTGAAGCTGAGGGGTAAGCTAACTTCATACTTGTACTGTAAATGGCATTGTAAATATGGTTTTTGGTGTAATTTGTAAATATAATGTAACCCAGTATACGTATAATGTACATTGTTTTGTAAATACTGTTTAGTTTGGAAATTGTGTATATTATGTAACCCTATCAATAAATGTATATTGTAGTTTGAACTACCTCCTCTGTTCCAAATCCTCAGATCTAGCTGTGTATACAGTATGTAAATAGTCCTATAAAAATTATAGGGTATTCAAATATACAGTTAACCAAGTTAACACAAGACAGTCATCCGCCTGCTTCATGATTTTGATGTCCAGGGATTAAATCCTCACATAACTTTAGCACACCCCTCGTAGGAGCTGCTGGGTTAGGATGTCCCACTGTTGCACAGATAGTCACTTAGCATTTTCATCAGTCACTGTTTTTGTTGTTTTATTAGGGGATTAAAAATTAAGGCAGGACATTATATGAAGCATGCAACAGCACAGAAGGAAGTCAAGTGACTGGGAAATATGGTTTATTCATGTTATATAATCTACACAAAAAACTTGATGGGTATATAACCTCCAAAAGCATTTGATCATTTACAACATAAATTTTATGGTAATCCGCAGTCCTTTAAACAGTCATTTTAGTATTGATGGAACAAACAATAAATACATTTTGTAAACATGGTTCAGGTAAAATTGATGCTAAATATATCTCAAGATTAAGGAGAGGAAAAGAGAATTAAAAAAAAAAAAAAAAAAAACTTAATTCATGTAAACAATATTTATAGACATGGGTAGAGCCGTGGGAAATATGAGTTGATCCATGGTAAGATGATGGTATATATGTAAGGCTCGACGTGTTTTGCGGCCCTATAGCTGCTCATCAGGAGCATAACATGGCCTGTGAACTGTCTATGCTGGTTGTTATCACCCCATTTTGGTGTTCGCAGTGCCCGGAGAAGAGACCCTGCAAAGCTTTGGCTACTCTCGATGCCGCACTGCCGCTGCACAGATGTAAATTGGACACACTACTCTGTCTAATCCTTTCTATATAAATATTCCCAATAATTTGCTTTCACACCCTCATACTTTTTTACCCGCATCTCTCAATTAAAATTAATTAATCCTTGAGACTATTTAGGCTTTATGTTTTTGATTTTATATATCTTCCATGTTTTATGCTCCTGATGAGCGGCCCTGGGGCCTTGAAACACATCGAGCCTTACATTTATACCATCATCTTACAATGGATCAACCCATATTTCCCACGGCTCTACCCATGTCTATAAATATTCATTACATGAATTAGTTTTTTTTTTTTTTATTTTCTCTTCCTCTCCTTAATCTTGAGATATATTTAGCATCAATTTTACCTGAACCATGTTTACAAAATGTATTTATTGTTTGTTCCATCAATACTATATGACTGTTTAAAGGATTGCGGATTACCATGTAATTTATGTTGTAAATGATCAAATGCTTTTGGAGGTTATATACCCATCAAGTTTTATGTGTAGATTATATAACATGAATAAACCATATTTCCCAGTCACTTGACCTTCTGTGCTGCTGCATGCTTCATATAAAGTCCAGCCACTTGCAAAGATAGGGATGGATGCGGTTACCCCTTTGGTTCCCGCCTCATTTACAGTCCCAAAACCTTCATTTTCCTCATTTATAAACTTTATTAGGGGATGTTCACTTGGATGGGGTAGGGAATTATGGGATGTGCAACTTGAAAAATGTCCAAACTCGAACAAGGACACCTTCCTCCCTATTTTCAAGGATCTTTTTCTTCCTTCCTCCTGCACAAACTTGGTTCCTTTGTACAGCATCTGCTACTCAATCCTGGTGGAACTAGCAGTGTATCGCTAGTTCCTCAAAGGCCCATTACAGGCAGGAGATTTCCCAGGGGAAGGTTAGGTAAAGACTTGGCACACCACGGTCTTCAAGAGAGCACCTTTACAACTGACAGTCTCTCCCCTTGTCTGGTCCCTGCACTGTGTTGATCTACTCACTGTCTCTGCTTTCTCTCTCCCCCTGCCTCTCTGGCATGAATTACTTCAGCTGCCCCCTGTGATGGGATCCTTCTAGGCACTGGCGACCGCTCACATGAAGCACATGATTAGAGCATGAGGCTTCAAAAATGGTAGGCTCGGGGCCAACTTATGTGACATTAGCAAATTAATATTAGCTAATGTCTTCCTGCTTCTCCTCCTGGCCAATCAGGAAGTGGGTCCTGAGACCCGATTGACCAGGAGGAGAAGCGACTGCAGGGATTCGGGAAGAGATGCAGGGGGGAAGCTGCTGAAGCCGCGACCTGGATGGGGTAAGTGCGGGACTAGTGGGTGGCCTGGCGGGTGACGGGCAAGAAAAACGGCGATCAAGCAGGCGATTGAGCGATGGGGGAGTGAGGGAGCCAGGTTTGTTTGCCACCCCCCCAAAAAAATTGAGCACCAGCCGCCACTGCTTCCAAGCCAGCTATCCTGAGGTGAAGCCAGAGGCAATCCCTCCAAATAAGGGGCTTCTCAAGGGCCACTAACAGCCTTCCTTGGGACTGTTTCTTCACCCAAACTCCCCTGCTGGCACGGCCAATGCCTATTTATGGGGTTTTCTTAGTTCCCTGCCAGGCTCCCTCCTGGGGATTGGCCCAAAGTTTCAAGAAAGCTCCTCCTCACTCCCACCCACTAGTTCCAGAACATTCTTGAATACTCTGGAAACAGGGGGAGGTATCAGAGAGCTGCCAGGATGAGTCATCCAGCCCTGGCCTCTAGAAACCCTGACCCAATTCAATGACTCAGATGGAGCCCAGAGCCAGCTATATTTTCCCTACACTGCCACTACTAGTAGCACACACTAGAGGGTGCTACATGGCTGTTGTTTATAGTGAATTATGGATTAAAGTTGATATCACTCAAAGCTTGCATAAATGTAAACAACTCATGCGGCATCCCTGTCCAAATCATAAGGACATCTTCTATACACCATGCCATGTTAGGAAATGCCACAGATTCACAGACATCAAATGAAAGTGTGCCCATCTCCCCAGGTACAGGTTAGCACACGGGTACACATAAGTCCCTTTAGCTACATCCTGTACCTGGTGGTAGTGGGAGCCCTGGAATACAAACACATGTGTTAAAATATGTTTTAGTCATTTTTAAATAAAATCATTATATGACCAGAAAGACTAATTGCAACACGTAGAGAACTGTTTGGGTTTTGAATCTCCCTTAGGACTTTAAATAATTCAATTACATCTTTTATATATGTCACAAGATGGCAGGTCAACCACATGTATCCTAAGTTAGGTATTGACTAGTTGACTAGTTATTTCTGTCCAGGACCCTATGCCTAATAAATTGAGGTATTAAACTTGTAAATAACTGAGGCTCTTACATGTTTTTGGTAACGAAAAGAAGTAAGAGTGTGTGGAAACTTCATATTTAAAGCAGGACTGAAGTTTCACTCTAACAAGCAGCAAGCAGGCAGACTTTTATTGCAGAAGAGACATGCAATATCTCTTCTGCAGTAAAATGCCCCTACCTGTCTGAGCACTGTCTACTCCAGTGCTGTAAACTGAGCTGCATATACACAGCTCGGCTTACAGTGTTAAATCAGTCTTGGTGTGCTGGAATGAAGGCCTTTTGCACATACACAAGAGAGACATCATTCTGCACTGGCAAAAAATGAAGGCCAAAGACTGGCACAGAGGAGAAGATGACGTTGCTGGTGAAGGACCATTGGAAAGGTTAGTATTAACCCCTCGAGTTCCACTTTAAATACTGAAGAGTGTATTTATCAATATAGGGTGACAATGCTCACTCATTGAACGTTAGTAATAAAGGAGGAGAATTGTCGGCTCCATAACATACAGTATTGGAATATTCTGTAGTTACTAAAAGAGAACTGGGTTGCACCAAAGACACTTCCTAAGATAAGACTGAAGAGTGTTCCGAAAGTAATAAGCTCACTGGATTTCTGGCTGGAACAACAGGTAATTTCTGTACTTGCATAAAAACTACTGGGCCTGAAAAAAAAGCTAATGCAGCTACCACATCTAAGGACTGGTAAGCTGCTACATATTACATTATTGATCTTGGCGTAAGTCCTGGTCTACCTAAAAAGTGCACATAACTTCAAGCCCCCCCACCATAGATGACAACACAATAGCAACTTACGGAAAGGGTAAGAGTAGGTAAAGAGGGATAAAAATGGCTGTGATCATACTATACTTTAAGGCCTTGCAGAACATTGCCAGTCCCTGAAGGGCTGAAATGTGTAAACCATTGATGCCATGTAGCCAAGTACTTCTCCGTCATGTCAGACATCCTGGCCTCCACCTTCTCAGGCAATATGATCTTTGTGATTCTATACCTAGGTTTAGCCACAGAGAGTAGAAGTTTTCCCAACTTTATCATCTATCTGCTTAGAAGCAGTGAGGGCATGAGCAATAAGATGGTCTGAAACAGATGAAACTGTACTTTGCTCCGCAAGGGATCCCATCAACATGCAAGAAGTGAAAAAATATCAGTTCGGTATTGCTAATTCACCAGGCATGTCCGCCAGATGTGATAAAATGTTCTCAATTATTATTATCCTTAAAAAGCAAAGGAGAGTAGTCAGGCACAAAATAGTGATTCCGGTGGGTATCAAGTACCTGTCATAACCTTGTAATTGGTTTCCACAGCCAGTATATTATGTGAGCTAGATTTTACCATGACCTATATTCAAAACCAAATTTCATCAAGTAAGTCTGTCTATATGCTGGGAGCTAAGATTCGGAGGGCTCAACAGCAGTGCATATATGTCTCCTTATAGGAACAACAACAACTGAACCTGTCTCTTCAGAGGAAGATAGAGGTCCTGTTGGAGAGGTAGATTGCGTCCAGGGCAGACATCTATACCTTGTCATCTGGTGCAGAATGTTTTATGGGAAATCTCTGCAGAATGATGGTAAAGCCTACCTCAGAAACTTTGAAAAAGTTTCAGAATGTGGTGCTGATGTACTAGCAGAAAGTAACCATAAAATATAACCAACAAAAGGTTAAGATGTCAAAGACCCTGTCTGCCACTCTTATGTCAATGCAAGTAGACTTTATGGGTTACCTGGAGCTCAGCAAAAAGTTAATTCATAAGAGGTACAAAAAATGTTATCCCTTATGGTCACAGAGTAATCTAACTGTCAGTCAAATTCATCAGTACTTATCTCTAAACTGAATAGCAGACTGAGGTTCTGCAAGTACTTCATGAAACTAAATGAACGATCCATATTTTATACTTATCCCATGCCCTGGGTGGATAAGGTGTTAAAAAGTTTGTTCGTATTAGGTACAACACCGCCCTTAATCTTACTAAAGTGTATTTGCAAGACAGGACATAAGAGCACACAGCTTTTGCAACACCAGTAAGAGGTCTTCCATTTTGGCTTACATAAGGCCTCGGCCTTATTCCAAAAAATCATGTACAAACGTATATGCTTTGGCACATCTCTATAATGTTTTGTTTTTTTTGACTGGTATTCCCATCTACAGAAGGTCCAGGTATATTTCAACAAAAAGTAGGTAGTAGGACTTTAAATACCCCTCCAGTGATCACACAAGTACACTTATATAAGAAAAAAATATGTACAAAATCTTTATTTTAACAATAAAATATTAAAAACACATGTCAAATTGTGATGTCTTGCAAACTGATACCAGCAAAACATGATCCACTACAAAGATGTAGAGCTATTTGTCAAGATGAGGCATTAGGGTCGACGTGTTTCGCAGAAATGACCGCCTCTTCAGGACCTCTTAAATGTACATGATCACCCAAGTGGATTCTAAGAACAAAATATAAATATGAATATAATTTTCAAACCATCAAAAAAGAATTACATTTGTTTATAATAATCATTGGGTCAGGGGAAAAAAATAAAATACCTATCCCCAAGGAGAGACTGAGAGTGGGGGAGGGGGAGAGAGAAAGCACTATATCTAAATATGATCACTTTTTTGGAGATTTCAATTTACATACTTTTAATGCATATTGTAACTAGACCACACAGTATACAGAGATGTAATGGTGGAATATCCAGTGAGGTACAGTCTTGCAGGCCCATGGGAAAAAGATCATCCCCAGAGTAGAGCTCTACAGGAAATGAAAAAAAGGAGCAAATGACAGTATCTGGCTAGAAATGTGATCAATTATGTGAATATATTAGGAAGTGTCCTCAATATGTGAACAAAAAAACAACTTATTTATGTTTAATCAATATAATTGTACTGTAAACAGGTGAAAACAAATAAAAAATCCAAAATGCACGTGGTGAAGTGATGGTGTAACCAGCTATATAATATGTTCTCTAGATTAGTGCTCTACAAAAATATAATATAATGTCTATGGCAGTCAGACTGTCTGATAAGTAAACGATGACAATTAGCTGGAGTTTGTGAGCAGTTCTATGGGTGTGATGAGGAGTGTCTGCAATATGTGAATTTGAAGTAATACAGTGTAGTGCAATAAAACTACATCAACTGTGGAGTTCAAGGCATACAATGAGCAAGACTGATTTAAAAATATGTGGTTATTATAAAAAGTGAAAGCAAGTGAAAACAAATGAAAGCAAATGATCTAATGATCCAACTCACTCTTATGATATTATAATTTTGTAGAGCAGTGATCTAGAGAATATATCATATAGCTGGTCACACCATCACTTCACCACGTGCATTTTGGATTTTTATTGGTCTTCACCTGTTTACACTACTATTATATTGATTAAAAATAATTAAGTTGTTTTTCACATATTTAGGGCACTTCCTAATATATTCACATAATCCATCACATTTCTAGCCAGCTACAATCATTTGCTCCCTATATTTTACATTTCCTGTAGAGCTCTACTCTGGGAAATGATCTTTCTCCCATGGGCTGACAAGATTGTACCTCACTGGATATTCCACCAGTACATCTCTGTATACTGCGTGGTCTAGTTACAAGATGCATGAAAAGTATATAAATTGAAATCTCCGGAAAAGGTATCATATTTAGATATATTGCTTTCTCTCCCTCCCCCCCCCCCTGCTCTCAGTCTCTCCTTGGGGATAGGTATTTTGTTTTTTTTTCCATGACCCAATTATTATTATAAATAAATGTAATTATTTTTTGATGTTTTGCAAATTATAATTACATATATATTTTGTTCTTAAAATCTACTTGTGTGATTGTATGTACATTTAAGAGGTCCTGAAGAAGCGGTCACTTCCACAAAATGCGTTGACCCTAGTTCCTCATCTTGACAAACAGCTATACATGCAGTGGATAATGTTTTGCTAGAATTAGTATGCAAGCCATCACAATTTGACACGTGTTTTTAATATTTTATTGTTAATTTTTCTTTTAAGATTTTGTACATTTTTTTTTTACATAAGTGTACTTGTGTGATCACTGGAGGGGTATTTAAAATGCTATTACCTACCTTTTGTGGCAATATATTTCTATAGGGATGATACCCTCAACTGGCACATCTTTCTAGTTGATCACCTCCCCTATATATACCCAACAAACACACAAAGAAAACCTCTTGAGGATGTCCAGCTAGCTTTAGATTCTATTTGTAAGGCTGGCTTACTGGCAATCCAAATAATAGTGATAAAAAAGTATTTGAGCTGTAGCATTGGGCAGTGGATCATAAAGCCTCTACTGGACAATAGACATGTGCAACTCATTTTGTAACGAATCGAAATTCGGCCGAATTTTGCATCTTTCGGACATTCGGATGTATCCGAATGTCCGAATAAAAAAAACAAATTTCAACTAATACGAAAGAAATTATAGCGAATATAATGAATTAATTCAACATGATTTTTTTGTTTTTCACATATTTAGGGCACTTCCTAATATATTCACATAATTGATCACATTTCTAGCCAGCTACAATCATTTGCTCCCTATATTTTACATTTCCTGTAGAGCTCTACTCTGGGAAATGATCTTTCTCCCATGGGCTGACAAGATTGTACCTCACTGGATATTCCACCAGTACATCTCTGTATACTGCGTGGTCTAGTTACAAGATGCATGAAAAGTATATAAATTGAAATCTCCGGAAAAGGTATCATATTTAGATATATTGCTTTCTCTCCCTCCCCCCCCCCTGCTCTCAGTCTCTCCTTGGGGATAGGTATTTTGTTTTTTTTTCCATGACCCAATTATTATTATAAATAAATGTAATTATTGTTTGATGTTTTGCAAATTATAATTATATATATATTTTGTTCTTAAAATCTACGTGTGTGATTGTATGTACATTTAAGAGGTCCTGAAGAAGCGGTCATTTCCACAAAATGCGTTGACCCTAGTTCCTCATCTTGACAAACAGCTATACATGCAGTGGATAATGTTTTGCTGGAATTAGTATGCAATCCATCACAATTTGACACATGTTTTTAATATTTTATTGTTAATTTTCCTTTTAAGATTTTGTACATTTTTTTTTTTTTACATAAGTGTACTTGTGTGATCACCGAAGGGGTATTTAAAATGCTACTACCTACCTTTTGTGGCAATATATTTCTATAGGGATGATACCCTCAACTGGCACATCTTTCTAGTTGATCACCTCCCCTATATATACCCAACAAACACACAAAGAAAACCTCTTGAGGATGTCCAGCTAGCTTTAGATTCTATTTGTAAGGCTTGCTTAACAGGCAATCCAAATAATAGTGATAAAAAAGTATTTGAGCTGTAGCATTGGGCAGTGGATCATAAAGCCTCTACTGGACAATAGACATGTGCAACTCATTTTGTAATGAATCGAAATTCGGCCGAATTTTGCATCTTTCGGACATTTGAATGTATCCGAATGTCCGAATAAAAAAAATGAATTTCAACTAATACGAAAGAAATTATAGCGAATATAATGAATTAATTCAACATGATTCGGTAATTCGTTAAAGATCTAATGAAACAAAACGTCAACTCAAAGTAAATCTTACAGTCCAATCAGCTGATTAATTTTGTGCAGGAGGTTGGATTACTGGCAAAGTGCATTCCTGAGAACTGAGTGAGAAGGGCGTTGTATTGTATTTGAGCAGAAGAGAAGAGATATTGTCATTGTATGTGTTAATAGATTCAATAAACAAATGACTTTCCAAACTACAAATCATTATAATGAATATATATACATAAATAAATATTGATTTTCAACTATGACAAAATAAATTATAGCGGATATAACGAATGAATGCGACAT
Source organism: Aquarana catesbeiana (assembly GCF_042186555.1). Classification (NCBI taxonomy): domain Eukaryota; kingdom Metazoa; phylum Chordata; class Amphibia; order Anura; family Ranidae; genus Aquarana; species Aquarana catesbeiana. The sequence goes on along the minus strand of NC_133325.1, from coordinate 621,423,918 downwards.
GATTTGAGATTCAGTATAACGAATATCAACACTCTACAGAAATAACGAATTATCCGAAAACTAATTAACATAACATAATGAATATAACAGAATGAAATTATGTATTGTACAAATGACAACGATCCGAAATGAAACAAAATTTTCCGTTGTGCACAAGTCTACTGGACAACATTAAACCAATTAAAGTTGTCCAAAATAGGTTCTAACCTTTTCAGGGTTTATTATTTTTATAACCTACCATCAGAGGTTTGGGCCCAAGTTTGCTAATATAGCAGCTCTACTTACTGATCTCACCAGAGAGCAAGTCATCCATGGTGAAATACAATTATGAGGCAGAGAGAGCTCTTCAATAGCTGATGGTAGTGTTGTTTAATGGCCCAATATTTACTTCCCACAACTTTAGTCATTAATTTATTGTACAAACAGATTCCACTGCTGTTGGCCTTAAATTTAATCAGGAAGAACATGTTGGAGAGAACTGGCCATGTTCTCTTATGTATGGGGTGTTGCTTAGCCACATTTATGAATTGGTATGTTATATAGCAAATATGAGTCTCTGCTATTTAATTTTATTTGTTAATACCATTTAATTAACTTATGTATGTGTTAATTTTAATTTTAATTTTTTTATCTCTAGGATTTTTTTTCTCTGTTGGTTTCAATTACACACATCTGGGTCTCAGTTGCCTGTGGGGGGAGGGTTGTATATATTGCCATACCTTGTTCAGAACTGACATGCTATGATTAAGGCCTCACAGTCAAAACATGTAAGCATACCTATGCTGCACTCACAATCAAACAAAATATAATTGCAATTGAATGCTACAGAGTTGCCAACTGTATCCTATTTTGCATCTAGTTCTACGAGTGATAATGGAGACAGTATCAGCCTCGGTATTGCTTTTTTCTATGCTTCCACATGGGATCCTGGTGAAAGTGTTGCTCTTTTCATTTTGTATGAATTTAGTGTCCGGCCATACTATAGGCACTAGAGCCAACTAACTATATTATTACCTTTTGGGTAGACATTTCCTATTGACTATAAACCATTCTTAATTACAGTTGAAGGCTTGGAGCAAATGCAAGAATGCAAGAGGCACAAGATGGTTTCTGGCTCTGTCAAACTTTATACTTTATGTAGAACACAGACCAGGGAACAGGCAAGGTAATCCTGATGGACTGTCTCATGTCTGCTCTATGTTGGAAAAATGTCCACCTTCTCAAAAGTGTGAGCAAAGGAGGATGGGGATAAGGTACTGACTGGCAGGATTGTGGGGGGTGTATACAGTATGTGTCAACTAGGTTTCAAATTCTCACCTATCCATGGAGAAGGGCTCTAGGGTTGATGATTGAAATAGAGAAAACAAACTTGTTTTATAAGAATCTTATTATGTTATGTTCCTGGGATTGAAACTCAAAAGCTTTGTAGATCTTTTTTGTGGTTAAAGCCTCCATTTCAAGAACCACATCTTATCTAAAAGCTGAACCTCATTATTTGTCTCAGTTGCGTAAAAGCCATTTTATATGTGAGCTGACTGTGGCTCAGAACTCACACTCTTTCTGTTGTGGGAGCTTGCTGCTGTGTGAAAAGGGAGAACTTATTGGGAACTGACTTGGGTTTAGCTAGTGGCTTGTGCAAGCAGATGTTTTGTTTGCCCTATATATCCAAACTGTGTTTGCTGCTGCCTTGCTGAATTTTAAAGTTTGTCCAATTTGGAACAAACTTTTGACATTAATCAATAGCTAACATGGTACAGCACTCTATTACTGACTTTGAAAACATAGTGCAGAACATACCAGATAGAACTGTTCCTGGGTGTCTCCCATGCATTGTTTGCCATTGCCACCCCCAGTTAAACTTGCTCCTACATCTTTATATATATATATATATATATATATATATATATATATATATATATATATATATATATATATATATATATATATATATATATATATATAGTGTGTATGTATATATTGTACAGGACACCATGGCTGGGTCCTGGAAGGATGCTATATTTCCCCTCTGTTTGGTCTGTGGTCCTTTAAGGGAACAAAAAGGGTTAACTCACCTGTCAGGCATTTCTGCATTTCTTGCTACATTTGAGAGGATGGCAGAGAGAGAAGGGTGGCCCCAGGAACAGTGGGCCAGCCTAATTGCTCCTTTCCTCACCGGAGATCCTCAAAAAGCCTGCTTCGACCTGTCACTGGATGATGCTAAAGATTATCAAAAACTAATGGCAGAAATACTGGCTCATCTGGGGGTGACTACGGCCATTTGGGCCCAACGAGTGCACCAATGGAGGTATCATCTACATCGGCCACCCTGGTCTCAAATGCATGACCTGGTGCAACTGATAAAAAAAATTGCTGCAGCCTGAAGTGTTGTCTGGCCCCCAAATCGTGGAGCGGGTCATGCTGGACCGATACCTAAGGTCACTGCCAGGTGACCTTCAACGGTGGGTCTGCCATGGAGACCCCAAAACAGTGAACCTCCTTGTGGAGATGGTGGATTGATGTACAGTGGTGGAGGATCTGCTTGGCCCTACCAAGCACTAAGGGCCCAGTCTGACATGGCCTATTTGATCAACTGCCGCCCTTCGAAAGGACATCCCGCGGAGCCCTGGAAGCAACACCCTGGAAGGCCAAGAGTCACTCCCGGTACCTCCTCAGCATTCTGTTCCTGTTCGGAGAGGAGGGGATGTACAATGTTGGCGATGTCATTCCTGGGGCCCTACCCAGGCACACTGCCCACTGCAAGAGGAGCCCATGGAATGCGGGGTTCTTTGGGGGGGATCTTTTTATACCTATGTATGCACCACACATCTCGACCTTGGTGAGGGGAAATTTGAGTGTGAAGTCCAAGTGAACCACCTCCCTACCCAGGCTTTGTTGGACTCCGGAAGCATGGTAACCCTGGTTCATCCTAGAGTAATTGGGAAGATTGGTTCAGTAAGCAAAACGTTATGGGTTGTGTGCTCTCACTTGGACACTAGTGAGTACCCTCTCATCTTGGTATCTATCTCCACAGCATGTGGCACTGGTACTCAAGAGGTGGGAGTAGTAAGAAACTTGGTACATGATGTTATAATAGGACGAGACTGTCCATTAATTGCAAAACTGTGGGGACAATGAAAACTACCTGAACGGTCCAGAGACTGGGGAGAAACTAGTCCCTCTGTTCCTGCTGTTGAGGGGAATAACCCTCAAATACCAAATGTTCTTAATGTGGATCCAGTTGATGAAAATGCTAATGAATTGGTTAATAGTGATGAAAGTAGTGCTGATACTGTTAAGGATGTCAATATGTGTGGTTCACAGACCTACCTGAACACTGAGGGGGGAACCTTCCCCACTTCAGGTAATGGTGGGGGAAGAGGATAAGGAAGTGGCCTCTACCCCTGCCCTGCCTGATTTTGGTGTTCCCCAGGGGTCATTTGGTACTTCCCAGATGCAGGACCCCACTTTGGCCCGTGCATGGGAACAGGTTGTAGTAGTAAATGGGGTTCCCCAAGAGCCAGGTGCGAACGAACGCTGGCCACACTTCACAATCTGTAACGAAATGCCTTATCGGGTTACCAAAGTGAGAAAATGTGGTAGAACAATTATTGGTACCCCAACAGTATAGATGCAAGGTCCTGGACCTGGCCCATAACGGTGATTTAGGGGGACAACTGGGAGTTGAAAAGACGGAGGCACGGATCACCGACCGGTTTTACTGGCCAGGTCTGAAAGCAGAGCTAAGGAGATACTGTACATATTGTCCCACCTGTCAGTTGACCGCTCTGGTGACCCACTTCCGGGGCCCTTTGGTCCCTCTGCCCATAATTGAGATCCCATTCGAGAGGATAGTCATGGATATAGTGGGTCCCTTGGTAAAGTCAGCTTGAGGTCACTCCTACATACTGGTGATCCTCGACTATGCCACTCGATATCCTGAGGTGCTACCCCTGCGGCATACCTCCACTAAGGCTATTGCCCAGGAATTATTCCAGTTGTTTACACATACCTGTTTTCCTAAGGAAATACTCATGGACCAGGGCACCCAGTTTATGTTGAGAGTTATGGCCGAAGCATGCAAGCTGTTCTGGGTTAAACAGCTGCGCACATCAGTCTACCATCCCCATACAGATGGGTTGGTAGAACACTTTAATAAGACCCTTAAGTCTATGCTCAAGAGAGTGGTACAAAGGGATGGGAAAGACCGGGACTGCCTCTTACTAGCTCTCCTATTTGCTATCCGGGAAGTGCCCCAGGCCTCCACTGGGTTTTCACCCTTCGAGTTGGTATATGGGCGGACTACTGGACTTTGTTAAAGAGGAATGGGAAAGTGAACCTATTCAGCATAAGAGTGTTCTTGAATATGTCTCCCAAATGAAGGAAAGGATCCTAACCATGATACTACTAGTCAAGGAACATTTGCAAAAAGCCCAGGAGGCTCAACGAGGGGTCTATAATAGGGCTGCTAAAATAAGGAAGGTGAAATAATACTGCACAAAAACATATACCAAATATGATAGCTGCTACACTAAATGTGACAAATATCGATACAAAGGGTGTGAAAAAATGTAGCACTTAACAAAATAGGTGTGCAAATAATAAGTGCAATACAGTGAAAGTAATAGGTATAAAGTCCAACATATATAAGGATATGACTGTGAGTCTCTAGCCCCAAATCCCAACCAGGAAATGGGAAAACAAACAAATAAAAGTCCTCAGACAATGAAGAGAAAATCTTCTTTGACGTGCAGGGAATAATGTGAAACATCCACACTGTTGAAATCAGGAAAGTGAAACAAATGGGTACTCTTACCAGAGCAGGTGGATCCGGATGTCAGCGACACCGAATCATAAAAGCTTGAGAATCGGATCCGTGGCACTCTTAGATGGAAGTAGAGGTCCAGGGTCTTCTATGGGTGGCTCCAAAGGATCTCAGTAAACCTGACCCAACCAGAAAATGAACATCTTGGAAGGAACCTCAGCAACAACTCAAACAAAGATGGCAATAGCAAGCCCTGTGCTCACATCTGTAGACCTTTTGGTCTACAGATGTGAGCACAGGACTTGCTACTGCCATCTATGTTTGAGTCTTTTGGTCTACAGATGTGAGCACATGGCTTGCTATGGCTTGGTCTACAGATGTGAGCACATGGCTTGCTACTGCCATCTTTGTTTGAGTTGTTGCTGAGGTTCCTCCTGAGATGTTTGTTTTCTGGTCGGGACTCTGGTGTCTTTGTACTGAGATCCTTTGGAGCCACCCGTAGAAGACCCTGGACCTCTACTTCCATCTGAGAGTGCCAAGGATTTGATTCTCAAGTTTTTATGATTCGTGTCGCTGACATCCGGGTACACCTGCTCTGGTAAGAGTACCCATTTGTTTCACTTTCCTGGATTCAACAGTGTGGATGTTTCACATTATTCCCTGCATGTCAAATAAGATTTTCTCTTCATTGTCTGAGGACTTTTATTTGTTTATTTTCCCATTTCCTGGTTAGGATTTGGGGCTAGAGACTCACAGTCATATCCTGCTAAAACGAGGCACTTCCAAGTGGGGGATTGAGGAGCGGGTTGATTCCCACTGTGGAAAGTAAATTCTTGGTCAGATGGCAAGGCCCCTTTGAAGTTGTGGAAAAAGTGGGAGAGGTAAATTATAGAGTACACCAGCCAGGCAAGAGCAAACTGTATCAGATATATCATGTAAACTTGTTAAGGCCCTGGACAGACAGGAAACCGGTGACCTCCCTGGCTAGTGCAAGACTTGAGCCTTGGGTTGAGGTGGAGAGTGTCCAAGTAGCAAATACCCTGTCTAAAATCCAAAGTCAGCAGGCAAAGGAGTTCTTGCAGAGTAAAAAAGAAAAAATTTCAGGCTTGCCAGGGCTCACTAATGTCATAGAGCATGACACTATCACAAAACCATGAGTCAAAGTTTTTTGTCTGGTCCTACCGCATCCCAGAAGCTCAAAGGAAGGCCGTTTCAGAGGAAGTGAAGATGATGTTAGACCTGGAGATTATTGAATAATCGCAGAGTAATGCCCCGTACACAAGGTCGGATTTTCCGATGGAAAATGTCCGATCGGAGCGTGTTGTCGGAAATTCCGACCGTGTGTGGGCTCCATCGGACAATTTCCTTCGGATTTTCCGACACACAAAGTTGGAGAGCAGGAGATAAAATTTTCCGACAACAAAATCCGTTGTCGGAAATTCCGATCGTGTGTACACAAATCCGACGGACAAAGTGCCACGCATGCTCAGAATAAATAAAGAGATGAAAGCTATTGGCCACTGCCCCGTTTATAGTCCCGACGTACGTGTTTTACGTCACCGCATTCAGAACGATCGGATTTTCCGACAACTTTGTGTGACCGTGTGTATGCAAGAAAAGTTTGAGCCAACATGCGTCGGAAAAAATCCTAGGATTTTGTTGTCGGAATGTCCGAACAAAGTCCGACCGTGTGTATGGGGCATAAGTGGTCGAGCCTGATTGTGTTGGTACCGAAGCCCAATGGGACTCTGCGTTTCTGCAATGATTTCCGGAAACTTAATGACGTTTCACGGTTTGTTGCTTCCCCCATGCCCCGGGTAGATGAGCTTATTGAGAGACTAGATCCAGCCAGGTATAGCACTACATTAGACCTTACCAAGGGGTATTGGCAAATCCCATTGACTAAGGTTGCTAGAGAGAAAACTGCTTTTTCTACCCCAGAGGGGAGTTTTCAGTACAAAAGAATGCCATTTGGACTGCAAACTGCTCCAGCCATGTTCCAGCGAGCAATGGATAGGATTTTACGACCTCATCAGGAGTATGCCTCAGTGTACTTGGAGTAATTTTTAGCAGAGACTGGGAATCACACTTGCCAAAAGTCCAGGCAGTGGTGGGCTCTCTTTGGAAGGATGGGTTTACAACAAACCCTGAAAAATGTGCTTTGGGAAGGGAGGAGGTGAAATACCTGGGCTATATCGTGGGTGGAGGGGTGGTGAAACCTCAGGTCAGCAAGGTAAAGGCTATACAGAATTGGCCCCACCCCCTCACAAAAAAGCAGGTACGTGCATTCCTGAGCATGGTGGGATACTACAGGAGATTTCTACCCAACTTTGCCACATTGGCTGCTCCTTTGACTGATCTGATTAAGGGTCGGAAATCGGTCAAGGTGGAGTGGAATGCAGGCACTGAGAAGGCTTTTTTGGAGCTCAAGTCGGCACTGTGCCAACACCCTGTGCTGGTAGCACCCAATTTTTCAAAAGAGCTGGTTGTTCAGACTGATGCTTCTGATGTAGGATTGAGAGCAGTGTTGTCACAGGTTGTTCATTGTGAGGATCACCCGGTAGTCTTCCTCAGTAGGAAGTTGACACCAGTGAAGAAAAACTATGCTATAATTGAACAAGAGTGTTTGGCCATTAATTGGGCTCTAGAATCCCTCAGATATTACCTCTTGGGGAGGAAGTTTAGGTTGATTTCTGACCATGCCCCTTTAACATGAATGAGAAAAGGTAAAGGGACTAATGCCAGGATTACTCGGTGATTCCTGGCAATCCAGGAATTTAAATTTGTAGTGGAGCATAGGCCCAGGAGACTGCATCAAAATGCAGATGCCCTCTCCTGAGTTCATTGTTTTAGCTCCACTGTTGCCTCCACCTCCTTGGCATTGGGGCATGGGGGGATATGTACAGGGTTCCGTGGCTGGGTCCTGGAAGGATGCTATATTTCCCCTTTGTTTGGACTGTGGTCCCTTTAAAGGAACAAAAAGGGTTAACTCACCTGTCAGAGGAAGTGGGTTTAAAACAAGACAGGAAGTTGTAGGTGGGTGTGGAGGAGTGTAGAGGATACTGTGGATGGTGGATGGTGGTTTTGTGTGCAGCGACAAAAGTGAAGGGCAGTGTCCTACTTGGAAGCCTCCTGGCAGGGGAAGTTAACTGCGACAAAAACCAAGGACTGTTTAACTGCGATAGCAGTATTGGACTCTGCAAATCGGTGAGACTGAAATCACCTTTCTTTTGTTTTTGCTGCTGTGAAGCTATTTAATTTTAATAAACCTTATTTTGACTGAAAAGCCTGTGTCCTGTGATCTAGCTGGTTCCACGAACTTTACTATATATATCTATATATAGATATATAGATATATAGATATCTATATATCTATAGATATCTATATATCTATATATCTATAGATATAGATATATAGATATATCTATATATCTATATATATATCTATATATCTATATATCTATATATCTATATATAGATATATAAATATATAGATATATAGATATATATATATATCTCTATATAGATGTGTATATATATATATATATATATATATATATATATATGCACATATATATATATATATATACATATACACACACAGTATATATATATCTATATATATATCTATATATATATCTATATCTATATCTATATAGATATATATATATATATATATATATATATATCTATATATATATATCTATATCTATATAGATATATAGATATAGATATATATATATATATATATATATATATATATATATATATATATATATATATATATATATAGATATAGATATAGATCTATATCTATATATATATATATATATATATATATATATATATATATATATATATATATATATATATACATCTATATAGATATAGATATATATATATACATCTATATAGATATAGATATATATATATACATCTATATAGATATAGATATATATATATCTATATATACTGTGTGTGTGTGTATATGACAGCATCAGCAGCTGTAGTGATTTGAAACAAAATATACAGTACATACAGTATATAATACAACACTAATTATTATGTTATTTGTACAAAAAATACTTTCTTTACCTGATAAATGTAATAAACGCTAGTACTCCAGTGTCCAAAAACATATATGAATGTCATAATCATGTGAAAAAAAAATAATATGAATGTTAAAATGCCAAAAAAGTTCATACAAATTTTCATTCTGAGTCATAGTAAAAGATATAATTGCCAAAGTACTGTATCTATCTGCAATGTGCGTATTGTCTTCTCCACACTTCTGAGAACCTTCAGTATTAAAATAATGCACCAGATCCTACAACATAAAGCAAGTCTAATCAGGTTTAATATCCACATCTTCAAAGGTCAGCAACCCTGTCCCTTATCCCCTGTCTTCCAAACATCTAAATCTCCATTGGCTCACAAAAGAAATCAGAGATAAACCCAAATGGTGTAGGCTAGGTTAAAAGAATCCAAAATGCAATGAAATCAAGAAAAGCTGAGTGTTAAGAAAACAGTAAAAGCCATTTTTTAGGCTAATAGACATGGGATTATCAAACAAATGGAATGGAGGGCTGGGCACACCTATGAAGAACATGAAGAACACCAATACAAAAACATGCAAAAAATATCATTTTGTTTGGGGAGCAGCACTTTTAATAATGCTTTAAGGGCATTATTAAAATGCCAAATTCCTTTAAACACTTCAATACTATCAATACCAAACACTTTCACTCCCTTCCTGTCCAGGCTAATTTTCAGCTCTTAGCATTGTCACGCTTTGAATGCCAAATACTTAGTATGTAACACTGTACTCAAATTAAATTTTTATATATATTTTTGAGACAGATAGAGATTTTTATTGGTGGTATATTTACCACTGGGGTTTTTATTTTTTTGCTATTTAATTAGAAAACTTCCCAAAAAATCTGAATAAAAATGTTTTCATTTAGTTTCTGTTATAAAACTTTTCAAATAGATATTCTTTCTTCATACATTTGTGAATGTCCTCTATCCATGTGCCATTGTGTACAACTGTGATAGCTGGGATCGGCTACAGCTATGACATGGTACAGGTCCACTGTGATTGACCCTGTACCATGTGATCACTGTGACCAGTCACAGAAATCACAATAGTACACCATGAATGGTTATGAATGAAAGCCATGGTGTACAACTGACATGTGTTTGCTGTGATTGTTTGTAGCAATTGAATGGTACTAGAGCTAGCCCAGTACAACAATCTGTGTTCCAACAAACACAGCGGGTCACAGATCATGCTGCTGCTCGGCCCCTAGGATGCTCACAAGGCCTATGACTGGGAAGATTCCATATGACATCCACAATGGATAACATTTAATAGGCCAAGTGGGAGGTGTTTAATCAAGCCTGGCGCTGCCTCTAACCTGCCTACAACCTACTGCAGAAAAAACTGACATTTGCAAAAAGAGAAAAAATGCTGTTTAAATGCTGGAAAATAACAGCTTTGGCCACTTTACTTCTGTTTGCAATCAAATGGTTGGTGATGCTCTTTATCTAAACCAAGTCAACGCATATATTGCCAGCACAGACTGATGCACTTGCTTGATGGAGGGGTCCTGTGTGGCTTTGCAATGTTACAGTCATCTGCTCTAAAGTGAATATGTTCATACACTTTTGGATGCTATTTTGAAGAGCCATGGTGTGCTGGTGATAAACACTTATGACTTGACTTGATATGATTTGTTCGGATATGGATACTGGTTGCCAGCTGGTAGTCATTACAGAATTCCCTGCTATATACCATTTCCAAGAATGTGTGTATTGGGAATATTCTACTACATCTAAATAAGACCCTTATTCTAGACTTGGGTCTGATATAGATTTTTTTGGGGGACCTCTACAAAAAATACCAGACTTTTATTTTTAAACAGGGTCTGGTATGAATGTCCATGCAAAAGAGATAAATGGTGGGTGTTCTCCTACATTTCATACTAGACCCTTTGGGTCTAATTTGAATTTTGAGGGGGGAACCCATGTTAAGAACTAAAACAAAGTGTGAGATCCCCTTCAAAAATTATTACCAGGCTCTTATCTGAGCATGCATCTGTGTTGCTATGGCCATTTGTATTGTCTTGATAGCAATAATATAGAGTTAGGTTTGGTAAGAGCATATGTTTACAGAAGCCCTTCCCCCTCCATTGATATGTAAATAAACCAGATGGATAGGTTTTGGAGCTGAGCAGAGGAAGTCGGTGTATGCAGGAAATGAGTGGGAGGGGCTTGGGGAGAGTTGGAAAGAAACATGTGTTTGGACAACAGAGATGTGTTTGGAAGAGGAAGACATGGATGCGAGGAGCTGGATAATTTTGGAGACACTTTTGTGAGTGGGACTCTGAGCTAGGAACTATGAAGGACATCTTGACCCCTAAGTTGAGTAACTGTTTAGTTTACTTAATGTGTACAAGTTGTGTTGTATTGTTCATCCGACAGTTTGTATGTGCAGATTTTTCCCTGTTTAGTAAAGCATTGATACACTTCAGAAGTCTAAGCTTCCTTGGTTTTACCACAAGAACTTAATAGATAGATGGAAAGCTTTAGAGCATCCTGGTAGGCCAGTAAAAGGAGGGGAAAGTGTGCCTACCTCTTGAACAATACCAGGCTGCAACAAAGTTCACAACATGCGGGGGGAAGAACCTTGATTTTATTATCATGTTAATGATTTTTGGGGGCACAATTCAATCCTAAATCTAACATCTTTTTTTTTTTTTTTTCAAATTATTTTTTATTAAAGATTTTCAAGTACAAAACATAGTACAAACTTTCCTTTCCTTGTTCACTGATGAACACACCATGAAGATATACATTAATCAAAGATAGGTTCAGAGTTTACATTGTAGAGAGTAAGTAATTTTTACAGTGTTACTATCTTATTTATTATATATGATACAATAATAGTTTATTTAACATAATGTATTTTCATTGAGACAACAAAACGAAAGTGTAGCAGAGGATAGAAGGGGGGGGGGGGGAGGGAGGGATGTAGAAAGGGTGGGGAAGGGGGTTGGAGGGGTAAAGGGAAGGGAGAGGGAGAGGTGACGGAGTGATGTAGGTATGTATATTTTCCATTAGCTATGTGAACTTAACTAAGAGATATCAAGGGTTGTATATATATTTCAGTTAAAAACCACTAGTTTTCTTTAAACCAATCCGACCATATTTTCCATTGTTTGTCAAAGATTGGTTTTTGTTCGGTTCTTGCTGCTATTAGTGATTCAAAAATGTAATTGGTTCGTGTTATAACAAGGGCTTCCGAAGCATTGGGTACAATATTTGTTTTCCAATTTTTAGTAATCAGTGATCTAGCAGCTAGGAGTACATGTGTGACCACTGTACGAAAGCAAGGAGGGAAGCTTTCAATGCCTAAGTTTAACAGTGCTAATCCTGGGTTTGGTGGTTTTAGTATTCCTGTGATACGAGATATATATTTGAATATATTGTTCCAAAAACTGGTGAGGTGTTTACATGACCAGAATACATGCAGAATGTTACCCACTTCTCCACATGTTCTCCAGCACAGTGGTGATTCGGAGAAGGAGAATTTGGATAATCTGTAAGGCGTAAGGTACCATCTTTGAGCTATTTTTAAGGAAAGTTCCCAATGATTTACACATCTAGTTGCTTTATATGTGGTTTTGAGTGCATTTTCCCATTGATTGTTAGTGTAGGATTCTCCCAGTTCTAACTCCCATTTTAGGAATGGAGGGAGTTTTGTAAAGGTAGTTTTATTTTGGAGGAAATTGTAAAATACAGAAATACCTTTAGGGGTAGTAGGGGTGTTTGTGTAGAATTGCCATATTGATTCATGTATAGGTATGTGGATTGATTTTAAAGATTTTAGAAAATGAGTCAGTTGTCTATATTTAAAGTGGTCAGCTAAGGGTAGTGAGTATTCCTCTACTAGTGTATTGAATGGTTTAAGTGTGTTATTAGTATATAGATCGGCGATTAGAGATATACCTCTTGAAGACCAATTTGTGAAGTTGGAGTATGGTATGGAGTGGTTCAAGATTGTGATTGGGATTGGGATGTTTATACTTCTGGTTGGGGGTGGGGAAGACTTGTGTAGTTCTCTCCACGCAAGTAGAGAGGCCTGGATAGTTAGTGGTAAAGATCTCAAGGGATATGGCTTCCATGTGTCGAGTAGTAATAGTAATCGGAGATCTTGGGTTGGGCTGAGGGCTCGTTCTATGTTGTGCCAAAGGACGTCTGGGGATGGTGACAACCATTGTCTGAGCTGGGTAAGCAAGGATGCTCGATGATAGTCCCTGATGTCAATCAGGCCCATACCTCCCGCCAACCTATGTTTAGTTAGAACATTTCTAGAACATCTGGGTCTTTTGGATCCCCATATGTAGTTTCTGAGAAGATAGTTTAGTGATTGGAGATGTGTGTTTTTGAGTTGAATTGGTAGAGTGCGGAAGACATATAGAATTTGGGGGAGTAGTAGCATTTTGAAGGATGCTAATCGTCCTGACCATGATAATTCTATTTTGTTGAGTCTTTTTACTTCTTTCGCTATTTTGTCAATTAGTGGGCTATAATTGGCATCTGCTAGTTTGGAGGGGTCAGCTGTTATTTGTAGTCCCAGATATGGGATACTGGATGAGCTCCAGGTATAAGGGAATCGTGTCTGCAGATCCACTTGGAGGGATGGAGGGATATTTAGACCTAGGATTAGAGATTTTGAGAAATTCACTTTGTAATATGAAATTTGGCTAAAATTTGTTAGAATGCCATGGGCACATTTTAGGGACTTAGTTGGTGAGGTCAAAAGAAGGATGATGTCATCTGCGAATAAGTTAATATTGTGTGATTTACCTAGCAGGGAGAATCCGGGTGTATCTGGGTGTGTTCTAATTTTTTCAGCTAGAGGTTCTATAAGGAGATTAAATATAGAGGGGGACAGGGGGCATCCCTGTCTAGTGCCATTGGTAATTGGAAAGGGAAGGGAAAGGGTACCTGAAGTGTAGACCTGCGCACATGGTGAAGAGTACAGGGCCAATATAGCCGAGAGGATGGGGCCTGCAAACCCAAATTTCTTAAGTGTCTGTACCATATATCCCCAATGGATCCTGTCGAATGCCTTCTCCGCATCCAAAGAGAGCAGCAGAGAAGGCACCCGACAGGACCCAGCGCGAAGGACCAAATCAACGATCCTCCTTGTGGCGTCAGATGCTTGTCTGCCTTTAGTGAAGCCCGTTTGATCTGGGTTAATCAGAAGTGGTAAGAGATTTATAAGTCTATGTGCTAGGATCTTGGCGTACAATTTAACATCTGTGTTTAAAAGGGAAATAGGTCTAAAGTTAGCAGGTGTAATAGGGTCTTTCCCAGGTTTTGGAATAGTAACAACATACGCCTTAAGCATCTCGGCAGGGAATGAGGCAGAGGACATTGCTTCCAGGTAAATTTCTTTGAGTGAGGGGGATAAGATTTCGCAAAACACTTTGTAATAACTGTTTGGTAGTCCATCTGGTCCTGGAGATTTACCAGTGGGAAGTGATTTAACTGCTGTACGGATCTCAGTCTCCGTTATGGGTAGGTTAAGTTGCTCTAATTGTGATGCTGATAGGGAGGGTAGTGTGAGATCTGCCAAAAATGTTTGAATGGCGTCATCTGAGGGCTGTTGTGTGTTTGTATCATCTTTTAAATTATAAAGAGAGGAATAGTATTCAGCAAAATTATTTGCTATGTCAGTAGGGTTGAAAATTTTGCTGTTATCTGAGCTACGAATTAGGTGGGGAATCCTCATTTGTGTCCTACGGTCTTTCAGTCTCTGGGCCAAATGTTTGCCAGCTTTGTTGCCAGAAGAGTAGTGATTTAGTTTTAGATATCTAATATGTTTGTCATATTGCTCTAGTAACATGAGTCTGAGATCCGATCGCAGCTTGTTTAGTTTGTTTGCTATGTTTGGGTCAGGTACGGTTTTATTCTGGGCCTCCATAAGTTTTATATCTTTGAGAAGGGAGTCTAATTTCAGTGTCCTCTGCCTCTTCATCCGCGCGCTAATCTGTAACAATATGCCTCTAATATATGCCTTATGGGCACACCACATAGTAAATGGACTGTTAACCGATTTAGCATTGATTTCAAAATAATCTTTTAGATGTTTTTTTACAAGAGCAACCTGGGATGAATGCTGGAAGATTTGAGGGTTGGCCCTCCAAATGTAGGAAGGGGCTGATGGGTATCTCTCCTCTATCGTGAGGGACACAGGGGCGTGGTCAGACCACGTAATGTCATGCACGGCAGAGGAGGACACCTTCTGAAGTAGAGTTCTGTCCACCAAGATTAGATCTATGCGTGAATACGAGTTATGTCTAGAGGAGTGAAAGGAGTAGTCTCGTTCGTTAGAGTGTTGACACCTCCAAGCGTCGTACATCTCTTCTCTATGCAGTATGTTTTGGATTGAGGGAAGAGGGCGTCTTGATTTGGATGTGGTGTCCATTTTGTAATCCACTGTGACATTGTAATCTCCACACATTATAACTGCTCCTTTTTTGATTGAGTTGATCTTTCGAAACAACTTTTTCAAAAAACCGAGTTGGCGCGTGTTAGGCGCATAGAGGTTGACCAGCGTGTATAAATGGTTGTTAAGTTCTCCAATTAGGATTAGGTATCGACCTTCAGGGTCTACATGGGTCTCTTGGATTGAAAGAGAAACAGAGTCTCTGATGGCAATGAGTACACCTCTATGCTTTTTAGAAGCTGATGCCTGAAAAATGTGTGGAAATTTATGGTGGGAGAATTTGGGAATTGCTGTGGTTACCCAGTGCGTCTCCTGCAAGCACAGGATGTCAGATTTTAATTTGAGAGCTTCCCTCCATACTGAGGCTCGTTTAGCAGGATGGTTCAGTCCGTGGACATTAAAGGAGGTCACTCTAACCGCCATATGTAGTATATAAGATGATAGTGTGTTGGTACCTTATGTATTCCTGGGTATCTGTTAGTATTCTTAGTTGTAGTTTGTCTTCTTTCCGGATGAGAAAAGTTCCTCCAGTGGTATGAGCTTTTAGTTCGTCACCGAATTGAAGGGTTAAGGGGGGAGAAAAAGAAGAGGTAAAACAAAGAAGAACAACAAACAAAAACAGAACTGGTGTATAAAAAAGGTGAGATTCTTTCCAGAATCTGATGGCAGAAGTACTGCGCATTTTTAGAAGGGGAAACTGCGTGGAGTGTTAGCTCCATTAGGCGGCAGGAGACTCGTAGTTGTGGGTAGTTTATGACATTCGAGGCGAATATTTGTTGCGGCTTTTCTGTTGTTTTTTGTATGACACAACCTTCCACTCGGCCTGGTCATCTAGCTTTGAGGAGGGAGAAGGCCCTGGAGAAGGTTGTTCTGGTAAGATGTCCCAAGTGCGTAACATTGATAGGCCTTCTTCCAGATTAGTGATCACTGAGGTCTTGTCATCATGGGTGACGATGAGTTTTGTTGGGAAACCCCATCTGTATATGATATTATGATTGCGCAGTGCTTTAGTCACAGTCAGTAGTGATTTACGTTTCTGCATCGTGAACTGCGAGAGGTCTGCGAACATTTGAATATTTGAGTATTGTTCGGGTGGTTGTGGATTTTTCCTAAAGGCTAGCATGAACTGCTCCTTAACGTGGAAAAAGTGCACCCGCATCAGAACGTCTCTGGGGATGTTGTCTGATAGGTGTGCAGGCTTGGGAAGTCTATGGATTCTGTCAATGATTAACTCCGAAGAGGGGGTAGATGGTAGGTATACTGACATGAATTTCTGGGCATATTGGCGGAGTTGTGATGGTAGGACACTTTCAGGGACCCCTCATAATTTTAAATTGTTTCTACGTGATCTGTCCTCGAGGTCTGCGACTTTTTCTTTGAGCCAGATTACCTCATCTGATTGGTCGTTATGAGCATCTACCAGGGTATTGTATGATGCAGCATAATCCCCCATTTTTTTCTCTATATGGTCCACTCTGCTCCCCAGTTCCCCCACCTCCGTTTTAAAGTTCTGTATGCATTCCATCATGTCTGCGTGCAGTGAGCTGCGTAATGAGACTAACATGTCTCTTAGGGTTGTATCTGAGAGGGGCTGGTTTACAGTGGGGAAGGAGTTAATGGAGTCAGCCATCTCTCTTGTGTCTTCCAGAGAGTTATGTCCCGTACTGACCTTGTAGTTGGTCGAATCATTCGACATGCGGGGCTTCGATTTAGCAGGGCTGCCTGAGAGCGGAGTGGAGGCATCTGGGGAGCAGGAGTGTGGGTTTCGTCCGGAGCTCGGGCTTGGTGTGGCCGAGTGTGATTCGATTGATGGAACCGGAGAGCAGCCGGCGGCGCCATCTTGGATCTCGCTGTGGTTCTTAGGGGGGAAGAAATCATTTAATTTCTTCGGTTGTGAGGGGTTCTGTCTCTTCCTTGTCATCTCGGAGGGTACTGCAGACCTTTAGGTAGGTGCTGGTATCAGAAGGAGCAGTCTGGATCGCCTCGAATCGTTGTAAATCCTGCCGTCAGTGCAGAGCTAACAGGTCATGCGTCTGTTCTCTAGCGCGGTAGCCACGCCCCCCTAAATCTAACATCTTAATCACATCCATTGATAATTCAATACTTCTAAAATAAATGCCTTCCCCCTCCCCCAAACTCACACATTACATTTACTCTTTTCTCCCCCACTGTGACCTCTCTTACTATTCCTTCTCTCCACATATATGGGCCCTATCTCTTAATGCCCCCATGTTTCAATTATTGAAATCCATTTCTGGGTCCCAAAAACACATACCCAATATATTGTACCTTCCCTTTTCCCTGAAGGAATTGATTGTGGCTTGTGGGATCCCCTCTGCAAAAACTGGGATTTGGTGGATCTCTGGGTGAATGTCTCCGAAAATCCTGCTTCATCGTTTTATTAAATACTTCTTCCTACAGGAGGCCCCTCATTATAGTCCTGTAAGAGTTTACATCTGTTCCAAACAGATACCTCAAAGCTAGGTCCAGCATTTCATTTTCTATCCCCATTATACAAAGGTCCACCAGCTATCCTAAAAGCTTCAAGCATACATCTGTTTCTTTCCTTGCTGACATTAACTGATCATGGTTCCAATTGCTTATGGATTTGTTCTGTGGGAGGATTATACCTCATCTGTAATTGCCAACTCACTTCCCCTTCTGGGGATGATGCTTTGGAATCATGACCCATTATAGAGGATAATGTATTTATCTTATTCTGTAAAATAAATTATAAACTAGATATCCTACAGAGGGCGTTTCCAGTAAAGGTGGAATATATGCAGATGTGGGAACTCAAGTGCAGGGTTCTTGGTACAAGCATCCTCCATTGTGAAAGATATTACACAAAGCTACAATAAAAACAGAATTCAAATATTGTTACAAGCTGTATTTAACAATGAATTTGTTTTTTGTACTATACATTTTCTATCTTTGCTATTAAATAAATCTTTACAAGCATTTGTTGTAATCATAATTTTCTGGTGCCATGAAAGCAATTTCTTACTAAATTTAACATGACATATAAAATGGAATAGCTATTAACTATATGTCAAAGAACACATTTTGGCCACCACATGATCCTCTGTTCAATTCCTCCTAAAATAACACAATAAGGACAAAAACTGGTAACACTGAATCAATTTAATCCACTTAACTTTTCCAGTCAAAATGTCTCACATACAATTTTAGCTACCCTTTTTGTCTCTTGTCTTTATGATTGCTTTCAATTCTACTCTACAGATCACTGGAAATCAAAGAAATAAATGCAATATTAAAAAAGCAGCTCTGGCCAAGACAATGTTACTATCATCAACTAAATTGGCCATTCTTAGTCTTGACACAGCTAGTAATTGCATCTTATAACTGCTTGCATGTCATAAGGAAGGTCAGTTAAGAGTTCTAAGAAAGCTTAGCAATAACCTTGAGCAATTTCTATGAATTGTTTCATAAAACACAAACACACCTTTAACAAGGATAATGCCCTAAATGACATTCTTACAAATTTCATTTAACAAAATATGTAAAGAAAATTATATTCCACTTTCCACACACATCCAGAAAATTATAACAAAATGATGTCTACTTATTATCCACCCAGCTACATAAAAAATTGTGTCTTTCAGTTGCACAGTTTTCATCCAAATAAAATTGTTAAAATAGTATTATTTTTTTATCTGTAGACCTTCATCCTTTATTCCTAAAATAAGGTAGCAACACTTGCATTTTTTTTTGCCTTTAATGCTTTGTACACACGATAGGATTTTCTGATGGAAAATGTGTAATAGGACCTTGTTGTCAGAAATTCCGACGGTGTGTAGGCTCCATCACACATTTTCCATAGGAATTTCTGACACACAAAGTTTGAGAGCTTGCTATAAAATTTTCCGACAACAGAATCTGTTGTCGGAAATTCCGATCGTGTGTACACAAATCTGACGCACAAAGTGCCACGCATGCTCAGAATAAATTAAGAAACAAAAGCTATTGGCTACTGCCCCATTTATAGTCCCGACGTACGTGTTTTACATCACCGCGTTCAGAACGATCGGATTTTCCGACAACTTTGTGTGACCATGTGTATGCTAGACAAGTTTGAGCCAACATCCGTCGGAAAAAATCCATGGATTTTGTTGTCGGAATGTCCGATCAATGTCCGACCGTGTGTACAGGGCATAAGACATATTTATGGGAATTAACAAAAATAGTAATAAAAGCCTCCCAGAATAAATAAGAAGCTTGAAAAAAAGAAAAAAAAAACTTAAAAACAAAACAACACAAACAAACAAAAAATATATATAAAAAAAATGGGTTTCTTTGGTTAAAGGGGTTGTAAAGGTAATTTTTTTATTGTTTAAAAATAACAAACATGTTATATTTACCTTCACTGTGCAGCTCGTTCTGCACAGAGTGGCCCCGAACCTGCTTTTCTGGGGTCCCTCGGCGGCTGTTTCAGCTCCTCCCCGCAAGAACTATCCACCTTAATGCGAGCTCCCTCGCATGGTGGTTAGTTCTTGCGGGCGCGCTCCCGTGATACAGCCGGCGGCTATAGCCGCTCACTGTATCACTCGGCCCCGCCCCCCGGCGCGCCGCGTCATCGGATGTGATTGACAGCAGCGCGAGCCAATGGCTGCGCTGCTTTCAATCCATCCACTGCAGCCAATCAGCGACCAGGCTGAGCTGCAATAGAGATGATGGGAACGAGCAGCGGAGATTCGAGGTGTCAGGTAAGTAAAACGGGGGGGCTGGGGGCGGCGGTATTGTCAAAAGTTTTTTCACCTTAATGCATATAATGCATTAAGGTGAAAAATTTTTTACCTTTACAACCCCTTTAAGTCTAGGCACTTCTTAATATTTAGGACAATGGCTATGTGATGTCTGTAGCTCCACTGTTTGCCTCCCCCCATCCTTCCTCTTTGCTGGCTATGTGAGAGGCCTTTTTGAAATCAACAAAGCCTTCTCATTTACCACCAGCTTTAATTTTAAGGTTTTTTTTCTCTTAATTAGTGATGAGCAAAGTTCAGTTCATTGGAAATTAGGTTAACATCTAAAAACATCTGCAAACACCCAAACATAGTACTCAAACTCCACTGTAAAATCTTTTTTTTTTTCTGATTCTTTCTCAAGGCCGGTTTGCACACATTTGAGAAAAAAAGGTCATGGGTAACTGGGACACAGGTACCAATGAAAAAAAAAAAACATTTAGTGGGAGGCAGGTTACATAGTTGCATAATTGATGAGATTGACAAAAGACATTATTTAGTTCAATCTTTGTGTATAGGTGATTTTATGTTTTACCCATATTGGCTTTCAGATAATGCTGTATATTATGCTGACTAGGAAAGACATCCAAAGGTTTTTTTTTTTTTTATCAGCACTCAGCCAAAACCACTTCTTGGGGAAAAGAGTTCTACCTTTTCACTGTTCTAACACTAAAAAAGCTGTACACAATTTAAGATTAAACCTCCTTTCATCCAATACTAAACTGTAATGTGTTATCTTCATGGATAATTAATTAGAAAGGTATTAGTTATATAATCACTTTTTATGTATTTCCACTTTGATGTAAGTGCCTCTTCTCCAGAGCGAAAAACTAATATCTGTGATTGTTCTTTATAACTGAGATCCTCCAACTCCCTAATTAATATTGTTGCACTTCGTTTAACTCATTCTAGCTCAGTGACATTTTTTTCTGTGGATTATTGTCCAAAATTGAATTGTATATTGAAGATGAGGCGGACCCAGTGTTTTATAAATGGGTTGTATCATTTATTTATATGACCTTTTTAATGCAACAGAGTATTCTACTAGTTTTGTTAGCTGCAGATTGACATGGCATGCTCTTGTGAAGTCTGTGACCTACAAGGGTCCCCAAATCATTTCTCTACATAAATTCACCAAGATGAACCCTTTCTAAAGAATATTTTTCATACATATTTTTAGAAACCGAGTGCATAACTTCCCCTTTCTCTGTAGCTACCCAACCCCCATCCTATTTAGTGTAGGTCTTCTTGTGAATATACTGCATCTTGTGAAAAGCTTATTTCCTTACAAAAACACTGAGTTCTTAATTTTTAACTTAATGTCATTATTAAACACTAATAACATTGGTGCATTTAGCACTATTCTCTGGACTCTTTTCTGCAAGTTTTCTATCCTTGTATATGTAATTTCTTCAACATCAACAGACCTTTTATTAATTAAACATTTATGCATTACACTGCCAAATGCCTTTGCTTAGTCCTATCCTACACCTACTGGCCTTCCGTTTTCTAAATTCCTAGTCGATTCCTTATAGAATTTTAACAGATTGGTATGACAAGAAGGGTCTTTCATAAGCCAATGGTTGGTTTTTATTTACATACTATTTTCACTGGCAAATTTTTGAAAACATGCTCTTATTAGTACCAGTGGGTGGTTCACCTGAATGTAACGCATTTCATGAATGTCATCTCAGACAGTAAAGTATATCATTTCAGGGCTTTCTGTCCACTTTTATTGAAAAGAAATTTCAAAAACAGCCTCCTTGCTATCCAAGCTCCCAAGTCTCTGAGCCTGTCACTGCACAGACTCACCACTTTAACCACTAGGCGTCCGCACTATAGCCAAAAGATAGCTACAGCACGGCGCTCAATTGCCAGGAGGATGTCCCTGGATGTCCTCCTGTTTACTTCCTCCCTGCGCGCCGCCACAGGTGTGCATCAGGGGGAAATCTGTGTTGGTCCCTTGGACACGGCCAATCACAGATCGTGCTAAATGGCCAATCACAGCGGCCATTTAGCACTCGATTGGAGTGTCCAATGGGAGATGATCTCATATGCAAACATATGAGATCATCTCTCATTGCCGGCTCTCCCTCCTCACACAGAGACCACATGTGAGGAGGGAGAGCTTCCGTGCTGCAGCATGAGTGAAAAAATCATAAACTACAGTGCCACACTAACACAACACAGTGCCCACAGTACCTATCAGTGCCATCTGTCCCCAGTGCCACCTATCAGTGACATCTGTCCCCAGTGCCACCTGTCAGTGTCATCTGTCCCCAGTGCCGCCTATTCGTGCCAACTGTCTCCAGTGCCACCTATCAATGTCATCTGTCCCCAGTACCACGTGTCCCCAGTGCCACCTATCAGTGTCATCTGTCCCCAATGCCACCTGTCAGTGCCATCTGTCCCCAGTGCCACCTATCAATGCCATCTGTCCCCAGTGCCACCTATCAGTGCCACCTGTCCCCAGTGCCACCTGTCAGTGTCACGTGCCATCTGTTATCAGTGTCACATGTCATCAGTGCCATGTATCAGTGCCATCTGTCATCAGTGCCACATCAGTATCATGTGTCATCAGTGCCACATATTGGTGCCATCTGTCATCAGTGTCACGTGTCATCAGTGCCTCGTATTAGTCCCATCTGTCATCAGCGCGACATCAATGTCACGTGCCATCAGTGCCACGTATCAGTGCCATCTGTCATCAGTGTCACATCAGTGTCACGTGTCATTGTCCTGGTGCTCCAGGGCCTTCAAAAGTGTAATAGGTAGTCAACAAGTTAGATGTGTAATTTATGCTCCTAGAACACATGATGGTGCTCCCTGCATGTTGGGCCTCTCTTTGTGGCTAAACTGTGAAAAGTCTCACACATGTGGTATCGTAATACTCAGGAGGAGTAGTATAATGTATTTTGGGGTGTCATTTGTGGTATACCCCTGTGAGAAAAATAACCTATTACAATGACAATTTTGTGGAAAAAAAAATCTTCATTTTGCAAAGAATTTTGGGAAAAAATGCCAACATCAAAAACCTCACCATGCATCTTACTAAATACCTTGGAATGTCTACTTTAAAAAAAGGGGTCATTTGGGGGGTATTTGTACTTTCCTGGCTTGTTAGGGTCGCAAACCACTTTCACAAAGACCAAATAATATCCACTAATTTAGGTTATTTTTGCCAAAGATATGTAGCAGTATAAATTGTGGCCAAAATTTATGAAAAATATTAATAGTTTGCAAAATTTTATCACAGAAAAAAAGAAAAATGTGTTTTTTTTTTCAAAATTTTCAGTCTTTCTTCATTTATAGCGCAAAAAAGAAAAAACCCAAAGGTGATCAAATACCACCAAAAGAAAGCTCTATTTGTATGAAAAAAAGGGCAAAAAATTCATTTGGGTACAGTATTACATGACTGAGTAATTGTCATTCAAAGTGTGAGAGCACTGAAAGGTGAAAATTGCTCTGGGCAGGAGGGGGGTTTAAGTGCCCAGTAGGCAAGTGGTTAAATCATTCAATCTATGTTTCCTGTAAAATGTGGACCTCATGTAGGAGTTACAAAGCCCAAAGAAAATTGCAAAACTTGTTTTCTCTACTGAGAACAGACAGCCCAGAGACCCTCAACCTGCATATGTGAAAACCCTGGATAACATTTTAACAGGGCAATGGGAACCTCATGAAACATCAACTCACCTGTTGTCAGACACTATGCAGGCAGCTGATTTGACATCTGACAATTAACAAAGCAATCTATCCGTACATTGAATAGATAACAACTCTCCTGATCCAACTTACTAGCTTCCATATTTAGCACTGTATTTCTGGGTTTCAGGGGTTTTATCAGGTTTACCACAGAAACCTACTTTTGGATTGGTGAACCCAGTCTATCTATCCACTTCTGTGCACGCTGGTACTTTCATCAATGCTTACTGCAGCCTTTTTAACCTCTTCCCAGGCTAGGGACAGGATTTCTGCCATTTCTCCATCATTTATTGGCCCTTCCATTTCATAAGGTTTTACTGTTGTTGCAGTGTGCACACCCTTGTCTATAAGCTGATCAGCTACACCTAGGACTTCAACAGCAGAAATGCCTTATATCACACTGTTTCACAGAGAGGACTGACATCTCTGATACCTTGGACTTGTCTAACAGTCCTTTGAGTGGCTCCCATACATGAAAAACCAGCAAACAACCCACGAGTAGGGATGAGCTTCGAGTTCGAGTCAAACTCATGTTCAACTCAAACATCGGCTGTTCGCAAGTTCGCCAAACAGCGAACAATTTGGGGTGTTCGCGGCAAATTCGAATGCCACGGAACACCCTTTAAAAGTCTATGGGAGAAATCAAAAGTGCTAATTTTAAAGGCTTATATTCAATAACCAAAATTAAAAAAAAAAATGACATGGGGGGGTCCCCCTAAATTCCATACCAGGCCCTTCAGGTCTGGTATGGATATTAAGGGGAACCCCCGGCCAAAAAAAAAATGGCGTGGGGTCCCTCTCAAAATCTATACCAGACCCTTATTCGAGCACGCAACCTGGCAGGCCGCAGCAAAAGAGGGGGGACTAGAGAGCACCCCCCCTCCTGAACCATACCAGGCCACATGCCCTCAACATTGGGAGGGTGCTTTGGGGTAGCCCCCCAAAACACCTTGTCCCCATGTTGATGAGGACAAGGGCCTCATCCCCACAACCCTGACCGGTGGTTGTGGGGGTCTGCAGGCGGGAGGCTTATCGGAATCTGGAAGCCCCCTTTAACAAGGGGACCCCCAGGTCCTGGCCCTTCCCCCTGTGTGAAATGGTAAGGGGGTACTTGTACCCCTACCATTTCACTAAAAAAGTGTCAAAAATGTTAAAAATGACAAGAGACAGTTTTTGACAATTCCTTTATTTAAATGCTTCTTCTTTCTTCTATCTTCTATCTTCCTTTAGTTTCTGCCTCCATCTTCTTCTTCTTCTGGTTCTTCTGGTTCTTCTGGTTCTTCCTCCGGTGTTCTCGTCTGGCATCTTCCTCCGTGGCATCGGCGTCTTCTTCCCTTCTTCTCCGGGCCGCTCCGCATCCATGATGGCATGAAGGGAGGCTCCCGCTGTGTGACGCTTCTCTCTTCATCTTCTTCTCTTCATCTTCTTGTCTTCATCTTCTTTTCAGGCCGCTCTGCATCCATGATGGCATGGAGGGAGGCTCCGCTGTGTGATGCTTCTCCTCTTCTGACAGTTCTTAAATAACGGGAGGGCAGGGCCCTCTGACGCATGGGGACTTGATGGGACTTCCCTGTGGCATTCCCCGTGACAAACAGAGTATTGGTAACTGTAAGCGCAAACACACAAGTCCATATATAACAGGAGATATAAAGGCCTGAGCAACTTAGTCCATAGGGGACAGGCTGGAAGTTCAAGGGTTAAGTGGTAACCGGTAATGTAATGGTTAAAGTAGGCTGGTAGGCTAGGCGGCTGCTGTCCTCAGAGAGCTGGCTCTGTGAAGGATGAGAGAGGGGTAGAGAAGGAAGCGCCACCTGAGTGTAGTATTAACAAATGATGTTTAATGACACCAGGTAAAAACACACTTACAGGATAAAAACATATAAAAGGCTCATCTGTATAGGTATGTGGTCCTCGGTGTTCCCTCTGATTCTGTGGTTGTGACGCTGCAGGGATGCTGGGCTGCAGAAGTTGGATTACCGGCCGGGAGCTCCTTCTGTGGCCATCAGGAAGAGACTAGGGGCCAGCGCGGAGCGCACGTGGAGGCATGACGTCACAGGTCGTCCGTCCGATTCCGGGTTCGATATCCAGGGGAGGGATCATCCAGGGAGGAGGGCTAGCAGTCAGGTTGAGAGAAGGCTACGCGCTCAGAACCACTGCTCCTTCAATAGGCCTAATAGGGAGGTGTCTGCAATGTGCTTTTATATGGCAGTGCTGTGGGACAACAGGTCCCAGAGCCTGTCAAAAGAAAGCACAGCGCCAACTACACAGAGAAAAAAAGGAGGTTATATAATAGTGAGTGGCATGGAAACATATATATGAATGGGGAAAAGTGCATGGTAGTAAACATGGAGACAATAATATTAACTTTAGTAAAAATGGGAGTAACAATGGGGGCAATAATATATATCTGTAAGTATAAAAGCGAAACATAATAATAATTCCCATGGTGATGATACAAAAGAATCAGAAAATGCAACAGTAAAGATAAAAAAAAAAAATAAATAAAATAAAAAAAAAACATTGGATAATGATTTTTTAGTATGTACCCCCCCTCCATTCCTCACCAAAAGAAAACACGAAAGAGAGGATGGAGGGTGGGACGAGGAAGGAAGGTCAGGGAAAATGCGGAAACTGTAAAAATCTACAACCTGTCACACACACTGTACTGACCTCATATGACATATCCCTCCTTGGTATTGGCTCACCTTTGCCCCCACCATGCAACCCAATACCTTTACGCTATTCAAAGATCTCAACAAATTCATCAGAGACCTGACTGTTCAGAGATATTTCAGCATCCGATCCTCCAAACAGGTGTCTGACAATACTTACCAGACACCTCACCCAACGGACCATGACATACTTGATGAGACTGATCAACCTGCACTTGCTCAACTCGAGGAACTATATGCCGAAAACTTTAACGCCGACCTGGAATGGCTCACCCAACACTGCCCCACCTCTCCTCCAGTCAGGCATACCACACTATGCCCCAAATCCATTTTTAAACCCACCAACAACAAAGGCCCTTACCTACAAACCTTTTACCAGGTAGTATACTCGGACTTCATCAAAATGTGTAACACCAACCGTGAACACATCTACATCAAATCCAATCTCTCTCCTTTAGAACGCCAGGCTCTAGAACAGCTCACTCTCAACCAGTCCATTGTCATCAAACCTGTGGACAAAGGGGGTAGTATAGTGATCCAAGAAAAGGATGATTATGTCCGTGAATCACGTAGACTGCTCCCTGACACCAATACTTACTCCATCCTCTCCAGTGACCCCACATCCCAGTTCGCCCTTGAAGTTGCAACACTGGTCAACCGAGCCCTGACAGAAAAAATCATTTCCAAATCCGAAGCCTCTTTTAGTACAAAAAATTTCTATAAAGTCCCCTACTTCTACCATCTACCCAAGATCCATAAAGATCTAACCAATCCCCCTGGCCGTCCAATAGTAGCCGCTATGGACAGAGTCACTAGTGGCTTCTCCATCTACATTGACCAATTCCTTCAACTTCTGGCACAGAACCTCCCCTCCTACATACGTGATGGACCCCACCTACTTGATATGCTGAAGCCTTACACTTGGGAACAGAACCACTGGTGGCTCTCTCTTGATGTCTCATCATTATACACCTCTATCCCCCACGATTAGGGATGAGCCGAACACCTCCCTGTTCGGTTCGCACCAGAACATGCGAACAGGCAAAACATTTGTTCGAACACGCGAACACCATTAAAGTCTATGGGACACAAACATGAATAATAAAAAGTGCTAATTTTAAAGGCTTATATGCAAGTTATTGTCATAAAAAGTGTTTGGGGACCCGGGTCCTACCCCAGGGGACATGGATCAATGCAAAAAAAGTTTTAAAAACGGCTGTTTTTTCAGGAGTAGTGATTTTAATAATGCTTAAAGTGAAACAATAAAAGTGTAATATCCTTTTAAATTTCGTACCTGGGGGGTGTTCCTGTGTTTAGAACAGTCTGACAGCAAAATGACATTTCAAAGGAAAAAAAGTCATTTAAAACTACTTGCGGCTATTAATGCATTGCCGGTCCAACAATACACATAGAAGTTCATTGATAAAAACGGCATGGGAATTCCCCACCGGGGAACCCCGAACCAAAATTAAAAAAAAAAACGGCATGGGGTCCCCCCAAAAATCCATACCAGACCCTTATCCAAGCATGCAACCTGGCAGGTCGCAGGAAAAGATGGGGGGACGAGAGAGCGCCCCCCTCCTGAACCGTACCAGGCCACATGCCCTCAACATTGGGAGGGTGCTTTGAGGTAGCCCCCCAAAACACCTTGTCCCCATGTTGATGAGGACAAGGGCCTCATCCCCACAACCCTGGCCGGTGGTTGTGGGGGTCTGCGGGTGGGGGGCTTATCAGAATCTGTAAGCCCCCTTTAACAAGGGGACCCCCAGATCCCGGCCCTCCCCCCATGTGAAATGGTAAGGGGGTACCCCTACCATTTCACTAAAAACTGTCAAAAATGTTAAAAATGACAAGAGACAGTTTTTGACAATTCCTTTATTTAAATGCTTCTTCTTTCTTCTTTCTTCTTTCTTCTATCTTCTATCTTCTATCTTCCTTCGGTTTCTTCCTCCATCTTCTTCTTCTTCTGGTTCTTCTGGTTCTTCTGGTTCTTTTGGCTCTTCTGGTTCTTCCTCCGGTGTTCTCATCCAGCATCTCCTCTGCGGCGTCAGTGTCTTCTTCCCTTCTTCTCCTCGGTCCGCTCCGCATCCATGATGGCATGGAGGGAGGCTCCCGCTCTTCTCTTCATCTTCTTCTCTTCTTCATCTTCTTCTCCGGGCCGCTCCGCATCCATGGTGGCATGGAGGGAGGCTCCCCCTGTGTGACGCTTCTCCTCTTCTGACGGTTCTTATATAACGGGGGGTGGGACCACCTGGTGACCCCGCCCCCCTCTGATGCACAGTGACTTGACGGGACTTTCCTGTGGCTTCACGGGGAATGCCACTGCCACAGGGAAGTCCCGCAGACCCCCACAACCACCGGCCAGGTTTGTGGGGATGAGGCCCTTGTCCTCATCAACATGGGGACAAGGTGTTTTGGGGGACTACCCCAAAGCACCCTCCCAATGTTGAGGGCATGTGGCCTGGTACGGTTCAGGGGGGGCGCTCTCGTCCCCCCCTCTTTTCCTGCAGCCTGCCAGGTAGCGTGCTCGGATAAGGGTCTGGTATGGATTTTTGGGGGGACCCAAAAGGGGAACCCCACGTCATTTTTCAAAAAAAATTTTGGCCGGGGTTCCCCTTAATATCCATACCAGACCTGAAGGGCCTGGTATAGAATTTGGGGGGACCCCCACGTCACTTTTTGGTTCGGGGTTCCCCTGTGGGGAATTCCCATTCCGTTTTTATCAATGAACTTCTATGTGTATTGTCGGACCGGCAATGCATTAATAGCCGCAAGTAGTTTTAAATTACTTTTTTTCCTTTGAAATGTAATTTTGCTGTCAGACTGTTCTAAACACGGGAAACATGCACCCATTTACAGGCATACTATAGACACCCCCCAGCTACGAAATTTAAAGGGATATTACACTTTTATTGTTTCACTTTAAGCATTATTAAAATCACTGCTCCTGAAAAAACAGTCGTTTTTAAAACTTTTTTTGCATTGATCCATGTCCCCTGGGGCAGGACCCGGGTCCCCAAACACTTTTTATGACAATAACTTGCATATAAGACTTTAAAATTAGCACTTTTTATTATTCATGTTCGTGTCCCATAGACTTTAACGGTGTTCGCGTGTTCATACAAATTTTTTGCCTGTTCGCAAGTTCTGGTGTGAACCTAACAGGGGGATGTTCGGCTCATCCCTACCCACCAGTGGACTATGAGAAATCTTTTGACATCATTGACATACATTGTACCAAAAAATCCCAATCTCATCCACCTTCGTTCAGTACAAAACTCAAATGTGTTGTCCCTGCATGGTTAATCAATGTCTGTGTGAATCAAACCAAAATAAACTGTATGTGTATATTAGGGATGAGCTTCGAGTTCGAGTCGAACTCATGTTCGACTCGAACATTGGCTGTTCGCAAGTTCACCGAACAGCGAACAATTTGGGGTGTTCGCGGCAAATTCGAATGCCGCGGAACACCCTTTAAAAGTCTATGGGAGAAATCAAAAGTGCTAATTTTAAAGGCTAATATGCAAGTTATTGTCATAAAAAGTGTTTGGGGACCTGGGTCCTGCCCCAGGGGACATGGATCAATGCAAAAAAAAGTTTTAAAAACGGCCGTTTTTTCAGGAGCAGTGATTTTAATAATGCTTAAAGTCAATCAATAAAAGTGTAATATCCCTTTAAATTTCGTACCTGGGGGGTGTCTATAGTGTGTCTGTAAAGGGGCGCATGTTTCCTGTGTTTAGAACAGTCTGACAGAAAAATGACATTTTGAAGGAAAAAACTCATTTAAAACTACCCGCGGCTATTGCATTGCCGACAATACACATAGAAGTTCATTGATAAAAACGGCATGGGAATTCCCCAAAGGGGAACCCCGAACCAAAATTAAAAAAAAAAAATGACGTGGGAGTCCCCCTAAATTCCATACCAGGCCCTTCAGGTCTGGTATGGATATTAAGGGGAACCCCGGCCAAAATTTAAAAAAAAAAATGACGTGGGGTTCCCCCTAAATTCCATACTAGACCCTTCAGGTCTGGTATGGATTTTAAGGGGAACCCCGCGCCAAAAAAAAAAAAAAAACGGCGTGGGGTCCCCCCAAAAATCCATACCAGACCCTTATCCGAGCACGCAACCTGGCAGGCCGCAGGAAAAGAGGGGGGACGAGAGTGCGGCCCCCCGTCCCTCCTGAACCATACCAGGCCACATGCCCTCAACATTGGGAGGGAGCTTTGGGGTAGCCCCCCAAAACACCTTGTCCCCATGTTGATGAGGACAAGGGCCTCATCCCCACAACCCTGGCCGGTGGTTGTGGGGGTCTGCGGGCGGGGGGCTTATCGGAATCTGGAAGCCCCCTTTAACAAGGTGACCCCCAGATCCCGGCCCCCCCCTGTGTGAAATGGTAAGGGGGTACATAAGTACCCCTACCATTTCACGAAAAAAGTGTCAAAAATGTTAAAAATGACAAGAGACATTTTTTGACAATTCCTTTATTTAAATGCTTCTTCTTTCTTCTATCTTCCTTCATCTTCTGGTTCTTCTGGTTCTTCTGCAGACCAAAAATGTGAGGGTTGTACTCACTTTTGTGAGATACTGTATATAAAAAACTGTAAATGCTAAAAAAATTTAGATATATGCTAGAAAAGTGTTTTTGTTTCTGCAGCTACTAAAGTGGAAACAAATGCCTCAATGCACATGTAACTCTAAATAGATCATATAGCAATACACCGCACTTCTGCTAGAAATAAATATTATATATATCCACTCTTAAAAAAAATATATCAAATAGGATCCTCGGAATCCAAAAGCGGCATGCGATCTAATGTCCAATTCCTGAGGACGTCAAAAACGGAGGAAACGTGTTAAGGCAGATACTTGGGTTTATCACGTCACTTCCGTTGATGTCAAACCCTGTCCGTGAAATGCACACTGCTTCTGGATTCTGCTAGGTTTCTGGAGGTGATGGCATGGTGATGGTGAATACACCCAGTGTCAGTAAATTGGCACAATAATAAGTGAGTGCAACTGTACACATGTCATTGTGTGGTTTTTAATAAATATAGATGCTTGCGCAATAATGGTTTCTCTGTGGCATTGCTTCCCGTAAACTGGAGCTGTATATGGTACAAGGTGGACCTGGACTGATGAACCCCAGGCAGTGTGGGGGTGTGAGACAAGGGGTTTTGAACCCAAAAGTGCTATTTGACCCAACTATTTCTAGAGGGTCAATACTGTCCGTGAGTGTAAATCTGTGTGGGGGCACACTTTGGAGATAGAAGTCCTGTGCGTGTCTTTTATTTTGGGAACACAAACACTTTTGAATATAATGGCACAAGTAAATGGACACAGCTTATATGAACTGCTTATTAGTGTTGGAGCACTGATTTATCACCTGTTGTGTCGCTATGAACAAAACTTTTGTGGATGCACTTTATTCTGATACACATATTGATCATTGTAAAAGCACTTTATTTGATATATTTGTTTTTTTTGGAGTGGATATCTATATATTATTTATTTTTAGCAGCAGTGTGATGTAAAAGTATTGTATAAAATCTCTTTTCAGTACAGCCTGAAACACTCTACTCCAAATATTGTTACTTCACTGGACCAACTCATCTGACAGAGTAGGAGCCATCAAGGTATTTAGCAGCTAAATATTCTAAAGTTTAACAATTTCTTTTAACCACTTGCCGACCAGCCACCGTCATTAGCACGGTCAAGAGCATCGGCACTGCAGGGGTGCCGATGCTCTTGACCAGCGGTCGCGGTGACCGTCGGCCACGCACGATCATGGACACGAGAGGCAGAGCAGGGAGGTGTGTAAACACACACCTTCCTGTTCTGTGAGAAAAGGAGATGCAGATCGCAAGTTCCTAATAGCTAGGAACCACGATCTGTCATCTCCTATTGTCAGTCCTCTCCCCTACAGTTAGAACACACACTAGGGAACACAGTTAACCCCTTGATCACCCCCTAGTGTTAACCCCTTCCCTGCCAGTGACATTTATACAGTAATCAGTGCATTTTTATAGCACTGATCACTGTATAATTGTCAATCATCCCAAAAATGTGTCAAAAGTGTTTGATGTGTCTGCCATAATGTCACAGTCTCGATAAAAAATACAGATCGCCTAGTACAAAAAAAATTATAAAAATGACATAAATCTATCCCCTATTTTGTAGAACTTTTGCACAAACCAATCATTTACGCTTTTTGCTATTTTTATTACCAAAAATATGTAGAAGAATACATATTGGCCTAAACTGTGAAAAAAATTTGCTTTTTTAAAAAAAAAGGGTATATTTTTTGTAGCAAAAAGTACAAAATATTGTGTTTTTTTCAAAATTGTCGCTCTTTTTTTGTTTAAAGTGCAAAAAATAAAAACTGCAGAGATGATCAAATACTACCAAAAGAAAGCTCTATTTGTGTGGAAAAAAGGACATCAATTTTGTTTGGGTACAGAGTCGCACGACTGTGCAATTGTCAGTTAAAGCGATGCAGTGCCGTATCGCAAAAAATGGCCTGGTCATTGAGCAGCCAAATCTTCAGCGGCTGAAGTGGTTAACATGTCTCTCATAAACTGGAACCCAGAATCCACACTTAGAACTTTCCTGGGGACCCTCATGTGATTCATTTGCTGAAGCTCTAGAGGTTGTGTTTTCTAAGAGATCTTAGGACCATTGCAGATCTTAGGAGCATTGCTATGTGCCTTATTCTCTATCTTCTAACCTCTCTGGTTCGGGGTCAATGAGCTGCTTCAGATCCACACCTGGGACACTGTTAAACCTCTAGATTTAACATTCCAGGCCCCTGAAAAATGTATAGGGATACCTCTATTTCACCTGGTGCTGTTGATAAGGGGAAATGAATACTTTCCTCAGGGGTCATTCCATCACCTCTATATCAGCACTCTGCTTGACTAGCAAAGACACTAAATATTTTTCATTGTTAAACATCAAATTGTTTTTAGATTCTGTTTAATCCCTTGCCTCCCCACTGTATAGGGCACAGCACAGAGGGAATTCTCTCTCCACACAATGAGTTGGACTCTGAACTAGGGTCACTCCCACTTCATATGAACAGTTTCACAATTAGTCTCCTTAGACACTGCACTTGCATTCTCTATACTCATTTGAACAAATATAGTCTTACCCACCACCGCACATTGAATTTATGAAAAAATGCAAAGTGTTCTCTGAATGGCACCTGAACAGAGCGAGTGTCCTTCTGTGTTTACTAAACAGCAAAGCAGCCCCTTGACACGGGCTCCTGAAGCTAGCAGCAATCACTAAAGTAGCAGTATCTTCTAAAGTGGTTTCCAGGTTCCACAAGGAACTAGCAGGTATGGAATATGCATACATACATTGATCAAATCCTGAAAAATGTAACTATTCAAAAATAACTATGCGTAAACTTCAGTATTATGCTGGCTGGTTTATAGTTCCCTCGCAAACATCTCAGTCCTTTTAAAAATAATGGAACCGCATTTGCTTCATTCCATTCACTTGGTACCATTGCTGTCATTAAGTTGTCCTTAAAAATTAGAAATGATCTTCTGGCTATAGCAGATCTGAGCTCCTTAAGGACTTGTGAGTGTAAGGCAACTGTGATTTATTCACATTAAAATTTTCCAGTCTGTTTTGAACTTCTGTATGACCTTCCTTCAGCCACATAGGTGCATTTGGTACATTGTTGTTAGCATTAATGTTATGACTAATAAACCCATGTTTTTCAGTTGTATAAACTGAATAGAAAAATACATCTTGAATAAGACTACGAAGCAGAGATTTCTAGGAGATAGAAATACATATAAAAAATGATCAAGTGATCCTACACGGGAATTCAAAATCAAACTAACACATTGGATTAAAAAGGGAAAGGAAAATAAAATCCTTGATAAAAAAGAGACAAAACATTTAAATCAGAAAGCCCCCAAAATTCCAATCATATATCAAGGTCCCAAGATGCACAAAAACAAGAATGTCCACCAGGATGACCAATTATTAGTGGAATTAATTCATTATATTCCAACCTTGGGGAGTATCTTGATATATTTCTTAAGCCACTAGCTGGTAATGGTTTCTGAAAAATAGCAAGGATTCTGTTGTCTATTGCAGAAATGAACAGGAATCGATATGTACTAAATTGTAAGCAAGAACATGCATTGAGTGAAGTAAAATGGGCACTTATGCCGCGTACACACGATCGGAAATGCCACAAGCAAAACTCCAATGAGAGCTTTTTGTTGGAAAATGCGACCGTGTGTATGCTCCATCGGTCTTTTGCTGGCAAATTCCAGCCAGCAAAAAATTGAGAGCATGTTCTCTATTTTTCGGTCGGGAAAAGTTCCTATCCGAAAATGCGTTAGTCTGTATGCAATTCGGACGAGCAAAAAATCACGCATGCTCGGAAACAAATTGATGCATGCTCGGAAGCATTGAACTTCATTTTCTCGGCTCGTCGTAGTGTTGTATGTCACCGCGTTCTTGACGGTCAAAAGTTCAGAGAACTTTTGTGTGAACGTGTGTATGCAAGGCAAGCTTGAGCGGAATTTTGTCGGAAAAACCATCCAAGTTTTTTCTGACGGAAATTCCGATCGTGTGTACGTGGCATAAGAGAACAAACTAACTTAAAACCTCTCCAAATCCAATTCTTACTGGAAGGTTTAGACATGGCCATGTACAATAATTGGAAAACAAGAATGACAAGTGGGAAGTGGGGCAAAACTGTCCCCCACAACCACCTATGGGAACGTGTCAGGCATAAAAGAATGAATTTTATAGGTTAATATAAAAGATTTTTTATTGGTCTATTTAAAAGTATTTATTTAAATATAAACGGTTCTCAGCTCATGCTGGAGGGTATATAAGTATGTTGATTGCATCACAAACTGTCAGACAATGTGGAGAAACAGAAGAAGATCGTTTGATTTGGATTGCAGTCTGTTCGTTTCTGGACAAGATGAAATCTATGCTGCGACAACTGATGGAACGGGCTGGTTTGGAAAGTGGAGAAGAATTGATGTGTCAGTGTTTATCATTGCCTGTGGGTTCTCAGGCTTCTATCCCTGAAACAGAGGCTTTTACAGCTGTTCCTGTGATGGAGGATGTTCGGCCTGAAGCTTTGTTCCACCCCATGGACTGCTTCCTCCTTCGGGTCAAGCTTCTGTGACTGATCGTGTTACGTACCTGCCTCCTCTGCCTGTCAATCAAGAGGCTTCGAGACGCAGTCAGACGCTATCGCCGAGGCTGAATTCGGGCGCATGCGCAGTAGTGTGGTCTGACCTTAGGCGTTCTACTAAACGGCCTCGCGGGTTTGAATCCCGGTCACCGCCTAGAGTTTTAAAGAAGATGACTGAGCAGGTGAGGATTCCTAGGAGTTTTGCTCCTATGAGACATAATTTAAAAAATAAAAACCTGATTCTGCAGTGAGTATTGCTCCAAGAGGGAAAGTTATTATTACACCTGTGTAGCCTCCTGTATTATCTGAACATTTGATTGCAGAGACTGTAACTGGTGTTACTGATGTTGATGCTGTTACCATGGAAACACAAGCTCTGCCTATTTGAGCAGTAGCGTTAACTGACCATTCGATGCAGGCGGTCCCTTCAACTAGTACAGCTGTGTCAGGTGAGTCTGCTGACATTGCTATATTGTGTGACTTAGCAAAACAATTTTCTACGATTGTTAAAAAATTGAAATCTCCTATTAATGATGTTAGTAATGTTGCGTCAGCTTGGAGAGTTGAGTCTGCTAATTTCACGCTGTCTCGGTCTACAGATTCTAATAATCTTACATCTAATTGTGTTGTTCCTTCTGTGTCTGTGTCGTCTGTAAATGTTCCTTCTGCACAAGTTCCCGAAGGTTGTTTGAAAGAAGCATTGTCATGTGAGATTTCACCTTTGGGTTTTCATCTTAGTTCTGCTTGTAAAGAAAAAAATCTGGTGAGGTGAATATATCGATATTTTCTCTTTGCTTCCTTTGTCCACGGAACATCGTTATCATAAAAGAGATGACAAATTTGATGTTAAAAGAAATACCTCAGTTCCCAGATCATGTAATAATTGGTTGCAATCTTTTTGTATTTTTGCTAGTGTTCTGGATGAAAAATATCCTGATCATTGTAGTGGGCTTTTCCAACATGTTGAGATTATTTTGGAGGCCTATAAAAATTTTCATGGACAAGCTTGGTATTATTATGATGAATTGTTTTGACAGAAATTGGCAGTACATCATTCTCTTAAATGGGGAATGAAAGATGTGGGTCTTTGGTTAAACCTACTATTGCCGCAAAGAACTCAGTTTTCTAAGCCAGTTGTTGCAAACCCTGTTGCATTTCGTAAGGTTTATGTTTTAATTTTAATGATGGTCAGTGTAAGTGGCCAGCCACTTGTAAATACAAGCATGAATGTGCGTATTGTTCGGGTACACATTCAGCAGCTAGATGTTTTAAAAAATTAGCTGTTGGTGATAATACTCCTTCGAAGGAGTCCTTTCTTAAAAGCAATGACTCCCGTGATCTTAGAAAACATGCTGCCGTGGCTTATTTGTTACCCAAATCAAGTGTCAGCAGCATTTCTAACTGAGGGTTTTTTGGAAGGTTTTCCATTGCCTTCGTTTTCTGGTTTTGGTTGCTCAGTTTATAATAATTTATCTTCTGTTGATATTTACGAAGATGTGGTTTCTGATAAACTCTGTAAAGAAATTTCTGCAGGACGACTGGCGGGCCCTTTTTCAGAGCCACCGTTTGTTAATTTTTGTATTTCGCCCTTGGGAATTGTTCCTAAGAAGGAAGTAAATTCTTTTCGACTAATTCACAATTTATTATACCCAGATGGTATTTCTTTGAATGATGAAATAGATCCTGAATTTTTTTCGGTGTCCTATTCTTCATTTGATGACGCATTGGAAATTATTAGGAGAGTGGGCGGTTCTCCTCTTTTGTCTAAAGCTGATGTGAAATCAGCCTTTCGATTATTGCCGATTCATCCATCTGCCTTTAATTCATTGGGTATTTATTTTCAGGGGAAATATTATTTTGACAAGTGCCTACCAATGGGCAGTTCATTGTCCTGCAGATATTTTGAAATGTTTTCAACCTGTTTGGAGTGGGTGGTCAGTTTGCAGTCTGGTTCAGTTAACATTCTTCATTATTTGGATGATTTTTTGTTTGTTGGTAAGGATGACTTGATGGAATGTTTATATTTATTTACTGAATTCAAAATCATTTGCGAACGGCTTGGTGTTCCGTTGGCTCTTGAAAAATTGGTGCCACTTACGCTGTCAGGTCACCTGTATCCAGGTGACAGATGCACCCCGTTGGGGTCAGGAGTGAACCGCTATGATAGTGGACCCTAAGGCTGACTGCCGCAGATGGAACTTGGGGTGGTTCAGGAAGGCAGGTCCCCTGGAGCACCAACACGGATCCCACAGTGAGTTAGAACATAGATTCCCCAGGGCGCGGAGTCTAAGAGCCAGTTGGTGTTCACCAGAGCCTCTAGTAGTGAGGATGGACTGGGCTGCAACTGGCTCCAGGTCGCGGCCCCCAGGGTCTCCCAGCTCACGCTCACGGTAGGCTACAGGAGGATGGAGAGGAAACCGCAGCCCAGGACAGCAAGGAATAGTAAGGAGGTAGCCAAATGTCGGGGCGACTAGCAGACAAGGATAACAGAGAACACGCCAAAAGTCAGGGTCACAGGCAAACAGGGATAGTCGAGAACGCGCCAAAGGTCAGGGTCACAAGCAGACAGGAATAGTCGGGAACACGCCAAGATCGGTAACAGAGACAAACTTAGAGCACACGGCAAACAGGAAGCCAAACACACAATATTGCACGGCAAGGCAGGCTTGGAGAATATGGTGTTAAATAGTGGTTCCTGTTGAGGCTAGGGTGGAGCCACACAGAGGGAAGATTACTTAAGTATGCAGGTGTGAGAGTACAAGCCACAAGGCTGATACACAGACCAGGTAAGAGACAGACAGGTCATGAATGTATTACTGCAAGGTCATGACAGTACCCCCCTCTTATGAGGCCTCCCCCTCCCCCGCTTTGGTCCAGGCTTGGAGGGGAACTTCAAATGGAACTTCCTCAGAAGATGAGGTACGAAGACTTCAGATGCAGAAATCCAAGATCTCTCCTCAGGAATGAAACCTTTCCAATCCACGAGATATTGAAGGACACTTTTATAGAAGCGAGAATCCAAAATTTGACTAACCTTGTACTCCTGATCATCTTCAGAGACTGGAGCCAAGGTAGGGAGAGGTCAAGAGAACTTATTGAAAACTAAAGGTTTCAGAAGGGATACATGAAAGAAGTTTGAGATCCTGAGGCTTTTAGGGATCTGGAGTTTAAAACAAACAGGATTCAGCTTAGAAATTATATTGTAAGGACCAATGAATCTCGGGGCAAACTTGAGAGAAGGAACCTGGAGTCTGATGTTCCTGGTAGAAAGCCAGACTTTGTCTCTTGGCTGTAGAGAAGGCGGCTTACGCCTGCGACGGTCAGCAAAACTTTTGAACTTGTTGGCAGCTTTCTGGAGGGAATCATGAACGTCAGCCCACAAGGAATTGAATGATTCCTGAACAGTAGCCAAAGCTGGGATGTCAGAAGAACAGGTCATAGGAAGAGGGAGCTGTGGATGTCTTCCATAAACAGTGACAAAGGGTGTCTTCTGAGAACTGACATTGACATGAT
Source organism: Aquarana catesbeiana (assembly GCF_042186555.1). Taxonomy (NCBI): domain Eukaryota; kingdom Metazoa; phylum Chordata; class Amphibia; order Anura; family Ranidae; genus Aquarana; species Aquarana catesbeiana. The sequence continues at coordinate 621,384,809 of NC_133325.1, read as the reverse complement.
TGTTGTGGGAGAACTCTGCCCACGAGAGTAATGAGACCCAATCATCGTGATGAGCTGAGACCAAGGTACGGAGAAAGAGCGCCAACTCCTGATTAACCCTTTCAGTCTGGCCATTGGATTGGGGATGGTAAGAAGAGGTAAAATCCAAGGTAATGTTGAGGGATTTGCAAAAGGCTCTCCAAAAGCGAGAAGTAAACTGAACACCCCTGTCTGAAATTACATGGGAAGGGACACCATGAAGATGGAAAATCTCTCGTACGAAAATGGGAACAAAGGCAGGAGCAGAAGGGAGACCAGGAAGAGGAACAAAATGGGCCATCTTGGAGAATCGATCAATTACCACCCAAATGACCATATTCTTCTCAGGTGGAAGATCAGTGATGAAGTCCATGGCTATGTGAGACCAGGGCTCCTTGGGAATGGGCAAGGGCATGAGAAGACCAGCAGGAGCCTGCATGGAGGACTTAGACTGGGCACAGACATGACAAGCCTTAACATAGTCTTTGACATCCGAACGGAGAGTAGGCCACCAGTAGTGGCGACTGATGAGGAGGAAGGATCGAAGAAACCCAGCATGACCTGCCACCTTGGAGTCATGTCCCCAACGAAGGATCTTAGCTCTTAGCTCAGTGGGGACGAAGGTCCTGCCAGGAGGAATTTTTGACTGGGCAAGGATGCATGAAGTAGGGATAATCGGCTCAGGTTCAGTGGTGGGCTCCTCATCCTGAATCTCAAAAGATCTAGAGAGTGCATCAGCCCGACTGTTGCAGGAACCAGGTTTGAATGTAATGGTGAAGTTAACACGGGAAAAGAAGAGACTCCACCTGGCTTGTCTGGGATTCAATCGTTTGGCATTCTGTAAGTACTGCAGATTTTTATGGTCAGTGAAAATTGTTATGGAATGTGGGGAACCCTCCAAGAGATGACGCCACTCCTCCAACACCAATTTAATTGCAAGAAGTTCCCAATCACCAATAGTGTAATTCTTCTCAGCCTGAGAAAATTTTCTGGAGAAAAACGCACATAGTAGACGTTTTTTCCCAAAGGATTGAAGAAGCACCGCTCCCACCCCAGTTGAGGAAGCTTCCACTTGAATAAAAAATGGATCCCTCGGGTCAGGTCGCCTCAACAAAGGTCCAGAAATGAAGGCCTGTTTCAAATCATGAAAGGCAGAGACAGCTTCGGGGGACCACTCCTTGGCATTAGCACCCTTCTTGGTCAAGGCGATAATTGGCGTAGCAATAGAGGAGTAATTCCTAATGAACTGCCTGTAATAATTAGTGAACCAAAGAAAGTGCTGCGTGGCCTTGAGGCCGGCAGGAAGAGGCCAGTTGCTAATGGCCGAGACCTTCCCAGGATCCATACGAAGACCGAAGTTAGAGACGAAGCATCCCAGAAACAGGACTTCAGAACATTCAAAAGAACATTTCTCCAGCTTGGCGTACAGATTATTTTCTCGAAGGCGCTGAAGTACAATCCGGACATGGTCTCTGTAAATCAACAGACTATCCGAAAAGATGAGAATGTCATCCAGGTGGATGACAACAAATTGGTAAAGCAGATCCCTGAAGATTTTGTTAATAAAGTTTGGAACACCGCTGGGGCGTTACACAAACCAAAGGGCATGACCAAGTACTCATAATTGCCCATCTCTAGTGTTAAACGCAGTTTTCTATTCATCCCCTTCCCGTATTCGGATCAAATTGTATGCACCCCTGAGATCCAACTTGGTAAAAATGGAGGCACCTTTCGACTTGTCAAATAGTTCCGATATTAGGGGTAGAGGGTATCGATTTTTGATCGTTACTGCGTTTAGGCCTCGGTAGTCAATGCAGGGTCTTAGGGTACCATCCTTTTTGGCAACAAAAAAGAACCCTGCTCCTGCAGGCAATGAGGATTTCCGGATGAATCCTTTTTCTAGATTTTCTGCAACATACTCAGACATGGTCTGGGTCTCTGGGATGGACAGAGGGTAGGTACGACCCCTGGGTAGAGCTGCTCCGGGAACAAGTTCAATGGCACAGTCAAAGGACCTGTGAGGAGGAAGCACCTCAGCTGACTTTTTACAGAACACATCCCGGAAATCGCTATATGCAGCGGGAAGGGCAGAGGATACTGAGGTGGTAGCCATGGGAAGTCTCCCCTTAGAGGCAACCTTGAGTAGGCGGGAAGAGAAACAGGAGGGACCCCAAGCCAGGATCTGCCCAGAAGTCCAGTCAATGTGTGGAGAGTGGAGCTGCAACCAAGGAAGCCCCAATACGATAGGGGTTGAGACCTTAGGAAGGATAAGAAAGGATATCCACTCCTGGTGGAGTATCACTACCGACATCTTAACAGGAGGGGTCTGGAAGTGGATAGGCCCCCCTGGAAGAACAGTGCCATCAATCGCCAAGACCACCAATGGAGTGGTGAGGGGTAAAAGGGTAAGGTTCATGGAAGATGCAGTTCTCCAGTCCATAAAGTTGCCAGCGGCTCCCGAATCCAGATAAGCCAAGGCCGAGTGGGAGGAAATGCGAACATGAAGGAACACCGAAAGAAGGAGACGAGAAGATGACTTTTCTGGGTCCAATACTCCACCTTCCAGATGTATTACCCGAGCTTTTCCTGGACGAAATGAGCATGTGTCACGAAAATGACCTTTGCCCCCACAGCAGAGACACAGGGCCAGAGTACTGTGCCTGGCACGTTCCTCGGGGGATGGCCTGGTCTGGTCCAGCTGCATGGGTTCCTTAGTTGGCAGGAGATGCTCCACAGGACAAAAAGAGGGGAGCTCGGGCTGACTAAGGACCGAGGAGTGCTGGCGTCGCTTTTCTAAGGTCCTTTCCTGAAAACGAATATCTATCTGGTTACACAGGGAGATAACTTTGTTCAGATCAATGGGGATGGTTCTTCCTGCTAATTCATCCTTCACTCTATCAGAAAGGCCATGCAGAAAGGTTGCGATAAAGGCCTCATTGTTCCAGCTCAGCTCAGCCGTCAGTATGCAGAAACGAAGAGCATACTGTCCCATAGAAGCAGACTCTTGGCGGAGACGTAACAGGGCGCTGGCCGCTGAAGAGACATGACCTGGTTCCTCAAAGATATTCCAGAAGAGTTTCAGAAAATTAGAGAGGCTGGAAACCACTGGGTCTTTCCTCTCCCACATAGGGGCAGCCCAAGCTAAAGCCTCGCAGGACAGGAGAGAAATAATATAGGCTACCTTTGCCCGATCAGACTTGAAGTTTTGGGGTTGGAGTTCGAAATGAACAGTACACTGGCTAAGGAACCCTCTGCAGGCCTTGGAATCCCCAAAGTAACGGGATGGAGCTGGTAAGTGCAAAGGGTTAGCGGCTGTGACCGTAAGCGGAGCTGATACGGCCGATTGCGGTTGTGGAACTGGGGAGCCTAAGGAGGCTTGAAGTTGTTCAAAGCGGGAAGCCAGATCCTGGAGGAATTGCATCACCTGGGTCTGATTAGACTCCTGGGTCTCGAGTCTGTGGACTATGCCCTGCAGCTGATCATCGGCAGGTAGCGGCACATCAGACGGGTCCATGGCCGTGCAAACTGTCAGGTCACCTGTATCCACGTGACAGATGCACCCCATTGGGGTTAGGAGTGCACCGCTATGATAGTGGAACCTAAGGCTGACTGCCGCAGATGGGACTCGGGGTGGTTCAGGAAGGCAGGTCCCCTGGAGCACCAACACGGATCCCACAGTGAGTTAGAGCATAGATTCCCCAGGGCGCGGAGTCTAAGAGCCAGTTGGTGTTCACCAGAGCCTCTAGTGATGAGGATGGACTGGGCTGCAACTGGCTTCAGGTCACGGCCCCCAGGGTCTCCCAGCTCACGCTCATGTTAGGCTACAGGGGGATGGAGAGGAAACAGCAGCCCAGGACAGCAAGGAATAGTAAGGAGGTAGCCAAATGTCGGGGCGACTAGCAGACAAGGATAACAGAGAACACGCCAAAATTCAGGGTCACAGGCAAACAGGGATCGTCGAGAATGCGCCAAAGGTCAGGGTCACAAGCAGACAGGAATAGTCGGGAACACGCCAAGATCGGTAACAGAGACAGAGACAAACTTAGAGCACACGGCAAACAGGAAGCCAAACACACAATATTGCATGGCAAGGCAGGCTTTGAGAATAAGGTGTTGAATAGTGGTTCCTGTTGAGGCTAGGGTGGAGCCTCACAGAGGGAAGATTACGTAAGCATGCAGGTGTGAGAGTACAAGCCGCAAGGCTGATACACAGACCAGGTAAGAGACAGACAGGTCATGAATGTATTACTGCAAGGTCATGACATACGCATTGTTTAGAATTTTTGGGTGTCACTATAGACACTATAAGGATGAAATTTCGTCTCCCTATGGCAAAAGTGAAGAAAATTATTTTTTTATTGGATTTTGTTCTCTCCAGGACTAAAGTTTGTTTGAAAACGATACAATCTTTATTCGGCCCTTTGGCTTTTACGTCTCGGGTTATTCCTATGGGTAGGGTTTTTTCTAAAAGATTGTATCGGGCTATTGCTGGAGTTCATTCTCCGTGGCATTTTGTTCGCTTGACGGTGTCTATTAAAGAAGATTTGTTTATTTGGAAATGTTTTTTAGCTTTGTTTAATGGTCGTTCTGTGTGGCAGGCCCCCTTTTGTTTGGCTGATGCTTTAAATTTATTTACTGATGCTTCGGGTGCGATAGGTTATGTTTAATGCGGAAGCAGACATGGATGGTGCCCCATGCCCGGATTTCTTATGGAACTTGATCTAGGGTTCATAAGTTCGGCTGTTCACCATTATGTGGTGTTTCTTTTTTTTTTCTTGTCAGAGTTTTTTTTCGGTTCAACAAGCGTTAAAAGGTTATCGAAAAAATAATTTTGTGCCCGATCGTAGACTGCCTATTACTTCTGCTCTTTTGGGCCGTCTATGTTTAGCTACTGAATCGATTTGTTTTTCTGATTACGAATCCATTTTGTTCAAAGCTGCATTTAGCCTTTGTTTTTTTGGAGCATTCAGGGTGTCGGAGTTAGTGCCTCGTACTGTTGAGGATACAGCAGGCTTATTATTAGAGGGTTTATTAATAGGTCCTGATTTTGTATGTATTTTACTTAGGCACAGCAAGACGAATCAAATGGGCAAATGGGCCACCTTCGTATTTCATCGCACTCGTTTAGCTGCTACGGAGGTGGCCGAGTTGGGTTAGTCTAGTGATGAAATAAAAAATTTAGGTGGGTGGAAGTCAGATTGTTATCTATGCTATGTAAGCCCTAAGGTTTCATTTTGAAATTTACAGGTGTCAAGTTCAATTATTGGGTTATTGGACATTCGTATGTGTTTTGGTCTCACCATCGTGCTTTCAGAAGGATTTACGGCTCTAATTTGGGTCTTCCTTTATCGGACTTTCGAATTTGGTGGTATGGCAAAAAGGGGATGAAATGGTCTAATTTAAGGGAAACTTTGTCATTATTATATATTTCTTGGCCTTCTCCTGACATCATTGTTTTGCATCTGGCGGGCAATGATGTTGGTCATTCCAAAACTTTTGACCTTATTTCACAGATTAAAATGGATTTTTTGTGCATTCATTCTGTTTTTCTGGAAGCAATCTTGGTTTATTCAGAAATTGTTCCAAGATTGCTTTGGCTGGCTTCCACAGAGCTTAAATTTTTCGAAAAAGTGAGAAAGAGAATTAATAGGACTATAGCCAAATTTATGAATTCCTTGAATGGCCTGTCTTTTAGACATGTTGATCTAGAAGGGGCATTTCAGGATTTTATCGCTCGGATGGTACTCATTTGTCTGATATAGGCTTTAGACATTTTTAATTTAGACTTGCAGACTTGTATTGAATTGGCCGCTCTGAAGGTGGGGTGGTGCCAGGATCCTAAGTGATCCTGGCGTATGGATGATATTTGATGATATTTATTTTAACCTGAGCTTTGATAGCTAGGTTATTAGTATTATTTATTATTATTATTTATTAATATGAATAGTAATGTTGAATAAAATTGAGTTTTTATATATGATATATATTCAAGGATATATGTTTTTTAATATTAAGCCTATAATAAAACTGCAGCCTTATTTAATCCAAGTCTGTTGTTTAGAGTGTTTTATTTTATATATTAATTCATATAATTAATTAATTAATTCAAAGTCCTGACTACGGTACCATGACAAGTGGGAAGTGGGGCAAAACTGTCCCCCACAACCACCTATGGGAACGTGTCAGGCATAAAAGAATGAATTTTATAAGTTAATATAAAAGATTTTTGATTGGTCTATTTTAAAGTATTTATTTAAATATAAACGGTTCTCAGCTCGTGCTGGAGGGTATATAAGTATGTTGATTGCATCACAAACTGTCAGACGATGTGGAGAAACAGAAGAAGATCGTCCCACCCTCCCTCCCTGTCGCAGTCAATTTATGAGGCATTGTGTCTCTCTCTTCGAGAGGAGATGATATTTGATGATATTTATTTTAACCTAAGCTTTGATAGCTAGGTTATTAGTATTATTTATTATTATTATTTATTAATATGAATAGTAATGCTGAATAAAATTGAGTTTTTATATATGATATATATTCAAGGATATATGTTTTTTAATATTAAGCCTATAATAAAACTGCAGCCTTATTTAATCCAAGTCTGTTGTTTAGAGTGTTTTATTTTATATATTAATTTATACAAAGTCCTGACTACGGTACCATATATGCGCTAACTGGTAATAAAAAAACATATATATAGCAGCCATCATAAAATTTGTTGATTGCAAATATAAAACTTCAAAACTCCACAGGCTTCTCTCTGCAACCTGCTACCATTATTTGAATGGTCCAGTCTACCACAAAATACAGAGAAGTAACTGACAGACCTGACATCAAAAAACAGCTTGAAAACTTCCAAAACAATACCTATGAGGTAAGCCCACAAGGTTTGAACCAGACAGAAAAGGACTTCCATAAAATACTACACACCATTGCAGAAACAGCCCAGCTGAGAAAAGTCAACTACAGGAAACCATCCTACAAACAATCCAATAAATGCTTCGACAAAGAATGCAGAGTATTAAGGAACACCTTACAGACAGTCTCCAATAACAAACACAGAGACCCCGACAACACCGACCTAAGGATAGCTAATGGCATCCTACAGAAAAAATACAAACAAACCCTTAAAAAGAAAAAACAAAACTTCATCTCCAACAACCTGCAACAGTTAGAAGAGGCACTTAAGGGAAATATGGAAGAATATTGACTCAGCACCCAGGAAAAACAACCTCCACATCCAAAATGGCGACATCTGGCTCAACTACTTTTTCTACCTGAAGAAAATTGCTGGTGTTCTTCTGATCCTATTAGTACCACAGGCAGGCAGCTGCAGTATTTACAGTTAGTGTACTGTGTCCTCTGCGCAGTGTGCACCTAAAGCTACCTGAAGACAATTGGTGGTGTTCTTCTCATCCTATTAGTGCCACAGGCAGGCAGCTGCAATATTTACAGTTAGTTTACTGTGTCCTCTGTACAGTGTGCACCTAAAGCTACCTGAAGAAAACTGGTGGTGTTCTTTTCTTCTGATCCTATTAGTGCCACAGGCAGGCAGCTGCAATATTTACAGTTAGTTTACTGTGTCCTCTGCACAGTGTGCACCTAAAGCTACCTGAAGAAAATTGGTGGTGTTCTTCTAATCCTATTAGTACCACAGGCAGGCAGCTGCAGTATTTACAGTTAGCGTACTGTGTCCTCTGCACAGTGTGCACCTAAAGCTACCTGAAGACAATGTCTGGTGTTCTGATCCTATTAATACCACAGGCAGACAGCTGCGGTATTTACAGTTATTGTACTGTGTCCTCTGCACAGTGTCCACCTAAAGCTACCTGAAGACAATTGCAGTTGTTCTGATCCTATTAATACCACAGGCAGACAGCTGCAGTATTTACAGTTAGTGTCCAGTGTGCACCTAAAGCTACCTGAAGACAATTGCTGGTGTTCTCATACTATTAATACTACAGGCAGGCATTTGATTCTGCTAGCTGCAGTATCAGTAAATAAATACATCCCAGCTTTGTGCAGCTACATCTCACTGCAGGCCATTAGTATGTCTGAAAGGCCAACAAGGAGAGGCAGACAGTCACAAGCCAATAAAAGAGGGCAAGCAGACTCTGTGTCTAAAGGCAACAGTGCTGGTCATGGAGATGGTACATCGTCATCAGCACATGGCTGTGGGACATGTTTGTCCTTTATTTTTGGCAGCTGGCCGCGTTGAGCCGCAACATGCGGAAGACTTGGTAGAGTGGATGACCAAGCCATCCTCATCCTCGTCATTCTCTCTCACCCAGGCTCAGGGTACTTTGTCTGGCAAAGCATCTGCCAACGTGGCCTCTTCCCTCAGTTCAATGGCATCAGTCACTCCTTCCCTAGCCCCACCATGTCCTCCTGAGGAGTCCTCCAAACTCCTTGACCACAGTGTTGGGTACATGCTCCAGGAGGATGTCCAGCGTTTTGAAGGCTCCTATGATGGTACCCAGTTAGAGGAAGGCAGTACCGTGAGCCCAGAGAGAGGGGTTGCCCAAGAAGGACAGCAATCTGGCAGTCATGTTCCCCCATCTGCAGCATACTGCCAGCTTTGCTTCAGTGATGAGGAGGGAGGGGATGATGAGGTCACTGACTCCACATGGGTGCCTGATAGGAGAGAGGAGGAGGAGGCACATCTGCAATGAGGCAGGACGCTCCAGAGGCCAGCATGTGCAGGGCGCTGCTGTCTCTGTGCGTTATTCCAAAAGTTCTTTGGTGTGGGCCTTTTTTGAGATGAGTGCATCAGATCCCACCACTGCTATTTGCAACATATGTCTCAAGTGTATCTCACGTGGACAAAACATCACCCACTTGGGCACCACATGCTTGACCAGACATATGTCGACCTGCCATGCAGTTCATTGGCAAGCGTACCTAAAAGACCCACATCAAAGAACAAAGCCGACCTCTCCTTTCTCCTCATCAGCTGGGATCTCCAACCCCACTATACCTTCAGTCCTCTCTGAAACCTGCACTGAGAGGAATGAAGGTGTAGAATTAGGTGTGTCACAGCCAAGTACTTGCGGGCAATCTGCTATCGGTAGACCGACGTCAGATTGTACCAGGCAAATTTCCCTGCCCCAGCTGCAGCACCACCGAAAGAAGTTTGCTCCCAGCCATCCACATGCCCAGCGGTTGAATGCTAGCTTGGCTAAATTGCTAGGACTTCAACTGCTGACTTTTCAGTTGGTAGACTCTGCCCCCTTCCGTGACTTTGTGGAATGTGCGGTTCCTCAGTGGCAGGTTCCCAAAAGCCACTTTTTCGCACGGAAGGTGATTCTGGCTCTCTACCGGCATGTGGAAGGCAATGTCTTGGCCTTGCTGGACAGGGCGGTCAGCGGTAAGGTGCATATTACCGCTAACTCATGGTCCAGCAGGCATGGTCAGGAACGTTACCTATCTTTTACGGTGCATTGGGTGACTCTTCTAGCAGCTGGGAAGCATGCAGGACAAGGTGCAGTAGTGTTGGCAGTTGTTCCACCACCACACCTCCAAAATTCTACTAGTAGTGATTCTGCCATACCTCTCTCCTCCACCCCCTCCTCTTCTTCTACCTCTATGGCCTCTTCCTGTGCTGATTTGTCCTCGGAACCAGCGGTGCTCCATAGGTGTTCAAGGGCTACGCAAGCATGCAGGCAAAAAGATGCCATGCGGTGTTAGAGCTGGTGTGCCTGGGGGACAGGAGTCACACTGGGGCAGAGATTCTGTCAGCTCTGCAGGGGCAGGTTTAGAGGTGGTTGACACCACACAAGTTTAAGGCAGGTATGGTGGTTTGCGACAATGGCACCAACTTCCTCTTTGCCCTCCGACAGGGACAACTGACCCATGTGCCCTGTTTGGCTCATGTCCTTAACTTGGTGGTGCAGCGGTTCTTGGGCAGGTACCCGGGCTTACAGGATGTCCTGAGGCAGGCCAGGAAAGTCTGTGTGCATTTCCGCAGGCCATATAATGCTAGTGCTCAGCTGGAATTTAACCTGCCCAAGAACCGCCTAATCTGTGACATGCCCACCAGGTGGAACTCAACATTGGCCATGCTGCAGTGGCTGCACACACAGCAGAGGGCCATCAATGAGTACCTATGTGACTATGGCACCAGGACAGGGTTAGGGGAGTTTGTTTTTTCCCCACGCCAGTGGGCTATGATCAGGGATGCATGCACTGTTCTGTCACCATACGAGGATGGTGAGCAGTGACAGTGCATGCACCAGTGACACTGTCCCTCTTGTCCACCTGTTGGGGCAAATGCTGCGTGGAATAATGGACAGGGCAATTGAGGCAGAACAGAGGGAGGAAGAGGAGGACTTCCTTACCTCTCAAAGCCCCCTTTATCCAGACAGTGTTCCTGCATGCCCGCTGATCACACAGGAAGAGGACGAGGAGGAGGAGGATGATTGTGTCAGCATGGAGGTGGAGCCTGGGACTCATTATCAGCAGCAATCTTCAAGGGATCATTTACAGTCCGAAGAAACCCATGGACTTGTACGTGGCTGGGAGGAGGTGAATGCGGATCATGTCGTCCTTAGTTACCCAGAGGACTCTGGACCGCATGCCTCAGCAAACCTACGCTGCATGGCATCCCTGATCCTGCAAAGCCTGCGGAAGGATCCTCGTATTCGTGGTATCAAGGGGAGGGATGATTACTGGCTGGCAACCCTCCTTGATCCACGTTACAAGGGTAAGGTTGCAGACCTTATCTTGCCGTTGCAGAGGGAGCAGAGGATGAAACATCTTTGGGAGGCCTTGCAGAAAGGTTTGTGCAATGCATTCCCAGAGCCTGGGAGGTTCCAATTTCCTGGTCCTCCTGGACAACGTGTTGCTGAGGCTTCGGTCAGTCACAGAAAGAGCGGTGGAGAAGGTGGCCGTCTGACCGATGCATTCAGACAATTTTTTAGTCTGCAGCCCCAAGGTCTGATCGGTTCCAGCAACCATCGCCAGCTTCTGATTCACATGGTGCAGGATTACCTAGGAGCAAGATCAGACTTGGACACCTTTCTCACCGAAAATCCTCTGGGTTACTGGGTCTTGAGGATGGATCACTGGCCAGAGCTTGCACAGTATGCAATTGAGCTACTGGCCTGTCCTGCATCCAGCGTTCTTTCGGAACGCACATTCAGTGCTGCTGGAGGCTTTGTAACTGATCACAGGGTGCGCCTGTCCACCGAATCGGTCAATCGGCTGACCTTCATAAAAATGAATCAGTCTTGAATCACCAGCTACCAAACACCTGATGCTGATGTAACCGAATATTTTTTTTTTTAATGTGAGATCCCTTCAACGAGATGCCTATGCTGATTCTGAGTGATTATCCTGTTATGCTGATTGACAATCCTCTTCCTCCTCAATTTTCATGCTGATAGCTTGTAAAAACATCTTTAGTTCTGGGCACCGCAACCAGTGGCCAAGGCCCAATTTTTAAACCCCTGTTTAACAGGGGCATATGATTACAATTTTTGCTGCAATACTTTGCAGCAGGGCTCATTCCTGCGCTCCAACTATAGTATCTGTGAGGGGTTGCAGTGTTGTGGCACCAGCACCAGTGCCCAAGTCCCAATTTTTCAGCCCCTGTTTAACAGGGGCATATGATTACAATTTTTGCTGCAATACTTTGCAGCAGGGCTCATTCCTGCGCTCCAACTATAGTATCTGTGAGGGGTTGCAGTGTTGTGGCACCAGCACCAGTGCCCAAGTCCCAATTTTTCAGCCCCTGTTTAACAGGGGCGTATGATTACAATTTTTGCTGCAATACTTTGCAGCAGGGCTCATTCCTGCGCTCCAACTATAGCATCTGTGAGGGGTTGCAGTGTTGTAGCAGCAGTGGCTAAGGCCCAGTTTTTCTGCCCCTGTTCAACAAGGACATGTAATTACAATTCTTGATCTAATATTTCACAGCAGGGCCCATTCATGTGCCCACCAAGAGTAACTGTGAGGGCTTACAGTGTTGTGGCACCAGCAGCACCACCACCACCACCAAAGGCCCAATTTTTTTACTACTGTTCAACAATGGCATGTAATTACAATTCTTGATCTAATATTTCACAGTAGGGCCCCTTCCTGTGCCCACCAAGAGTAACTGTGAGGGCTTACAGTGTTGAGGCAACACCAACACCTAAGGCCCCAATTTCTGTAGAGTATATAGGACAGGCTCCTACTTTCAAACATCCAACTTACAAACGACTCCTACTTGCAAACGGAAGGAAACAACAGGAAGTGAGATGAAATCTACCCCTAGGAAGGGAAATTCTCTCCTTTAAGAGTTAATATGGTAAAATGTGTCTTCTCTCCACTGATGCTTTATACCATACAATCCTTGTTTCACTAAAAACACCAAATTTCAAAAAACATTTGTCATTGGGACAGAAAGTGAGGTGAAATCTTCTGAAGAGGTGCACAGACAGCAAAACAAATGTTACAGGGGTGATAACCCTTCCCTATGTTTTCCAAAAAGCTTAAAAATTGATTTTTTGGCTAGAGCTTCACTTTAAAAATGTACCAGTTCAAAATTACATACAGATTCTACTTAACAACAAACCTACAGTCCCTGTCTTGTTTGCACCACCTGTATACTGTATATAGTATATAGGGCCTGGGTTCCCCACGCCTTTACTTTTTTTAATTTGGGTGTGGGGTTCCCCTTAATATCTATACAAGACCCAAAGGGCCTGGTAATGGACTGGGGGGTACCCATGCCGTTTCTCTCACTGATTTTCATCCATATTGCCAGGACCCGACATTACATTAAAGCCGCAAGCAGTTTTAAATGACTTTTATTCCTTTACAAATGTCATTTTGTGCAGGGACTGTTCTAAGCACGGGAAACATGCGCCACATTACAGACATATTATAGACACTCCCCAGGTATGATATTTAAAGGCATATTTCACTTTTTTTTCCACTTTAAGCATCATTAAAATCACTGCTCCCGAAAAAACGGCCGTTTTTAAAACTTTTTTTTGATACATGATACATGTCCCCTGGGGCAGGACCCGGGTCCCCAAACCCTTTTTAGGACAATAACTTGCATATTAGCCTTTAAAATTAGCACTTTTGATTTCAAACGTTCGAGTCCCAAAGACTTTAAAGGGGTTTTAAATTTTGCGTGCACTTTCGGTCCGTTCTCAGGTTCTGGTGTGAACCCAACTGGGGGGTGTTCAGCTCATCCCTAGTCTTGAGTGCTGGTTACTACCCTACAGTATGGAACCAAGGCCTCATAACACCCAACATAAGAGTGGTGACCAGTATAATCCAGCCAACTACAGGGGATATGTGTCAGCAGCATACTAGGAAAAATATTCAACAGTATCCTCAACAAATGGATCCTTGACTTCCTGACACCACACAATGTTCTCAGCAGAAGTCAGGCAGGGTTCATACCAAACCATTGCACCACAGATCATATCTACACCCTTCACAGTCTCATCAAGAACCATATTTATGGAAAGATATTCACCTGTTTTGTGGATTTTAAGAAGGTCTTTATTTAAGTATAGCACCCAGACCTGTTGCTCAGACTATTGGAGAGTGGACTAGGAGGGAAAACATATGATGTTGTCAAGACTTCATATACAGAGAATAGCTGCAGCGTAAAGGTGAATGGGAAAAGAACACAGCACTTTCAACAGGCCCAATGAGTCAGACAGGGCAGCAGCCTAAGTCCAACTCTCTTCAACATATACAGTGGGGACGGAAAGTATTCAGACCCCCTTAAATTTTTCACTCTTTGTTATATTGCAGCCATTTGCTAAAATCATTTAAGTTCATTTTTTTCCTCATTAATGTACACACAGCACCCCATATTGACAGAAAAACACAGAATTGTTGAAATTTTTGCAGATTTATTAAAAAAGAAAAACTGAAATATCACATGGTCCTAAGTATTCAGACCCTTTGCGGTGACACTCATATTTTTAACTTATGTGCTGTCCATTTCTTCTAATCATCCTTGAGATGGTTCTACACCTTCATTTGAGTCCAGCTGTGTTTGATTATTCTAATTGGACTTGATTAGGAAAGCCACACACCTGTCTATATAAGACCTTACAGCTCACAGTGCATGTCAGAGCAAATGAGAATCAAGAGGTGAAAGGAACTGCCTGAAGAGCTTAGAGACAGAATTTTGGCAAGGCACAGATCTGGCCAAGGTTCCAAAAACTTTCTGCTGCACTTAAGGTTCATAAGAGCACAGTGGCCTCTATAATCCTTAAATGGAAAATGTTTGGGTCGACCAGAACCCATCCTAGAGCTGGCCGTCCGGCCAAACTGAGCTGTCGGGGGAGAAGAACCTTGGTGAGAGAGATAAAGAAGAACCCAAACTGTGGCTGAGCTCCAGAGATGCAGTCATTGTAGAAAGCCAACCATCACTGCAACCCTCCACCAGTCGGGGCTTTATGGCAGAGTGGCCCGATGGAAGCCTCTCCTCAGTGCAAGACACATGAAAGCCGCATGGAGTTTGCTAAAAAACAACTGAAGGACTCCAAGATGGTGAGAAATAAGATTCTTTGGTCTGATGAGACCAAGATAGAACTTTTTGGCCTTAATTCTAAGTGGTATGTGTGGAGAAAACCAGGCACTGCTCATCACCTGTCCAATACAGTCCCAACAGTGAAGCATGGTGGTGGCAGCATCATGCTGTGGGGGTGTTTTTCAGCTGCAGGGACAGGACGACTGGTTGAAATCAAGGGAAAGATGAATGTGGCTAAGCACAGGGATATCCTGGATAAAAACATCCAGAGTGCTCAGGACCTCAGACTGGGTCGAAGGTTTACCTTCCAACAAGACAATGACCCTAAGCACACAGCTAAAATAATGAAGGGGTGGCTTCACAACAACTCCATAACTGTTCTTGAATGGCCCAGCCAGAGCCCCGACTTAAACCCAATTGAGCATCTCTGAAGAGACCTAAAAATGGCTGTCCACAAACGTTTATCATCCTGACAGAACTGGAGAGGATCTGCAAGGAGGAATGGCAGAGGATCCCCAAATCCAGGTGTGAAAAATGTGTTGCATCTTTCCCAAAAAGACTCATGGCTGTATTAGATCAAAAGTGTGCTTCTACTAAATACTGAGCAAAGGATCTGAATACTTAGGACCATGTGATATTTCAGTTTTTCTTTTTTAAGAAATCTGCAAAAATGTCAACAATTCTGTGTTTTTTCAATATGGGGTGCTGTGTGTACATTAATGAGGAAAAAAATGAACTTAAATGTTTTTAGCAAATGGCTGCAATATAACAAAGAGTGAAAAATTTAAGGGGGTCTGAATACTTTCCGCCCCCACTGTACATCAATGAACTGGCTGCAGCTCTAGAATCCTCCCCAGTGCTTGGACTGATTTTACATGACATTGAGGTGAAGTTCCTGCTGTATGTGGATGACCTCCTACTTCTGTCAGCAACAGAGAAAGGCCTACAAGACAGCCTTGAAGTTCAGGAGAAATACAATGCCACATGGACACTATCTATCAACTCAAAGAAAACAAAAATCACGGTCTTCCAAATGAAGAACACAAAACAAACACAGAGCCCTTCCTTTACAAGAAACAACTGCACTCTTGATTAAACTAACAGCTACACGTACCTCAGCCTAGAATCTAACCAATCAGGAAGTTTCAAGCCAGCCATAGAGAAACTAAAAGACAAGGCATGAAGAGCCTTCTGTGCCATCGAGAGACAGCTGTACCACCTAAAATCACCAGTGAGAGTCTGGCTTAGAATATTTGATAGCGTCATCACCCCAATCCTTCTTTATGGCAGTGAAGTAAGGGGTCCTGTTACCTACCCAGATCAATCCAAATGGGAAATATTTCATCTGAAATTCTGCAAATACCTCCTCCAAGTCCAGCGGAGCACCTCCAACAGTGCTTGCAGGTCTGGGCAGATTTCCTTTACTTCTCGCAGTACAGAAGAGGGCGCTATCATACTGGGGCCACCTACAAAGCAGCAATCCTTACTCAAAAGCCCATAAAGCCTTACTGACCAATAAGGGTGGAAAGGGACCTGGGGGTCCTAATAGATGATAGGCTCAGCAATGGCATGCAATGCCAAGCTGATGCAAGCAAAGCCAATAGAATATTGGCATGCATTAAAAAAGGAATTAACTCCAGAAATAAAACAATAATTCTTCCACTCTACAAGTCTCTGGTCTGGCCACACCTGGGGTATGCTGTCCAGTTCTGGGCTCCAGTCCTCAAGAAGGATGTGCTGGGACTGGAGAGAGTCCAGAGAAGGGCAACACAGCTAATAAAGGGAATGGAGGTTCTTAGTTATGAGTAGAGATTACTAGCACTGAACTTATTCTCTAGAGAAGAGATGCTTGAGAGGGGATATGATTTCAATGTACATATACCGTACTGGTGACCCCACAATAGGGATAAATTGTTTCTGTTATAGGGCATTAAAAAAGACCTGTGGCCATTCACTAAAATTTGAAAAAAAATTGTTTAACCTTAAACTGCGTAGAGGGTTTTTTACTGTAAGAGCAGTAAGGATGTGTAATTCTCTTCCACAAGCAGTGGTTTCAGCAGGGAGCATCAATAATTTCAAAAAATGATTAGATAGGCACCTAAACTTCCACAACATACAGGGATATACAATGTAATATTGACATAGAAGTGCGCACACACAGGTTGGACTTGATGGACTTGTGTCTTTTTTCAACCTTACCAACTATGTAACTATGTAACTAAAGGACCAGTCCAAGACATGCAAGTTCATCAGCGCCTTGTCTCCCCCAAACCCCCAACCACTCAGCCTGACAAAATCTCAAATAAAAAACATAATGAATGATTCCAAAGAAAAATATATTGGAGAATGGAGAAATGAAATAACAAACTCCAAGAAACTAACTGTTTACCAGTCACTGCAAAGAGACTACAAACTGGCCCTGCAATTTGAGGTGCCACAAGACCCCAAAGACAGACAGACCCTGAGCCTATACAGACTGAGCGCCTACAGCCTGGAGATAAGGATGCCACAGACAGACCTGCAAGCCCAGAGAGAGTAGACTGTGCCAGCAATATGACCAGGGGGTCCTGGAGGATGAGGGCCACTTCCTCCTACAGTTCCCCAAGTACTCGTCAGTGAGGGACACTCACTTTCAGAGACTCTCCGCTCTCATCCTGGACTTCAATTCTATTAAAGAGAAGAGGAAACTTCAAATTCTACTGAGGGAAGAGGAGCCAATGGTGAAAATAGCTGCACAATAGTTGACAGCATCACAGATTGAGAGGGACATGAAAAACTGTGGACTTAAAAATCCATTACACAGACACTACCCATCCAACAGATTCAACTGCTTTGGCAATTCTAAAATGTAATTGGACCATTGAAACTTATTTGAATTGAAAGAGGAAAGAGAAAAGAAAATGTGGAGAGAGAGAAGTGACAGCAGAGAATACAGAGAATACAAAGATAGAGAGCGAGGAGAGACAGCAGTGAGTAAAGAGAGAGAGAGAAGAGACATCAGGAAATAAAGAGAAAGAGAGGAGAGACAGCAGAGAGGGATAAGAGAAAGAAGAGAATACACAGAGAAAGGAGAGAGAGAGGTGAGACAAGAGTATAGGTGTATAGGTGGGAGGGAGTATTGTAATGTTAGGTCTCTGCCCCCCCCCCAAAACTTCAGTGCTATACCACACTAGCAAATGGACTGACAGATTCATAAGGGCTACAACTGATTGAGGATACATTTTTGAGAGGTACACACAATGTGATTTAGGTTATAACAACATTATCTACTGAATAATGCAAAAGAATGGTGTTTTGAAGATTTGGGTTTTACTCCACTTCAACCAGTTCCCAGATATACATTCAAGTACATGTACAGTGCCTTACAAAAGTATTCACCCCCCTTGGCATTTTTCGTGTTTTGTTGCCTCACAACCTGAAATTAACATGGATTGTTTGAGGATTTGCATCATTTAATTTACAGAACATGCCCACAACTTTGAAAATGTTTTTTTTTTATTGTGAAACAAACAACAAATAGGACAAAATAACAGAAAAAGTCATTGTGCATAACTATTCACCCCCCTAAAGTCAATATTTTGTAGAGCCACCTTTTGCGGCTATAACAGCTCCAAGTTGCTTTGGATAAGTTTCTTTGAGCTTGCCACATCTTACCACTGGGATTTTTGCCCATTCCTCCTGGCAAAACTGCTCCAGCTCCTTCAAGTCGGATGTTTTGTGCTTGTGAACAGCAATCTTTAAATCAGACCACATATTTTCTATTGGATTGAGGTCTGGGCTTTGACTAGGCCATTCCAACACATTTACATGTTTCCCTTTAAACCACTCAAGTGTTGCTTTAGCAGTGTATTTGGGGTCATTGTCCTGTTGGAAGGTGAACCTCCGTCCTAGCCTCAAATCACACAGAGTGGTACAGGTTTGCTCAAGAATATCCCTATGTTTATCACCATCTATCTTTCCCCCTTTCTGACCAGTTTCCCAGGAACTCTGCAGCTCCTCCAGGGTTACCTTAGGTCTCTATGCTGCCTCTCTAATTAATGCCCTCCTTGCCCGGTCCGTGAGTTTTGGTGTGCGGCCGTCTCTTGGCAGGTTTGCTGTTGAGCCATGTTCTTTCCATTTGGTTATGATAAATTTGATGGTGCTCCTAGGGCCCATCAAAGATTTGTATATTTTTTTATAACCTAACCCTGACTTGTACTTCTCAACAACATTGTCCCTTACTTGTTTGGAGAGTTCCTGGGTCTTCATGGCAGTGTTTGGTTAGTGATGCCTTTTGCTTAGGTGTTGCAGCCTCTGGGGCCTTTCAAAAAGGTGTATATATGTAATGACAGATCATGTGACACTTAGATTGCACACAGGTGGACATCATTTCACTAATTATGTGACTTCTGAAGGTAATTGCTTCCACCAGAGCTTTTTATGGGCTTCATAACAAAGGGGTGAATACTTTTGCAAGGCACTGTTTTTATTTATTTAAATATTGTGTTCACCCTTTTTCACTGCTAATCTCATCCAGCCCTTTTCAGCCACATCCTCCCTTATGTAAACTATGTTGACACAGATGCTTTTAGTTTCCCCCAGGGGCACAGGTGACAAGATGAAAAATACAGGAGCGGGGGGGTGCATGCGCTGAGCAGACAGTGATGGACATGTCCCGCTGAGGCTCTGTTATTTCCGGGACTTCGCGGCTACCACAGACACCCGAATGGCAGGGTAACTAAACAAAAAGCATACTAATATCCTCTTTAGTACCCTGTGAACCAAATAGAATGGTTTTTGGAGCTGTCCGAGGCAAAACAAAAGTGAAAAGCCACAAGGAAAAAACGCTCAGAGGCTCCTGTAATATGGCTCAGTCAAATTCTCCTCACTCAGCTAAGGCATGCGCTGACAAGAAACAGCTGCATTCACCTCAGGAACTGTATGACACAGATAGTGAATACAGTGCCAGCTCCCGGCCACAACAAGCAGATACATTACACCCAAATATATTAAAACAAATAGAGAAAATGCTACAGAAAGCTTTAAAGCAGACCTTTGACCAAATTACAGAGAAACTGACGAAAGAAATACGTGATTTAGGCCGACGCACAGCTGAATTGGAAAACAGAATGGATGACATTGAAACGAATGTACTATCACATGACAATGAATTGGAGTCTCTTAAAGATGAAAATTTAACGCTGCAAGCGCGTTTAGAAGATTTTGAGAATAGGACACATCGTTCAAACTTCCGCATACGAGGTATGCCTGAGTTAATCATTGACCTTCAATCGACTATAACCACTCTTTTTCAGGAATTAACACCATCACTCCCAATTGAAAGTCTGGAAATGGACAGAATCTATAGAGCTTTGGCGCCACGCAAAGCTGAAGGTCCCCCTTGTGATATAATTGTAAAGTTGGCAGCTGCCAGGAACAAAGAATTTCTTACTTTTCAAGGTCATTCATACCAGATTTTTGCTGACCTATCACCAATAACAGTTGCTAAACGGCGCGCGATGAAACCTTTGCTCCAAAATCTCCAACACCACCATATCCCTTATCAATGGGGATTCCCATTTTCTATTCTTTTTACATTTCAAGGCACCAAATATTCAAGCAGATCCTTCGAACAATTACGGAACACTTTGCAAAACCTTCATCTATACAATGGGCCCTCTACTAGCCCTCGTCGACGTACAACATCTAATTCTCCACAAAGTGCATCTAAGCCTGGAACTGACAGAAGCAGACAAAATGCATCAAAAAGGGTTGATTCAATTCCCCAGACCTGGACCCACCGGACACAATGGACTGAACGCATTTTGCATTTCTCTCTGAAGCTCATTCAACTTAACGGTTCACCAACCTTATCTTTAATTTTAAATATTTCAAGCTCTTAATATGTTATAAGTTAAAGTATATAACTTTACATTTAAATATTCATATATAATTAATTAAGGATTTGTTAAAAGGAATACTATTTAATCTGACTCTTATATTTGCTTATTTTTTTAAGGAATATAGCCAATATATGACTCTTATTATTTCTTTCTTCTCTCATAATCTACTTCTCCTTTTTTCTTTTATCCAATCTTTCCCTGGAGTTTCTTTGATTCCGCACCTGATAACAGAAATATATTGATATATCTTATGTAAAAATTATATATGGCTCCTTTAAATGTCCTAACCTTAAATGTCCAAGGTCTAAACATTCCTCATAAGCGAACTAAAGTATTCAGATCTTTATCCTCCTCAAAAGCCCATATAGTGTGCCTCCAAGAGACGCATTTTACTGAAACCCCTAAATATTTTGGGACATGCTACCCCCAAGTTTATACTGCTTCAGCTAAATCAAAATGCAGAGGAGTACTAATAGCATTTCACTAAACTATATCTTTTTCCCTGGATCAAAGATGTGATATCCCACTCACAATTGTTTCCTATTATGCACCTAATAAAAGACCAACATCATTCCTCTCTCACTTGCTATAAGTAATAGATTCACATAAAATGGGCACACTTTTGATATGTAGTGATTCAAATTAAGTTCAATACCCCTATCTAGATAAATCCCCTACTCCAACCGTATCCAGCTCTCAATCTCGTATGTTTCAAAGACTTCTTTAACAACATTCACTGCTAGATTCCTGGCGTGAAATAAATTCTTCAAAACGTCAATTCTCTTTTTACTCCCACCCACATAAATCTTTTTCCCGTATTGACCATATCCAAATATCTGTAAGTATGTCACCAGAATTGCTCAACTCTTATATTAAACCTTATACTTGGATCATTGTGCAATAATTTCAACCTTTACTTTTTTAATCCCAAAAGCTCAAGACCCCACATGGCACATAAACGATTCAATACTCACACACCCATCACATTCATCTGACTTAGAATCAGCAATAAAAGAATATCTGGGAAACAATGATACTCCTAACATTGTGGGAAGCCCATAAACCTGTTCTTAGAGGGGTTTGTTTATGACAAGCATAATACCTTAAAAAAGAAAAACAACAACTACAACAAAAACTACAAAAAGAATGTAATGACTGCCACACAAATTTTCAATCAAACCCTACTCCAGTGTCAAAAGCACAACTTGATAAGGCAAGTTTAAATCTTGACTTATTCCTATCAGAATTGGTGGACAAAACAATACATAAATCTAAACATAAATTCTACTTTAAAGCTAATAAACCTGGCACCCTTCTTGCACGTGTGCTTCAAAAATTAAATAACCCCTTTAAGCCAATTCGCCTAAAAATACCCCATGATAAATACACTAGTAACCCAGTAAAGATATTACACATCTTTCATAAACATTTAACTTCTTTCTACAAAAAAGAAGGATCCTTCGACCAATCCTCAGCAGAATCATTTTTTTCACAAGTTAAACTTCCAAACATTTCTCAAGTTCAATACGATAACCTTGAAAGTCCTATTGAACCTATAGAAATCGAAATAGCAATTAAATCCCTTAAGTTAAATAAACGACCAGGCCCCGACGGATTCTCTGCCCTCTACTATAAAAATATGTTCCCATATTCTTACTCCCATCCTGACAAAAGCATTTAACTCCCTACTTAACAAACAATCCTTCCGACAGGAAACTTTAACAGCAATAATTTCAATGATCCCTAAACCTCAGCCTGATGACTCATCTTGTACTAACTTTAGACCTATATCCTTATTAAACCTAGATATAAAACTACTAGCAAAAGTAATGGCGTCTCGTCTTAATAATATATTTGCTTCATTAATAAGCAAAGATCAAGTAGGTTTCATCCCTTTACGTCAAGCAGCAGATAATGTCCGTAGAGCATCATTATTGATTCAAGCAGCTAAAACAAGGCAAATACCTCTGTGTCTCCTGTCATTAGATATAAAAAAATCATTTGATACAGTGACGTGGCTCTACTTAAATTTCACTCTACAAAAATGGGGCTTTGGCCCTCATTTTCTAAGCTGGGTCACTTCACTTTATAATAATCCCAAGGCATATGTTAAATATGCAGGATACAAATTAGACATGTTTGACATACATATAGGAACACGTCAGGGTTGTCTTCTCCCCACTTTTATTTGCCTTACTTGTTGAACCTCTTGGCCAGGCTATCCTTACAGACCCTTCAATCAAGGGCATAGATTTAGCAGGCCATCAACATAAATTATGTCTATTTGCTGACGATATATTAATTTTTATGTCTTCCCCTCATATTTCTGCTCCCAATCTTATAAGAAAACTAGATCACTTTGCCCAAATTTCTGGACTAATTATAAACTCACAAAAATCAACAGCTTAAATGTCTCTTTACCTCTGCAAACACTACAATAAGCTCAAACATCTTTCCCTTCACCTCACATATCTAGGTATTACTCTTACCCCCAATCTATCTGATATCTTCTCTGCTAACTATCCTCCACAACCATGAAAATTTACTAATTTTCTTAAACAATTCTTAAACTTCTTTGCCAATATCATGGATTGGTAAAATAAATGTAATAAAAATGACTGTATTACCTAAAATGTTATATCTCTTTCGTGTATTATCCATTCCTATCCCGGCATACTTCCTTAGGAACCTACAACGTAAAACACAAGCATTCATATGGAGCTCCTTAAAATCTCGCTTACCTACCCACACTCTTTATCTTTCTAAATTTAAAGGAGGATTAGGTTTCACTAATTTTACTGATTATTTCCATGCAGCACAAATAGCACATATTCCTAAATATCACACAAAACACGAGATCCCCCTCTGGGTAGCGATTGAATCAATCGACTGTGATCCGATCTCCATACCAAATCTAATATGGTCTACCTCTTCTGACCATAAAATAATAAAAAATAGGATTACTAAACATACAATTGCTATATGGGATAGATTCAAAGTAATCAAAAGACTACAATCTCTGCATATACCTCTTGTATCGTTTATTAGAAATTCACTTTTCTACCCGGCTCATACATCTCCTAAAACTTTTAAAAAATGGATTTCTGCTGATTTAACACAACTCTATGACCTGATAATGGCCACTTCACTTAAAACATTTCCTGAAATATGTGAAACCCATCAATTTCCAGATTCAGAACTCTTTCGTTATCTACAGGTCAAATTTTTTTTTTATGCCATTTATTCAAGGTAGAGATAATCTATGTGACATAACGCATTTTGAACGTATTTGTAAAAATGACCCCCACTAAAAGGGGCTTGTGTCAATGTTGAATAGTCACCTGAATGCTTTGCCTGATACAAAAACACCCTCTTATGTGGAAAAATGGGAGAATGATCTTGGTTTTCACATGGCCTCATCCAAATGGGATAAAGTCTGGGCCAATACCAAAATATATTCTCATAATGTAGTAGCCTTAGAGGCGAACTATAAAGTACTTATGCGTTGGTATCTGGTCCCTGTTAGGATCGCAAAATATGTTCCACAATACTCTCCACTTTGCTTTTGCGGCTGTGGTGATCTAGGAATGCATTTTCATATCTTTTGGGACTGCCATATAGCAAAAATATATTGGAAAGAAATATTCCTAATGCTCTCTAAATTATTCAAGAAAACTATAATCCCAGATCCGACAATTGCGCTTCTAAATTTAAAGCCTACCCAAATCTCTTATACACAATTTAAACTCCTTCTACAAATTATCACAGCCGTAAAGCAGACCATCTCCAAAGCGTGGAAGTCCTCTTCAATAATGCTTTCTGAAACTACGAATAGAATACATCAGGCCATGATCCTCTCGAAAACAGATGCCATATCCAATGATAACATACCTAAATTTGAGAAAATTTGGAGTCCTTGGGTGACCCACTTTCTTTCTCCTAATTTTGACACTTCTTTACTAAGACCTTGGTAACTATATAACTTTGTTTTGAATAACTGATAAAAAGATACTATGTACATATTGTTACTAAGAAATCCCCGGAAACCTCTACTAATCCAGACTTTTTTTTTTTTTTCTTCTTATCTTTACTTTCCTTTAATTCTTTTCTTTTCTCCTTATTCTATCCTGTCTTCTCCTATTTATTTTTACATAATGAAAAGGTAGTGAAATATTCACTTTTATAATGTTCAATTATAATACAACAATAGATAGTAAGCTCTAATGTCCTATTATAAATAACTGAATCTCGTAGTAATTAATATTATTTCTTTATTACATATCACTCAAAGTTAAAAGTTTAACAACTTTTTCATTTTCTGTTGCTCTTTATTATATAATAGTTAAAATTGATTGTAACGCCTTAGTCTTTCTAAAACATATAGCCTATTTAAGTCTTTCATTGCTTGTAAATTTTTACTTTTCAACAAATATAAATCAGCATAACAAAAGGTATACGAAAGAATTATGACAATTTAACATAGAAGCAGTCAAAAGCTAAGTACATACAGTGTAAATAAGCTTGGTGGGGATATCTGTACAGATAGATGTCAACTTCTTCCCGTATTGGGTCATACATACAAAAAAGAAGTTCCATACAGTATCCGTGCTTCTGTCTCAACTACATGTTCAAACACAAGGATGCTCAAGAGATCGTGCAGATTGGAATAAAAAAGGAGCAGAAATGGGAGGATCAGAAGAAAATATTGAATCATCCCAAGGGTTCCAGATTTTTTCAAAATGGGGAATTTTACCTTCGATTTTTGTGGTTAAATGTTCCATTTTACGCATATCTGTGATAATGGAAAGAGCGTGGTAGAAAGCCAAAGTCTAGGGATGGCTCTTTTTGCTGCCAGAAGTACAAAAGACCCTAGTCTCTGTAGTGATTTAAGAATACCCGGGAAAGGTAGGCGCAAAAGAAAATGTATGGGATTTAATGGAATAGATGTGCCAAAGAGTGATTGCAATAAATTTTGTATCTTGGTCCAATACGCACTTAAGATATGACAGTCCCAAAAAATGTGAAGGTGCGTACCTACGAACTGTCCACACCTCCAGCACAGATCAGAGAGAGAGGAATTTTGGGCATGTAGCAACTCAGGAATTTTGTACCAAAAAAATATTATCTTAATAGCGGTCTCCTTTTGTGCCACACATCTGGAAACTTTAAAAGCCGACTCCCAGATTTTACCCCAATCTAATAATGAAATTGATCTATTTAGCATTTTGGACCATTTTGTCATGTATTTATGTATGGAGTCAGTTAAAGGGGTATTGCCTGGAGTATTTTATATATGGATGAGATTAATTTTGGCTCGTATGGGCCATTTGTACACAGCAATTCAAAATCTGTGGGTTTTTCTAAGGATAATGAGGGGAAGTTGGATTGGAAAAAATGTTTAATTTTTAAGTAAAAGTATTCTGTAGAGTTCAGTAAAACGTGTTTCTCTTTGAGGACTGAGAAAGGTAAAAGCTTACGTGTTACTGAGTGAACCAAATGTCGCAGCTGAAATATACCTGCATGTGTCCACGGAATTGTTCGCAAATAAGATAGTCCGTCCGGGATGTCTGGGTTGAAAAGAATATTCTGGAGAGGGGAGCAAGGTAAGGAAAGATGAAATTTATCTATACATCTTTTCCAGGTTGATAGCGTAAAAAGCATCGGGGAAAGACACAAAGACCTTAGTTGGGTTATGAATTTCTTTGAGGATGGCCATAGCATATAGCACGGATGTACTGGGACAATAATCCCCATTTCAATTTCAGCCCATCTATTTGCAGCTTTTCTTGAGGTCCATGCAGTCAGTACTCTAAGATGAGAGGCATAATAATATTTAATAAAGTCGGGGGCGGCCAACCCACCTTTAGCTCTAGGAGAAAGGACTACCGAATGAGCAATTCTATGGGATGCATTATTCCAAACAAAGTTAAGGCACTTTCTCTGGAGATTTTTCAACTGTGACAGAGGGACTGGAACCAGGAGCGTTTCAAAGAGATACAATAATTTGGGCAGTACCGACATTTTAAGAACGTTAATCCTGTCAAGAAGGGAAATTGGGATGGAAGACAAATGTTGTAGGAGTTTAGCAATTTCTGCGAACAAAGGAGGGAAATTAGCTTGGTAAAGAGAGTGATATGAAGGGGTAAGATGAATTCCTAAATATTTTAGTGAGGTCTGACACCATCTATACCTAAATCTGTTTTGTAAGGAGCTGAGTACATCTGAGGGTATATTGATGAGCAGAGCTTCTGTTTTGGTCTGATTAATACGAAAACCCGATAAGGACCCAAATGTGGAGAGTGTTTCATGTAAGGAAGGTAATGAAATATCGGGATGTGTGATGGTTAGTAAAATGTTGTCTGCAAAAAGAGAGAGTTTGTAGTCCTGATGTCGTAATGGAATTCCCCTGATATTAGGATGGGATCTAATAGCTGCTGCTAAAGGTTCTAGACTTAGTATAAATAATAGGGGCGACAGAGGGCAGCCTTGTCTCGTGCCATTACTGAGAGTGAATTGTTGTGAGATATAGGAGGACAACTGGACTTGAGACGTGGGGAGGGAATATAGGATATGTAGAGCTTGTATAAAGGGGCCTGAGAATCCGAATCAGGTTAAAACTGCGAACATGAAGGGCCAAATTAATCGATCGAAAGTTTTTTGAGCATCTAAGCTCAAGACTATGGTGGGACGTTTGGTTCTAGTTATTAGGTCTATCAAATCTATGGTTCTTCTTGTATTATCTCCAGCATGTCTCGTGGGAACAAATCCTACCTGGTCCCTGTGGATCAGGAACGTTAATAGAGGGGATAATCTATTAGCTAATATCTTGGTAAAAATTTTGTAATCTGAATTCAATAGAGCGATTGGGCGGTAGTTGTCAGGCAGTGCAGGGTCCTTACCTGGCTTAGGAATTACTGTTATGTTTGCATGTAAGAATTGTGAATGCGGGATGGATCCCCTGAAGAAAGAGGAGAATAGGGATTGTAGATAGGGGGATTAAAGTTTGTGCAAAAGTTTTATAATAAATGTAAGAAAGACCGTCAGGGCCCGGAGATTTGTGAATTGGAAGATTTTTAATCACCTCTCCTATTTCCTCCCCAGTAATCGGAGAGTTAAGAGAGGTTATATAATCGGCAGAGATTTTTGGTAGCGGAAGGAAATCTATAAATTTATCAAACTCAGATTGTGAAAATTGAGGAATGCGAGTCAGGACCTAAACAGTTATAAAGCCGACTATAAAAGTCACCAAAGACTTTTGACATAGCTTTCGGACAATATGTGGGGGTGCCATAAGATTGTATCAAATGATCGGAGATCGATAGAAAGGGCCGTGGTTTTAATTTGTTAACCAGCATCCTATGTGGTTTGTTTGCGTAATCGTAAAATTTTTGTTTAGCCCACAACATGGATTTGGAAATTTGGTTCATATCA
Organism: Aquarana catesbeiana; assembly: GCF_042186555.1. Lineage (NCBI taxonomy): Eukaryota > Metazoa > Chordata > Amphibia > Anura > Ranidae > Aquarana > Aquarana catesbeiana. Next base: position 621,356,990 of record NC_133325.1, on the reverse strand, counting down.
AAAGATTTGATCTGATCCCGGATTGAGATGACATTTCTCAATTTTTCCACCGTGGGGGAGGCCAGTAAATTTCCTTCAGCTATCTGCAGTTGAGTAATAAGATCATTTTTGAGTTGTACAGAATCCTTTTTCAGGCGAGAGCCCATAGCTATGCATTCACCTCTAAAAAAGGCTTTATGGGCCTCCCACAGGGTGGAAATCTCCGAAACAGAGCCATCATTAATCTGGAAAAATTCAGTTAGTTTCTGCTGTAATTGGGTTTGCGATAAAGGGTTTTTAAGCAAAGATTCATTGAGGCGCCAGTGGCAGGATTTAGTAAAAGATTTCGTCAATAGGACATTGAGTTCAATAGGTGCATGATCCGACCAGGTAATAGGATTTATTTCAGAAGAGACTACATAGGGAAGTAGAGGACCTGTAATAAGGAAATAATCTAGTCTAGAATAAGACTTGTGAGGGTGAGAATAAAATGTATAATGTTTTTGGGTTGGGCGTTTTATCCTTCAGGAGTCAAAAAGATTATGAGATCTAACTAGTTTGCGAAAGGATGTTGATAATTTCTTGGAGGCAGATTGTGGAGTGGTTTGGAATAAAGTTTTCCTGTCCCTGGTCGGGGACATGCACAGATTGAAGTCGCCTCCTATGATCATAAAAGGCTGGGTGAAGGGTTGTAGTTTCTCAAAAACTTTTGCAAAGAAACCGATTTGTCCTACATTTGGTGCATATATGTTTACCAAGGAAAAGGAGGTAGATAGGTGACTACACTTCAGGAATATGAACCTACCATGAGGGTCTAAGTAGGAAGAGAGAATCTTAATTGGGCATGAGCGTTTAATAAGAATTGCCACTCCCGCTTTTCCAGAGGGATCAGAAGCAGTATATGCTATGGGAAAGTGTCTAGAAGCAAATTTAAAGGAGCCCCCAGATTTAAAATGGGTTTCCTGAACCATAATCACCTCTGCTTTGGATGATTTAAATTCTTTTAAAGCCTGCCACCGTTTGCCTATAGAATTTAATCCTTTTACATTACAGGAATAAACCTTGAGGGCCATATTTGGTCATACAGAAAAGTGCTAATATAGTATAAAAACTGAGATCATATAAATGAGCATCCTTAAAAAAGAACATTTGAAAACAAACATATCTTGCAGTTGGTATATTAATGTGAGCCGGCTCTATATGCGTTTGTGCATTCAAAACATTGTAAGTGTATTTTTAAATTTCTTTTACTAAAAATCCAACCAGGATTATGCTATGTTGCTCTTCCTTTTCTTTTGGGGCATTGTCTGTGAGAACAACTCCTGGTTAGGAGTATAGTATCCCTAACATCCAGGCTCCGTCTATGCGTGGAGGATAGTGGGCTACTTACGGTCTAAGGAGCGACTTAGTGGTGTCTCCATCCCTAGAAAGGCCCCGACCGGGTTAAGGTCGCAAGCTTCCCTAAGCTTGCCGGTTGGTAAGCGCGCATTTTATTCATATCACAGTGGTGCGGTGAAGGATTTACCCAGTCTTACTTCCAATCCTGCCTCAGACGGGGACCCCTGCCTTTGGTTCCTTATCTACCTCACCTCTTGGATGGTTGATCATGGAGTAGAACTGTTATTGATTTATATGATTTGACCATGAACTTTATTATATATTACCTAATTTAATCATTTACTTAATGTATTTATTTAATCACTCATATTTATATTCACCTAATTCACAGCGCTGCTTCCTTTGTTTATTGACTGAAAAAACATGTAAAGGTCAAAAAGGAAAAAAAAAGAAAAAAGACCTGCACATGAAAACTCCAAAAGAGGAAAAAAAAAACAGGGAAAAAATTGAATGGGGAGAGAAAAAACAATAAAAAAGGAAAAAGGAAAAAATAATTTTTGAAAAGCCTGAGAAAAAATTTCAGGCTGCCCAGGCAAAAGCCTTGGGTCATGAGGGGGGGCATGTTAGCCTGCAGGAACTAATGGAGGAGGGGGGAGGTGGGGGGAGGTGGGGAGGTCCTCGTCTCTGTTTTTTTGTAAAAAAGAAAAACAAACAGACAGGAGGAACAAAGGTATTTGGCATATTATTATAAACAAGCAGATAAATCTAAGACAAGCTGGTAAAAGAAAATAGAAGAAATGTTAAAGGTGGAAAACGACCACCAAAAAGGCATCGAATGGAAACTTCAGTAAGAGGTGTGACCTCTCAACAAAGTGACCCAATCACAGTGAGGTCACTGGGATATCCATGGCAAGTATTATCCAGCCATGGAAAAAAGAACAAAAATTGAGAAAAAAAGGAAAGAAAAAAAAAAAGTCACATCAGGTTGGATATCTGTGATTATTGGCTCGTTGTGGGGTGGAGAAGTTCTTCTGGGATCTTCGTTGAACTGGGGTCCAGATTTTGGCTGGCGTGGTGAGTGGTTTGGGGTTCGGAGCTTGGGGTAGAGAATCTTCCTCGGGCAAAGGCGGAAGGCCTAGACTGAGGATAAAAGCTTCACTTTCATAAAGGTCTCTCAGGGAATGTTGAACGCCATCTTTGGAAACGGTTAAGCGGAAGGGGAATCCCCAGCGGTAAGGAACCTGGTGGTTTTGTAGATGAGTAGTGACAGGACGGAAACTGCGCCTTTTGGCCAAAGTAATTGGGGAGAGGTCATTGAATATCTGGATCTTGTGTTGTTTATAGTCAATACGTGACTTGTTACGCGTTGCAAGTGTGAGGGCTTCCTTGCTCTCGTAGAAGTGGAAGCGGATGATAACATCTCTGGGATTAGCATTAGGAGGAGGTTTTGGGGCCAGAGATCTGTGCGCCCTGTCCATACGCCAGTCTATGTCCGGGATGTGTGGGGCTAAAGTAACGAACAGGCCTAAAAGGCAGGGACGTAATTCCTTGTCACTCATCGCCTCAGGGACTCCCCTGATCCTCAGGTTCTGACGTCTTTCATGGTTTTCCAGGTCTTCCTGTTGAAGCTGGAGTTGGGAGACTGTATGTTTCAGGTTGGAGTTGTCCTCTTCGAGAACATGTACATATTGGGTCAGTTCATCGAATTTGTTCTCCAATGTGTTGGTGCGTTCACCTAGCTGGTCAATTTCACCCCGTAACTCATGCGCTATTTTGCCCACCTCCTTAGCGATGCTGTGGGTGAGATCATGTAGTAATGAGTTCAACTTTGTATCTAGAACAGCTACTGTCACTACATCTACGGGGTGGTCGGGTGGGAGAGAGTGCTGAGAAAATTGGGATCTGTTATCATCCTGGGTCATGCCTTCCAGCAGAATATGAGAGTCAGCAGTGTCCGAAGATCCCAGTTGTTCACTGGAGGTTGGGGATCGTTGTTTATATAAAAAGTGCTCCATGTTATTAGGGGTCCGCGACGATGGCGGTGGGATAAAGCCTCTATATATTGCCTTCTGGAAGCCAATCTTCCCCATGTAGTGTTAGGAAGGATCAGATAGCTTGTTATTATATCGCTCCTGTAATTAATAAGGAACCGCTAGCTTTGTAGGAGCATCTATTAAAGAGACGGGGATCAAAGTTCTCCTCTTACATGTCTGCTTCCCTGCACGCCAAACTGGAGGTGGTCACATTAGATATTAGGGAGAGCTGAGAGGATAGTTATGAAGTTTGCAGGTAATTGAAGAATTTGATGTTTGCAGGTAATTAATAGTTGATTAAACTAAAGGGATTAGGTTGGAGGGGTACTAGGAGTACCAAGATGGCCGCCGGCTTCCAGGACTAGGCCGAAGCCGCGGTCTTTCCTAATGGCTGAAGCCGGTCGGGTGGATGCCACTCCTCACAGGCCCGAATCGGATCTTTAGGGCCTGAAGGTAGGGTCTCTGGGGGTCAGATACTGTATAGGGCAGCAGCGGAAAAAGGATCGGGTGTATGCCCTTTTACTCACAGAGTCCAGGGCTGCAGGTGTCCGGATGATAGGCCTATAAATGGCGGCAGGCCGTGAGGGGATCCGGGATGAAGGGAAGAGGTCCAGTTCAGTTATCCTTCACAATGTGGATATCCAGCTCTCCTAGATGGCGTCCCGGACGTCCCGAATGGGGGGTCCCGAGCAAGGCCTTTACTTGTCTCCCGGTCCGTAGCGTAGGAAAGTGGCAGGTTCCGGACGAGCCGTAGGCCCCAATATGGCGGCGGGAGACTTCAGTGCGGGACAGGCAGAAGGCCCAGAGAAGCCTGACTTTGCTGGATTCCAGTCAAGATCCAGCTGGATCTGTAGCGGAGAGGGTTTAGGTTGTTCCCAGCTGTAAATAAGCTTCCCTCAAGGGTAAATGAGGCAGGGATGGCAGTGGATGGAATTTGCCTGGACAGAGCACAGCGTCCACACGTCCTTCCTGTATCTCGTCCAGCCACGCCCCCCCCTTTCATTGCTTGTAACTACAAGAAATACTAAGATCTGATATGTAAATTCAACTAATGCTACCATTTAATGTAATCAATATATTGTTAATTATACTAATGTTTATATTTTCAAAATCAATAAACAAATTTGACAAGAAAAATACAGGAACACAATTAGGAAACAAACATTAAAGAAGTGTCTGAAGTTTCATGTCCAGATTACCAGGTATTATTTTTATAAAAACTGCATATTTTAAGAGATTTAACTTTGAAATATCATTAACATATGAAACCTTAAATTTAGCAAATTGTTAAAACAACTTTATGCTATAGAAATGGACATAGCAATGGAAGTAAAGAACAAAAATCACTTTTACAGTAGTCTTCTTGATTATCTACAGTTGTTATATAAGCTATTACATCACTAAAAAAATGTACAGTACAGTTTTCTTTATTGGGGCATGGCTTTCAAGCCTTTTTAAATATTTGGTGAATATTTTCATTTCTCTACTTAAAGCTAAGTCCAAAACACAAAATGTACAGTATTTGTTTTTACAATCTTTAGTTTAAATCAATATGAAGGGCAGATGATTAATACTCTAAGGGTTAATTAAACTAGATTTGGGCAGGTGGTTGCAATCTGCTTCTTTGTGCATTAGCAATTAGTGATGAACAAACTTCTTTTTTATGCTACGCTACCAAAAATAGTAACTGTAATACACAGGTTTTTTTTCCATGTTGAGTTTGATATAGTTTTTTTTTCTTGTCTTGTTTTGTTTTCTTCAGATAAAAAGAGAACAATTTGACCCAACCCTTTTTGACCTGATCACACATCTAGAAAAGTATCCAGATAAAAAGTATATACAATATAGGGTAAAAGTGTTGTTTACATTTGCATGCATGCTAGAAGTGCATGGTTTAGGGGTATTTAAAACACCTGTCTATCATGTTGGATAGAATATGGGGGTCTGTTCCTGGGTGATGAGTAGGGATGACGAATGCACCCGGATTTTATTTGACACAGGTTCGGTGAACATGACCGAAGTTCAGATCCAGTATCCAAACCCCATTAACCCCATTGACTAATCAATAATGAACATTTTCTGTAGTAATAGGCAAAGGTATTGCCACACAAAGGGCATGGGGAGCTAAGCAGTGGCCTGTAACAATTAAAAAAAAATTACATTTATCATTTAGTGGGGAGAAGGTCTTTTCAGGGTACCTTTGAAACATTGAAAGTGTAAATTGCTCAAACTGCATGCTTGGGGGATGCCTTAAAGCTGTAAGTGGTTTCACAGAACATTTCAATTGTCATGGACAATACCATCATATTGTGGCATCATATAAGCTGCATGCATTATAATTTAGTTTACTTTCATTTTTAAATTGGCTTACATAAAGTAGCAGCAACCCAATACTATATGATTAACTTCCAAATGAAAAAAAAAACCTTTATTAGGTAATTTTTTTCAAAGGCAATGATTGTTTGGTGTGCCGGTTAGACCATTGAATGCTGGAAGTGTCATGGAAAACATAGCTAAAAATATTTTAAAGTGTATACTCAAACTTTATATAGATTGCCAAACAGTATCAAACCTAGTCACATAACATAGCTTGTGATCTTCTTTTCAGTACCACACAGTACTGTGCAGGACCATTGATGGGGAGTACCACCGGGCGGGGGGGCATGGACAGCAGTGGGATCTGTGCGGCAAGACATGAGGACAATAACAGAACAACGCTCAGTGTCTGTGTCTCTCCCTCCAGCAGCTGAAAGCCAGTTTCCCCTCCTCTCCCTCCCACAGGTTTTCAGCTGTTGGCAGGAGAGACACAGACACAGTGCATTGTTCTGTAATTGTCCTCCCATACTGCTGCATCGATCCCTCAACCTGTGCTGCCCACATCTGATTCCCCACTGTGTGCCTGGGCCCCCCTCATCCCTCCTACAGGCTGCTGGTCACAGCCCACCAGTCATACTGTCCCTGATCACTGCAACACTAGTTACAGTGTCCCTGATCACCGCCATACCAGTTGCAGTGTCCCTGATCACCATGACACCAGCTACAGTGTCCCTAATCACCACCACACCAATTACAGTGTTCCTGATCACCACCACCCCAGTTACAGTATCCCATATCACTATCACACTAGCTACAGTGTCCCTGATCACTGCTACTGAAGTCAAAGTGTCTCTGATCACATCCACAGCAGTCACAGTGTTACCATAAAGACATGTGATGCTCTCTAAAGAGCCATCTATATTCGGATCAGTATTCACAGAAAAATTGACAGGCAGGCATTGTATCTCTTCCTCACCATCTGCTTTAAATTCTTTGGACCTTGCACAAGAAACCACATTTACTTGAATGGATCACAATAGGCTATTAAAATGTCTTACACACGTGGCATTTCCATACTTGGGAAGGATATCAGAATGTGTTTTGATGTGTAATTCTAAGTATGCCCATGATATGTGTTAGATATATCTTAAAAATTGAACTCACAGAAGCTGTGGCCCACTCTCAATCCTCTCCTCCAGGCACTCCAGTGAAGAACAGATCTGCAAAAGCCAAAATGCATATTGACCCTGCATCTGTTAGCTTGCTTGAGGTGAGCCATTTGCATGGTACTAATGAGGACTATGGTGCACTGCACAATGCCATAGCTGCTTTTCCTACCTCTAATCAACCAGTTATGGACACTACTCTTAAGGACATGTTAATGTCCCTCTGAAGTTCTCTGCAGCCTGATATACTTTCCCTTATGCAGCAGTTTAACACAGATATTAGTTCTGTTGGGGAAAAATTGGCCCATATTGAAACAAAGATAAGAGAATTTGCTACCACCATGAACAATCTTCTTGACACTCACAATGAGAAAATAGAGCAGCATCTGTGGATCAAAAACAAGCTGTCAGACATCACGGATAGGTCCTGGCTCAACAGTGTAAAAATCAGAAGCATTCCTCGTTAGAAAAGTTTTAAATGTTTATTGTGTGACTATTAAAAAAACCTGAGACTGATTTTTAAGAGGACTTCTGAGCACATGTTGTTTTATTAACTTGCTGTATATTTTGTTTTAACTAACCCCATAGTAAAATATAGAAAGCTTAGTCTTAACCATATATGGTAACAGATTGTATGGGAATGCTGATTAGCAAATAAAGTATGTACCATGATGTACCAGAAGGCTATCAGTGTTTCCACAGCCAATAGAAGCGTTATAGCAGTATTATTGTAAGTATTAGGAGGGGGGCTGTACATCCCTCTGTGTGATTTTAGCTCCACCCTTTGGCTTGTAAGCATTACCCATTTATGTTGACACATCTGAAATAAATTGTCTGCTTTTCAATACATCTGGAATTTGACTGATCATAGGAGAAGAATAATCCTAACATTTTGGTCCTTCAAGCCGGAATCGCGGGTCAGATGGTCCCGACCAAGACCTCAGTGAGTATCAGACCTCAAAGCTCACTGAGAACCAAAGACCCCCCACTCAACGTTAATGGCAAAATAGGGGCTAGTTGGCACTGGGACCCGGGTCCACCATCTGGTTTTGAACCTACGTGATCCAGTCCTCAGGATGTTTGAAAGGTAAGATAATTTAAATTATTTTTAATTCTTTCTAAGAGTCTCTTCTCCTCTTTCTGTTTGATTCTGGTTTTATGAGTTATAAATGAGTTGTAATTGCAGAGATTGGGATTGATTGTATAATATCTTGATAATCCTGGTGCTCAAAGACAGAGGCATTTGGGGACATTGCCTAAGGTAAAAAATAAACGTCACCCGCTGTCCTGGTCAGACAAAAAAAAGATTTGTTGAAAAGTATGCCGAACATCAGAGGTTGATTGCCTGACGTCGTCAGAGGTTGATTGCCCGGCGGTTTAAGTACTGTTTATCTGAATGATCTAGAAAGATCGCAAGGCTAACGTTCTTCTGTGTGTTTAGTTTCTCCTTTCTTATGTTTAGCATTTCTGTTGATGCTGTAACCTCATTGAACAACAGTACTTCAGAGTCAAGTTTTATTTATTTTTTGATTCTCCCTATAGTGTTGGGAGTGCTGATATTTTTACTCTTCTTGTATTCCTATTGTTACCGTGAGCCGAGGATCACTATCCCAGTGTTTTATAGGTTAATGAGAGACCCGACTAACACTGACAATGGGGAATAGTCTCTGTAAAAGAATGTCTTGTGCCTGTTTATGTTGTTGTTGTGTTTCTAATGTGCCGTTAGAATGAGATAAGAAATTTATGCATAGCAAAGAACCTAAATCTGTTTAGTATTGTGCTAAGTGGGAAAGGAAGTTTGGATTCAATGGTAAACTAACTGTGAAAGGGTGTCAGGATTTGGTGGATAAGCTTAAATTGTTAGGACCCAAAGATCAAAAAAGGTATGGGTTGGAAATGGCAGAGCACTGGCTTGAGCATGTTAGAATTAGAGCATAAGGAAGGAGAACAAAAGAAAAAAGGCCAAGCTAAACTTCCCCTAGTGGACAAAGGATGATCTCATTTGTTACACCCACAGACCACCCCCTTATAATGATTCTCCCCCTCAGGTGCAAGCCACTGCCCAGAGTACCACCCTCCCTGTGACATCCACCCCTGTCAAAGGAACTGCCTCTGAACAAAACCCCAACTCCACTTCCCCAATCTCTCCAGACAATAGTACAGTCCTGGAGATGAAAAGATCGATCCTTGAAACCTTAACTGATGCAATAACCCATGCACTAGGTGCCCCAGCAGGTGCCAAGAGACCAAGTAAACCTCCTATTAGGCATAGTGTAGATGATGGTGAGGAATACCCCTTGATAGAAGTCCCAAATCCAAGAGGAGGACAGAATGATGCACTTTGCCAGCCATATCCCTTGACTATGACTGTTTTTTGACCATGGGCTAAAAGTGACATACAAAAGGCTACAGAACACATAAAACATCCAAAATTAGGTCCTGCTGAATTTATTGAAAACATAGAGGGATTACAGAACAGTTATAAGTTGAACGGGGTGGAGGTAGAGAGAGCCCTGAGGAGAGTACTAGGATCAGATTAGGCTTCGGTAAAGGGGGATTGGGACCCTTGCGCCCTAGCAAATGGATAGGGGCGAGGGGATCCATTGTCTCCAGATAGCCCAGACTTAGGAAACAGGTTGGCTGCCTTACTGAACAGATGCCAGCTTAGATGGGTACAACGGACTGATTGGCAAAAAATAAATATGACAGTACGGGAAGACAAGGAGAGTGTCAGTGACTACCTAAATAAACTACAAGAGGTTTTTAAAGTGTCCTCTGGGCTCCTCGAAGCTGAGGATGTGAATAGTACACATCAGCAACAGTTAAAGATAGCTTTTGTTAATGGATTAAAACAGGATCATAAGGATTACATTGTTAAAAACATGGTTACTTACCGAACTGCATCGGTTTTAGAAGTATTTGAAAACGAGGGCAAAAAAGAATGTGAAAGTAAAGGTTTTTGTGCAAGGTGATGAAGGAGATGAGGATGTACACTGCTGAGGCGGAACCAGAGGAGTCTCATGGAGGGAGAGGCAAAGGTGGTTTTAGAGGAAGGAACGAGTCAAGAGGAAGGGGTAGAGTACAATGGAAGAATAAAGGATGGGTAGAAAGAAGTGAATGATGGGTTTGTGAAAAACAGGGGCATTTGGCCAGGGACTGCCCTGACGGGTCAGGCCCCCACAAATCAGATTGACTAGAAACGGTATGTGTGAGCCATTTGGAAAAGATAGGGTATGTTGAAAACTTACCACAGGTGGAGTTAATGGTTGAAAGAAAATGTGTTCAGTTTTTGGTGGACTCCAGGGTCTCTAGGATCTTAATCCACCCTGCAGATGTGTCTCATGTTGACCAATATACAAAATCTATTCTGGTGCAAGGAGTAAGTGGAAAATTGGTGAGGGAATCATTGTCTGAGTATTTAACCATCGAGTAGCCAGAGACAGGGGTCAAGATCACAACCAGAGTGATCTTGTCTACTGTCTGTCCTGTAAATCTCTTGGATAGAGACCTAATGTCAGTCACGCGTGTGTCAGTCAGTACACAAAATAATGGGTTTGCAGTCCAGGTAGGACAGGGACCCATGAACCCAATAGAAGAAACACATTATTACTCCTTAAATGTGTATATGAAAGACAAGGAGACAGTTGATACTGTTGTCAAAATGATTAATTATGCTGAAACCGTGACCGAAGGTAGGACAGTGGATTTACAGGCACCAAATAGGGCTCACTGCACAATGTATTTTAAGAGAACACCAGGGCCTGATAGGTATTACGCCTCCAGATTTTTCTCAAAGAAGGAAGTTACCCTGCAATTAACCAATATTTACTAGAGTGTTTAGGGATTTTGTGCATTGGCATGTTGTTTACCCCCGAGGAACAAGTTCTGTATAGGGAAATCACCCCACATCTATCCCTGGCTAAACCCAAAAGCCGAGATTGGAGGGTTGTGGGAGGGTTTGTGAAGGAATGCCAAGACCTAAGAAATTGGGCTCCTGTGGGCATACCTGACCTATACAAAAGTAAGTCGACAGCTTATTTCTGTCACAAACCCTTAGGACACAAAATCATTACAACACCCTCTGCACACATGTGGGCTGCAGGAACTGAATGATACTTGACACAAGAGGGTCACCTGTTAGATGGGCTCCCAGAGACACTGTGGACTAGAGGTCCAGCAGATGTGGGACTCATGAAAGGAGTCCAACCAGTAATCATCACTCCAAAATCACACCACAGACCCCACCAAAGACAATACCACCTTAAGAAGGAAGCAGAGAAGGGCATAGCCCATGTAGTAGACAAACTTTTACAAACAGGGCTTCCACCCTGTGTACAGGCAGTGGTAGCTGCAGCCGAAGCAGTTAAGGCCTTAGAATCAATAATGCTATATCACCCGTTGACACTCAAGGTACCACATGCAGTGTCTGTTATCCTTTTACAACAAAATATATCACATTTGAGCCCAGTACGACACCTTTCCTGTATGACAATACTCTTGACACAACCTCACTTAACAATAGAGAGGTGTATCCCTTTGTTTCCTTTGGATGATGTGAGGTTTTCCTCCTCCCTCCTCTGGAGTGTTCCGTTGTACCTTTACATCCATCGATCACGTTACTGGCAATAGCTGCCATGTGACCAGACCGACGCTCGGACTCATGGGAAATGTAGGCAGATGACATTGGCTACTGCGCATGCGCCCCGTCCACCTTTCGTCTGCTCCTGACCAGCTGATTTTCATCATACTGATCAGATGGGGGTTTTAAAAGGCAGTCTTACTTCCACAACTTTTATTCCTTTGCTGCGGGACCATTATGGGGAGCTTGCCACTTTTGTGAAAGGTAATAGATCTTACAAATCTTTTTATTACAGCAAGCATCTGTCATTATACTGCCACATATGGCTGTATCGGCTGAACTTTCTTGCTGATAGCTTTTTTGTCATATGTATTGACTTTTAGATCATCTACAATAGCTGGTGTTATCAGAAGGACTTACTGTGGAGGTTCCAAGGTTTAGCCAATATACTGGCGGAACCTCATTTATAGGATGCGTTTTCATTTTCAACTTTATGTCTTTCCGGTAAGCTTCACCCAGTATATTCAATATACTTACTATGTCCCTCAATTTGACATTAACTGATATATTTATAGTGTGTTAATAGCATTCCCCTTACACTATTCTTTTTAAATCTGTTTTATAGTCTTTCTGACTGCATTCATGCGATTTTTTTCACATGCACTGACTGCGCTGTGAATTCCTTTCATGCAACATTGAGCGCCGTGGTTTTGCATATAAATTAGGGTATGTAATTGAGGCTGAGGTCCCTTTTGTTAAATAAAATTAAAAGAGTTTTTTCAATACTTATATGCTAAACTTCTCTTATCAAGCGCCCTCTAATTCCCCTGTAGCCAAATATTGGGCTGAGTGTGACTTCCATTCCCAGTGTTTTGGTGGTGTCCCCCTTGTGTTTTGGAGCCTGCATGGTATGTTCTGGGTGTGGGAGGTGGGAAGATTGGGGGATATGGGTGGGCGGCAATTTGACCGCTCTGCGATGCGATGGTTTGCCTTCAGCTTTACAAGATTATGTTGATCTAATAATGCATTTTTTCTTTGTTATAGTGGTTTTACTCTCTACAGTACATTTACACATTCCCCTGATGAAGCCAATGTTTTGGCGAAACTAGTTGGGAACAAAAGACTACGATCACCTTTCAACATCATTGGTGACGGTCACTTATTTGAACTGTACTTTTGTTTTGTTTTGTGTTTTTGTACCTTTTCATGTAAACATTTTAGCTGTCAAATAAAATAAACTAAATGATTTTATATAAAAAACTGTTCTATTTTATTGGTGGCACCGTAATAATCCCATCATCCCCTTTCCCCCATTCTGAGATCTTTTCAATCGGGATGAGGTGCCGTATCTAGCAGGACACACCACCCACCACCTAACAATACAGAGGTGTACTACAACCCATCCACACTACTACCACTTCCTACTGATGGTCATAAACATGACTGTACTGCTGCCATCGCTGAAAAGGTCACAAAGTGATTTGAAAGATGTACCGTTACCTAACCCTGACATGACACTTTTTGTTGATGGTTCCAGTAAGAAAAATCCAGAGCCCCTCTATTAGAGGCTGGCATAGCACACTGTGTAAGTTGTTTTTAAAAACGAGTCTAGTAAATATCGAATTTCAGCTGTTTTCAGACCGGTCACGTGACTCGCGGCTGCTTTCCAGCTCCGATGGATTGCTTCTGCGGGGCCATGATCTCCCTCTGACGTCAGCCGGGGAGATCACATAACTGCTCGTCTCCTCCACAGAAGCCATCCATCGGAGCTGTAAAGCAGCCACGAGTCACGTGACTGGCCTGAAGACAGCTGAAATTCTGTATTTACAACACTCATTTTTAAAAACAACTTACACAGTGTGCTATGCCAGCCTCTAATAGAGGGGCTGGTAGTAACAAATTTCAGTTTTTATTTTAGAATAATAGCGACGGGGGGGTGGGGCCGGGCTGGAGACAGACAGAGAGGGAGATGACAGGCAGGAAGGAGGTGGATGAGGAGGGAGAGAGGACAGTAGAGAGCAGGCAGCATATGATGGAGGGAGGCACTTTGACAACGGTGATCAGGACGGAGCAGCCCTTGTTATCATGGTCTGTTTAGAGAGGGCAACGATTGAATGCCAGTAATCACTCCTTGCATCTCCACATTAATCTCAGGATCTCATAAAAAGCAAACAGCCATCATTGCGCAACATAGTATAATTTATTCAATCATTAAACAAGTATAGGGAATATTCACTCACAAGTGTGGTGCCTATAGACCAGTACTAAGTCTTTCTAGAAATGCTCTTAGGGCTAGCAAGTGTCGTTCTGTCTCCCGGGATCCTGGGATCGGTCGTATGATCAAAGCCTTGATTTGGTGTGGGTTGGGGCAGGAAGTGACGTTGGCATTACCCAGAAGTCGACGTCACTTCCTGCCTCAACCCGCACCAAATTGAGGCATCGATCCAGGGAGATGGAACAACGCTTGCTAGCCCTAAAAGCATTGCTGGAAAGACTTAGTGCCGGTCTATAGGCACCACACTTGTGAGTGAAAACTCCCTATACTTATTTTAATAAATTATAATATGTTGTGCAATGATAGCTGTTTGCTTTTTATGAGATCCTGAGATTAATGTGGAGATGTGATTACTAGCATTCAATTGGGAGTGGTTAACTCAACATAAACCAAAGGCGTCTTTTTACCTTGTTTCTGGTGAGTGTCCATTTTAGAAGGTGGTGGTGTTTCATGAATTGGTGAAAATTTTCTAATCACAGATGTGGATTTGTGCACGTGACGAATATTGGGACTGTTCTTTGTTTAGAACATGATTTTATTCTTGATTAAGAAGGGTCATTTTCTTTACAATATTGTAGTTCACTAAATATGCACTTTATTTGAATTCATGATGGTGAATCACTGATAAAGATTTGTTTTTGATAGGTGATAAGATAAACATACTATTTAGGGTTAGCACAGTTACACCTTTTTCTGTAACATTGCTTACCCCACACTATTGTTGGGGATCTATAACTGCAGCAGATCTGCTATTTAAATCAAAAGGTAAAGTCACACATTATTATAGATTTATATTTTTTTGTGCCGGTGACACATTTTTTTCACATATCTCAGACTAGAATTCTGATCCTTACTACTGGAACAATTAGTAAAGTCCCAGAAGCATTTTAAAATGTCCTTCTATGCTCCAGGAAATAAAACAGGCAATCTTTTAGCACAGCAAGTTAAAGGCTACCACATTCAAATGCATATCCCCTACCTAACCCATCCAGTTACCAAGGAAACATTGTTGAACCCCAAAGCTACAGCTGATGCTTTTAGCTCCTATTATAGTTCCCTCTATAATCTGAAAGACAAGCCCCTTACCACCCAACCTGACATTTCTGCTATCATATCTTTTCTGAATACTGTAAGGGCCGGTTCACACGGGGGCGACTTGTCAGGCGACCTAGCCGCCTGACAAGTCGCCTCCCGTTCTGTACAATGGAACTGTTCTAATCGGAGCGACGCAAGTCGCTCCGACTTAGAAGAAAGGTTCCTGTACTACTTTGGGGGTGACTTGCATAGACTTCTATACAGAAGTCGTCTTGCAAGTCGCCCCGGCAGTCGTGTGCAGGTCGCCTCATCGAGTCGTGCAAGTCGTGCCGCGTCTAGTGTGAACCGGCACTAAAGCTGCCAAATCTGTCCACCTCGCAACTGGAACAATTACATTTTGCTGTTCTCTAGCTCTCAAGTAGGCAAAGTTATAGACTCCCTCCAGAACAATAAGTCTCCTGGGCCTGACGGCTTTGTAGGCAAATACTACAAGCAGTTCAAGATTGTTCTTGTTGACCATTTAACTTTGCTTTTCAATGCTGCTGCTTTATCCTTTTCTTTCCTGGAAGAGATAATAAAAGTGTTAATAATTACTTTGCCCCAGGTATGGATCCCACTTCCCTTCAAATTTTTCATCCCATTTATTTGCTGACTTGTGATCTAGAGCTAAATGCCAAAGTTGTTCCAAATAGACTAATTGATCTGCTTCCAACTTTAATACACTCAATCAATCGGGATTCACGAAAGGGAGGCAAACACCCATTGCACGGCTAACATTATCCATCATGCTGAGCACCATAGAATGCCTTCTCTGCTTCTATCCTTGGATGCAGAGAAGGCATTTGACAGAGTTCACTGGAAATATCTATTGCTGACTGCCCATAAATTTGGCTTCCAAGGTCATATTTTTTGAGCCATCATAGCTTTTTTTTCTCATCCATCAGCTCAAGATTGTTCCACCATGCTGTCCAAAATATCACAAATAGCACTAGACAGGGCTGGCTCCTCTCTCCTCTTATCTTCAATCTCTTAATGGAACCACTGGAAGAGAGCATTAGATCCTAAACAGATATCACATGTTTTGTTATAGGTTCAAGAGAGCATAAAATAAACGTATTTGCTGACAACATCATTCTCATTTTAACCAATCCTGAATCTTCCCTGGTTGTGGCACAATGTATCTTACTTGCTTTAATCTCTATATCATATTATAAGGTGAATGACTCCCAATATTTTATACTTGATCTAGGTATGCAGCCCTCTACCAAGCATCTCATCAGGAGCAGTTTCCTTATGCCTGGGCCCAGGATATTATAACTTATTTAGAAGTGAAACTAACCAAGTCAATGTCTTCTTTATTTCAAGCTGAATACAAACCTTTTTTTACAAACTTTACAGAAGGATCTTAGTCAACTAACCAAATTTATGCTTTCTTGGTTTGGCTGCAATTTGGCTGCATTTAAAATGTTTAAGCCTTTCTCAACTACTGTATTTTTTCTGGTCATTACCTATTCCAGTAACCCTGTCATACTTTAGGGACCCTCAATCGATCCTTAGCCGATACGTATGGCAGGACAAGGATTTTGCGATGTTCACATGCCAAATTAGATCGATAGGAGGCGCGGGTTTTGTTGACCTCAAAGATTTCTGTATTATTACCTTGTTGGCTCAACTTAAAGCTTGGTTTACATCAGCTCCACTATATTTATGGAAAGAAACTGAGTCAACACAGGTCCTGGGGAAAGATCTTTATTACTGGCCAATTAGTGACACTAAGGTCAAAGTTAAGGACAAGCTGTTTTCCCCTACATTAGCTGCTTCTATTTCAGTCTCTGCCACCACAAGCCCTTCTTTTCAAGCCCTTCTCCACACTTCAAAAATAATATAATCTTCCATCATTGGAATATTATAGATACACTAATATAACACATTGTTTACACCATAACCCATGCCTTCACAATACCATTCATAGGCAAGCATGGAGGTTCCTATCCGTAGATCTTCCTATAAAAGGTATATCTCTATTTATAATTTATTACAAGACAAATCTTCATTTTCCAAATTGGCTCCTTTCTTGAGATGGAAAAAATATATTGGCTCCTCTTTCACTGATTCCCAGTGGTCAGCGGCATTGGGGGCTACCTTTAAAGCCACTCCTTCTGTCAATCTCTGGGAATTATCCAACAAAATTAATCTTTGATGGTATGTCACGCCTTGCAATCTGCACAAAATGAACTCCTCCATCTCTTCACTTTGTTGGAGGGAATGTGGCTCCATAGGTAACTTCTGCCATATTCTATGGGGGTGTACTATGGTGTCACGTTTCTGGATGGCTATCTTTCAATTAGATTCAGAGATCCACAATGTACTTATAACCCCTTCTCCTGAACTGGTCTTATTAAATATTGGTATTGATACTGTCCCCCCTACTCTCAATTGCCATATTATTCATATTTTGCTGGCTGCTAGACTAGTTATAGTTCATCATTGGCAAACTTTTGACCCTCTTACCAAAGCAGAGGTAAATTACTTTGGTACACAATCATGGTACATATGAACATTTGCTAGCTTTTAGCGAGGGATGCCTTTGCTCAGCGATGGGTGTTCGGGATCACTGGTTCACTTGGTATCAATAATTGTATAGCCCAGCTCATTGAAAGTCTTATAAAAGTGCTTGCTTATGTGTTTGATAACTTTGGACTACCTGCATTTATAGGTTATGATGGTTATTTTTACCAATGAATGCATTTTTTTAATCTATATCCATTCCTTATTATTAACCTAATATACTGTATGTGGAATTGAAAATTACAGCTTCTTTTTTTATTATTTGTTTTGTACACTCTTTAGCTGTATCCGTTGTGTAGCGGCACCCTGTATGGGCTGCTGGTAGTTGTAGTCTGTCTGTCAGCCTGCCCAGCCAGGCACACAATCTTCAGTCACTCTCAGACAGAAAACAGTCCATGCACTTTGTTTTTGTATTTTTCTTGAGGGGATTAAACTTGGATGGGGATAGGGTAGTTATGAGATGCCCAATTGATTGAAGAAAATGTTAGAGACTGATTAACTATATACACCTCCTGTATATACAACTTCCTCCAGCACAAACTTGACTCTTGATCTCACTCTCCAGCACTTTACTTGACTCTTGAGCTCACTCTCCAACACTTTACTTGACTCTTGAACTCACTCTCCAGGACCATCTAGCACTGATATGCAGGCCTGACACTGACTCAGTCAGGCCAAAAGCGAATGTCCTTTGCAGGCAGGGACCTCGGGCCCCTATAGTGTAGCAAAAATATTGGTAGTCCCAATGCTAGCTGTCCACATGGCTACTGCTTCCAGTACCACCTCTTCAGGTCCTGCTAGCCCTTCTGGCTGGAGCTGTATCTCTCCACTGCCTGTGCCACCATAGTCCACTCCACTGAATCTGCACCCATTCCAGACTTCAATCACCCAGTCCTCTCAGGCGTGCCCCCTCAGTCCTTCCCAGCTGTGTGTCACTCATCAGCCCTCTTGGCTGTGACCTGTTGTTCCTCCATGGAGACTTTGCCTGGCAGTGCTCCCCCGCTGTCCTCTCCTTGCTCTCGTTCCACCTGTCCAGGACACCTCTGTGTGTCTTGAGAAGGGTTCTGTCCACACCCAAGGTCACCCCCCCAGACTGGGGAGCTCCCTCCCAGCAACGACAGTCAGCACTCCTTCTCCAGCTTTCACCCCAAACAACTCCTCCCCAGCTGGGCTGACCCAGAGTATTTAAGGAGCCCTGCCCCCTGCCAATCCAGGTTGGGGATTGGTCAGGGCTCCTCAGAATACTCCAGGCAGCTCCCCTTCTCCTCTCTTCTGCCTTTCCAGAAAATTCCAGCATGTTCTGGAAAGAAGTAGGAGGTCTTAGTGCTGCCTGTGAGTCACCAGCTCTGCCTTAGTCACTCAACCCTAACCCACAAGAAAAACACACACAGGCTTGGCTGCCAACCAAGCCTGACAATTTACCTATCCTACACAAGAATCCTATTCTCACATCAAGAAACCTAGATACATTTTCTTTTTATTAACCTTTTATTTGTTTAATTGCCAGTACAGCTGCAAAAGGTGAATGCTCTGTTCCCTTGTGTTTGTGTGTGTACAAATGCTGAATACATATATACGGGTACTCTTGCCCAATAAACAGTCGACGCATTTCGCAAATAGCTTCTTCAGGACTGTTTGATTGTGTGGGTACAAAAAAATTTTCTTGAAATAAACAAACTTTGTATTAGAAATTACATAGGTTTTCTTATATAGTTATAATATAACATAGGTGAATACAGCTTACATTTTAATGGCATTCTCTTAATCCATGATAAAACAGTCTGGGGGGTTCAAATTAGCCAGCCCAAGGTAAACATATAGGAGTAGAAGAACTTTTTATTCTATTGTATCTGAATATAAAATATTTTACAATCAATACAGGTATCCTAAAGCCAAAAATGTATTTTATATCTGCATGTAGATAAATTTACTCCAAAAGCATTGGAGATCAATTTTAGGCTAATCCATCACATCCCCTATTTGTAGTTCACTAAAATTTCACTTGACGCACTCCAGGTATATATGAATAATCAGGGCAAAGATAAATGTCCAGTATGCTAGAATAGTTCTATAGAAAAGAGACCAAATTACCATAAGCAAGTATTGATATACTATGTCCCTATGCACATATACATATGCACACACATATACATATACATTTGTGCTCATAAGTTTACATACCCTGGCAGAATTTATGATTTCTTGGCCATTTTTCAGAGATATGAATGATAACACAAAAAGTTTTCTTTCACTCATGGTTAGTGTTTGGCTGAAGCCATTTATTATCAATCAACTGTGTTTACTCTTTTTAAATCATAATCACAACAAAATCTACCCAAATGACCCTGATCAAAAGTTTACATAACCCACTTATTAATACCATGTATTGCCCACTTTAACATCAATGACAGCTTGAAGTCCTTTGTGGTATTTGTGGATGAGGCTCTTTATCTTCTCAGATGGTAAAGCTGCCCATTCCTCTTGACAGAAACTCTCCAGTTCCTGTAAATTCTTGGGTTGTCTTGCATTAACTGCACATTTGAGATCTCCCCAGAGCCCAGAGTGGCTCAATGATATTGAGGTCAGGAGACTGAGATGGCCTCTCCAGAACCTTCACTTTATTCTGCTGTAGCCAATGACAGGTCAACTTGGCCTTGTGTTTGGGATCATTGTCATGTTGGAATGTCCAAGTACGTCCAATGCGCAGCTTCCTGGCTAATGAATGCAAATGTTACGCCAGTATTGTTTGATAACATACTGCATTCATCTTGTCAACAATTTTGACCAAATTTCCTGTGCCTCTGTAGCTCACACATTCCCAAAACATCAGCGATCCAACTCCATACCATTCATTATAGGCCTTGTTGACTCCTCTCCAAATGTAGCATTTATGGTTGTGGCCAAAAAAAGCTAAATTTTGGTCTCATCGCTCCAAATGACTTTGTGCCAGAGGATTTGAGGCTTGTCTCTGTGCTGTTTGGCATATTGTAAGTGGAATACTTTGTGGCATTTGTGTAGTAATAGCTTTCTTCTGGCGACTCGACCATGAAGCCTATCTTTCTTCAAGTGCCTCCTTTTTGTCCATCTTGAAACAGTCACATCACATGTTTTCAGAGAGTCCTGTATTTCACCTGAAGTTATTTGTGGGGTTTTTTTTGCATCCCAAACAATTTTCCTGGTAGTTGTGGCTGAAATTTAAGTTAGTCTGCCTGACCGTGGTTTGGTTTCAACAGAACCCCTCATTTTCCAAATCTTGATTAGAGTTTGATAACTGTTGATTGGCATTCTCAATTCCTTGGATATCTTTTTATATCCCTTTCCTGTTTTATACCATTCAACTACCTTTTCCGGCAGATCCTTTGACAATTCTTTTGCTTTCCCCATGACTCAGAATCCATAAACATCAGTGTAGCACTGGATGAAAGGATGCAAGGGTCTGTCAGGTGTCCAGAAACTCATTGACCTTTTATACACACACACTAATTACAAGCAAACAGATTACAGGTGAGGATGGTCACCTTTAACAGCCATTCAAACCCCTCTGTGTAAACTTGTGTGCATGTTATCAGGCCAAAATCACCAGGGTATGTAAACTTTTGATCAGTGTCATTTGGGTAGTTTCTGTTCTCCTTATGATTTAAAAAGAGTAAACACAGTTGATTGATAATAAATGGCTTCAGCCATGAGTGAAAGAAATGTTTTTGTAATATCATTTATATTCTCTAAAAAATGGCCAGGAAATCATAAATTATGCCAGGATATGTAAACTTATGAGCACAACTGTACATACTGTACATATATGTGCACCCATATACATCAATAAAAAGTTGTTATTGTAAATCCCAGCACTAATATAAGAAACCCACCTGGCTTGCAAGGGTGTAAAGCATCCTTTAGTCTGTGTATCCACCAAGATGTATTCAGCATAGGGGAGACTCTCTCCAAAAAGAAGGGGGGAGAGAAGGAGGCTAAATATAGATAGAAACTGAGGAAACACACCATTACGCATCAGCATAACACCATATATCAAAACTCAACAATATATAACCTAAATGGAATAAACATCTCACCCCTCAAAAGCTGGAGTATACAGGTAGTCTGGTATAGCATGCTAAGGAGCCTGGGACATGATGGTACAGCCTCCTGTAAAACAAAATTACTATTCAATGGTGTACTTAGAACATACCGCTAACCACACCCCCCACCTATTCAATCTATTTACCTGGGGAGTAAACTCTTAGCATGTGGAGAGCCATCCACTCTCCAGGCTGGGCACTAAATAACCCCACTGCGCCTATCAGCTGTGCCAGTGAATGGCGCCGGCTGATGATGTCCCCAAAGCAAGGGACGCAATGACGCAGTATGCGTTCCAAGAGATGGCACAGGTGCACTGTCGTGCGCCGCTGACTGAAAATGCTGGCTCGGTCCTAAGGCCTCCCTAGTTGGCAGCAGCTCAGGGCGTGCGTTCACATCCCGCTAACAAGCAATTGTCCACACAATGATGCAACATATGTGGACAGGTGGAAAAGGAGAAACAGTCAACCACTGGTACACACTCCAAGATGGAATAGGAGTGTGTGGAACACATGTGCCCGCCCCAACAGATGCATCAGGGACCAAGAGAAGCCAAGGACAAATCTTTTTACATAGAGAAAAAACAACATATATGTAGCACCCTCTAGTGTGCTAGAAGTGGTAATGGTTAGGTTTTTTGTTAGTGTAGGTACATGTGGAGGTGTCCTGGATAGGAGACATGGGAGCAAGGAGAGGACAGCAGGAGAGAGCACTGCCAAGCAAGTCTTCAATGAGGAACAACAGGTCGCAGCCAAGAGTGCTGGTGAGTGACACACAGTCAGAAGGACTGGGAGGCACGCCTAAAAGTACTGGGAGATTGCAGTCTGGGATGAGTGCAGAGCCAGTGAAGTGGACTATGGTGGCATTGGCCTTGGAGAGATGCAGCTGCAGCAGAAGGGCTGGCAGGGCCTGAAGATGTAGTACTGGGTTCAGTAGCCACATGGACAGGTAGCACTGGGGCTGCCTACCTTTTGCTACACCATAGGGGCCCGCGGTCCCTGCCTGTAAAGGACATTTGCTTTGCAACTGGTTGAGCCAGTTTCAGGCCTATCTATCATGCTAGCTGGGCCTGAAGAGTGAGATCAAGAGTTAAGTAAAGTGCTGGAGAGTACGATCAAGAATTGTGCTGGAGCTGGAAGTAAAAAGGTTGTATATAGTTTGGTCTCATATACCTTTTTCTGCAATCAGTTGGGCACCTCATGAGTATCCTATCCCCATCCAAGTTAAATCCCCTGAATAAGAATACAAAAACAGGGGGCGCAGGCTCCGGCAGACAGCGGGATTAGAAAGGCTCCCACAGGGCTATACTGCCACTTTTTCTCACTCAATACCTCTCGCAGCCCCGTGGGACTACAAGGTGCATGTCGTCTGCCAAGAAATCCAAATGGAAAAGCAAGCCATAACAATCCCTCACCATCTATCTACTGCGGCTTCAGAGCAGGCCAGAATGGCCAAAGATGGAGCCCAGACCCAGCGTGGCTCAGAGTCTCCAACTTCTTCTCCTACTGCCTCCAGCCAGCAATCAGAGAACCGTGAGTACTCCACCCAGCTCACTAAAGCTGATCTGGAAGATATCCTGTCAGCAATGTATGAAAGATTGGCTGAGAAGTTCCAGACTGAGTCACACAAAACTACTAGCATGCTGACAGGAAATCACAGCATTGGGCACCCGCACAGATCTGTTAGAAACAAAGCTTGATGAGCTGACCCTTGCTCATACAGATCTCCGCAAGGATTTTGAATCCCTAGCAGAAAGCTATTCATTCATGCAAACCCAAGCTGAGGACTTGGAGTCGGTCACAGATCTAGTGTCAGCCACTACCAGGTTGTTCCATTCCCTTTTTCCAGATGCCACCACTAAAGCCTTTTCATGTGATAGACTGCACAGGGCTCTGCTCCCGAAACCTCATGTGGATAAACCCCCAGGTGATGTGTGATTAGAAACACTAATCATATTGAATTGGATGGTGTCAAAATCCAGATCTACCCCGACATTTCCCAAGCTACTCTAGACTGCAGACGCAAGATGAAGTCACATCGGTTCTTCAAGTGGCCCATATAGGATATCGCTGGGGTTTCCCTTTTAAGCTCGCAGTGCCACACAATGGTACCACATACACAGTCTATAACACAATGTGAAGTAAAAAATGGGGTGTCAGTGCCAACTCCAGTATTCAGATATATCTGATTCTGCACCAAAATTAGTGTTAAACTAATAAACCATCAAAAAGTGAAAAAAGGGCGCAATAATAATACTAATGTTAAACTAATGATTAAATATCACTATATAAAATGGTACAAAGTGTACAAGCAATATTTTCTTAAATCAATAAAAACTCCATATGAATTGCAAAATATAGTGAATAAAAAAAAATATTCTGTGTATCCTCCAATCACCGTGACTTACTAAAGTGCAAAATTGCTTCACCCGAAGTGCTAAATCAAAACGCTCACCAAATAGCATCGGCCACCAAGTGACCACCAGGCATATAGTAGTATAAGGAATCCTCAAATCTCCAAAGTATCCTCCCAGGAATCACACAGCATGAGGCATCTGTGGTTAAATAGACAAATTCCCAATCCAAACGATCATGACACATATATGTGTATATTCCTTTATGATAAGCTCATACCCAGATCATCTGAAAAAATGGCTCCTTTGTACAGAGCCACAGAAGGCGTGGACAGTGTAATAAAGTTTTTTTAATAGTTTAAAATACAGCACTTACATATCCATATGATCAGTGTAAGATACAGCAGGAATTAAAGATGCAGCTTAAAAAGGAGAGCAGAAGCCGGTCTGTCACTGCTGAATTGCTTTGCGGTGCTCGGTGTGCGTCAGCTGTAAGGCGGAAGTAGAGGACTCGAGGGTATGCGCGTAGAGCCTCACTTTCAATGCATTTCATGCTAGAGCATGAGTCATCAGCGCCATTTTACTGGAGCCTATATACTGCTGTGTTTACTCTCATTGGTCAAAAATTGAGCAGATAGCAAAATGTAAAAATGGTTGTGAAAATTGTTTCCAAATTTCAAAAAAACCTTCTGCTTACCCTCTGAGCTGCACCCTTACAAAACCAATACATGAATAGTCCAATACCTTAAAATTATTTTTTTACCAGTATATTAATAAATAATCAAATACCTTAAAATTAGTTTTTATATATAAACCATAAGCCTACAGCCGGGGACCCAGCCGTTGCAACATCGCTTACACATATGTATATACACAATCATTAAACACCTAAAAAGACCCTCATGTTAATATACTCAGGTAGGTAACCATATAGGCATATACGAAAGAGATAGTAAAACTTTTACTAAAATTCTGCGGTATCCTCTCCTAGTGTTGGGGCCGTGCATGACACCATTTAATTAATTATAATGGAAACACTTAAAATCATATCACCGTGAGCTTCATCCCATCAACATATATGTATCGAATTTTAGTTTACTAATTTTGTGGTACCTTCCCCTGTTGGTAGGGCCACCAGTACATTATTCCATTAACCATAATAGAAAAAATTTGACCACATATCAATAGATGTTTTCCCACTCGCACATGTACCAATAATACCAACCGATATGACATCTCAACTGAAAAATTGGTAAAAAATAAAAATGAAAACATAGATAAGAAAGTGATAAAATTTCATTATATTAGGATATAAGGATTTGAGGAAATACCCACCATATCTTGTATTAACAATTAGACCTATATGTCCCTACTAGGAAAACGATACACATCTATATATACACACATTCCCCTAATGGATACTAAATGCTTTTATAATAAAAACATAGTAAATCATATCTAAATCAAAAATCAGTTAAAAAACAGTTAAGGTCTATCTCAATATTCAAGCCTGCAGGCATAAGACACCCTAACTCAAAAATCCATCAGGTTTCAGCTTGTGATACACTAGTTCTCAAGTCATCTCCCCTCCAGGGGGGTAATACTTTATCTATCGCATAAAACTTTAAAAGAGCTGGGTTCTGCTGATGATGGGTAATAAAATGGTTTGAGACGCTGTGTTTCCTAAACCCATTTTTGATATTTGTTACATGTTCATTAATTCTCTTGTATAGACATCTTGTGGTCCTCCCCACATAAATCAGTCCACATGGGCATGTGAGGAGGTACACAACATATCTAGTATTGCATGATATAAATTTATCAATCCTGTATTCCTTTCCATTGGTCCCCATGAACGAATCTGTTTTTCTTTTTATGTCTGCGGTTGTCCTGCACGATTTGCATCTCCCACATCTATAGAAACCAATAGTATCCAAAAAAGTTTCCTTTTGGATCTTAGGGGAATCTACTATCTACTCACACCATGGGCCTTTCTGTACATGAAGGAAGGTTTACTTGGGAGGATTTTGTTTGGTCACCCACATGGCATTGGCGGCATATTTATACCCCCCACTTAGAGCTGGCTGTGGATATGGCCAGTCTCTTTCTGGGGTTACTGCACACCAGCCCTGCGTTATACGTTTGGCTGGGGGTGCCTCAAGATGCTACATTCGGGTAGGTTTATTGTTTTCTCTCTCCTCTTTCCTTTTTTGTTTCATTTTGCTTCCTTTTGGTTTAGGTGTTTATTTCTTTGGTGACCTTGCTTTTTCTTTTCACTTCTTCTTACCTGTAACTCTTTATGCATAAGTCGCTATCACACCTTATCCTTTTTTGGTTACTTTACATTTATTGTAATGTCACTCACTCTTTAACATAGATCTCCCAATATACACACTTATTTATTTATTTACATCATCATTTCTTTTGGAGCTCACTGGGTACATTATTTACTATTCAATCACTATTATCTACCAAATACTATTAAAAACCACACACACACTTAATATAACACTTTGTTCCCATATACGTTTGCTCCTACTACAACACACCTCTGTTCATGGATACACTCTGCCTTATTTTTTCACTCTGCCCGATGTTGCATCTATACTTATGCCGCCTCGGCTCCCGTGGAGAGGCTATGTTCCTGGCCCACCCTACGCCCACCACCCCGCACCACACTTGCTGTCTGAGTTGGTGAGTGTGTTTGTTTAAACCATCTATATACATGAAATGTTCATCTATTTATATATTTTTTACTCCTTTATTTGGACAATATGGTTCATTATATTTTTATATGTTTTTCATAGGAATTTTGTTCGCATCAGCTCCTGATAAGTGGGGAAACTACGAGCTATGTTTTTGATGCCCCACCTACATCTTATATGAAAACCCATATTTATCTGTACCATCTGGTTTTTCTAATTATATTAATTTTTCTTTACTCAGCAAATGCACATTTACCATGTGGACCCACCTGTCGGTATCAGGCATGTTGTTGCTAGTAATACTATGCCTTTTCATTCCAACTTCAGATCATATGCTGCTATACATATATACTTTTTATCATGCTTTTGCTATGTGTACACTTCCTATACATATATGAAATGAATATTTTTTTTACTGTATATGAATTGAATACTCTTTTTATTGTCTGTTATTTATTATAACCAATAAACATTTCATAATGCAATTTAAATATGATTTTTTTACTTCCACTACCCAAGCGCTTCATTTAAAGTCCCAACTTCCCTTTTATATTTCTCACCGTAATTGCACCCTTACATTTCTTTTTGCATTCTTTATAAAGTCTGAATGCTGATGATGATCCTTCAACCTTATATTTTTTGAAGGCCTTCTCCTTTGCTTTTATATGCATTTGTATATGAGAGTTAAGCCAGCCAGGACATTTGTTCGCTCTTTTAAATGTACTACCCAATGGGTTGCATTGGCTAATGCCCTTATTTAATGTGCTCTTAAAGCAAACCCATCTCCCCTCCATATTCTTTGTTCCTAGGATTTTATCCCAGTTTATGCCTTCATGTTTCATGTTTTTATATTTTTGGTTATGGAAGATTCAAGATGAATGTTTTACTATACCTTCCCCAAAAGCACAAAAAGGCTTTCCGCCACTTTAAAAGTTTGGGAGCCGATATCCCGCTATTACAAGAGACCCATTTCTCGGTTTCTAATAATCCTCAGTATTTTGATAAATCCTTCATTTTTATTGCACCACCCATACAACTAAGTCCAATGGAGTAGCTATATTCATACGCAACTCCCTGATATTTGACATTACCCATGTATATAAAGACCCTGAAAGCTAATTTATAATTCTTCAAGGCACGATACAGGACCATGCTACCACCATAGCCTCTGTCTATGCTCCTAACAAAGCCCAGGCGTAATTTTTTCAATGCTTTTTCGACACCTGGGATCGATATCTCTCCCCACATTTGATTGTGGGTGGCAATGTCAATCTTACAGCACACCCAATGCTAGAGAGAAGCAGAGTTACCCCATCAACTAAAGCCTTCCCTAAGTCGGTAGTAGGGATGAGCCGAACACCTCCCTGTTCGGTTCGCACCAGAACATGCGAACAGGAAAAAAGTTCGTGCGAACACCGTTAAAGTCTATGGGACACGAACATGAATAATCAAAAGTGCTAATTTTAAAGGCTTATATGCAAGTTATTGTCATAAAAAGTGTTTGGGGACCTGGGTCCTGCCCCAGGGGACATGATTCAATGCAAAAAAAAGTTTTAAAAATGGCCGTTTTTTCAGGAGCAGTGATTTTAATAATGCTTAAAGTCAAACAATAAAAGTGTAATATCCCTTTAAATTTCGTAGCTGGGGGGTGTCTATAGTATGCCTGTAAAGGGGCGCATGTTTCCCGTGTTTAGAAAAGTCTGACAGCAAAATGACATTTCGAAGGAAAAAAGCCATTTAAAACTACTCGCGGCTATTGCATTGCCAGTCCGACAATACACATAGAAGTTCATTGATAAAAACGGCATGGGAATTCCCCACAGGGGAACCCCGAACCAAAATTAAAAAAAAAATGACGTGGGGGTCCCCCTAAATTCCATACCAGGCCCTTCAGTTCTGGTATGGATATTAAGGGGAACCCCGGCCAAAATTTAAAAAAAGAATGATGTGGGGGTCCCCCTAAATTCCATACCAGACCCTTCAGGTCTGGTACAGATTTTAAGGGGAACCCCGCGCCAAAAAAAGACCCTTATCCGAGCATGCAACCTGGCAGGCCGCAGGAAAAGAGGGGGGGACGAGAGAGCAGCCCCCCCTCCTGAACCGTACCAGGCCACATGCCCTCAACATTGGGAGGGTGCTTTGGGGTAGCCAAGGGCCTCATCCCCACAACCCTGGCTGGTGGTTGTGGGGGTCTGCGGACAGGGGGCTTATCAGAATCTGGAAGCCCCCTTTAACAAGGGGACCCCCAAATCCCGCCCCCCCCTGTGTGAAATGGTAAGGGGGTACAAAAGAAGATGAAGAAGAAGATGAAGAAGAGAAGAAGATGAAGAGAAGTGCGGGAGCCTCCCCCCATGCCATGGGTGCGGAGTGGCCCAAGGAGAAGAAGATAGAAGACGCCGCGGAGGAGATGCTGGACGAGAACGCTGGAGGAAGAACCAGGAGAGCCAGAAGAACCAGAAGAAGAAGAAGATGGAGGAAGAAACCAAAGGAAGATAGAAGATAGAAGATAGAAGATAGAAGAAAGAAGAAGCATTTAAATAAAGGAATTGTCAAAAACTGTCTCTTGTCATTTTTAACATTTTTGACAGTTTTTTAGTGAAATGGTAGGAGTACTTTTTGTACCCCCTTACCATTTCACATGGATGGGGCCGGGATCTGGGGGTCCCCCCGCCCGCAGACTCCCACAACCACCGGCCAGGGTTGTGGGGATGAGGCCCTTGTCCTCATCAACATGGGGACAAGGTGTTTTGGGGGGCTACCCCAAAGCACCCTCCCAATGTTGAGGGCATGTGACCTGGTATGGTTCAGGAGGGGGGGTGCTCTCTTGTCCCCCCCTCTTTTCCTGCGGCCTGCCAGGTTGCGTGCTCGGATAAGGGTCTGGTATGGATTTTTGGGGGGACCCCATGCCGTTTTTTTTTTTTGGCGCGGGGTTCCCCTTAAAATCCATACCAGACCTGAAGGGCCTGGTATGGAATTTAGGGGGACCCCCACGTCATTTTTTTTTAAATTTTGGTTCGGGGTTCCCCTGTGGGGAATTCCCATGCCTTTTTTAACAATGAACTTTTATGTGTATTGTCGGATCGGCAATGCATTAATAGCCGCGAGTAGTTTTAAATGACTTTTTTCCTTTGAAATGTCATTTTGCTGTCAGACTGTTCTAAACACAGGAAACATGCGCCCCTTTACGGGCATACTATAGACACCCCCCAGGTACGAAATTTAAAGGGATATTACACTTTTATTGTTTCACTTTAAGCATTATTAAAATCACTGCTCCCGAAAAAAGGGACGTTTTTAAAACTTTTTTTTGCATTGATCCATGTCCCCTGGGGCAGGACCCAGGTCCCCAAACACTTTTTTATGACAATACCATGAATATAAGCCTTTAAAATTAGCACTTTTGATTTCTCCCACAGGCTTTTAAAGGGTGTTCTGCGGCATTCGAATTTGCCGCGAACACCCCAAATTGTTCGCTATTCGGTGAACTTGCGAACAGCCGATGTTCATGAACATGAGTTTGACTCAAACTCGAAGCTCATCCGTAATTACGAATACATCACACATTGTATGATACGATGCTCCTCTTTGACAGGAAATGGGTAATGGAACTTCCCACTTTGAAAAAATATTTTAACTCCAGATGTTGAAATCACAGATACAGTATGCTCTTAAAGTGCTACCAAGTTTGTCAAGTTTTTGTTTTATTCCTGCTCCATGTCTAATAAGCTTCATTGATCTCTTTGTGTATATTACATCACATTAGGTTCAGGACTAACAGGGTTTCCTCTCAATGACTCTCCTTTTACAAAGAATTTTGTACGCTTTTACCTACTATGTATGTATGCATATTATTTCCCTATTTTTTTTGTATGTCCATTGATCTTCAAATAAAAAACATTTGTAATCACAAATACAAAAACGAAGTTCAAGGACTGGTTTCTGCCTGAGGGGTGAATGAGAACTGTGTGCCTGGCTGGGCAGGGTGATGGAAAGACCACAACACTTAGCAGCCCCTATGGGGGTACCGCTACATTTGGGGGCTTCTTCCGGGTTCATCCATTCACGGGTAACCTGACAGCCATTGCCCCTAGCAACCAGAGTTGACTGAGCAAGGGAACTGTGCTTTGTTCCAGTAATTGAGGGATTGAACCCAGAGGAAGGATTTATGTGCTCTGCCTGTATTCAGAGCTACAGTAACAAGTGCCATTGCTCAAAGCAACCAGCAGGAGCAGTCTGTCGAGTTAGAGCTGTCTGCTTAGCCAGTTGTCCAACAATGGTTGGGGCAGACACCTGTACAAAATCCTGCAGATCAGTGACTACTTTACCATGTGCTATTACCCGTGACAACCACGGCGGGCAACCACGCCCATGGTATACAATCACCATGGTATATCTGCTAATGCTGGACATCTTGAACTTTTGCTCCAAATTCCTGCTTTAAAAAGTAAAGTGTGCCTGGAGATGTCTACTGTTGCCTGGGGTGATCGAGCTAAGCCTTCGGGTGACTGCGGGCTGGAATGTGACATGGGCTACAAACTTTATTGTTGCTATCGGCAACCACCTGAAAAGTCAGCGGTCACTGCCCTCAGTTGCTCGGAAACAGTTGGTGACAAGTGGCATGCCCAGACAAGTCTTGCTAGTTCCAGTCTGCCTGCAAACTTCAGTTCCTCTAACAAGGGATTACAGCAGCATGTCTGGGGAGGGGCCTGCCTATCAGTTTTGCAGATGCCAGCCAGTCTGGAAGCGAAGGGGCAGAGCCATGCCCTAGAGGAGACCCAGGACTCCTTGCTAGTGGACACCACAAGGCTGAGGAGCAAGATGACAGAGTGTGCTTGCGTATTTCCAGCGCTGACCTGGTTGCCTGATCTGCAGGAGCAGACACTGGTGGACACCGGTGTTCGGGTTGGAGCATGGCAAGGGATTCACCCTTGGGATGGTCAAGGGGATGGAGTGCCTGTGCCTGCTATGTCCAGAATGCTGGATAGTGACCACGGTGGTCAGTGCATGGATCCGGTGCGGTCATTGCGGCAAACTGCTCACACGGCTTGCATCCGGCCAGCAGGAGCCACAGCACTATAATGTAGACCTGCAGTCAGGACTGTGTTGTGTGCAGCCGCGGAAGTCCCGGAGGGCCAGAGTGGGCCTAGGATCATCACCGAAAGTTAGGGTGGAGTCTGAGCCTGGTGACTACCCCCAGGAACACCAGTGACATAAGGGAAGAAGAGTCTGTTGTGGCCTGTGGTCTGGTCAGGGACCTGGTGACTGTAAGTACTGCCCAGCAAGAACCTCTAAAAGTCCCTGAATTGCCAGCTGCTTCTATGTCCCTTGCCAGCCCCACCTGGAAGGAGCCAGTGTTGAAGGGAGATGCTCCCTCAGGTAAACCAGAAGGGGAAGACAAGGACACAGCTATCATTTGGGGTTCTCCTAGACTGCTAGTCGAGTTTGGGTACCTAGAGAAGTAGCAGAGTGGTCATCTTACAGCAGCAACTTGGAGGAGGAGTGGGAGATGGGAGGCTCGCAGGTCCTGGAGGTCCAGTCCGTGGAAGATGATCTGCCAGACTTTGCTGAGAGGGGCTGAAGAAGCAGCAGGAACCCCCATCAGCAGCAGACAGCTTTTCTACTGCAGACCTTCCACCACCCAGACCAGAGCAGCTAAATACAGGCAGTGGGTCAAGAGGTCCCCTGACGCTTGTGTCCTGCCATGAAAAGGGAAGCCACAAGAACTGCCAAGATTTTCCAGATTCCAGAGGAAAATCTGGACTCATGTTCCTACTGACACTACGGACATCATGGAGAACTCCCAGGAAGGGTGGGAGGATGACCTAGTGTGGGAGTAAATGCACATCCCCAAGACTTTGCGGGTGCCAAAGTGTGAAGAGACCTGAGTCCACTTTGAGGACATTCAGAAGGAATGGAGGCTGGGGAGAGCAATCTACAAAGATAGAATGGTGGTCATGAAAGCAGGGCGGCCTGCAAGGAGCCACTCTGTCTCCATCAGAGAAGAAGGGGGGCGGTAGGAGACTGCCTGACATGCATTTCTATGCATGAGAGGACTGTTGGAGTGTACAGCTCACCACTGAAATGGTCACATGGACTGCTGGAAGGTTGAAGAATGTGTTCCTTTTTTCCCTGACTCTTTTGCAGAATCATACCGGCCTGCCACTCTGTTCTATGCCCAATGCATGAACATTCCTGTTGCTGGATGCTGGGTGAGGTCTGATTCTTGAATTAACTTTTTAAGGAGCCTGATAGTCCAGGGAGGGGCCCCTCCCACCAGGAACTCCAAAGAGAACTGTTCACTTCTTGTGCTGTGTTTTTTTTCCTCTGTTTGTCTCTGTCAGCAAGCCATAACCCCCTCATGACAGAACAAAAGAAAACAAATGCATTTGAAGTAATGCATATGGTCTTTACATTGTTGTTTCTGTCAGCAGGCCATAAACACCTTCTGGCAGAAAATCTTGTAAAATGTATAGATAGCTGTTAGAATAGGATGTTCTTGTGTTTTGGTCTTCACAGGATCTCTTCGGATGGAACGGCCGTCCATCCATCTCCAGCTGGAGTCAAAAATTCCTGCGGGCAGAGGGTTTCCCTTTAGGGGGAGGTGCTCTGGTCTAATGTACAGTGTTGATGTGACTGTTATTAGTGGCAGAACCTTTGTAGTTAGGTGTATATTATGGTGTATATTTTGTAAATACCAACACAATTGCTATATTTTTGTACGTATTTATTTGTGAATAGCCATGTCCCAGTTTGTTCCCTTTTCCCCTTCCAGAACTGTATTTTTCATGATTTTGGTAAAAATTTCCCAGCTAAGGGACTAGCTGGATATTAGGGGGGGTAGGGTGAGTGTAGCACCCTCTAGTGTGCTAGAAGTGGTAATGGTTAGTTTTTTTGTTAGTGTAGATTTATTCCATGGCTGGCTGGCAGCCAGGCCTGTTTGTTTTGATCTGGGTTGGGAGTGAGTCAGGCAGACCTGGGTGACTCACAGGCAGTATCACCTTGGACCTGGGCTCGGGTGCAGACATGCGGAGGTGTCCTGGACAGGAGGGATGGGAGCAAGGAGAGGACAGCAGGAGAGAGCACTGCCAGGCAAGTCTCCAGAGAGGAACAACAGGCCAATAGGGCTGGTGAGTGACACATAGTCGGGAGGACCAGGAGGCATACCTGAGAGGACTGGGAGATTGCAATGTGGGATGGGTGCAGAGCCAGTGGAAAGGACTGTGGTGGCATAGGCAGTGGAGAGCGGCACCTACAGCCAGGAGGGCTGGCAGGCTGTGAAGATGTGGTACTGGGCTCAGTAGCCACGTGGACAGCTAGCACTGGGATTACCTACATTTTGCTACACCATAGGGGCCCGCGGTCCCTGCCTGTAAAGGGAATCTGCGTTGGGCCTGGCTGAACCAGTATCAGGCCTATCTATCAGTGCTAGCTGGTCCTGAAGAGTGAGATCAAAAGTTAAGTAAAGTGCTGGAGAGTGAGATCAAGAGTTGTGCTGGAGCTGGAAGTAAAGAGGTTGTATATAGTTTGGTCCCATATACTTTTTCTGCAATCAATTGGGCATCTCATGAATATCCTATTCCCATCCAAGTTAAATCCCCTCAATAAAAATACAAAAACAAAGTTCAAGGACTGGTTTTCTGCCTGAGGGTGAACGAGAACTGTGTGCCTGGCTGGACAGGGTGACGGACGGACTACAACACTTAGCAGCCCCTACGGGGGGTACCTCTACATATACAATAATACTTTTCTATATTAATAAGTGTACTACCATCTATTAAATGATGTGTATTTGGATGACAGTGTGGGGGTTACTCCCATATCGTGGAATATCACACGCAAGATATTTGTATTGATGTATATGGGTGCACATGTATGTATGTATGTATATGTGTGTGCATATGTATATGTGCATAGAGACAGAGTATATCAATACTTTCTTATGGCCATTTTATCTCTTTTCTATAGGAAAAGAGATAAAAAATCTGACGGACTTTAGATTGGGAACATGTTTCAAATCTTTACATTGGAACTCCGCCAGACCCAGTTCCTATCGAAAAGTCCACTCGTCTGTATGCTAGTCCGACGGACAAAAAAAACGACGCTAGGGCAGCTATTGGCTACTGGCTATCAACTTCCTTATTTTAGTCCGGTCGTACGTCATCATGTACGAATCCATCGGACTTTGGTATGATCATGTGTAGGCAAGTCCGTTTGTTCGGAAAGTCCATCGGAAGTCCACCGAAAGTCCGTCGGACAGACCGTCGGACCAGTCCGGTCGTGTGTACGCAGCATTATACAAAGTTTGTTTATTTCAAGATAATTTTGTTTGTACCCCCACAATCAAACGGTCCTGAAGAAGCTATTTGTGAAACCATTAGACAAGAGTACCCGTATTTATGTATTCAGCATTTGTACACACATCATTTTCTCTTGTCTATGTTTGAAGTGTAGGGTACACACATATATTGTTGTCGTAGGGAGGTTATTCCTCCCCCTTTCTAGTAGGCCTTGTTTTCAAGGCCTACCTTTTAACATTCATCTGTTTTTATTAATTAGTCTAAATAAATCAAATATTTATTGAAATAATTTTGAATGTGTCTCATGTTAAAGTCCATTGATATTTGTAGGTGTCTCTATATGGGATAGCCTCTTTTCTTCTTTTTGGTTTAGTAGGATGTTGACACGCTCTAGAAAGATTTTGTGTTTTAAAAAAAGAAACATGCTTTCTTTTTTTCTGTTATAAAATGTTGCAAATAAATAATCTTAATCATAAATTTAAGCCAAAATTGATACTGCTCCATTTCTTAGGTGAAAACAACACAAATCAGTATATATTATGTAGTCTGTAGGAAAGTTAAATGCCTCGTATACATGATTGGACTTTCCGACAACAAAACTGTGGATTTTGTTCGAAGGATGTTGGCTCCAACTTGTCTTGCATACACATGGTCACACAAATGTTGGCCAACAATTACGAACATAGTGACGTACAAGAATGCAGTAACGTACAGCACGTACGACGAGCCGAGAAAAATGAAGTTCTATAGCCAGTGCTGCTCTTCTGCTTGATTCTGAGCATGTGTGGCACTTTGTGCATCGGAATTGTCTACACATGATCGGAATTTATGCAAACAGATTTTGTTGTCGAAAAATTTTAGAGCCAGCTCTCAAACTATTTAGTCTGTAGAAAAGTTATATGCCTCATACACATGATTGGACTTTCCAACAACAAAACTGTGGATTTTTGTTCGAAGGATGTTTGCTCCAAATTGTCTTACACATGGTCACACAAATGTTGGCCAACAATTACAAACGTAGTGACGTACAAGACGTACATGATATCTCCATTATGAACGCTAGTTATATCTATAGCTTGTACTTGATTCCAAGCATGCATGGACTTTTGTCCAATGGATTTGTGTAGACATGATCGGAAAGTATGACAACAAACATTTGAGAAAATTTGAGAACTTGCTAGCCAACATTTGTTGGTGGAAAGTCCAACAACAAATTTTCGATGGAGCATACACACGGTCGGACTTTCCACCAACAAGCTCACATCCAACATTTGTTGTCGGAAAATCTGATCGTGTGTACGGGGCAATAGGGCCCACAACTCTGGTATATATTTCTGAAAATCTATCAACCCTGAAGTACTGATGCCCTATATAATTTTTTGAGGCCCGAAAACACCAAGACAGTACAAATAACCCCAAATTACCCTTTTTTGGAAAGTACTAGGAAGTCTAAGGTATTTAGTAGGAGGCAAGGTGAGTTTTTTGAAGTTGTATTTTTTTGTCACTTTTTTTGGAAAATACAAAAAAAATTTTGTTTACAATTTTTTTTTTTTTTTTACATACTGTCACCAGTGCAGTACATCATCATTATAAAACTGCTATGATGGTGATCAGAGACACTGACTGGTGACAGCATGTAAAAAAAAAATAAGAGTAATAATAATAATAATAATAATAGTAATAATAATAATAATAATAATAATAATAATAATAATAATATTTTTTTCTTTTTTTTACATTTTTCTTTTTTTATTAAATGTTTTTCTTTTTTTTAACATATAGGGGCCAGAGCAATACAGTGTTATCATAGTAACACCGTAATACTCTGGGGAGGTCATCAGGATTTTTTTTCACACACTAATGCCCTGTACACACAATTGCACATTCCGGCAACAAAATCCATCGGATATTTTCCAACGGATGTTGGCTCAAACATGACTTGCATACACACGGTCACACAAAGTTGGCTGGAAATTCCGAACATCAAGAATGTGGTGACGTACAACACAGTGAGCCGAGAAAAATGAAGTTCAATAGCCAGTGCTGCTCTTCTGCTTGATTCTGAGCATGCATGGCACTTTGTGCGTTGGAATTGTCTACACACAATTGGAATTTATGTGAAAGGATTTTGTTGTTGGAAAATTTTAGAGCCAGCTCTCAAACTTTGTCTGTTGGAAATTCCGATGGAAAAAGTCCGATGGAGCCCACACACGCTCGGAGTTTCTGACAACAAGCTCCGATCGCACATTTTCCGTCGGAAAGTCCGACCGTGTATACAGGACATAAGATTGCCTAAAACTATGACTTTTACAGTTATATGCAACCATTTTTTTGAATGAAAACTATTCATGCAGCATTCAGTATTGTTATTAGCTGTGATTGCCACAGTTAATCACATGGTACAGATGGGCTGTGATTGGCCTTGTCTGTACCATTTGATCACTGTGACCAATCACAGCGCTCATCACAATAGTACACAGTGAAAGGCATGCACCAAAGACATTCATTGTTTACAATTGCCATGTGATCTGCTGTGATTGGTACAGCGTTCTGTCATTGGCTATGTCTAGTGGACACAGCAGGTGACAGATCATGCCATCATATGACGTTCTCCCAGGATAACTGAGCTCCCGCTCTGCTGTCATATTACAATCGGTTGAGCGGGAAGCAGTTGAATACAATATGTTTTTATCCACAATTGTTTTACATACTCACTAGAGCTTCATCATATGACGGCTTAGAGGGGATCAGGGACTCTGACTGGTGACAGTATGTAATCGTATGTATGTATGTTTTTTACATACTGTGACCAGACCATAGTGACACTGTTCTGCTCTGGGGAGGTATTTAGGATTTTCACTATGATTCCTTATTACAATGATGATAAGCAATAATTTGTATGAATGGCATTCATGCATGTGCCATTGTGTACTATTGTGATAGCTGTGATTGGCTATCACATGGTGCAGGTCTGTTCTGATTGGTCCCTGTGGCATGGGATCATTGTGACCAATCACAAAGATCACAATAGTACACACAACTAATGGCAATGAATGAAAGGCATTGTGTACTATTAACATGTTTGCTGTGATTTGTCACAGCCATCAGATGGCACCCGACCAGCCCAGTACAATAATCTGTCTTCCGCTGTGTCTGGTGGACAAAGCTGATGACAGATTTCACCACTGAGTGGCTTCTATGGTGTTTAACCACTTGCCAACCAGACCTCTTCTGGCACTTTTTGTTTACAGGTTTAAATCAGTATTTTTTGCTAGAAAATTCCTTATAATCACCAAACAGCGTGTGTGTATATATATATATATATATATATATATATATATATATATATATATATATATACACACACTGTTTGGTGATTATAAGGAATTTTCTAGCAAAAAATACTGATTTAAACCTGTAAACAAAAAGTGCCAGAAGAGGTCTGGTTGGCAAGTGGTTAAGAGGCATGCACCTGCTCAGCCATTATTTTGCAATAGGCCAGAGGGAAGTGGTTAAAAAATGCCCTTAAGGTTTTGCAATGCATTTTGGTTGTTCTTTGGGGTCTATTTGTCACTTCTTCATTTAAAAAAAAGGATGTCATTTGAAGACAGTTTAAAATTATTTTTTTTCTTTGTAAATGTCAGTGTTGAAAATCACTTCATCCCCACTGCATTGAGTTTTTAAAAGATTTTTTGTTGTATTCAGTAGGGATGAGCCGAACACCCCCCTGTTGGGTTCGCACCAGAATATGCGAACAGGCAAAAAATTTGTTTGAACATGCGAACACCGTTAAAATCTTATTCACGAACATGAATAATCAAAAGTGCTAATTTTAAAGGCTTATATGCAAGTTATTGTCATAAAAAGTGTTTGGGGACCTAAGTCCTGCCCCAGGGGACATGGATCAATGCAAAAAAAAGTTTTAAAAACGGACGTTTTTTCGGAAGCAGTGATTTTAATAATGCTTAAAGTGAAACAATAAAAGTGTAATATTCCTTTAAATTTTGTACCTGGGGGGTTTCTATAGCATGCCTGTAAAGGGGCGCATGTTTCCCGTGTTTAGAACAGTCTGACAGCAAAATGACATTTCAAAGGAAAAAAAGTAATTTAAAACTACTCGCGGCTATTAATGAAATGCCGGTCCGACAATACACATAAGTTCATTGATAAAAATGGCATGGGAATTCTCCACATGGGAACCCCGAACCAAAATTTAAAAAAAAATGACGTGGGGGTCCCCCTAAATTCCATACCAGGCCCTTAAGGTCTGGTATGGATATTAAGGGGAACCCCAGCCAAAATTTTTAAAAAAATCGTGTGGGGTCCCCCTCAAAATCTATACCAGACCCTTCAGGTCTGGTATGAATTTTAAGGGGAACCCCGCACCAAAATTTAAAAAAATGGCGTGGGGTCCCCCCAAAAATCAATACCAGACCCTTATCTGAGCATGAAACCTGGCAGGCCGCAGGAAAAGAGGGGGGATGAGAGAGCACCCCCCCTCCTGAACCGTACCAGGCCACATGCCCTCAACATTGGGAGGGTGCTTTGGAGTAGCCCCCC
The DNA here is from genome assembly GCF_042186555.1 of Aquarana catesbeiana. Classification (NCBI taxonomy): domain Eukaryota; kingdom Metazoa; phylum Chordata; class Amphibia; order Anura; family Ranidae; genus Aquarana; species Aquarana catesbeiana. The sequence continues at coordinate 621,317,712 of NC_133325.1, read as the reverse complement.
AAGACACCTTGTCCCCATGTTGATGGGGACAAGGGCCTCATCCCCACAACCATTGCCCGGTGGTTGTGACGGTCTGTGGGCAGGGGGCTTAAACAAGGGGACCCCAGATCCCGGCCCTCCCCCCTGTGTGAAATGGTAAGGGGGTACAAAAGTACCCCTACCATTTCACAAAAAACTGTCATAAATGTTAAAAATTACAAGAGACAGTTTTTGACAATTTCTTTATTTAAATGCTTCTTCTTTCTTCTATCTTCTTTCTTCTATCTTCTATCTTCTTTCGGTTTCTTCCTCCATCTTCTTCTTCTTCTGGTTCTTCTGGTTCTTCCTCCTCTTATGCCACTCCCGTAACGGGTGACCCCACCCCCCTCTGACGTCACGGGGAATGCCACAGGGAAGTCCCTGTCAAATCCCAGTGCATCAGAGGGGGCGGGGTCACCGGGTGGCCCCGCCCTCCATTATTTAAGAACCGTCAGAAGATGAGAAGCATCACACAGCAGGAGCCTCCCAACATGGTGGATGCGGAGCAGCCTGAGAAGAAGAAGGGAAAAAGACGCCGCAGAGGAAGATGCCGGACGAGAACATCGGAGGAAGAACCAGAAGAACCAAAAGAACCAGAAGAAGAAGATGTTGGAAGAAACTGAAGGAAGATAGAAGAAAGAAGAAAGAAGAAGCATTTAAATAAAGGAATTGTCAAAAACTGTCTCTTATCATTTTTAACATTTTTGACAGTTTTTTTGTGAAATGGTAGGACAGGGGGGAGGGCCGGGATCTGGGGGTCCCCTTGTTAAAGGGGGCTTCCAGATTCCGATAAGCCCCCCGCCCGCAGACCCCCACAACCACCGGCCAAGGGTTGTGGGGACAAGGTGTTTTGGGGGCTACCCCACAGCACCCTCCCAATGTTGAGGGCATGTGGCCTGGTACGGTTCAGAAGGGGGGGCGCTCTCTCGTTCCCCCTCTTTTCCTGCGGCCTGCCAGGTTGCGTGCTTGGATAAGGGTCTGGTATGGATTTTTGGGGGGACCCATGCCATTTTTTTTTTAATTTTGGCGCGTGGTTCCCCTTAAAATCCATACCAGACCTGAAGAGTCTGGTATAGATTTTGAGGGGGACCCCACGCCATTTAAAAAAAAAAATTTGGCCAGGGTTCCCCTTAATATCCATACCAGACCTGAGGAGCCTGGTATGGAATTTAGGGGGAACCCCCACGTCATTTTTTTTTTTTTTTTTAATTTTGGTTCGGGGTTCCCCTGTGGGGAATTCCCATGCCGTTTTTATCAATGAACTTTTATGTGTATTGTCGGACCAGCAATTCATTAATAGCCGCGAGTAGTTTTAAATGACTTTTTTTCCTTTGAAATGTCATTTTGCTGTCAGACTGTTATAAACACGGGAAACATGCGTCCCCTTACAGGCATACTATAGACACCCCCCAGGTACGAAATTTAACCCTTTCATGACTAAGCCTATTTTTGACATTTGGTGTTTACAAGTTAAAATCCGTATTTTTTGCTAGAAAATTACTTAGAGCCCCAAAAATTATATATATATTTTTTAGCAGAGAATCTAGAGAATAAAATGGTGATTGTTGCAATATTTTATATCACACGGTATTTGTGCAGCGGTGTTTTAAACACAACTTTTTGGGAAAAGGGACACTTTCATGAATTAAAAAAAAAAAACAAACAGTAAAGTTAGCCCAATTTTTTTGTATAATGTGAAAGATGATGTTGCGCCGAGTAAATAGATACCAAACATGTCACGCTTTATAATTGCACGCACTCGTGGAATGGCGACAAACTACGGTACCTAAAAATATCCATAGGCGACGCTTTACATTTTTTTTACGGTTACCAGGTTAGAGTTACAGAGGAGGTCTAGTGCTAGAATTATTGCTCTTGCTCTGACGATAGCGGCGATACCTCACATGTGTGATTTGAACACTGTTTACATATGTGTGCGCGACTTCCGTATGCGTTTTCTTTGCTGGGCGAGCTCGCGGGGAAGAGGGCACTTTAAAAAATGTTTTTTTCTTATTTATTTTATTTATTTTTATATTTAGAAATTGTGTATAAAAAAAAATTTTTTTGATCACTTTTATTGCTGTCACAAGGAATGTAAACATTCCTTGTGACAGTAATAGGTGGTAACAGGTACTCATTATGGTGGGATCGGGGGTCTAAAAGACCACAAATCCCTCCTTTGCACTTCAAAGTATTCAGATCGCCATTTTCGGTGATTCTGAATACTGTATATTTTTTGAAAACCGGCAGCCGAGTAAACGGGAAGTGACGTCATGACGTCTGTACCGTGTTTACAATTAGGAGGCTGGAACAATGCCACTTATGGCTTCATTCCAGTGTGTCCCTAGCCACTGGAGGTGGTGGATTGGTAATCGGGCCTCCAGTCGGAACGGGAGGCCCGGTAAGAGCGACGGGAGGAGCCAGGAGGGGGGACGTCCCCTTCCACTCCTCTGGTATAACAGCTGAGCAGCTTTTAGCCGCATTGGTTGTTATACCTGCAAAGCCGATCGCTGGCTGTAAAAAACAGTACCAGGATGATGCCTGCAGCTGCGGGCATCATCCTGATATAACCACGGAAAGCCGAGTATGCACATCTGCGTACGCTCAGCGGGAAGGGGTTAAAGGAATATTACACTTTTATTGTTTCACTTTAAGCATTATTAAAATCACTGCTCCCAAAAAAATGGCCGTTTTTAAAACTTTTTTTGCATTGATCCATGTCCCCTAGGGCAGGACCCAGGTCCCCAAACACTTTTTATGACAATACCATGCATATAAACCTTTAAAATTAGCACTTTTGATTTCTCCCATAGACTTTTAAAGGGTGTTCCGTGGCTTTCGAATTTGCCGCGAACACCCCAAATTGTTCACTGTTTGGCGAACTGGCGAACAGCCGATGTTCGAGTCAAACATGAATTTGACTCGAACTTGAAGCTCATCCCTATTCCCCAGGGTAGTGCCCCATTATCATGCTATTTTTGACACCCCCTTGCCTATTAGCCCAGAAAACAGGCATTTTGTAAATTTAACAGGTTTGGCTCCCAATAATTATAACAGGGTTTGGGCCCAGCATCTGAACTTTTCGGAAGTTTGCTGAAACGTGCTAAAACTGAATCCATGGCACTGTAAATGCCAGCCAGAAGCTGTGAGGTTTTTTTAGCCATTGCTTTTATATAATTTCTGGTTTAAGTAACACTATGTTTCAATATGTTATTTAAAACAAACTTAGATGTTGCCAAATTGTTGTTATTTTTGCCTAAATGCTCTTCTGCATAATCAACACTATGCCAGCCCCTCTATTAGAGGCTGGCATAGCACTCTGTGTCACTAGTTTTACAAAATGTGCGCTGTAAAGACCTAATATAAGCTGTCTTCAGACCGGTGACATGACTCATGGCCGATTTCCAGCTCTGATGAATGGCTTCTGAGGGAGTGGCTGTGATCTCCCTCTGATGTCAGCCGGGAGATCACGTGACCGCTCGTCTCCTCCACAGAAGCCACCCATCAGAGCTGGAAAGCGGCCGTGAGTCATGTGACCGGCCTGAAGACAGCTGATATCAGGTATTTAGAGTGCTTGTTTTGTAAAACGAATGACCTAGTGTGCTATGCCAGGCTCTAATAAAGAGGCTGGCAGTGAAAATTTTAGGAATTTAAGTTACAAGCAATAACGGCGGGGGGGAGGGGAAGCCAGAGACAGACACAGAGGCAGATGACAAGGAGGAAGGGGGAGGTGAAGGGGAAATAGGAGAGCAGAGGGGACATCGTATGACAGAGGAATGCACTTATACCACTATGATCAGGGAGGAGCTACCCTGGTTATCATGGTCTATTTAGAGAGGCCATATAGGAAGTGCAATATTCAGGGATTTTTTTTACAGTTTAGAGGGGGGGAAAATTACACAACACAAGCGCTGTGCTGTGTAATCTATTTTAAGGGACCATAATCTAATTTTTTTTGGGGGGGGTTAACAAACACTTTAATAGTAGGTTTATTTTAACAGTGAGAGACAGAACAACAACAAAAATATGCAGAAAAAGGCATTTCAAAAAAGTTATAAATTGATTTGAAATTTAATGAGTGACATAGGTATTTGATCCCCTATCAATCAGCATGATTTCTGGCTCCCAGGTGTCTTCTATACAGGTAACAAACTGAGATTAGAAGCACTCTCTTAAAGGGAGTGCTCCTAATCGCAGCTTGTTACCTGTATAAAAGACACCTGACACAAGCAATCAATCAGATTCCAATATCTCCACCTTGGACAAGACCAAAGAGCTGTCCAAGGATGTCAGGGACAATGATTGTAGACCGGGACAATGATTGTAGACCTACACAAGGCTGGAATGGGCTACAAGACCACATAATAAAAGATTCCTCCCCCCCAAAAAAATATATACCACCAGCCGACGCTGCTCAGCAGTCTATATGTAGAAACCCTGTAGAAGAGAAAGGGTCCTCCTCTGCAGATGCTGGTAGGGGACATGCTTTTCTACTCAAAATGTGGCTCCTCTCTATAGAAGACAAGCTGTAAGTCCTGAAACACATTTTGTTTTAATGAATCTGAAATATATTTAGCTGATTTTAACTAATTATAATGTTTATAGGTGTTTTTTTGGGGGTATTGAAAATGAACATAGCTGAAGAGGTGCATGCGCGGAGTCTAGCAGGGCAGACATGCATTGTTAGAGCTCCACACCGCTGAGGAGAGAAGAGAAGGACAAAGCGGAGCCTGCAGGCTCAAAAGGTATCCATTTGAACCTTTTTGCCCCAGGGAACAAACTGTGAATGTTTGGGCAGGAAAAATGGTACTGGGAGGAAGCCGTGGCAGAAATAAAAATCACCTCACAAAGAGCTCACAGGCACTCACTGCAACTAAAGCAGCTCCAGTCACCTCATAATATACAGCATCAGGGCGCTCTCACAGACAGAAAATGTCACAGCAAGACTCTCCATTTGAGTCAGATACAGAACAAATCCTCTCACAAACTTCTCCACAAGCCTCCTCAGCATCCCCAGTAATATTATTACAATTTGAAAAGATGCTTCATAAGGCTTTGAAACAAACCTCAGACCAAATAACAAACAGCCTAACCAAAGAAATAAGAGAGCTGGGAAACCGCACCGCAGCCTTAGAAATAAAAATGGATGAAATTGAAATTACAACCCAAGAAAATATAACAGAATTGGAACAATTAAAAGAAGAGAATTTAATACTTCAAACTAAGCTCGAAGATTACGAAAATAGAGCCAGACGTTCAAACTTGCGCATAAGGGGAATACCTGAAACTGTGACAGACCTGCAATCTACTATTACTGCTCTATTACAAGAACTAAAGCCAGATATCCCTATTGAACGTTTAGAACTGGACAGAGTACACAGAGCCCTCACAGCCAAAAAGAAAGATGGACCCCCACGTGATATAATCACAAAATTTCATTATTACAGAACGAAAGAACAAATACTAATTGCTGCAAGAGAAAAAAAGGAACTTAATTTTCAAGGACACAATTATCAAATATTTGCTGACCTATCCCAACTTACTATTACTAAAAGACGATCCATGAAACCCCAACTAATGGAACTGCAACGCCACAACATTATGTATCAATGGGGTTTCCCCTTTTCAGTCAGATTTAACTACCAAGGTACAATTTACAGAAGCAGATCAGCAGATGAACTACAACAAACCCTTTTAAAATTAAATCTGACAGAACCCACAAGCAGCAACTCTCCCACACGCAGAAGAATGGCATCATCTTCACCTTCAGGCAGCACCCAGAAAATATCAGAACAAAATGGGAATCATCATTCTCACAAAAGAGGCCGTTATGTCACATCATCCATGGACCAAGAAGATTCAATGGACTGACATTCTATTTCCTGATATCTCTTCATTTATTATACTAAGAGATGGTTCTCTATAAAAAACCTGTATTTATAACTGAATGTAACTGCATTCTGATAGTCACACACTGTGTGGGATCATGTTACATTCCAGTTATATTTCTTATTACTTCTGATTCATATAGCCTTAGAATATATAAGTGAAACAAGGAAATTCTTGTTCAGTTATATATTTTCAGGTAATAACAATAGATTTATTACTTTTTAGGACAAATATGTTCAATAATCCAGAAGTAATGGAAGCTTTTTCTTTCTTTTCTTAAAACAAATATATTATTACCTAACTAGTTCCTAGAACTATGTTTTTGTTTATTCTAATCTGAAGCAATACAACCTCAATTTTATGAGTTAACATATCTAAACAGTTACATATGAATAAAATATGTAATTGTTTACTCTAAAAGGGTTAAAATCCCAAAATAATGCAAACCATCGTCATCAATACCAAAGTTATTAACAGTACCTTTCTAACTGAATTATTTAGCCTAGGGAAAAACTAACCATATACAACCACCCTGGAATAAATAATTTCAACAAAAACTATATTCTGCACTCCAATTAATGAATCATCATTTTGATGTCTTTTGACATAGCACTTTTCTCCTGTAAGCGGAAGATCCGTGTACCCCCATTAGCCCTCCTCATTCTCCCAACCATATTATGTGGGAGTGTGACGAAGGCACTTATTCCCCTGAGAGAGATATTTATTCTCTTTCACGGGTAAATTGTGATTACTTGCAAAAAATAATTTATACAATGTATCATCTAATCTCGTATGTTTTTTGTTTACTCTTTACTCCAGAATTCACTGGTTTCTTTCCTATCTTTTCATCTCTTAAGTCCACACAGGTTGATCTGCGCAGTCAGCTCTGCATAACAAAAAGTAAGTCAAAACTATTTGATCTGTTACCATGGCACCACTGAATATACTTTCCCTGAATGTTCAGGGAATAAATGTCCCTCAAAAAAGGACCAAAGCCTTCCGTACTTTCCATAACAAGAAGGCTCACATAGTATGCCTCCAAGAAACACACTTCACCAAAGATTCTACTCCAAAATATATTTCTCCTTTTTATCAACAAATTTACACGGCTTCTGCCTGTACCAAACAAAGGGGTACTCTAATTGCATTTCACCGATCCACACCATTCACCTTATCATCAGAAATTAAAGACCCAGAAGGTAGATACCTGATACTCATGGGTTATATAATGGATACAGCAATCACGGTGATTTCCTACTATGCTCCTAACAAACAACCTACACCATTCCTCTCACATACATTACAAGTGATTAATACACACAAAATAGGAACAGTGATAATGTGCGGGGATTCGAACCAGGTCCTCCTCCCATTTCTAGATAAATCACCTTTTACACCATCTAAAATAACCTCTAGATTACCTTTTCCTCAACTTCTTTCCAAATACAATCTGGTAGATTTGTGGAGAGAAAGTAACCCAATGAAAAAGAAATTCACTTATTTCTCGCACCCTCATCAAACCTTCACCAGAATAGATCATATTTTTCTAACAATAGGAATGATAGCAGAAATTATTGCATCAGATATAATTCCGATTCCGTGGTCTGACCATAATGCAGTATACACTACTATAGCCTCAGCCATACCAAAAGCGCATGACCCAACGTGGTACTTACCGACATTATGCTCAAACACCCACTACATCAGATGGCCATTGAACAAGCTTTAAAGGAATACATAACAATTAATAATACAACAGACATCTCCCCAATAACACTGTGGGAAGCTCATAAGCCTGTCTTGCGTGGTACAATACAAAGACAAATGGCACTATTTAAACGGGAACGCAAAAATCTAGCAAAAAAACTAGAACTCAATTTTAATGCAGCCTACATATCATTCCAAGATAATCCATCTCAGAGTACAAAATCTCATCTGGAAAAATCTAGATTGGAATACGATCTATTTCTCACTGAGTCAGTTGATAAATCCCTCAAACGCTCCAAACACAATTTCTACATGAATGCAAACAAACCAGACACATATTTGGCACAGGCATTAAATTCAACTAACAAATCTTTCAAACCAATACGTTTGTAATTATCAAAAAATGTTTATACTTGTAATCCAGTTAAAATAGTCCATAAATTTCACTCACACTTCGCAACTTTATACAAGACAAACAATGAATTTAATCCTACAGAGGCTGAATCCTTCTTCTCAAAAATAACCTTACCTGAGTTATCTCAGAATCAAAAAAGCAGTTTGGATGAGCCTTTAACTATAGATGAAGTTGCCAACGCCGTAAAAGACCTAAAACTTAACAAAAGACCAGGCCCGGACGGCTACTCGGCTTTATACTATAAAACATTCTCAGAAATACTCTCTCCCATTCTCACTGAAACTTTTAACAAACTCCTAGAAGGACATTCTTTTCGGCAAGAAACATTAATGGCAATTGTTTGTATGATCCCAAAACCCCTTTCTGATGATACTTCTTGTGTGAATTATCGGCCTATCTCTCTGTTAAACCTTGATATTAAATTATTAGCAAAAATAATAGCAAAACGCCTCAATAGCATTATAGGAAAATTAATACATAGAGATCAAGTAGGCTTCATGCCAAATAGACAGGCAGGCGATAATATACGCAGGGCAGTGTTATTGGCACATATTGCTAAAAAACAGAAAATCCCTTTATGTTTTCTATCTCTCGATATTAAGAAGGCATTTGATACAGTATCCTGGCAATATATGCAATATTCATTACAAAAATGGGGTTTTGGACCCCACTTTTTAACATGGATCAAAGCATTATATAATAAACCCAAAGCCTATATAAAATATGCTGGATACAAATCTGATGCCTTTAATATCGAAAGAGGTACCCGACAGGGTTGCCCATTATCTCCCTTATTATTTGCCCTTATACTCGAACCCATGGCCCAATACATCAGAACAAACCAAACTATAACTGGCATTGAAGTAGGAGGTATTACACACAAATTATGTATATTTGCAGACGATATATTACTTTTTCTATCATCACCACAGGTCTCTGGTCCTAACTTAATACCAGCTCTTGATGGATTTGCAGCCGTATCCGGCCTTATGATTAATCCTAAGAAATGCCTAATGCTTAATATTTCGCTCACAAACATGGAATTGATCCCGGCTAGGGCTGCACTCCCATTCACATGGGCAGAAAAATCAATCCCATATCTTGGAATTCATTTAACAGCATCTCATTCTGACTTATTCTCAACCAATTATCCTCCTGTATTAAGACAGATCACAAATCTAATAAAACAATGGTCGCAACTTCCTTTATCCTGGATAGGGAAGATTAATGCAATCAAAATGACTATTCTACCCAAATTGCTTTATCTATTCAGAGTCCTCCCTATTCCAATTCCTTCCTATTTTTTGAGAATAGTACAAAAAAGAGCAACTTCGTTTATATGGGGCTCTTCTAAACCACGTATACCTATACACACACTACATCTTCCCAAAAATAAAGGAGGCCTGGGATACCCTAATTTTACTAACTACTACAGAGCAGCACATTTGGCCAGTCTGTCCAAATACCATGCAAAACAGGAAATCCCATTATGGGTATTTATAGAGGCTTCAGAAAATGACCCTCTATTAATATCAAACTTGTTATGGCTTGATCCTAAAGACCGCTTTAAAATTCATAATCCCATAACTAAACACTTCTTATCTCTCTGGGATAAACTAAAAACCAAATATCAGTTACAATCTCCACACAATCCTCTCCTTTCTTTTATCAGAAATCCGGCCTTTTATCCGGCATGGATCTACCCAAATTCTTTTAAAGCTTGGACAACATCAGGCATTCAGACACTAAATGACTTCATAGCATCTAAATCATTCCTTTCATTCCCATCGCTTAGAGAAAAATATGATCTACCAAACTCTGAGATATTTAGATATCTCCAAATTAAAAATTTCTATACACCATTCCTAAAGGAGGATACACCATTATCCCAATTATCCATTTTTGAATCAATCTGTACAAAAGATCCATTTGCTAAAGGTACAATTTCATCACTTTATAATCAATTTTATGGAGTAGTAAATCTTAATAGACCCTCTTACGTTCAGAGGTGGGAGGAGGACCTGGGACGAACTTTAGAAGACACGGACTGGTCTAACATATGGCTCACATCTAAGTCATCTTCACCCAACATCTTAGCACTGGAGACAAATTATAAAGTCCTAACTCGCTGGTACCTTGTACCCGCTAGAGTGGCAAAATATTCACCTAATACCTCAGCTCTTTGTTTTCGAGGATGCCCAGAAATAGGCACACATTTACACATATGGTGGACGTGCCCAGTAATCCAAACCTTCTGGAAGGAAGTCTTCGTGATTGCATCTAAAATATTTAAAAAAATAATACAACCAGATCCATATATAACTTTAATCTAAAACCGGAATGGTTAACACTCTCTCAATTCAAACTTATGATCTAACTAATAACGGCTGCAAAACAAACAGTGGCCAAGGCATGGCTCCTACATTGGTACTAGCAGAAACAATTCACAGAATGAATAATACAATGTCCCATGCTAAGATGGTAGCCATCGATCAAAATCAAATTCCAAAATTTGAAAAACTTTGGCATCCTTGGATAAAACAACAGTTCCTGTCAAATTTCAATGACTCTGTCCTGTTGCCATGGTAACAGATTAAATGACTTACAGAGATACCCATTCTAAGGCTTCAAAGAGAACTAAAAAGAATAATAAACTGACGAGCGGGACAACCTTGTGGACCATACCTCTGCCTTTCTACCCTTTTTCTTCTTTCTCTTTCCTTTTCTTCACCTTATGATTAAAGCTCATTATCAGAATTTATTTGACCTATATACACTCTACCTGTAAACAATATGTATAGTAGGTATAAATCATTTAAATACCTACAAAAGTAACTAAGGAAATTATATATATCTTTAATTTAGGTTTACGTGAACCCAATGTTTAATATTTGAAATTTCATGATATTTACCTGTATAAACCCTACTGTAAAACAATGAGCTTACTTTATAGATCCTTGTAAACTTACTTTATGTATCTTTATAATATTGTATACTCAATAAACTTCTTTTTAAAAGGAAAATGAACATAGCTTATCTGTGTCAAACTAATTGAACATTTTCTACCTCTTTATTTAATCAACCTCCTTGACTTGTGTATGTGCTGTACATTGCATATAGACTTTGCATAAAACAGAGAAAAATGTAACATGTAAAGTACATGCTTTACACATTTAAAGCAGAACTGAACAGAACAATAAAAAGAAAAAATGTGTGCAGGCAGGCCCTTTATTGCAGAAGAGAAATTCGGTGTCTCTTTTGTAATAGAATAAACTTACCTGCCTGATTAAAATATTCTTTAAACTATACAATAAGCTGTACCTATGCAGCTCAGTGCACATTATCTGTGCTGACAGCCAGTAGAAATGGCCAAATGTTCCAAGCTCAGTAATAGACCAGGCAAAGATGTTGAGGGAGTGAGGGGAAATTATTTCTGCTTTAAACATGTCAACACTGGACACATTCACCCCTTCCTGCCCAGCCCAATTAGGCTGTTGCCCTTTGGATGACAACCACACAGTCATGCAACACTGTACCCATATAACATTTTTATTTTTTTAAGAAAAATACAGCTTTCTTTTGGTGATATTTAACCACTTCAGCCCTGGAAGGATTTACCCCCTTAATGACCAGAGCACTTTTTACAATTTGGCACTGCGTCGCTTTAACTGCTAATTGCGCGGCCATGCAATGCTGTACCCAAACGAAATTTGCGCCCTTTTCTTCCCACAAATAGAGCTTTCTTTTGATGGTATTTGATCACCTCTGCCATTTTTATTTTTTGCGCTATAAATGGGAAAAGACCAAAAATTTTGAAAAAAAATGATATTTTCTTTTTTGTAAAAAAAATCCAGGCCAGGCCAAAATGTATTCGGCCATATGTCTTTGGTAAAAAAAATGTCAATAAGCGTATATTTATTGGTTTGCGCAAAAGTTATATCGTCTACAAACTAGGGTACATTTTCTGGAATTTACACAGCTTTTAGTTTATGACTGCCTATGTCATTTCTTGAGGTGCTAAAATGGCAGGGCAGTACAAACCCCCCCAAATGACCCCATTTTGAAAAGTAGACACCCCAAGGAAATTGCTGAGAGGCATGTTGAGCCCATTGAATATTTTTTTTTTTGTCCCAAGTGATTGAATAATGACAAAAAAAAAAAAAAAATACAAAAAGTTGTCACTAAATGATATATTGCTCACACAGGCCATGGGCATATGTGGAATTGCATCCCAAAATACATTCAGCTGCTTCTCCTGAGTACGGGGATACCACATGTGTGGGACTTTTTGGGAGCCTAGCGGCGTACGGGGCCCCGAAAACCAATCACTGCCTTCAGGATTTCTAAGGGTGTAAATTTTTGATTTCACTCCTCACTACCTATCACAGTTTTGAAGAACATAAAATGCCCAGATGGCACAAACCCCCCCCAAATGACCCCATTTTGGAAAGTAGAAACCCCAAGCTATTTGCTGAGAGGCATATTGAGTCCATGGAATATTTTATATTTTGACACAAGTTGTGGGAAAGTGACAATCTTTTTTTTTTGCACAAAGTTGTCACTAAATGATATATTGCTCAAACATGCCATGGGCATATGTGGAATTACACCCCAAAATACATTCTGCTGCTTCTCCTGAGTACGGGGATACCACATGTGTGGCACTTTTTGGGAGCCTAGCTTCATACGGGGCCCCGAAATCCAATCACCGCCTTCAGGATTTCTAAGGGCGTAAATTTTTGATTTCACTCCTCACTACCTATCACAGATTCGAAGGCCATAAAATGCCAAGATAGCACAAAACCCCCAAAATGACCCCATTTTGGAAAGTAGACACTGCAAGCTATTTGCTGAGAGGCATGGTGAGTATTTTGCAGCTCTTATTTGTTTTTGAAAATGAAGAAAGACAAGAAAAATGTATTTTTTTTCTTTTTTCAATTTTCAAAAGTTTGTGACAAAAAGTGAGGTCTGCAAAATACTCACTATACCTCTCAGCAAATAGCTTTGGGTGTCTATTTTCCAAAATTGGGCCATTTGGGGGGTTGTGCCATCTGGGCATTCCATGGCCTCCGAAACTGTGATAGGCAGTGAAGAGTGAAATCAAAAATTTACGCTCTTAGAAAGCCTGAAGGCAGTGCTTGGTTTTCGGGGTCCCGTACGCGGCTAGGCTCCCAAAAAGTCTCACACATGTGGTATCCCCGTACTCAGGAGAAGCAACAGAATTTATTTTGGGGTGTAATTTAACATATTGCCATGGCATGTTTGAGCAATATATCATTTAGTGACAACTTTGTGCAAAAAAAAAAAAAAAATTGTCTTTTTCCCACAACTTGTGTCACAATATAAAATATTCCATGGACTCGACATGCCTCTCAGCAAATAGCTTGGGGTGTCTACTTTCCAAAATGGGGTCATTTGGGGGGGTTGAACTGTCTGTCTGTTTTATGCACAATATTTAGAAGCTTATGTCACACATCACCCACTCTTCTAACCACTTGAAGACAAAGCCCTTTCTGACACTTTTTGTGTACATGAAAAAATTAATTTTTTTTGCAAGAAAATTACTTTGAACCCCCAAACATTATATATATTTTTAAAGCAAATGCCCTACAGATTAAAATGGTGGGTGTTTAATTTTTTTTTTTACACAGTATTTGCGCAGCGTTTTTTCAAACGCATTTTTTGGGGAAAAAACACACTTTTTAAAATTTTAATGCATTAAAACACACTATATTGCCCAAATGTTTGATGAAATAAAAAAGATGATCTTAGGCCGAGTACATGGATACCAAACATGACATGCTTTAAAATTGCGCACAAACGTGCAGTGGCGACAAACTAAATACATTTTTAAAAGCCTTTAAAAGCCTTTACGGGTTACCACTTTAGATTTACAGAGGAGGTCTACTGCTGAAATTACTGCCTTCTATCTGACCTTTGCAGTGATACCTCACATGCATGGTGCAATTGCTGTTTACATTTGAGGCCAGACCAACGCTTGCGTTCGCCTTTGCGCGAGAGCAGGGGGGGACAGGGGTGCTTTTTTTTTTTCTTTTTTTTTTTGCTTTTTTATCTTATTTTTAAACTGTTCCTTTCATTTTTATTTTTTTAATCATTTTTATTGTTATCTCAGGGAATGTAAATATCCCCTATGATAGCAATAGGTAGTGACAGGTACTCTTTTTTGAAAAAATTGGGGTCTGTTAGACCCTAGATCTCTCCTCTGCCCTCAAAGCATCTGACCACACCAAGATCGGTGTGATAAAATGCTTTCCCAATTTCCCAATGGCGCTGTTTACATCTGGCGAAATCTAAGTCATGAAATGCTCGTAGCTTCCAGTTTCTTAGGCCATTGAGATGTTTGGAGCCATTCTGGTCTCTGATCAGCTCTATGGTCAGCTGTCTGAATCACCAGCTGCATTTTCAGGTTCCCTGTTGGGACAGGAGAGCCAGAGAAAAACATGGAAGACGGTGAGGGGGGCATTCCCTCCCACTGCTTGTAAAAGCAGTCTAGAGGCTAATTAGCATCTAGGATTGCTTTTACATGAAAGCCGACCGCTGGCTGAAAAGAATGATACCAAGATGATACCTAAACCTGCAGACATCGTTCTGGTATAACCACTCAAAAATCCAGCAACATACCAGTACGTTGCTGGTCCTTGTTGGGCATATATTGTAAACTTTTTTTTCATGCAGCCTGTGGGCAGAACGAAAAAAAGATATTGATCGGTGGGTATGCCCACCATTAGAATACCTCCCTTCATCCACCCACTTCTAATGATGGGCATACATGCACTGTATATATATATGCCGAAGCATGGGGGCATCCTCTCGCAAAAGGCAGGAGCAAATCACTCCTTCACCCACTGCTGCCCCCACGCTTCGGCATATATGCTGAAGTATGTAACTGTGGTGGTGAAATCACCCCCGACAGCGCTGGAGTCACGGCTTTATGTATCGTGGGAGCAAACGCTGTTGCTGTCAAGATAAATAAATCCGCGCTGCAACTGAATGGCGTACCTGCTAAGCAAATGATGGTTAACAAAAAACAAAGTAACATTACAGTATAACAGTAATACTTACCATACCTGCAAAGCAAATACAAAAAAAATAGTAAAAAATAAAACATTTAACGCAACCTGTGCCTACCTAAAATATATATATGCCGAAGTATGGGGGCATCCTCCCGCAAAAGGCAGGAGCAAATCGCTCCTCTACCCACTGCTGCCCCCACGCTTCGGCATATATGCTGAAGTATGTAACTGTAGTGGTGAAATCACCTCTGACAGTGCTGGAGTCACGGCTTTATGTATCGTGGGAGCAAACGCTGTCAAATAAATCCGCTCTGCAGCTGAATGGCGTACCTGAAAACAAAAAAGTGGTTAACAATAAAAAACAAAATATAAAAAAATTGCATTCCTATAAAGCAAACATGATAACAACATAACAATAAAACATTGCAGTATAGAATACAATAAAAAAGAGCAGAAAAATAGAGAGAGAATAGAGAGAGAACAATAAAACAACAACTATTTTTTTTTTTTTATTTTATATATTTTTTTGTGTTTTTTTCTTTTTTTTACACTTTTTTTTGTAACTTTAACTTTTTTAACTGGTACCAGGTTTGGGTCTCTCAAAATTCGATGGCATCTTGGGAGACCCTGTGAAAGTGTGTCCTAGTCTGTGCAGTGCTGTACCCTACGCTAAAACTCATCTAGTGTATGGTAGCATTCAAAACATTCACCAATGCAAAGACCAGGATTGTCAGGACAGAAGGGACAATAATACCGGGTGTCACGCCTAAATCCGCGCTTGCTGCAGACACGACATCTTTTTTGGGGGGCTCGTTGGGTAGGGGTACTCGGGAGGACATATAGAAAATGCCTCTCATGCAGCCGGCTTACTACATTTGGTTGGGGATGGTGAGGTGGAGCACCGCCTGGAAACAGAAGGGCTCTGACGATCTCTTCCTGGAATTTAAGAAGGATCCAGTCCATCCTGAAGCTCTGTATAGCACATAAGCATTCAGCAAAGCCAATTGAAATAAATAAACAGAGACTTTTTTGTACCAGCGTCTGGCCTTACGGGCAACTAGGTACGGCGCCAACAACTGGTCGTTGAGGTCCACCCCTCCCATATTTTGGTTATATTCGTGGACACAGAGGGGTTTCTCCACAACACCAGTCACTGTAGTAATTTGGACCATGGTGTCTGCATGAAGGGAGGTAAGAATGACAACATTCTTATTGTCCCTCCACTTCATAGCGAGCAAGTTATTACACTGCAAGCAGGCACTCTTTCCCAGCCTAAGACGGGAATCTACAAGCCGCTGGGGAAAGCCCCGGCAATTAGGTCGCACGGTGCCACCTCCAATCTGATGATCAAAAAGGTGGCTACAAAGTGGCACGCTCGTGTAATAATTATCCACGTACAAGTGGTACCCCTTTCCGAATAAGGGTGACACCAAGTCCCACACTATCTTGCCAGCGCTTCCTATGTAGTCAGGGCAGTTTGTCGGCTCTACGTGACTATCTTTGCCCTCGTAAACCATAAAACTACATGTATAGCCTGTGGCCCTGTCATAGAGCTTATACATCTTGACCCCGTATCTGGCACGCTTGCTGGGAAGGTACTGTTTGAATGACAAGCGGCCAGAAAATTTAATCAGGGACTCATCAACGCAGACAACTTGATGGGGGGGTAAACAAGTCTGCAAAACATTGGTTAAAGTGGTTTACGAGGGGCCGAATTTTGTAGAGCCGATCGTATTCTGGGTCTCCACGAGGATGACAGAGTTAATTGTCGTTGAAGTGCATGAACTGCAAAATCTGCTCGTATCGTGCCCTGGTCATGGAGGCAGAGAACACGCGCATATGGTAAATTGGGTCAGTGGACCAATATGACCGCAACTTACTCTTTTTATATATGCCCATGTTGAGGAAAAGGCCCAGAAAGAGCTTAAATTCGGAAACCGTAATTGGTTTCCGATCTCTGGCAAGGGAGGACTGGGGAATAGTGGCGATGTGTTGACCAACGTACAAACTGCTTTGGTCCACAATAGATCTATAGAGATCTTCGGTGAAAAACAGCGAATAAAAATCCAGTGGGTAAAATCAACTGTTTCCACCTGAATTCTGGGTTGGCCAGTGAATGGGGGAAGTACGGGTGCTGCAGAAGTGGTGGGTTCCCGATTCGGATTGGCGAATGCAGCAGGAAGGGCACTATGGGCCCGATGGGCCTGTGTTCATCTTCTTGGTGGCAGCGGGACACTACTTGTGCTTGCCACCTCACCAGCTTGAACTGCACTTATGGGACTCACCACGTCACCACGTGATACTGCAGTGCTTTATATATGACCAGGGTGTACTAGGCCGCTGGTGCTTGCCAGTTCACCAGAAGGAATAGCGGCGGTAGTACCTCTCTGCTCCATACGGGGGACCTGCGGTTCTTGCACTTCAAGGACAGAAGAAGACGTTTGGGGTCTGGTACGCCTGACCTTAGCAGGGACCACAACTCCGTTGTCAGAGCTATCTGTCATGGAGCCGCTGTCCTCTACAGGATCGTATTCTGAGCCTGAATCTGACAGATGAGTGACTTCCTCTTCACTATCTGTCATGCTCAGAAACGTGTAGGCCTCTTCACTAGTGTACCTTCGATTTGCCATTTTGGGCTCTAAATTTAGGGGTACACTAGTGAGACTCACAGGCAAAAAAGCTCCTGACTGTTAGCGACTGTATCAAAACGCTACCAAAAAACTATTAGCGATCGCAGGGATCAGGCCTGACTCTGCGAACGCTGCAGTTATGTGTGCTTAGTGTTTTGTAAGTGACAGTTATCGATCGATACTGCACTTGGGTGGGCTGGGCTGGGTTGGGCTGAGGGGAAAAACGCAGGAGCTAGCAGGTATCTGGGCTGATCCCGCTAACACTGCGTTTTTGGGAACCCTAAACTGCTGGGGACGCTAGTATAGATCTGATCGGATCAGATATTGATCCGTTCAGATACTATAGCACTAAGGGAGGTGTATGCTGCGTGCGTGGGTGTTAGCGGTACTGGCGCTAACCTGACGCTGCCTGGGACGACGCAGACCTTATCTGATCCTAAAAACGTAACTTATATCACCGCCGGGCAATTAGGGGGTTAAACCTTTATAAGATAATAAACGGCGGGTGCCCTAAAACTATAATAAACTATAAAAAACAAACTAACTAACCAGCGTCACCCGTAACACTTATACGGTGATGGCTGGTGAAAGGGTTAACTAGGGGGCAATCAGGGGGTTAAAACTTTTAGTAGGTAGTATATGGGGGTCCCTGTCACTATAAAACACTGACAGCGAACCTATATACTTACATCCCTAACTAGCGTCACCTGTGTCACTAATACAGCGATCAGAAAAACGATTGCTTAGCGACACTGGCGACGGGGGTGATCAAGGGGTTAACCTTTATTAGGGGGGGTTAGGGGGGTACCCTAGACCTAAAGGGGGCTAACCCTAACTGTCCTAACACTTATAACTGTCACAAACTGACACCAATGCAAAAAAAAAACTGCTATTGGTGTCACTGTGACAGGGGGTACAGGGGGATGATCGGGGGGGGATCGGGGTGACTGGGGGGTGAAAAGTGTGCCTAGTGTGTTCTACTGAAAGTGTAGTGTTGGTGCACTTACTTGATGTCTTCTCTCCTCGGCGCCGGAACGAAAAGACCGGCTCGAGGAGGGATGACATCACTTCCTCTCCCTCTGTTTACATTACAGAGGCAGAGGAAGGATTTTCATTCACCGGGAGCGATTGGGAGGGGGTGGCCACAAATGGATGGCCTCCCCCTCACCTCTCATCGCCTGTGAACAAATGCCTGCTGCCTCTGGCACTGGGGGGGTCCTATCGGACCCCCCGCCCGCGGGAAGGCAATCACGTACCAGGTACGTGATTTTGCCTGCCCGTGCCATTCTGCTGACGTATATCAGCGTGAGGCAGTCGTCAAGTGGTTAATCACCACTGTTTTTTTTGCGCTATAAACGAACAAAGACCCCAAATTCTGAGAAAAATGTGTTTATCTTAGTTTCTGTTATAAAATTTAGCAAAAAAGTCGTTCTTCTTCATACATTTTGACCAATATTTATTCTGCTATATTTCTTTGGTAGAAAATACACAAATCAGTACATATTGTTTGGTCTTTGTTAAAAGAGAAGTATGGGTTTGGCTTTTTTCCCCATCATACTTACCTATGTGGATGCAGCATCTGTCTCTGCACTGAGAAACAAGCCAACGCACATTGCTGATGGCTCACACTTTCAGCTCCCTGAGCCGAGAGCTGCTGCCTGTCAATCAGCAGCTCTCCCGCTCTGCTCCTCCATGTTTACTGGAGCACTGAACTGTGGGTGGGGAGCGACTGTCTCAGTCTCTCAGCAGCTCGCTAAAAGGCTGAGACGGCTATCAGTCCAGGCACCTGGTAAATCCAGACTCCCAGAGTCGGGATGACGCGGTGCCTGGACTGATCTGTGTGACATCAGCAGAGAGCGAACTTCAGACTGCTCTCTGCTGAAAACGGGTCAAAGGAGTGCAAAACAAATTGTACTCCTGTGAACAGTAGGAGAAGCATAAGCCAAACAAGCTCAGGCTGGACTTCTCCTTTAAAGGTATAGTGTCTACAAGGTATGTTACATACCATTGAAAATTGATCACACCTGATGTACGGACTGCCTATCTCAATTTTGAGGTCCTAATATGCCAGAACAGTACAAATACCCCCCGAATGACCCTTTTTTGGAAAGTAGACAGCCCAAGGTATTTAGTAAGAGGCATGGTGAGTTTTTTGAAGTTGTACATTTTTTTCCCACAATTCTTTGGAAAATGTAGAAATTAAATAAAATGTGTTTTTTTCACAAAAGTGTCATATTAACAAGTTATTGCTGACACATGGCATAGGCATACTTGCAACTACACCCCAAAACACATTTTGCAACTCCTCCTGAGTATGACAATACCACATATATGAGACTTTTTTTACAGCCTAACCACATAGAGAGACCCAACATCCAAAAAGCACCTTCAGGCACTATCCACTTTAAGACCAGGTCTTCTACTGACACATCAACATTTTTACAAAAAAATTACTAAGAACCCCCAAACACTATATTTGTTAGCATAGGCCATAGAGAATAAAATGGTGGGATTTTTTATGTCACATGATATTTGTGTAGTGTTTTTTTCAAATGCAATTTTACACACTAACGCAAAAATACATTTTAAAGAATTTTAATGCACACAAACACAATATAATACCCAATTTGTTTGTAAAATATAACATTTTGAGTTGTGCCAAGTAAATAGATACCAAACATGTCACACTTTAAAATTGCGCATGTTTTTGAAATTGTGCCAAACTTCGATATTTAAAACTCCCCAAAGGTGATGCTTTATAAGGCTTTACATGTTACCAGTTTAGAGTTACAGAGGATTTCTAGTGCTAGAATTATTATTTTAGCTCTGACATTCAGAGAAATATCTTACATGTGTGGTGCGATCGCTGTTTAACTATGCGTATGGGACCAATGTGTGCGTTTGCCTTTGCACACAAGTGCGGGGGGATGGGGGCACCTTACATTTTTTCGTTTCCATAATATTTTATTGAGGATGCTTAAAGTATACATACAGATGTATGTACAAAAACAGATTTTACATGGGCCCATTGGCCTGGGGAAGTACAGGTGAACCAAAACTAAAACATTGTGTTAACATTCAATCTCGCTATAAGACAAGTAGAAGAGTTATGGTGTTTTTAAGGAGAGTCAGCAAGGTGGCATATATTGAATAGTGAATACAAGCAAGCTATGTAGTTTGTAGGCCCAGAGGGGCTTAATTTTTGGGAGGACAGTTCCATGAGTCAGGCTGATTTCTTGAAGTGATAGTGGTTGTGTGGGGGAGTCTCTATATAAGTATGGGTGAACATAGTTTGTGATGTGATAGATTATTCGGGGAGAGTATAGTAGTCGTTTGGTGTGGTTTTCATGGTTGACAGACCAGCTGACAACCAGATTTAGGTGTATTAGCTATATGTGTGTGGGGATGGAGCGTGGTAAGAGGGGTGGTGGGACTGTTGGGGTAGAAGGGAGGGTTGGATAGGTGGGGAGAGGTAGGTGGGAGGGGTGAGAAGAAGGATGTGTTTGAGGATGTCGAAGGATATTGACAGGATAGACCGGAGCAGGGGGGCCTAGGCCTCCTGTCTAACCCTGGTTTGCCTTTCTCCCTGCCTTAATTTTCCCGGAGGCTGAGGGAAAAGCGCTCCGGGAGGTTTCCCTCTTCATTAACGTTTGGAGTTCATGGTTTGGATATATTCAGGAGTAGTTCTGAACTGTGACCAGCAAGACCAGGTGGTGTGTTTGGAGATGTTGTCATGAGAGATGGCTATAAGTTCTTCCATTTTGGCAATTGTATCAATTTTCTGGAACCAATCTTTGATCGATGGGGCATAGGTTTTGCCCCATAAGATTGGAGCACATTGCTTAGCAGCGTTCAGCATGTGCATAGTGAGAGATTTGAAGTAAGAGTGTCTGGGTATAGAGGTATGGTGCAATAGAAATTGTGAAGGTGGGGGCGTGGCCTGGCACCGGAGTGAAATGGCCACTTAGGGAGAGAGCTCCGCCGTCCAGGGATACAAGTAAGCCCTTTCAGCAGCTGAAACCTCACTAGCAATCACTACAAATGACGGGCAGGAGTCACTCAGCCACCCGCTCTTAGATGGACCCATCCACGCAACTCAGCAGGAACATTCCAGCGATGTTCCAAATGCAGTATACGGACTCACAGGCCGCATCTCAAGCCACGGACTGTAGTTACACTGGTCGCGCGGCCGCAGCTGACGCTCCCGCAGCGTCTCAGACAGGCTCATCCCACGCAGGCCCCTCTCCACTCCTATGCCTGGTGGACCTCCAGAGTGTGGCACAGGACATTAAAAACACCCTGACAGCTGCAGTCGCAGACTTGAAGGCAGACCTCAAAGTTGTAGCTACAAGAGTGAAGCATGTGGAGGCGACCACCATGACACATGGTGCGGCCATTCAACAGGTACAGCAGGTAATCTCTGTACACAACAGGCATCTCATTGACATGCATAGGCATATGGAGGACCTTGATAATCGGGGCCGCAGACACAACCTCCGAGTTCGGGGAATCCCTGAGTCTGTAGAGGCCCCCCAACTGCAAGCAGTGGTCTGGGCAATCTTCAACACTCTATTAGGCAGACCACCTGATGCAACGATCGAAATGGAGAGATGTCACAGAGCACTAAGGCCAAGGGGTAGGGACACTGACCCACCTAGGGACGCTGTCTGCTGTCTTGTCAGCTTTACCCAGAAAGAAGAGATCCTGCACCTGGCCCGCAACGATGCCCACTTGGAGCATGAAGGAGCACGTATTCAGCTCTATCAAGACTTATCCGCCATCACCCTACAGCACAGGAGGGACCTCCACCCTCTTCTCCAAGCTTTGCGTGAGAGACACATTGCCTATCGTTGGAAGTTTCCGTTCTGCCTTCAGGCAACAAATGGTAACCATACAGCCCAACGGAGGACACCAGCGGATCTAAGATCGTTCTGTGACATGCTAGGAATCCTGATGATCCCAGTTCCAGACTGGTATGGATCCTATCTACAACCTGAACCCTGGATCCCCACACAACATGGAGACACCCCAAGGTCTCTAAGAAGTAGGCAACGCCGCCGCAGACCCTCGGCTGATTCGCCGCCGAGACGCCGGGGAGATATGGAAACTGACGAAAGTCCACATGTTTCCCCATCATCTGCCAGACGCAAGACTGATCATTGAACCCTCGACAGCCTAAATGGTGAGCTACATTGTTGTGAGTACCTGTCCCCTTAGATGCTCCTTGGCACTTGCAAAGTACGCTGAGAACCAACGCTACTGCTGGTATTTACAATTAGCAAACAAATGATGCAGAGCTTACTGACACCTGATTTTCCCCTGATCGCTATATATCCCACCTTCCCATATTCTCTCTGATGGATACTGCCTATCCCATGTACCCCAGGAATCTACAGAACTTCCTCGTGTAGCACTATCACCAGAGAATATGGCGGGGGACTTTACCCAAGAATTCCGAAATAGTACTGAGCAGAGGTAAGCGATCACCTCAACAAAACCAGTGCAATTTCTGCTCCATTCCCAGCTCTAGCTCTTTCAATATGAGAGCCTTTACACACAAGGTGACAACCGAGCTCTGGGAAGATGTGTGCCCTTCCCCCCCATACCATACTGACTCTCAACGATAACTGTGGACAACGTCTATGTTACAGGTTTGGCAACCATTTACCCCCCCCTTTTTTTTTAACACACTGCTATTAGCAATGGTAGTACTGGACATCTTGCTCCTGGAATTGCCTTAGCGTTGAACCCCCCCCCTCTCTTACCCCTACTACCACCAGGTCTTTCCCTATTTGGGAGACCAGAGAGAGGCTCTGGAATCACCAGCTTGCCATAATGGCATGCATCCCGGCATCTCAGGGACTTAACCAGATTTTTTCATACATATGTATTGGGGATAGGAGCCAGCCAAGGCTCACTAATATGGCATTGTATTTTATCCTGGTTTAATGGTTATTGTTATAAGGCATGTTATTTACTCATGTTTCACGGGACATGTTACCCGGTGGATCTAAAGATGGGACATTCCAACCCTTACACTCATGATTGTTCATGGAGGTGGGGGAAGATGTCCCAGACAGCCTGGAGAAGGGCGAGGCCGTCTCCCGGCCCACACCGAGCTTTGTGGTCCTGGGGGTGTTTGTGCAGCAGGGGGATATGGGGCTCCATATCCCCCTTGCTGCCGGATGCTGCAGGGATCTCACGGAGCCTGAACACAGATGGCTTCTCGGGGCCCCTAATACCTGGTTCCATCGTACTTTGTGATGGGGCTGGGTATGGAGGCTCGGATGTCCTTGCCTTGCCAATAGGATGATGGCATGACTAATTCAAATGTTAAAATGGGCAGATCATACAGAACTAGTTATATAGACTTTTCTATGTTATGAATACAAGCGGACCAAGGTTACAAGGCACTATGTTGATTTGGAGTGATACTCTTTACACATCAAGACTCTCTACAGTTCTGATGGGGGGGCCGGTGTGGGCCCCTCCCACTTAATGTGGGGGGGTCCGCCCAGCCTCACCCCATCCAATGGGGCCGAGGTCTTGTTTAAACCCTAAAGCTCATATACTTGGGTCCCTGGATGGTGGGAAGTGCCCACATAGTTTTCTAGGTCCTAGGTCTCTTCCCCACCTCAGGGAGGCAGGTCTCCTCCTTGAAACTAGCCAGAAAAACCTCATGTTTCCTCTGCCTTTATACCCATCCCTCATTAGGTTACTCAGCTGGACTGTAATACCTCCAGTATTTTGTTTGTGATCCCTAAAAAAGGGATAACTTGATTGATCGGGGAGTGGGCCCCCTCTGCAGTTACTGGTTTATTCAGTGCAACTCTCAGGAGCGGGCCTATCCTGCTCTGTAACTTCTTCTGTCTCACTAACTCTCTTTTCTGCCTCGTTCTTCCTTCTCCCCCCCCCCTTTCCCCCACTCCTCTCTCTCTTCTACATTTCACCTCTGGTCCTTATCCCCTATTCTCCCCCCCACTAACCTCTAGACCCCGTCCCCCCCAAACCTAGGGGTAGCACTGATAAGCGCTTCTGACCACTGAACAATGCCTTCTGTATCACATTCATCGGCTCCTCTATCCCTCAAGGTTTATTCCTTGAGGGATAGAGGGATAGTTCCTTGAACGCAAAAGGTCTTAACATTCCAGAGAAGCGGAGCTGTGTTCTTGCTGAAGCACATCACCTTAAGGCTCAAGTATTATTTATTAAAACCCATTTTAAATCAGGTTCCATCCCCCGCTTAACCAATAGCCGATTCCCGGAAGTCTACCATGCCACCTGCCCCGTATCCAAAACAAAAGGAGTCTCCATAGTAATTGCCAAATCTTTCCCATTCCGCCTCACAGACCGATTCTTCGACTCAGAAGGCAGGTACATCTTTTTGAAAGGGACATGAAAGGATAGGCCATTTACTTTGGTGAACATTTACTGCCCCAATTCTAAACAAGTAATCTTCCTAAAAGAGGTCCTCACACAGCTCACAATCTTTAAGTCAGGTCTTCTGATTCTGGGGGGGAGACTTCAACATGGCCCTAGATCCGTTTCTCGATACATCCACAGGTACCTCCTCAATTCCATTCTCTGCTTTGTGCCAAGCTAAACTCACTTTAGCTTCTCTCGCACTACATGATACCTGGCGCACTCTACAGCCCCAGGGGAAGGATAACACATTCTTCTCCCCTCCTCCTAACCGCTATTCCAGGCTAGACTATCTGTTTATACACCAGACAGATTTGACCTTCTTAAAGGACGCGACTATAGAGAATATGTACATTTCTGATCACCACCCAATCACATTGACCTTACAATTCCCGCAACGGGAAATGACAACCAGAACTTGGAGACTGGACGCTTCTCTCCTCGCCGACCCGGGAAACTTAGCCGAAATCACCAAGACTATTACAGATTACTTCCAACTTAATAATACCCCCGACATATCTCCCATGACCCAATGGGATAGCACATAAATACGTTGTAGGGGGCCGCCTTTTAGCTATTGCTGATAGAAAGAAAAAACGCAACAGTCTGCGATTCAAAACCTGACTGAAAAAATAGCCCTTCTAGAAGCACAACATAAGCGCTCTCTAGCAGTAAAGGTAGCACAGGAACTAGCTGACACACGGGTAGCCCTCCTAGAGGAACTATTTTAACGGGCACAAAAGAGACAGGTTCTATCCCAGAAACTATTCTACGAACAGGGCAATAAACCAGGGAGGCTATTGGCTAGGTTCACTCAGAGACGCACACTCCTATCCACGGTTCACCACATTATAGACTCAGGAGGAACATCCAATTCCAGAAACGAGGACATCGCCAACCAATTTCGCCAGTTTTATAGCAAATTATACAATCTTGACTCGCACAAACACAGACCCTTATCGACAGATGCACGCTTAGAGCTCATAAAAGGATTTTTAGCCAAATTCAGCCCCTGGCCTCTATCTATGGATGACTGGCAAGCCATTGAGACACCATTGTCCTTAGAGGAGTGGGAGAGGGCCTTGAAGGCCATGAAACCTAGCGAAAGCCCTGGGCCAGATGGCTTCTCAGCACAATATTATAAAAGCTTTGCTGGCCTCCTGGCCCCGAATTTTCTTAAGGCCTTTAATGCCCTCTCTAACTCACCATGTACCTCAGGTAGCTTACTAGAGGCCTACATCTCGGTGATCCCTAAGGAAAACAAAAACCCCACAGATGTAGCCAACTACCGACCCATATCCCTCTTGAATGTTGATGTGAAATTGTTCGCTAAGATCCTGGCCAATCATTTGTCCTCTCACATACCTGCCTGGGTGGGTCTTGACCAAGTTGGCTTTGTCCCTGGAAGAGAGGCCAGGGACAATACCATTAAGGCGCTTAATTTACACCACTGGCTTACGTCAACCAACAAAGAGGGTTGCTTCTTAGCGATGGATGCGGAGAAAGCGTTTGACAGGGTGGCCTGGGATTATATGGATGCGGTCCTGGAAGCCCTGGGATTAGGAAGTATTATGCGAACTTTTATTAAAGCACTCTACACCAGGCCCAGGGCTAGAGTTCGAGTAAATGGCCACCTGTCAGACGCCTTCCCCATCCATAATGGGGCTAGGCAGGAATGTCCCTTATCTCCGTTACTATACATCCTCACATTAGAATCCCTTCTCCGGTGCATCCGAGCACATCCAGACATAAAGGGGATTGAGGTACATCAACGGGAATATAAGATTGCCGCTTTCGCGGATAATATATTACTCTTCCTCTCATCCCCACTGACGTCTCTACCTAACCTAATGCCAGTGTTAGAGCAGTTTAAAACCATCTCGAACCTAAAAATCAATCTCTCAAAGTCTTATGCACTTAATGTTTCTCTACCCCCACGGATAGTTCAGCTCTGCTGGGAAAATTTCCCGTTTAGCTGGAAAGCAGATGCCATTAAGTACCTGGGCATTCAACTCTCTAGAAAGCTCAAAGATCTTTACGAAAAGAACTTCCTAACAGAGCTGAGACTTATCCAGCAGGACCTACTCCGATGGGAGGCACCCACCATTTCGTGGTTTGGGCGGGCTGCAATTTTGAAAATGACGGTGCTCCCTCGTTTACTTTACAAATTACAGACTATTCCGATCCGCTTACCACCCGCCTTCTTCACAACCTATAAACGCATGTGTACATCCTTTTTATGGGGAACTAAAGTAGAGCAAATAGGGTGGGCCAAGCTAGTTCTACCAAAATTAGGAGGGGGAATCGGACTCCCAGATCTCCAGAGATACTACTGGACGGTTGGCGAATCCATACTAAGTATGAGGGATGGGTCCACCTTGAAAAATTGATCTCAGGTACCGAACTCCAGTATGTCCCGTGGTTCCCAAAGACACACAGGCCGACTAATGTACACTCTCATCCCCTTATAGCAGCTACCCTGCATGCCTTTGACAGGGCGTGCAAAGCTCACTCACTTTCAAACCCACATTGCGCGATCACTCCCATCAGAAATAATCCAGACTTCTCCCCGGGAACGGAGGGGTCCTTTTTAGCAGCAGAGTGGCCTTTTGCAGTAATGCAGGCTAGACATTTCTTTTCCAGAGGAAGGTTCCTCCGACAAAATGAATTGAAAATGAATTGGCATCACTCTCAAGCACAAAGTCTTTCCCCTTCTGGGCTTACATACAACTAAAACACTTCTTGGACAGTCCCTCAAATAGATGTAATTTTACAAAAAACCCTACCTTTCTGGAATCATTATGCTCTAGCTCCTCCCCCCAGAGTCATCTGATTTCGGGGCTGTATGCTACAATGTTTGGAGAACCCTATACATCTCTGGAGTCGGAACATGCCTATTGGGAGAACGAGCTGGACATAGTGATTGATGATAAGACCTGGGACAGAGTACATCTATATATACTGTACATAAGGGCTCTTTGAATGTGCATACCCAGGAAAATGGTTATAAAGTCCAAACAAGGTGGTACAGAACACCGGAAATGTTACATAAATTCATTCCGACGGTCCCAAACCAGTATTGGAGATGTAAACAGGATATGGGCACGTTCCTCCATATCTGGTGGACGTGCCCACTGATTCAGCCATACTGGTGTAGAGTCCATGAAATTGCAACAGAGATATCCTCACTGCCACTGGAATTTTCACCCGCTCAGTACCTCCTTCACATCTCCAAAATCTCCCGCAAGAAATACTACAGGTCAATAGCGATGCACATGATCAATGCCGCAAGACTATGCCTCCCAGTGCACTGGAGATCCAAGTCGCCCCCCCTCCATAAGGGAGTGGGCGGCGCAGATCAATAAGATAGCAGCAATGGAGGAATGGATTTATACTGCACAAGACAGGATAATGCACTTTTCGGCAGTATGGGCACCTTGGCTCGAATATTGAAACTCACAGAGATTTCTAGACCTCTGTCGAGACAACTATTGAAAAGCCCAGTAGGCTTCATGTTTCCTAGACCATGCAAAGGACGGTAGTTGGTGGAATCCCCACCCCCTCCTTGCATACCCCACTTACAGTGCTACCCCTATCTCCCCCCCCCCTGCAATCCCTCACTCCCTCATCCCTCTCTTTCCTACTTTTCCCTCCCTTTCCTCCCTTTTCTGCTCTTTTCCTTTCTTTCTCTATTCTTGTTTTCTATGGTGCCCTACTAAACAGCTGAGGAATCGAAAACCGGCGTGGTGGTCAGATACACGTCCTACCTCATGTCAGTCTTATAATACCTATAGATGCTTCGCTAGCTATATCTTACAACAGTTCCTCATTCCGATGTAAACCAAATTAACTTGTAGTGTACATCTTATCGCCACAGGGATCTTAATATGGCTAATTTGATAATTAACCTAGAGACAGCACCTACTGATGTATACTTTCTCAAGTTTATCCCTTATGCCTCTTTCTTGTTGGATTACTGTTTCTTTGTAATAGGACTATGTGATACATGATACTATCTGTATTGTCTATAAAAAGTGTTAATAAAATAAAAAAATTTTTGTGGGGAAAAAAAAAAGAAATTGTGAAGGTGAGAATTCTAATGTGAAAGTAGATATCCTGGAAATTAAGTTGTGGACTTCGTGCCAAAAATTTTGTATGATGGGAAAAGACCACCAAATGTGGAGGAGAGATCCTGGTTCAGAATTGCATCTCCAGCATTTGTTGGAAATGGATGGAGCGAACTTGTGGATAATGGTCGGCACTCTGTACCACTTTGTGAGTACTTTATAGCCATTTTCCTGTGTTGATACATTTATTGAACCCTTGAGTATGTTTTCGAATATTTGTTCCCACTGTGTGTCTGTGAGGTTTAGGGATAATTCTTTCTCCCAGGATTGGCATGTTTTGTTTTCCATGGGATATTTGGCGAAAAGTAATAAATAGATGGTTGAGACCACATGTCTCTGTGGTGTGTTTTCTGAGCATAGGGATTCTAGGGGGTTAAGCTGGCAGGTCCAGAGCGGTTTGTGGTTCGGGTCTAGGAGAAAATGTTGTATTTGAAGGTATGTCCATAGTGGGAGCTTGAGGTCTTTCATTTGGGAGGCTAGATCTTTGTGTCTTAGCAGTGTGGCCTTATTGAAGAATTGTTTGGCCAAAATGTGTTTATGTGGCCATGAAGTTGATAGGAATTGTTTAGACATTCCCGGGGGGAACTCAGGATTAAGACAGAGTGGTGTCATGGGGCCTGGACTGGACGAAAGGGAGTGTTTGGTCTTAGTTTCATGAAAGCAGTGTAGTGTAGGACCTATGAGTAAGTGATTGGATGTAGTGAGTGGAATATGTCTAGACAGAAGCCATAGGCTAGGGATTGCGAGGATATGGATTCTTCTAGCGTAACCCATTGCTTTGTGGATGCATGAATATTCCAGTCCACTATTCTGATGAGGAGGCATGCTTTATGGTAGTTACGGATATCTGGGAGACCTATGCTTCCCTTGGATCTGGGGAGCACAAGGTGTTCGTATTTAATGCGTGGACATTTATTGCACCATAGAAATTTAGTACAGATGGCTTTGTAGGTGGAGAAAAAGGTAGGAGGTAGGTGAATGGGGATGGCTTGCATTACATATAAAAGTCTAGGTACAACGTTCATTCTTAGAATTGCGGCTCTTCCAAACCATGAGAAGGAGGGTGTGTCCCATTTTTGTAGGTCATTTTTAATCAAGGCTAATAGAGGGGTGAAATTCAAGGAATATAGCTCATCCAAGCGGGCTTGGAGTTGTATGCCTAGGTACGTGATCACTTTCGTTTTCCAAGTGTTTTGGCATAGTGATACTGTATCTTATGGCAGCGAGATGTTTAGGGCATACGACTTATCAAAATTAATTTTGAGGTTGGAAATATGTTGGAAGTGGGCAAAATCTTTTAATAAATTTGAAATGGTGACGTGTGGTTTGGCGAGGGTCAGTAAAATGTCATCTGCAAAGGCTGTAATTTTAAATTTGTGTTCAGAAACCAAAATTCCCTGGATATGTGGGTTGTTTCTGATGCTGTTAAGAAATGGTTCTAATGTAAGTATATAAAGGAGTGGGGATAGGGGGCAGCCCTGGCGGGTCCCGTTTCGGATAGCGAAGGCGTTTGACAGTCGGCCATTGACTTTCACTTGCACTGTAGGACTTGAGTAGAGGGCTAGGATCATTTTAAGCATATTATCACCAAGTCCAAGGGATTGTAGGGTTGTAGCCCCAGGCCACCCTGTCAAACGCCTTCTCCGCATCTAATCAGAGGAAGAAGCCGTTTTGTTTGTAGGAAGTCAGCCAGGAATGAAGGTCAATAGCTTTGATGGTGTTGTCCCTGGCCTCGCGGCCAGGAACAAAGCCCACTTGGTCTGTGGACACCAATGAGGGGATGAGTGGGAGAAGGCAATTAGACAGAATTTTGGCAAAGAGCTTGGTATCCACATGAGGAGGGAGATGGGACGGTAATTGGAGACTTTTGTGTGATCTTTCCCTTCTTTAGGTAACACAGTTATGTGAACTTCTAGAAGGTGGTGTGATGGACGTGTTGGTGATGTTAGAGAGTTGAATGTAGAGAGAAAGGGGGTGGTGAGTATATCCTTGAACGTTTTGTAATAAGCGGCCATATAGCCGTCCAGGCCAGGACTCTTCCCTGCTTTCATTTGTTTGATAGCTAGGGCTAATTCCTCCTTAGAGATAGGGTTTTCTAGGGATTGAGCTATATTCTGGGGTATGGTTCGTGCATGAGTGTCTGTCTGGGCGTGGTGGGTTCCTGGAGTGGGTTTGTATGGGACAAGTTGTATAGGTCGGTGTAATAGCGTTCAAAAATATGTAGTTATTTCTTCGTTATTTGTGGCGAAAGTGCCGTCGGGTTTTTGGATTTGTCTTACCACATTGAGTGCTCTCTTGGCCCGTAAGGCTCTAGCCAGGAGTGCTCCGCTTTTGTTGCCATGTTCGTAAAACAGTGTACATGTCAGGGTAAGTTTGCGGTTTGTTATTTCATGTAGCTCATCTAATAGTAGGGATCTTACCCGAGTGAGTTCTTGTAAAGGTTGGGTGGCTTGGGTCCTTTTGTGAGCTGCTTCCAGCTTTTTAATTTGATTGGTCAGATCATTGATGTGTGCTTGCTTCTGTCGTTTTCCTTTGGAGGAGAGAGTTCAGAGTTCCCCTCTTATAGTGCATTTGTGTGCTTCCCATTGGGTTAGGGGATGTACATCAGGTGTGTTATTTGTTTGGAAGAACGATTCGATGCAGGAGTGTATGTGGTCTAGGTTGGCTTTGTCGGTCAGTAGGGAAGTGTCTAGGCAGCACGCTTTCGATCTTTCAACTATCTCTGGGAAGGTCAGTGTGATGGAGATGGGATGATGGTCAGATAAAAACATGGGTTCAATTGTGGCTTTGGTTAAAAGAGATAAGTCCTGTTGGGTAATGAAGAAATAGTTGATTCTAGAATAATGATTGTGTGGGGTTGAGAAATACATGTAATCTTTGTCTCCTGGATGGATGGTGTGCCACATGTCATGGAGTAGGAGATTGTGTAATTGGCAATATATCTGACGTAAAGCTCGGAACGTGAGAGAAGAAGTACTTGTGGAAGAATCTAGAATGGGGTTGAGGGGGGCATTAAAGTCACCTCCTAGGATCAGTATACCTGATTTGAGGAAGAGAGGAGAGAGGCGATTTTGTGGAAGAAAGGGACTTGTTTCAAACTCTGGGCGTAAATGTTGGCCAGGGTGATTGGTCTGTTCCATAGGTGGCCTTTAAGAATTAAATAACGACCATCAGTGTCTGCTATCGAGTCGGTTATTTATATGGGGCAATGTTTTGCTATTAGGGTTGAGACTCCTTTTGATTTTGAGTTGGGGTTTGAAGTGTGGAAAGCAGTCGTATAATATGCATTGTCTAATTTGGGTTGGCATTTTGTTTTGAAATGCGTTTCCTGTAGATAGACGATATCTGCTTTATGGCTTTTCATTGAAGCAAGTACCTCAATGAAAAGCCAGGAACGTTTAGTCCCTTGGTATTTAAGGAGAGAAGTTTTAGCGTAAGAGGGGTTGTCAGGGTCTTTAGAGGCATTTTCGGTGTAAATTGGGGCATTTTTATCTGGCCGATAGAGGAGGGGTATTTGGTGGAGCTTTGGCTTAAGTGGGGGTACGGGCAAAGAAAGAAAAAAGAAAAAAAAAATGGGGGGTCAGGTAAGAGGGAAGTGATGAGGATAAGAGTATGTTAGTTGGGGTTGTGGGGGTGAAACTGGAGGTGAGGATAGACCAGCTACCTTACCTAAACGAATAAATTGAATCCGGTTGTTATCAGCAGAGATTCAAGATATCTGCTGGTTGGGGGGGATAGGAGGACCGGTTGAGACTAGCATGGACCCGCTATAGAGGACTGATATTTTGTGTCAAGAGGGAAAGAGCAAGTCGCTGTGGGAAGGGCAGACAGGGGGTGACAGAATAGTTCCTATTCAGTATACTTGAAACAGGAATGTGGTTTAGAACTAATAGTTTTAGAGCAACCAATGTACCTCTTCAAAACACAAAAACAAAAACAAAAAAAGAAAAAACTCTAGAGAGAATTTTCAACAAGTGTATGGTCAACATGTCTGCAAATTACTGTTCTAAGCGTTAGGAGGTGGAGTCCCTATGTAAAGAACAGTGAGGTGTGAGATATAGGCTGGGTAAGTGTTGCGTGATTCCATAAGTTGGTTGGGCCCTTGAGTGTATGGGTGTATCGTTTGCTTGGGAGAATGTATGGTTGTGTATCAAAGGGATGTTGAGTCTAATTGCTGGTGGAGTGCTGTAGTATATTTATTGAAAGGAGGTTTGATATGGCTGGACGTGTTAGGAGGGATATGCTGAATACAATAAGGTAAAGTAGGATAGCACCAGACAACCTGACATGATATACAATGAGCAGAATAAGCATAATAAGCAGGTTGAACAGGATAAGCAAGATGAACAGGATGCGAGGGAGTCATGTTCGGGCCTGTAGTTCTAGAAATGTTGTACTAATATTAATTTACAACCCTAGGCGTTGATTAGTGGATCAAACATATTGATAGAAATGAAAGCACTCCCCTTATCAGATTCTTGTATGGGAGTACGTAGGAGTATTTTCTGGGTCATGGGTACTAGGCAAAATTTGTTGGGTTCTTTTGCTCATTCAGGCGCTGGACTGAGAATTCTCCCTCGCATCTTGTTTGGGCAAATCAATAATCATATTTTTCCATCATATGCAAGATATATATAAGTTGGTATATCTGTTCAACCCTGGGAAGTAGCATGTTATTAGTACTGTTGTCAACTTTATCCTTCAAGAATTAGGTTCGCTCCTGTTGGCATCAGTGGTGTTAGATGTTTAGGTAAAAGAGGGGTGCATTATTGCTGTATATGGCGAGGTATGCCCTCTGGCAGGGAACAGGATGGAAGCGTAGGGTGGCCCACAGTTGTGGAAGGTTCTAGGGAAGCACGGCTGATTGATTCAGGTGAGCAGTTATGGTGCGCCGAGAGGTGGAAGTGTCCTTCATATGGTTGAGGGCGATATTGATCCATAGGAATTGTAGTAGGCAGGTTGAAAAACCTATAGGGGTTGTGGATGTTTAAGCTCAGTGTGACAATTGAATGGAAACCCAACTGGATCATGCCGAGGGTGAGTTTAAGTAGGGGCGGATTTTGGATCCTAGTTCGTAAGACCCTGTATGGGACTGAGTCGTTGCCCTGGCATTTGATATAAGGGAAAAGAGGGTATCCATGTAGCGTCTGTGTCAGGTGGTTCATGGCATGGTTGGGGGTGAGGATAAATTCTGACAAAATGATGTGGGATGACAATCTGGTAGACTGTTGTTGGGGATGCTTTTGCCTCCTCGTTACCTCTGAATAGTTCCTCATGCTCTTTGAGAACATCCCAGTTGTAAGTTGGGAGTGTGGGAGTGGCTGTGGGCAATCTGTGGAGGGTTAGCAGATGTAGGGTAGGAGATACCCTGATACCCCCTTGTATTTTTCTGGTATCCATTCCGAAGAGGTAGGTGGTGTGATTTCAAACAAGTCAGTGAGGGGTTGGTATGTTGCCAGATGGGTAGCTGTAAGTAATGTCAGGCATAAAATAGGGAGAGGTGGGTTTTTGGGGCTCCACTTAGATTCTCCATCAAAACTTGCTGGATATGGGCGTCCAGCTGGCAGAACAGGTTAGTCAGACATGGTATCTTAACAGTATCTGATAAAAGAAAACAAAGAGTTTGAAAACTGTGCATAACTCATAAAGAACTCACATAACCTTGGTGGCAACAGTAGGAAAAGGTCTTCTGTAGGATGCTGGTCTGGAGTGCAGAAGGCGGCTTAGGAATCCTGTCAAGGTCTCCTGTGGGCTGGCGAGGCTAAGGGGTTCCCACCTGGTGGTTGGCGACGCGCTTGATGCGGAGGAGTTGCTGGGGGAGATCTTTGTTGTCTGGGTCTTTGCGAGTTCCATTCCATGGGATCTTCTCGGTGGTCTGGGTGTCATGATGTCAGGATGCGTTGATCGCTGTACCAGTCAGGCAACGGAGGTTGTGGAGTATCCATGGCGGCACCGAACTGTGGCAGGTCTTCTGGGACTCGTAGTATAGCGGAGCTCCCCATTGCTGATGCAGAAAGGGCAAATGGAAATTTCCATCTGTAGGAGATATTGCGTGAGCGAAGGAGATCTAGAAGAGGGAGAAGATCCCTTTTGTGTTGTAGTGTGATGGGGGACAAATCTTGGAAGAGTTTAATTTCTGTTCCCTTGTGAAGAACCTGATGTCTCTCTCTGGCACGCTTGAGAATATCTTCTTTCAAAGGGAAGTTTACTAGGCAGCAGATGATGTCGCATGGGAGATCAGAATCTCTTCCCCTAGGTCATAAAGCTCTGTGTATACGTTCTATGTCTATAGGGGAATCATGGGGTCTGTCAAGCAGGTTACTGAAAACAGACTGGACACATTGGGGGAGGTTGCTGGGTTCCACAGCTTCAGTGAGCCCTCTCACTCTTATATTAAGCCTGCGTCCCCTATTATCCAAGTCTTCCAGGTGCCTGGGCATTTCCCTCAGTTGCAGAGACCTGTTGTATTTGTGCAATGGCGGCTTCTTGCCTGTTTGTGGTGGCTTCTACTCCCTCCAGCCGTGCAGCAACTGATTGAATGTCAAAGCGGAGGTCAGCTATAGCGGCTGACAAAGTGTTTTTAATGTCTGATGCTATGGATTGCATATCCCCTAGGCACAGAGGTTGTGCCTGGCTGGTTGTTGGAACTTGTGCAGGAAGGTTGTGTCTGTCCCTGTCACGGTCGGGGCTGTAGCTGGCCGAACGCATGGTGCGGGAAGAAGCCTGTGTGGAGACCTGTGTGTCCAGCTGTTGTGATCTAAAGATCGCGGGTATGTTGCGTCTCAGCTGGGTCTCGCTGTCCCGTGGTGAGCGGGACCTAGTTGCGGAGTTGTGTCTGTCTCCCTTACCCATCTTGGCCGGCTCTGTCTCAGCTTATCGGGTGTGCTATGTCCTCCGTTAGTGGGAGCTGGGAGTTCAGGCAGCCATTCTCTTTCAGTGCCAAACCACGCCCCCACCTTACATTTTTTATTTATTTATTATTTTATTTCATTTTATTGACAGATTTTTTGGTGAATTTGTACACTGTGACAGATGTTAATAGTCCATTGGAGGACACTGACAGATGTTGATGGTCCACTAGGGACATTGACAGATGTTGATGTTGCAATGGGACACTGACAGCTATTGATGTTCCAATGCAACACCACTGAAGATTTTTTATGCACTGGTACACTGTGACAGCTATCGATGGGACACTAGTACGCTGTGGCAGATGTTTTGTGCACTGGTACAGATGTTGATGGTGCAATGATACAGATGTTGATGGGACACTTGGACAGGGACAGATGGTGCTTTGTGTTCTGTGTGGGATGGCTGCACTGACTGTGATCTGTGTGTAGCTGAACAGTAAAATCATCAGCTACACACAGATCTGACAGGCTGCAGCATCCACCTTCCTCCCAGCACTGAGGTCTCACTGATTGGGAAGGTCAATTACAGCCTCCATGTCCCAATCTGTGACATGCTGTGTTCATGTTACACAGCCATCACTGAATCACACTGCTGTACGGCCCCAAGTCCATGCAAGGTACAGGTTCTGACAGGACGTACAGGTATATGTACAGTTTATGCACAATGGCTGGGTGGGAAGTGGTTATATATATATAAGTATATCTAAATCCAATTTTCTTCTTTTTTTTTTTCTTTTTTGAGCAGTGAATGGTAAAAGTAAACCATGTCAGTTTTTTTTTCATCTGTGTCCCATTGTGAAAGTTTAACTTTACTTTCTGTCTTGTCCCCCCTCAGACAGTTGACAAAAGAACAATTGCCCCCATTGAAGGATTTAGTCTCTATTTTTGTTGTCTTGACAACTAAAAATGTTGTATTTTCTTAACTTGCCATTTAGGTGATAGTGGTCACCATGACAAAAAAAGAATACATTTCCCCAGCAAAGACACAGCAATACAAAAATGACAACTGATTCATGGGGCTTAATGCTCCTGTCATTTGACTTTGTGGAATACCACCAGTTAGTTGAAGTTTTTGTGCCATTTCACTGTTTAGATTATTTATTGTTTATTGTATCTGAAGTGGGTGTTAACCCCACTCCTTATTGTAAATTTCATGCTACTGTTGATATGTAGGTTCTAATGCTTTGTCAATAAAAAGTTTGGACAAGAAAAATATAATAAAGGTTTTTTTTTCACATCACTTTATCAACAAAATCATTTTTGATTTCAGCACTTTAAGGAAATGGGACAGGTGATAAATACAGTACTGCATTTGTACAGCAATTGAAAAGGTGAAGCTGGATTTTAAAGCATACATCCACTAAAACATTCGATTTCACTAGCTGTCTCTTGAATTAACCTTCATCTATTTACAATACTGTTTACACATATACAAAATAAAAAACACTAATATTGTAATATTGTTCCATTTTTTTTACACATTCTTCCTTGGCATCTTACCTCCGCTTGCCAAAAAAAAAAAAAAAAGCCATCATCAGTTTTTCTATTTTATTTTTTCCTTGTACAAGCTTGAATTAATGTCCTTTTTGTGTAGAGACATTCAGAAAGATAATAGTTTTGACAGTATCAGCATAATCATCACATAATATTCCTGAAGAACTTTTTTCACTCCATTTTTTCATGTCTCATTTTAGATGACTAATTTGTGCATTATAACTTGATGATGTTTGCCATAAATTACTGCCATCCGAGAAGCAATCAGATATTTTTCAATGATATCGGACAGCTATTTTCTTAGCTATGTCAGATAAAAGTTCCTTAAAAAATATATCTACTTAAACTAATATAAGAAGGAAACTATTACATGTTATTTTAGGTTGATGTATAGATGTCTGTTTGCTCTATATTTTAGTTCTGTAATGCAGAAATTGCACTAGAGCACAAGTCCACCCCAATCCCTTTTGTCGGTAATATGCTAAATTGAAAGTTCTGCTTGTGATGCAGAATAGTTATTACAAAACACAATGACACTGGCTAAAGAAGCAGAGCACGTTGGTTTTCAAAGTGAATTTTTGCTTTGCAAAGCAAACTTTCACTTATCTAAGAGGTAAAACACAAGAGGTTGAAAATTCACTTTACAAAGTTTTAAAAAGAATTGAAAAAAATATATATTTATGTTCATACATGATTTAGTGATTGAAGTTAGCACAACTTCACTACATTCAATAAGTTAAGTGAAAATTCACTTTGCAAAGAGAATTTCACTTAGCTTAGTGAATAAGATACAGTTGTGCAAGTAGAAATACTGTTTTTTTTTTATCTTCCTTGAAAATAACTGGGTATTCTTACCAAAGTAACATTTTTACTTTTTACCTAATCACCAAGAATAGCGAAAATTCAAGAATCACTTTGAAACTGTCTGCCACAAGGTTGATGACAGGTCTTCATCCTCTTATTATTTCAGCTAATGGCAGATTCTAAATGATGCAGAGAGCAGTGCCACCTAATGACATGGTGCTGCTTCCTACAGGGTGGGGAATGAAGCCTCGATGTACTAGGCTCATAGCAAGTGTGTTGAATGATGCTTGGTTATTAGTTAACTCAGAAGAGAAGTAGGACCACATCTGTCAGAGAATGGTTCGTTCATAGAGTGGCACATAGGAATTCTCCACTGGCAAATAGGAATTCTTCAGTGGCACTTAGAAATTCACCAATACGAATGTGTGGAAGGGCAAGAAGGCCAGGAAAATTCATGCGCCAGTGCACATGCACATATGCCAAAGCACACACAATGCGTGACAGATTCTGGTGCCCAGTGGCCTATTTAAAGTCAGCAACATGAGCCATTAGTTGCTGGATGATCTTCAGCTTCACCTGTGAGTTCCTGTTCCTGATACTATTGGATTTCCTGTTACCAACCTGGCTTGCCTTGACCTATCTTGTCTGCATTCCTGGCTTTGACCCTTGGCCTGTTCTTGTGACTTTACTTCTGCCTGCTGATCTGTGTTTGACCCCTGGCTTGCTCTTCTGACTCCACTTCTTCCTGATTACCAGTGTATGACCCCAGCTAACTCCTGACTCTGTTTGCTGCCTTTCACCTGGGTGATCTTCTGTCCTGACTCTGCTCCTGGCTCTCCCAGCTGTCAAGTCTCACCTGGTACTCCTGAGGGACTGCTACCTAGTAGTGCATCCTGCTCATCAGCTGCCATCCAGCGGACATCCGATCAACCTGTCGTAGCTGGCAACCCCTGCTTCTCTGAGCATAGTACTCCCTGTTATCACCTTCAGGGGTGCTCTGTACTTAGCTGCAAGGGAAGCCCACTTAGCCTCCGACCAGGTATGTGACAACATCCCTTGATTAGTGAATCTGTGGGGGAGAGCACCAGAGATAGAGATTGGATGAGTGCATTGAATTAAGTTTTTTTCAGGAGCTGATGGGAGATCCAAACTTTGTTTCAAAGCCCAAACTCTGAAACAAATCCCTCACAATATTTACTTGGAAAATTACTTTAATTTCTGTGTCACTGCAAAAAAAGGTAAATGGCAGACAAAGTAAATAATTCTGTTATTGCGCAGCAAAAATGTAATTCCATATATAATAATGGTAGTTGAATCTTAGCATTTCTGTTGCTAAAATGTGATATATTACTATCATGCTGGAGGAGATCAGTAGCATTTCAGGCAACAAAGGAGCAATTTCAGATACTGATGATACAAATTGCAATTCAGTAATGTTGCCACTTGGGATATATAGGGCAACAGGGCAATAATAAATTGTTACTTTATTATTTTAAGCTTAGTAGCTTTTAAACATTTAGTAACATATGTGGTATAATAAAAGAAAGTGTAAACTAGTGCAACACCTAATTAATTTTAGCAGATTGCTGTTTTTAGTGCCTTCTTTTGGAATCATAATATGTGCTACTGCTGCTTGTGTTACCAGCTAGGGCTATTTATCTTTTTTTTTTTTGTCCAACTCCAAACACAAGAAAACACCACCCTTGCAGTATGAAGTCCCCCACATAATGCTCATTAAAGTGTTACTAAACCCAGGACCCTGCATTCACTAAATCTGGTCTCACACAGTACACAGAACATGGAAATGCAATTATTTTAGTAAATATAAACTGATAGATACCTTTTCTCATCAGCAGTATATAGCAGTTTTGTGACTTCTATCAGCTCCTAGTAAACCTTGTAGGAGACAGGGGTCCATCCAGGGGGGGGGGGGGGGCAACGGGAGAATTGGCTGCTCAATGACCAGGCCATTTTTTACAATATGGCACTGCGTTGATTCAACTGACAATTGTGTGGTCGTGCAACGCTGTACCCAAACAAAATTGATGTCCTTTTTTCCCATAAATAGAGTTTTCTTTTGGTGGTATTTGATCATCTCCGTGGTTTTTATTTTGTGCTATAAACAAAAAATGAGCGACAATTTTGAAAAAAACACAATATTTTGCACTTTTTGCTGTAATAAATAGCCCCAATTTTTTTTTTAAAAAAGCAAATTTCTTCCTCAGTTTAGGCCGATATGTATTCTTCTACATATTTAACATATGTTAATTGGTTTTCGCAAAAGTTATAGCAGGGGGATAGATTTATGGCAGTTTTATTATTATTTTTTTTTACTACTGGTGGCGATCTGTGATTTTTAAAAGGAATAAGATTATTCCCGCGCTATCATATATGGAGGACGGCTAAAACGAGAAAAGCTGCTAGCACTGATTCGGGTACACACCTAACCTTCAGAGTAAAAAGCATAAAAATAAGTGGTGCAGCGCTGATCCACACTAGACAACCATGTGTAAAAAGGTGAATAAAAAAACCCAGTGTCAAATATTAATATCATAAGAAAAGATCAAAAGAATATAAGTAAAACCAAAATGGGTGACAACAAGTGACACAATTGCAAATCTAATAAAAATAATATTAATAATAATCAAAATAATAGGTGAATGTAGATCATTGAAGACTCTAAGAAATTTGATACACCTAACAATAAAGCGATAATAGCATCAGGTAGGCATATATAAGTAAAGAGGAATGGTATACACTTTGTGCAAATGACGCTCAAGAAAGTGACAATGTGCAATGAATGTGCAATGAACAATGACAATCATATGGGTCTAAACCATATATCAATAGGTGACAAATGTGCAAAAAACACCCATCCAAGTGGGTAGGGAATAATAAATAATAAATGTCCCAAACATTAAAGTGCAAATAGTGCTATACACAAAAAGTCCTTCATACCTATTTTGGTTTTACTTATATTCTTTTGATCTTTTCTTATGATATTAATATTTGACACTGGGTTTTTTTATTCACCTTTTTACACATGGTTGTCTAGTGTGGATCAGCGCTGCACCACTTATTTTTATGCTTTTTACTCTGAAGGTTAGGTGTGTACCCGAATCGGTGCTAGCAGCTTTTCTCGTTTTAGCCGTCCTCCATATATTATAGCGCGGGAATAATCTTATTCTTTTTAGTCTATCTTTACCTACCTCCCATTCCTGCAGCAGTCATGGATGTATTCTCCTATATGGAAAAAAGGCAGGTTAATCTAGAAGAAGTGTTTAACATCTCTAATAAAAAAACTAATAGCAATTTAGACCTTGAAAGCTTAATGCGTAAATTGGGACATAATATGGAAAAGAAAGTGAGCCTGTGGTGGGATATCTGCACCTTTGAGACATACCTTAAAGAAAATATTGTCCCCAGAAGGTTAAGGTGGGATATCCCCCCAAATGATGGTCTCATTGACCAGGACTCAAATGAGGAATGGTATAAATTCTTTAACGGTAAGGGCCTAGAGCTTATAGGCTTTCTGTTAGATAGGAAAAGGAGGAAAAACAAGATAATTGACCAAAACATCACAGACCTTAAAGAGGAATTGGAACAACATAAGGACACGATCGAATTTAAGACCCTAATGACCCAATTGAATAAAGATCTTGCTAAAAAAGATAAAGAAGTTCAACAAAGAAAAAGTAAGAAACATATGAGAGATACCAACGATTTCTTCAATGGTCAAGTTTTCAAATGGCAAAGCCTTCTGGGGAAAACCGAAACCCTTTCTACATACTCCACACCCGAAAAAACAGTGAGAATGCATCCTCAACCTCTAAATGAACAACCCAGGCCAACTACGGAAAACCGAAGACCTCAAGATCCTAGAGAAGAATATAGGGCCATGACCCCAAGGCAGAGAGAGAATTACGGGAGAAATACCGAATACCAGGGTTATACCCCATATCGAAATGAGAGGAGACCCCAATATAACAATCGGACACCATGAAATGGAGGGAGGAAACCTTATTATGGAAAGAATAATAGAAGACCCCAAAATCGGAACAATTGGAATAGACCCCCATATGAGGAACGGGAGTATAGAGGCCCACCTTATGAATACAGAGACCAAAGGAGACCTATTCAAGACTACAGAGATAACAGAGACCAGGAATACTACAGACCAAGGGATAGAAGCCCTATGCAGGAATATAGATATGATAATGGGAGAGGCCCGCTGCAGAGAAACTATCAGTCAGACGAACAAAGTCCAGTCCCCACTTATAACTACTATGCTCCCCTGATGAACAGGGATGAAGAAAGACCAGCCAGGCCCTATCCTCCACCATATGGAGACCAAGAAACGAATAGGCCTTTTTTAGACCGGAGCAGAGAGAACCATCCGGTGAGAAATCTACAGGAGATGCGTGGCCCCAGAAAAAGTCCAGAAAGAAGAGAGGACGAAGATCCGGCAAGAGACAACAAAAGAAAGAGAGAATAAGAGGAGAGGGGATTTTTAACATCAGTGGTCAACCACTGACACATGAAGAAGTCGGGGTACTTGATAAAGGGTTGAAATATACACCCACAAAAAACCTTAATAAACTTGAGACCTACATTGGGATTCAGAAATTTAAACATATTGATGTTTTTAAAAAAATTGTTTTAGAAGAGATAAAAGATGTTAAGATTAAGAAGAAAGAAGAACCTGATTATATTAAAAGTGGGATCCGAAAACTAACCAAGAGGCGGGATATTGTTATCCGACCTGCGGACAAGGGAGGAGGTATCGTGATCCTCTCAAAAGAAGAGTACCACAATACAATGACCCTTATGCTGGAAGATAGCAACACATATACAAAGCTACTTAAGAACCCTGTATTCAGGTGCCGTAAGGCACTTGAGCAGGTTGTACATTTAGGGGCAAAGAAATCCATACTTAATAAGAAAGAGGCGAGATTCCTTATACCGGATTCCTGCCGTACGCCTATTATCTATCTATTACCCAAGATCCATAAGAATCAAACAGATCCACCACCCAGGCCTATAGTCAATGGCATTGAGTCACTGACATCTAGGATGGGTCAATATATTGATGTCTTCCTACAGCCAGCGGTTCAGAAAACAGAAGCGTACTTAAAGGATAGCAAGGAGATGTTAAAAATCATAGAAAACATTCCAGGAGGGGATAGACCATGGGTTATGGCCACCGCCGATGTGTCATCTCTGTATACGATCATCCCCCACCATCGGGCATGTGAAGCGGCGAAATGGGGCCTAAGGAAGTTTACCAAAACTCCCATGTACGCAGAGAAAGTTCTTGATTAAATGTTTAGAATTCAGCTTGAAAAACAACTATTTTTGGTACAATAAGTCATACTATCATCAACAGACCGGGGTCGCCATGGGAGCAAGATTTGCCCCAAGCATAGCTGGCCTTTTCATGGCACAGTGGGAAGAATAAAATGTCTTCAGTGAGAGACCAAGAGAGTTGGCTATATACAAAAGATATATAGATGACATTTTTATACTGTGGGAAGGAGAAGCAAGTGAGCTAATTGAGTTCCTAGAACAACTGAACAACAATGATAGAAATATTGTACTCACATGGGATGTCAGCCCAGAGAAAATTAACTTCCTGGATCTGGAGATCTCATTAGACAACTCCATTTTTAGCACTAAAACGCACTTTAAAGGAGTTGATAGGAACAGCTACCTCCCAATTGAAAGCTGTCGCCACAAAAATTGGATTTTTAACATCCCAAAAGGCCAACTAATGCGGATAAAAAGAAATTGCACCAAAATAGAAGCCTATTTCGAACAAGCCGAAAAAATGGGCGAGAGGTTCATGGCAAAGGGCTATGATCGCCAATTCATTAAAACCCGGATTGCTGAAGTTTCTAAACTTGATAGGAAAGAATTAATCAAAGAAAAGACCATCCAAAAAAACCCAATTGAAGGAATACCACTGATCCTGGATTTCAACATACAATACAG
This sequence comes from Aquarana catesbeiana, assembly GCF_042186555.1. Taxonomy (NCBI): domain Eukaryota; kingdom Metazoa; phylum Chordata; class Amphibia; order Anura; family Ranidae; genus Aquarana; species Aquarana catesbeiana. The sequence goes on along the minus strand of NC_133325.1, from coordinate 621,273,270 downwards.
GAAAATTGAAAAGATAATTAAGCGACATTGGCATATCCTACTGGGAGATAGCCAACTACAAGGTATCCTTCCAAAAAACCCGAAGTTTATATACAAAAGGGCACCTACAATCAGAGACTTAGTAGTGAAGAATGTTGTGGATCCGCCAAAGAAAATGTTTTCTTTTTTCACTGGGAATGGATTTTTCCCGTGTAAACGTTGCTATGCGTGCTTGAGGACTAAACGCCCGAATCAAAAGGTGTTTCAGTTTACTTCAACTAGTACAGGAGAGAGCCACGATATTAAAGACTTTATTTGTTGTAATACCAAAGGGGCTGTATACGTACTTGAATGTAGTTGTGGCCTTCAGTACATAGGCCGGACAAAAAGACCCCTGAGAGTTCGCATTAAGGAACATGTCAAAAACATTATTAATGGATATGACAAACACTGCTTGTCCAAACATTTTCTGAAATGCCATAATAAAGATCCCACCCATCTCACCTTTTGGGGCATTACTCCATATACCAGGCACTGGCGGGGTGGTCATAAGGTGAGAACCCTAAGTAAACTTGAATCAAAATGGATTTTCACCCTAGACACTTTCAAACGGTACTGCTTAAAGTTTTGTTCTCCTATTATCGTGATAGGTAATTGCAGAATGTAAAAATGTGCTTCAATTTGTACACTGTGTATTCTTTTTTTGTATTATGACACTTCTTACCTGTCCAGTGGGCTGCCAATTTTGTAAGTAAGGAGGGCCTGGCCAAAGTAACACACATTATGTATGCATTCAGCTCTCAATGAAGTGGAGAGGGTTACCTGTCCAAAACATCTCCTCGCACCCTAAAATTTTTACAATGGGCCTCAGAGGGGATGAGGAATCTGATAAGTTGACCTTATATTTTTGTCTTTAAATACTCCTTAAAATAAATGTTGACCAAGAATGTTTGTGTTTAATCTGCTTGCAATGTCATTTGCAAAAGTACTAATTTATTTTTCTCTTGTTTCACTCCACAGTTTCCACAGGAATGGCAGACTGTGGCTTCCAAATATGCCCAGTGGTGGAACTTTCCCAACTGCATAGGGGCAATTGATGGGAAACACATCCACATCGTGCCACCCCCCAACTCGGGGTCATACTATTACAAGTATAAGGGGTTTAATAGTATAGTGATGTTGGTGGTGGTGTTGGTGACATATGAGTTTCTCTATGAAGACATAGGGAAGAATTTGCCGGATGTCAGATGGTGGAGTCATTGCCCAGATCGAGTTTTATGGATGGCTCCAGAATGGTGGCTTGGACTTGACACCTCCGGAAGACAACGTGGCTGGTCTACCATTCGTGTTTGTCTCTGATGAAGTATTTGGGCTGGGTGATCACCTGATGCGGCCATTCCCGATGAGGACCCTCACCCCAGACCAGAGGGTTTTTAACTACTGGCTGGCCAGAGCCAGAAGAGTGGTGGAGAATGCTTTTGGCATAATGGCCAGCCGGTTCCGCCTATTCCTGATGCCAATCAACATGGCAGAATATGAACTAAACCATATAATATGTGCATTCTGCATTCTACACAACTTTCTCAGGAGAAATGCTACAAACTATGTGGTCTCAGTTGAGTCTGAGGCCAGATTTCCAGAACAAACAACAACCCTGATGGCGCTTGAAGCTGGCCGTCCTGGCTTGCCCCCCCCAAAGTGCCCGCGAGGTCCGTCAAAAATATATGGAATACTTTACGGTTAGGGGGCCATTGATATGCCAGCAAATGTTTGATAAACATTTTTAAAATAAATTTTTTGTTAAACTGAAATAATATTTCATTTGATTTACTGCTTGTGTTTCTTTTATCTGTCTTCTGGGTTCTCCAATGGGCTTTTCTTTTTGGCCATTTTCTTCAATAGTGCAAACGTAATTTATTTGATACATGAGGTGACAATCTCTTCTTCAGCTAACTATTATGTTGTGGGTCTGCTACACACACACCTTGTTTTTGTTGTTAATGTTTGTAATGCATTAATGATAAAAAACACATGCTTTTCAGCACCATGAATTAATTATTTTGAGTCCCGAAACTGGCCTGATTGGGGCAAATTTTAGAGCACTGTGGGCGTTATTTACTAAAGGAAAATCCACTTTGCACTACAAGTGTACTGCAAGTGCACTTGAAAGTGCACTGAAACTGTACTGAAAGTGCACTTGTAGTGCCAAGTGGATTTGCCTTTAGTAAATAACCCCCGTTGCCACTGTAAACACCAAATTACTCCACAAACTTGTATTGAAAGAAGAAGCCACACTTTGTTGAGTAGAAAACATTTTACTCAAAGCACATTCACGTGTGCCTTAGAAAAGGGTTTTTGAACAAACCAACATATTTGTTTTATAACATTTTTAGGTTTGACAGTAGAAATAGCCTTTTTTGGGTTAAACAGGTATGTTTAAAACCATAAACATACACAACTCAGGAACTTGCAAAGTTCAACTTTGACAAAAAGAAGGCAATATCAGACATTAGTATGTCCCAAATGTGTTGATCTTGCCTTCATCAGATGGGATGATGTCACCCCTGTGAAAGCCAAATTTTGAAGATGCACACAAATTGGGGTTCAAAATGGGGATTTTCCTCCTGATCCAATGCCTAATGTCAACATGTGCTAGCTCCCATCATGGGGGATCAATGGACGTGTTTCGGGGGTGCAACCCCTTCCTCTCATCTACTTTAATTGCAAGGAAGGGGTTGCACCCACAAAATGCATACATTGATATCCCGTGATGGCAGATAGCACATGTTAACACACTGTGTGCATCTTCAAAATTTGGCTTTCAAAATAATTTAAAATAGTTTGAAAAATCAGAAAAATAAAAACAAACTTGAATAATTTTGGGGTGTTTTAGATTCTGCCTAAAACATCAATCGTGTTTTTTAATCTTTTTTCCACATCATTGATGTCTTCCTTGATCTTCTGTAAATCACGTTTGCACACCATTATCTCCCCGATGAGGATGTGTGCACTTGCACTTGTGCAATGAGATTCTTCTTCCACAACATCCACATGACCTAAAATAAAAAAATACACCATGTATTATAAATATGCAGGCATACATCTATTACCTGAAGCTGTGGTCTCAGACACTCACCTGTTGTGGTGACTATTTTGTTCACTTCATAAACCTCTCCTTCCTCCACATCCTGAGGTTGTGGTGTGGTGACTTCCCCTTCTTTATGAGGTTGGGGGTCCCTGATGTCCTCTGATGTCCTGAGTCTTTTCTCCCCTATGTGAATTAAAAAAAGGTATACTTAGCACACAGATATTTGAGGCCAGAAATAGGAATATGAAACATTGCTTGGAAGTGTTGTACAATTGTCTGTTTTGGCAGAGTTCCAAGCTGAAAACATTTTTTTCCCTTTCTAAAGCTGGAATAATTACCTTGTTCCCCTCATAGATTTCCACATTACTGCCGTCTGCAATCCTTGATTAAGTGGTGTTTCGCCTCTTCAATTTGGCGCCTCTTTTGGATTTCAATATCCGGGGGTTCTTTTGCATGATTAAAGGTGTACACAGATTGGGTGGATGTCTGATGAACCATTGGAAACTTTCATGTCAATCATTATTTTTGTAAGTTCTCTATGTATTTCAGTACAGGCTCCATATGCATGTTATGATATATATGTATACTTACATGATATTTTGTACCTTTCAGAAATGGCAAAAATTATCCCTGAGGAAGATTGTATAATTAACCATTTTGAAACGCGTTGGATTTGATTTTTTGTCATTACTGTAATACACTACAATTGTGTTGTCTTTATATTTGATTTCTGTACAAACTGTTTTTAATTCTTTTTGTAAAATAAAATTTATAGTTTTTTAATATAACTTTTTCAAAGTGACTTTTGCCCTTAAAATCCTACTAGCATGAGGTCCTTTTTGTACTATTTAGGGATGGTGGTAATTTCTCACACCAACCTCTGAGAGTCTATCCTTTCTCAATTACCTGTTTTTTGCAAGTTTCACACATGGGGACACCCCTAGTATCCACTGGATCATCTGTGTGGGACACTCTAAAAAGTTTGTTCTGGTGTCTCACACTAGTGCTCCTGCATCTAGATGTGTAAACAGCTGCTGAGTGTCCTCTCTTTACACTGAATTAAGTTTGCATTTCATTCTAGTTACAAACCCATCTAGACAACAATGTACTAAACTTATTTTAATACAAATAGGAATGAACAAATGAAGTTAACCTGCATCTGCCAAAAACATCAAATTAGTGGGCAAACGAACAATGTTTATATGAACGATTACTGTGCTCACGAACCTGAAACTTTCCATTTTAAACTGTACAACAGTAAAGAAAAGCACATGAAGCAGCACAAAAGGAATAATAATAATAGGAACACACAACAAAATACTTCCTTTTTTGCAGCACTCACTTAATTCTTCTGTACTGATTGCGCTCAATTTGAGGTCTGACCATTGTTTCCTCAGTTGATCCTTGGATCGCTGTACCCCAAAATTCTTCTGCAAACTTTTCACAACTTTAGCCATGATCTTGGCCTTTCTCACATTTGGGTTTGGGTAAGGTTCATGCTTCCCACCATAGTCGGCCCTTTTCAACATGTCCACCATCTCTACAAAGGACATATTTGAGGCCTTAAATCTATTCCGGGATCGTGACGTTTGTGGCTCCAGGCTTTCATCATCCTCCTCGTTGCTGCTCTCCTCTGCATGCACTTACTCTTTCTTCGACATGTGCTCTCCCACTGCGCCAAAAGAGAAGGGGTGGGGAATATACTAGAAAAAAGGTCAGGGGCGGGCGGAGTTTCACGCATGCGCAGTGTATATAAAGCGTAACACGTGTGCATCATACGTATGATCTGTGAGTGGAGGACGGAGTAGCGTAAGTGCCGATCATGATAACGAAGGTACTTGTGGCACCAGTGGTCTATACTGCTTATAGATTGAGGCCTATATTGAGACAAGATTAGGAGAGTTTAGCCTGACATTAGAGTTTGTCTTGTGTTGTGTCCTGCAGATAAAATGGATCAATTCAATGATCACAGCTTAAACCCTCAATTCATTGATATGTACAGTCTGCCCTGTCTGTTTATACTAATAAAATAAAGAGGCAGGCAGCGCTGGATCAATTGCTGGAATTCGGTGAAGCCGCAGATCCCCACGGCAAACATCAACTATTTGAAGGCCAAAATTGGTGGCTTGAGGAGCACATACAATAGGGAGAGCAAGAAGGTCCAGGATTCCAAGAGATCAGGAGCAGCAGCAGATGACGTTTATGTACCCAGGCTGTGGTATTACGACAGACTGCGATTTCTGTCAGACCAGACTGAAATCAGGCCATCACTCTCAACCCTTCCTTCCACACTTCCTTCCACCCCAGCTGAGGCTTCCAATGTCCAACCTGGGCCTTCCACTCTGGAAGAAGATGTGGAGGAGTCCAGCTTGAGTCAGGTATAGCATTGTTTAACATATTTCTCAAAATTGTGTTTGATTGATGAACAATAAACTAAAACTATGTCCCATTTTCATACACAGGAAAGCCTCAGCCAGGAGTAGGCTGTGGAAAGTGGCAGCCAGGAAGTGACGGGGGAAAGTGGCATTTAGGATGTGGTGGAGGAGAGTGGCAGCCAGGAGGTGGATGGGCCCAGTAGCCTGACCGAATTCCAGGTTCCTCCCTTCGACCTCCCAACAAAAAGGACCAGGAAGGGGAGGAACGTGCAGGAATCAGCACTTTCTTTGATTCGGGAGGCTACTGCGGCCCTCAGAACCACCCCCAATATTCAAGAGGCCTATGCCTGCATGGTAGCCAGCAAAATGTAGGAAATGGAGGTGGGCCAACACCTCTTTTGTGAGGAAGTGATCTATCTGGCCCTAAATAGGGGGTTGAGGGGCGAACTCACAAGCAAAATCCACCTGTGTGAGTTGGACCATCCTCCTCGGCCTCCTCCATCTCCTGCCACAACTCTAACACCAGAGCCACAGCCAGGAAGCAAGTGTGGAAGCAAGCATGGAAGGAAGACAAGAGTGTGATGGCCTGGGTTCAGTCTGGTCTGACAAAAGACGCAGGCTGTGGTATGACCACAGCGTGCGGACATATATGTCATCTGCTGCTGCTCCCAATCTCTCTCCTGGATCGGATTGTGCTCCCTAATAAATGGACTCCTCAGGCTACCAATTTTGCTTGTCCAATAATTGAAGTCTGTTCTGAGATACAAAGGCTTCGCCAATTTCACCAGTTTATCTAGCGTTGCCTTTCTCTTTATTTTGTTATGACCCTTAATAAATGTCTATTTTTTTATCACAAATACTTGGCTATGTGTTTTAGTTCAAACAGGACAGTTTGTTTGTGAGTAGGTAATTTCAAAAATACAATGTCAAATTAACAAGGGACCACCAACACCAACACCAACCAATCTCTTTGAGGTTAAAAAATACAAGATAGGGGGCGTGGCTTGGATGGCTTCCGGAGCGGACGTGTCTCCTTAGAGCTCCGGACCAGATCCGCCTGCAAACAGCTAAAAGCAGCTAAAAAGCACTGATAACATGGGCAAACCTCGCAAGGCTAAAGACTCGGAACCCAGGGGACATACCACCAGATCTTCGCCGGCTCCCCCCGCCCCTCATCAAGGAGTACTTTGGCCTCGGGGCTCCGGCGGGACACCATAAGGCCAAGATGGCGCCGGCGCCACCATCATATGCAGCGGCCCTCTCCTCCTCTCCTCCGCGGCTCTCCCCGGGAAAGCGAACGGACAGGTGTGCCTCTGAGGGGGATCTGCTACCCGATCGCCCACCGCTCCCACCTGCCAGCAGCCAGGCTGGCCTTATACTATCCCATGTGGGGGACACACTTGGCAGCCTGTCCCAGCCGTTTCCTCCCTGCCTATTGGGGCCTACACCGACACCGAGTGCAGGCCAAACTTCTCCTCTGTGGGAATCCTCAGCCCAGGAGTGGGACCCAAATTCCCTGCCACAGAGATCCCAGGCTACAAGGGACAAGTCATCATCCTCATCCCTGCAGCACAAGGAGTCAAACAAAGTGGCAAGGCCTTCCTCACCGCAGCGGCCTGAAGAGCTGCAGGGGGCTCATTCACATGCAGCTTATGCAGCACAAGTACATGCCAGTGATCCGATAAGGCAATCTAATTTCAAGACCCCTCCACATACATTGCAGAGGGGGCCTCCCCCACTGGGCACTTCCTCCACTACCATGAGGGATCCACATGCCCATATCACAATGGACCCTGACCCTGAACCCGATGCATGTACTTCAGGGAGAGATTATGTCTGTTGCATGCCCACGAAACAGGACTTTCGTATGCTTATCCAAGAGGTACGTGACACATGTAGATCTGAAATTAACATGCTCCGTACTGATATACATCACTTGTCTGCTAAGGTCCATTCTATAGAAGAAGAAGCATACAATACAAGGATGGAAGTCTCCCACATACATGATCGATTATCCACGCAAGCTTCGGCCCTCAGAGAATTTCAACGCCATCTTGAGGATCTTGACAATAGAGGCAGACGTAACAACATTAGAGTCCGTGGCCTCCCAGAAGCGACCCAGGACGAGGACTTACAAGTCACACTGCAAGCTATCTTTAACAATGTTTTGGGTCACCCGGAAAACCAAAGAGTCAAGCTGGACAGAGCCCATTGCACTCTTCGCCCCCGAGGGCCAGGCTCAAGACCAAGAGATGTAATTTGCAGGGTCCATAACTACGCTCTGAAGGAAGATATAATGAGAAAAGCTCGCAACATGCGTACCATCGATTTTGATGGAGCCCCTATACAGCTGTACCCGGACTTGTCCTGGATCACCCTCCAGCAAAGGCGCTCCCTACAGCCACTCCTCACAACACTAAAGGAACATGACTTCCGTTACCACTGGGGTTTCCCCTTTAGCCTCACAGCAAAGAAAGATGGGAGATCCACCACACTGCGATACCCGGAGGACCTCCACTCATTCTGCAAGGACTTGGACATTCCGGTTCCCCCCACACCCGGGTGGGACCCCCTACCCACTCCACCACCTCGTCCAGAACCCTGGGTTCAGGTGAACGGGAGAAAGCAACAGAAGCCGCATTCCAATAGTCCTCCGGCAAATATCCACCAGAGATGACTTTCCCCTCTCTTTTTTGTTTTTTCTTTTTCTTTTTGCTGACCAAGAGGCTTCAGATCAGGATAAGTTATTAGCAGAAGTGTTACGAATATTGCTTATCATGCTGAGAGCTCAGGAAATAAGCTGTTTCTCTTGTTCCCACTGTAGAGGGTTAGACCCTAAGTTTTAAAAATTTCCCTTTTTTTTTTTTTTTCTTTATTTCCACTAGGTGGGAATACGGGTTAAAGATTTAGCACTTATGCAACTTTAAGGCACAATACTATTGTTGATATACTACGGTTATGTTCTAACCCTCACAAGCTATCAATGGGGTCCCCCTCTCCCTTACTCCCCCTCCCCTTCCATTCCACTACCCTAGCCCTTCCCCCCCCTCACCCCATACTTACCATTCCCCACCCCCTCCTACCCCCCTCTGTCCTACCATCCTTTACCCCACTAGAATGTACCAACATATGTACCTAATGGCCCTCACTTATCCCGGGTTGCTAAAGAGCTAATGGGAAGAGTTGCTGGGTCTTTACCCTGCCAGTACCTCCCATATTAGTGTGGTTGGTCCATCACTGAGCATAAACAGCACTAGCTGAATTTATCTGCTGCCTTGGTCTAGACCACATGTTTTTTTGGTTACTAGCTGTTAAAGGAAAGTTCTTCTTTTTTTTTTTTTGCTGCTTCATCATGGTGTGCTGCATAATTATTTAACTGCAGGCGGATCTGGGAGGGGATAGCGGCCGGTCTGGGACTGTCCTATCCTCCCCCGGGAGACCTTTGAATGGCTTCCCCTATAACCCCTGTGGAGAGTAATGTTTTCATTCCCCGCATGGGGGGGAGCCCTCCGAGGGTTTCCAACCCACCGCTCTGTTTGAGTGGGTTAAACCTCATTTGGTTACTACTTGATTTTGTACTAATTTTTGTTTTCTTTTTCTTTGTCGTCCACTTCTCCTTCTATTCTCTCGCCCCTGGCTTCTCTTTTTTCTGTTTCCCCCTAACTTGTTGTACTGTGGGTGCTCCCCGCCTCTGGAGCCCAGGCCTAGCCCGTAGGAGCATGTTCCTGGTTGGGTATGTACCTTACTTGAAAGTTCAGTCGATTATCATCCTCTGCATCCAAGCGTGCTCCATTCATCTTGGTAAGCTAATACTTCTTATATTTTTACCACCCAATGATTGACATATTATCATTAAATGTGAAAGGTCTTAATTCTAACACCAAACGAAGCTTAGCCCTAAGGGAATTTAAAAGATCTAAAGCTGACATTATTTTCACCCAGGAAACGCACCTCACTAAGACTGATAATATGACCTTTGCCACTAAGTATTATTCCCAGATATACCTAGCTTCTAATCCTCGTAAACGAGCAGGCGTGGCTATTTTGTTCAAAAAAGACTCCCCCTTCAAGTTACAATCACTAATTTCGGATCCCCTAGGACACTATATCATCCTGAGAGGCACTTGGAAGAATGCTGACCTTACACTCTGTAATGTATACGTCCCTAACACTAATCAAACCTCCTTCCTATCCAAAGTGTATAAACGACTATTTGCATTTCCCCATCAGTACCTGGTTATTGGCGGAGACTTTAACCTGACCTTTTCCTCCTGCCTAGATAGACACTCTCTCGGGCAGATTCAGGCCCCCAAAGCCCTAGAGAGAAGGTGCTCTCTCTTCCGCCAATTGACCAGGAAATACACCCTGTTCGACTGTTGGAGAACTGCAAACCCCTCAGCTAAACAATTTACTTTCTACTCCCACCCGCATAAGTCCCACTCGCGCATAGATTATTTCTTTGTGAATGCCCCAACCCTGAGAGCCCACAAGAGCTCAGATATTCAAGCTATCTCATGGTCGGATCATGCCCCAATAACCCTATCCCTGGCATTGTCCCCGGGAACCCTTCGTACATGTCATTGGCGATTGAATGATTTTCTGCTCAAGCATGACCCCTCCAGAGAGGACCTGGAAAAAACAATGAAATTATATTTTGCAGAAAACAGCTCACCAGAGGTTTCCATTGCTACTCTCTGGGAGGGTCATAAAGCCGTGCTCAGGGGCCAATGTATCTCGCTATCCACGGCGCTCAAGAAGAAAGCTAATACGGCCCGCAAAGCCCTATTGGCTAAGCTCAAACAATTGGAAGCAAGGCTGCTCTCCTCTCCGTCCTTAAAAACTCTTAGAGAGATTGTACAGGTACGGGCCAGTCTCAGTGATATAGATGTGGGTAAAATCGAGAAGGCACTAATAAGACTACGGCAAACCTACTATGACAAAGCAAACAAACCACATACACTATTAGCCAAACAACTACGAGATAAACTCGCGATCACCTCCATTACCCATCTTAATGACCGAACGGGTACTCCCCAAACACATCCCACCAAGATTGCTCAGATTTTTCATGACTACTATACGACCCTGTATAATAATCTGGACGTTCCACACAACCCTCCCTCACAAGACCTATCCCAAAGAATCCATTCCTACTTAGAGGAGTGGGACACACCGAGACTCACCCCCTCCGCCTTGACCACCCTAAACTCCCCCATTACAGAGGAAGAGATCACGGACACAATTAAATCGCTTCCAAACAACAAAGCCCCAGGTCCTGATGGGCTCCCATACCAGTACTACAAAACTTTCTTACCGCACCTACTCCCCCATATGACAACACTGTTTAACTCATTTTTGTCAGAGACACCTATACCACGAGATATGCAAAACTCCTACCTTACGTTGATTCCCAAACCTGGCAAAGATCATAGCTTGCCTTCAAATTATAGACCTATTGCGCTACTTAACGCTGATCTTAAAATCTTTACGAAGTTACTAGCTAACAGATTAAGCAATTTCATGCCATCACTGATCCATAAAGACCAGGTAGGCTTTATACCCATGAGGCAGGCAGGGGACAATACCCGTAAGGTTATCGACTTGGTAGAAGTAGCAAATAGGACCAAAGTAGAGGCACTCCTGCTCAGTCTTGATGCAGAAAAAGCTTTTGATAGGCTAAGTTGGCCTTTCCTGTTTGCTACTCTACGGCGAGCCGGAATTGCGGGCCCCTTCTTGCGAGCCATCTATCATTTATATTCATCCCCATGAACCATGGTGCGTACCCAGCACGCAACTTCTAACACCTTTTCGATTTCAAACGGAACGCGACAGGGATGCCCTCTCTCACCGCTCCTTTACGCCCTTTGCATAGAACCCTTAGCAGCCCATATTAGGGAAAACTTAAACATACATGGCATTACAGTTCGAACCAGAGACTTTAAGATCTCCCTATATGCAGATGACGTTCTCCTTACACTCACGCAACCCCACATTTCTTTGCCGAACCTATATGTAGAACTGGATAGATACAGTGTCCTATTGGGATATAAGATAAACAACTCTAAAACAGAGGCTCTCCCTATCAATATGCCTCCTCAAACGCAAGCGGCCCTCTCGCAAGCATTTAATTACTCCTGAAAAACTTCCTCCCTAAAATACCTAGGAGTCCATCTCACACCCACATATGATTCCCTATATAAAGCTAACTTCCCCCACATATATACCATTATCAGAGCCTCACTGGCTAAATGGAAACCCCTGAAATTGTCCCTCTTTGGACGATTAGCTACCCTTAAAATGATGATCCTACCCCAACTGCTATACCTATTTGAGACACTTCCGATATCTATACCAGCCACACACCTAAAGAGACTGCAGGGCGACATGATTAATTTTTTCTGGAACTACAAGAGACACCGGATTGCTAAATCGGTTCTCTACGCCCCCCGCAACCAAGGAGGCCTAGCGTTTCCTAATATAGCTAAATATTACTTGGCAGCTCAACTACGCCCTGTAGCCTCTTGGTGTACCCTACACACTTACAACCGCTGGACACAAATCGAAAAGCTATGGTTAGCCCCTATACATCCAAACTCACTATTGTGGAGCTCTGATATGGCTTCCGAAACCATGCAGTTGCTGGGACCAATGTTCCTCTTACGCCAGCTGTGGAAGCGTGCAAAAGCGGCACATCCCCTTACCACCCCTTCATCACCGGTCACGTCCTTCTTATTTACCCCCAACATCCCGGACAGTCTGACCTCTCAGATGTCCCATTTTTGGATGGAAAGGAACCTATTCCGCTATGGCCAACTGATAGACCCCAGGACCCGTATTTTAAGGTCATTTCAAGATTTGCAAAGAGAATTTGACATTCCCAAACAGGCCTTCTTCAGCTACTTACAAATACGACACTATGCACAAGCCTTAGTCCCTGATCTCCATTTTTCCCCGCTAACTGATTTCGAAAAGCTGTGCTTGGAGAGCTCATCCCCTAAAGGCATGATCTCACAAACCTACCAGCTCCTAACACACGATTTCTCACCAGAGGGTCCCCGGCATGTATACATGGGTAAGTGGGAGCAAGCCTTGGGTGCAGACCTTCCTCTCCACACATGGCAGCTCATCTGGTCTCAAGCCACTAAAAGCTCTATGTGTACGCTATATAAAGAGAACCAATACAAGATTTTGTTCCATTGGTATCAGACCCCTGACTTGCTCCACTCCATGTACCCACTGACTGACTCTCGCCGTTGGCGGTGCCATAAGGACAGGGGAACCCTATACCACATTTATTGGACATGCCCCCTGATTGTGTCATATTGGGAATTGGTTCACTCCCTCCTCGGGGCCATCCTTGGTCCGGGGGTGCCTTTTGACCCGAAGGTTTTTGTGTTAGGCCTCCCACCAATTTCCCTCCCTAGAAGATCCAAAAAACTCCTATCACATATCCTAACAGCTGCACGTTGTTTGGTGGCATTAAAATGGAAGCAGAGGGAACCACCTTCGATGTCGGAACTCCACTCCAGGATCAGAGAGGTCAAAAGGATGGAATATCTCACGGCCTCCTTAACTGACAAACTTGAGAAACATAATCAAGTATGGGAACTATGGGTCCTTTTTGAAAATCCCATAACCTAAACCGCTATGTGACGCCCTCTGGAGGGTTGGCCTTTCCCTCTGGCGAGGGGAGACTGGGCTCCCGGGGTGGGGCGCGATCCCACTGCCCTCATTCCACTTCCCTATTTTCCCTACTTAATTCTACTCATCCCACTCTAGACTTCCTGCTAACTTTCCTTCTTCTCAATTCTTCTCTATAATTTCTATTCTTACACTTTTTTCTATCATTCTTTTTTTCTGATACGTTGTACAAGGTATACATCCAGTGGTATAAATCTAAAGTTTGTCCACCTGTTATAATTTTTTCCTATTTTTCTAACATTCAGACAGATATGTAAAGTGACACTAACTTCATGTTATAACTGTTATTAGAGCCGGGCTCTTTTCTGGAAATGACTACTGCACTTTATTATGTATCACCTTGTACTTTAATTTTCTATTTGTGTTCTATTATGAAAAATTTAATAAAAATTGTCAATTTTTCAAAAAAATACAAGATAATAATGGTGTTGTGGCAACTTGACACACAAAACGAAAAAAAATATTATGGAGATCACTATAAAAAAAAAAAAGATCACTATAAAAAAAAAATCTAAACATTATTCTGGAGATCTGACAAAAAAATAATAAAGATTATTCATGAGATCACGAGAAATAATAAAGAAATCAGTTTGTCAGAACTCTGTGTGAATATCAGCAGCAAAACAACTTCATTATTCTAGCATTATAAAGAAGAAGAGAATGTGCTGCATTAAAAACTTTGCAGCGTGATGAATGTGCTATCTCCATTACGAACGCTAGTTTTACCAGACCGAGCGATTCAGTCTCGTACTTGATTAAAGACATTGCATGGAATTTTGTGCGTCGGAATTGTCTACACACACTCAGAATTTACGAAAATGTATTTTGTTGTTGGAAAATTTGAGAACCAGCTCTCAAATTTTGTTTGTTGAAAATTCTGACAAAAAATGTCCGATGGAGCCTACACACGGTCGGAATTTCTGACAACAAGCTCACATTGAACATTTGTTGTCAGAAATTCCAATCGTCTGTACGTGGCATTAGTGTTAATTAACCCCTTTTATGCTGCAGCATGAAGGGATTAATAAACACTGCCACTAATGCAGCAAAAAGTGGTTAATTAATTGCCACTGGTCACTAATGCATTAGTGAGTACATTAACCCCCTCCATGCTGAATATTACAATTACCAATTATCATCACGATAATCACACAATACAGGTGTGTTGAGCCACAGCATCTGTATTGTGTGATTATCATGATAATAATGATGATATAGAATGACAGTGAAATTCACCTTTAGGCCTCATTCACACAGTGTGTGCTGCAGACATGCATCTAACATGCAGGGCTGTCTTTTACTGACTTGGGGATGCATAAAGTGTTACATGCATCCCAATGCCGGCATCTCATGTATTTCTACTGAGACACACAGCCAATGTGTCCTAATATGTCATGCATGCAGGTGTGGGTCCCAAAATGCATGCAGGTCATATTGGGACATAGTTGCTGTGTCAGTGCAGCCATGTGTCAGAATACAAATAAATGGGATGCCGGCATGAGGATGCATGTAACACTTTAAAACAGTGTCACTGTTTTAAACAAGGTTAGGACTGTATGATATGTTAAATACAGTTCTGTAAGCAACACCTTATTTTCTGCCAGTGCCCCTCCTGTGACTAGACTCGTCTGGATCCGCCCCTGGTATCAGGAGTTTTCATACTGCACTGATCCTCTTTCTGGACATTTCTGGACAGTGCTGATTGGCCCTGTGCTGATCACATGCACCCTCCCAAAAAAAACTCCCTAGCAATACACACCAAACTGAGCATGTGCAACCTGTCCACTGGCTCTGTAAATATCAGGTTATTTTTGTTGAGACTGTGGAAGAAGAGAAGGATCAGAGAGACATGATCAAATAGCCTTTATTATTACAATGTAAAAGATTAACCCCCTAGGTTCCACAGTGAGTATAACAAGCAAGCTTTACTGCATATACAGACTGATTTTACTGTTGAGGGTTTAGTAACACTTTATGTCTGAGAGTAGAGGAAGAAGGTATATTGCATCAAGTACAATACAGGAGGTGTGCCAGTTGCCGGGGGGCGGGGGGGGGGGGGCAGGGAATATGCTCTAACATCTAATGCTCTAATATGCTCTAACATAAAATCCCAGGTGTGTACCCAAGTATGAGCGTATACAGCTATTTACATCCATGGCCAGTTGTACACATCACCTCCCTCCCTGGATTGGGACCAATACTGGGATTTTGTGCTGGAGCATATTTTAACACTCTACCCTTTAGACTTAATAAGCATTTAACCCTTGTCATGCAGGGGGGTTCACTGAAAATTATTTTTTTAAAGGGCTTAAGCATTAGGTTTTAACTTTCTTTTTTGAATCAAAGTGAAATAAAATATTATTTTTCTGGCGCTCCCTCTTAAAAACATATTTTCAGTAGAACATGATTCTAATAGAAGGAGGTTACTCACACGCATTAGTACTGCTCTCTCCTACTGGAGATATGACATAGCAATTTCACTAAGCAAATAATGACATAAGAAAGTGCAATTTATTTGTGCCCACGTGCATGGGTTTGCGGCTTCTCCCCTTCCCCTGCCTATGTTTAAAATAATACATTGCAAGCTATTACAGTTATAATAGTGTTGCTGGCCCTTTAAATTTTCAAAGACTACCTGGTCAGGTGTTACCTGACTGGCCCAGGTAAAGCAGGTGACCATGAAGAACCTTCTGGAATGTACGTGGTCCGGTATATAAGGCAGCAGCAAGCTGGGCTTCATGCTGCTGGTTGAACACTGGACAGGTCCGCCATGAATATTCTCCTTAGAAGACTCCCGGAGTGAGCAGAGAGCAGCAGGGGAGAAGACTGGATTTGCTGCTGCCTGGCAATGGCTGATGCGGAGGAAGGGCAGTGGGAAGAAAGCAGAGAAGACTCGGCTGTGACACCGGGAGCATCAGGCAACCAGCCAGAGGATCCTCTCCCTGAATATTGGACAACCTATGCATCTAGCACCTAGCATCTCCAGCAGCTGAAGAGGAGTCCTGATGGTAGCAAGAGGAGGCCTGTGCCAAACCCAGGCCCTACACAAGGGCAGCAGGCCCAATCATGCTCTCTCAACATCTCCCGCAATGCGCAGGCACAGGAGGAGGCATGGGCAGAACCCAGCCAGTCCAAGCCACACTTCCACCCTAGGTTCCTGTTGCGGGCAACCTACAGAGTGGACATCCAGGCACCCCCTGCTGAATGTTTTACCAGCTGCACAAGCTAAATTGCAGCAAGGTAACTTAACCCCTGCTTTTCCTCATGCTCATACATGTTTACCCCAGCCCTTGTCTTCTGTTG
Source organism: Aquarana catesbeiana (assembly GCF_042186555.1). Classification (NCBI taxonomy): domain Eukaryota; kingdom Metazoa; phylum Chordata; class Amphibia; order Anura; family Ranidae; genus Aquarana; species Aquarana catesbeiana. The sequence goes on along the minus strand of NC_133325.1, from coordinate 621,256,824 downwards.
GTTCCTTGCCTCTGCTTTAATCCCCAGTGTCCTTTTCTAGAATATCAGAAGCTGTAGTGTCCCAGCATTCTATATTCACTCCTTCTGTTCTCCCTCCTTCGTATGTGTGGTCTCCTATTGTCAATACCTCAGTTCCATTGCTGTCCACTAATGCTCAATGCTTACCGGACAGTTCTCCTTCTGTTGATTTATTTAGCCATGCTGTTTCTGAAACTTCTGTTGAAGAGGTATTATCTTGTGAAATGTCAACCCTCAGTTTTAGTTTCATTAGTTTTTATTATAATAAAGATATTGTAAAAATTACAACACATACAGTAAAGTGGATGTACTCCAAAGAGCCAACAGTGATACTAGCAACAGTGACTAACATATGGTTACATTTTGTCAATCTAATGTGCTCACAGCATCATGCCATCTTTGAATATTGGGAATACCATTCTAAGAACAAAGATATAACAAAGAGGAACAGAAAGAAAGCAAGCAAGGGTTTGTAAATAATTTGATAACAGGTTATGGTTTGAGCAAATACTACTACAGCCTACTTAATGATCAACATAACATTTATAGTTGTAACTGTAATACCCTGTACACACGATCAAACTTTCTGACAACAAAACCATGGATTTTTGTTCGAAGGATGTTGGCTCCAACTTGTCTTGCATACACATGGTCACACAAATTTTGGCCAACAATTACAAACGTAGTGACCTACAAGGCGTACGTGATATCTCCATTACGAATTCTAGTTATATCTCCAGCTTGTACTTGATTCCGAGCATGCGTGAACTTTTGTCCAACAGACTTGTGTACACACGATCGGAAAGTCCGACAACAAACGTTTGTTGGCGGAAAATTTGATAACCTGCTAGCCAACATTTGTTGATGGAAAGTCTGACAACAAATGTTCGATGGAGCATTGTCAGGGAAGGTTCCATCCGCTGATTACACTGCCTGATATTTGGCATGCAGTGCTGTGGTCCACCATCAGGTGTTTCCTGGCAGTCTGGAACTGCCAGGGGAGCTTTCCCCTGTTGGTAGTATTATGTGATCTTTGGGCCACAGTACTGGCGTCCACCAGCGGGTGGTTCCTGGCAGTGTGAGGCATCACCTGAGTCTGATTGAGAAGAGTATAAATACCCAGCAAGTGCACACACACTTTGCCCTAGTATTGTCCTTGTGCCCTGACCTGTAGCCTCTTTATCTGTTATCCTGATCCTGCACCTGAATCCTGATTCCCTTATCCAGTATCCTGAACCTGTTTGTATCTGTTCCTGTAACCCTGGATCCTTGCCCTGCAGCCTGATCCCTTCCTTGTTCCCTGTCTGTTTACTCCTGGCCCCCTATCTGCTGATCTCCTGTTTATGACCCTGGCCTAGCTTGACTACGATTCTGGTACTCCCTTTTGCTATATATGCTGGTTGGTTTATTATCACTGTTTGGTTGTTTGGTTTGTTTACTCTGTTTGTATTGGTAGTGTGTTCACATTTATATGCATTTACTTTAATAAACTTACTTACTTTCACCTATTTATGTCTGGTTCACTCTGTCGCAGTCACACAGTTCTGGTCACTTCTGGTTTATGATAAGCATACACACAGTCGGACTTTCCGCCTACAAGCTCACATCCAACATTTGTTGTCGGAAAATCCGATCATGTGTACGGGGCATAACTGTGAAAGGTGACATATACACTGGTATATCAAAATGTGTTTAGTGATTCTTATTCCACAAATTCCATAGGTTCTAATGGTAATCAAATATCCGTTTAACACCATGTTTATAGGCCAGCAATCCTTCATAAGTGTAGTTTTGTTTAACCATATCTATCACTTTTTATATATTGGGTGACAGGTTTGATTTCCATCTCCTGGTTATAATTGACCTGGCCATGAGCAAGATATGGGTGACAATTTTTTGACACTCCCATGGGAATCGGTCTATGCCTAGGTTTAGGATTGCCAATGCTGGAGAGGGTGCGGTGAGGACCCAGTGATATCCGAAATTGTGTTGAACACTTTATTCCAGAAGCTTGTCAAGTTTTTGCACGACCAAAGTATATGCATCAATTGAGCCACATCCTCTCTATCCCAGAGCAGATTGGCATAGGAAGAATTTAGAAATCTTATAAGGTGTGAGGTACCACCTTAGGGCAATCTTTTGGGACAGCTCCCAGTGGTTGACACATTTGGACGCTAGGTATATGGATTTGAAGGCAAGCTGACATTGCTTGGTAGTAAAGGACTCTCCTAGGTCAGCCTCCCATTTTAGAAATGGAGTGGATTTGTGGAATTAGATTTTATTTTGGAATAGGTTATAGAAGAGAGAGATACCTTTGGTTGTGGGCAAATAATTTTGAAGGAGTCGCCAGCCTTGTGTAGGTACATACATTTCGGGGGAGGTAATTGACTTAAGGAAGTGGGAAAGTTGGAGAAAGGTGTAATGGTCAGTGGGGGGATGTGAAGTTCCCTCTGGAGTTGAGAGAAAGGTTTGAGAGTTCTCTGGGATAGTAGTTGATCAAGGGAGCTAATCCCTTTGTTTGACCACTGTTTGAAGGAGATATTGGGAATGACAGATTCAATGACAGTGAGTGAGATAGGGAGTGGCGTTTATTGTGAAGTTGAGGAGGTTGATGCATAGAATGCTCTCCATGCCATCAGTGATACTTGGGTAGTGAGAGGAAGGCTCTTCAGAGGGTAGGGGGACCAAATTGACCATGTCAATCGGTAGGGAATTACAGAATGGACTGGCAGGATTAGAAGGCAGCTCTATTTCCGTCCATAGGACTGGAGGGGGAGACCCAATGTTTAAGTTAGGCTAAATGTGTTGCAACAAAAAAATCATAGAGATCGATCATGCCCATGCCCCCTGCCATTTTATGTTTTATAAGTTTTGTGTAGGAACCTTTGAGTTTTGTGGATTTCCATATGAATTGTTTAGTTAAAGAATTTAGGGCCATCAAATGTCCTTTTTTAATCGGGATAGGTAGGGTTCTGAAGATATATGTTATATGGGGAAGTAATAACATTTTAACAGAGGCAAGGCTTCATCACCATGAGAGCTCAAATTTGGATATTCATTGGGCCTCCCTAGTTAGTTTGGTAATAAGAGGCCCATAGTTACCATCTGCTAATTTAGTTGCATCCACCACTAGCCAGATACCCAGTTAGGGAATGCCGTCAGTGTTCCAAGTATAGGGGTAGGAGTCTTGAAGGATTGGATCTATACCTATGTCAAGGAGTAATAATTTAGTGAAGTTCACTTTATAGTATGAAAGCTTACTAAACTCTGTGACAATTGTGTGGGCAACAGCAAGGGAGGTTGGTCAAAAAGATAATTATATTGTCCGCAAATAAGTTTATAGTGTGGGAAGTGTGGCGGATTCTGAAAGCCTGTAACTTCTGTGGATGATCTGCTAGTAGTTCTGTGAGGAGATTAAAAATAGATGGCGATAATAGGCATCCCTGGCGTGTGCTATTAGAGATTGGAAAGAGTTGGGAAAGCATATTGAAGGTGTATACCTTTGCAGAAGGGGAGGAGTACATAGCTAATATGGCACATAGAATGGGCCCCAGGAAGCCAAATTTCAATAAGGTTTTTTGTATGTATTGCCAGTGTATCCGGTCAAATGCCTTCTCCGCATCAAGTGATAAGAGAAGAGAAGGTTCCTGGCCCGACCCGGCGTGTTAAATTATATCTATAACCCTCCTTGTGGCATCTGAGGCTTGACACCCAGAAATAAAGCTGGACTGATCTGGCTTAATCAAAATCGGAAAGATAGGCATCAGTCTGTGCGCCAATATTTTTGCATGTAACTTTGCATCAGTGTTTAATAACAAAATTGACCTAAAGTTGGCCGGTGAGGTAGGTTCTTTGCCGGGTTTTGGTAATGCAACTATGTATGCTTGAAGCATCTCAGATGGAAAAAGAGGCAGAGGACATTGCAGCTGCAAACACTGAAGAGAGGGTGGGGCTGAGAGTAGAGCGGAATCATTTGTAATATGCATTTGATAATCTGTCGGGTCTAGGGGATTTCCCAGTAGGGAGAGATTTAATAGCTGTAGCAATCTCCTGGGGGGTGAAAGGTGCATTTAATGATTGTAGTTGAGTGCTCATAAGGGTAGGCAATTGCAAAGAAGCAAAGAAGGAGTCAATATGGCTGTCAAGGGGTTGAGAGGTAAGAGGGTCAGTGTGTAAGTTGTACAGAGAGCTGTAGTATAAAGCAAAGGAATCTGCCATTTCCTTCGGATTGATAATTTTCAGTTTGGAGTGGGGGTCTAAGAGATGGGTAATTTTAGTTTGAGTTTTCTTGGCTTTGAGACAGTTTGCTTTATTGCCGGATGAGTAGTGCAATAGTTTAAGAGCCTTAAGATACTTATCATATTGCTCTATTAATAGTATACGGAGATCAGAACGTAGTCTAGAAACGTGGACTGAGTTGGATTTGATTCGTTTATTGCCTCCAGAGCACAAATCTCTTTCAGTAACTGATCCAGCTGCGGCATCCTTTGCCCCTTAAGGCGTGAGTCCAGGTGGATGAAAATACCTCTAATAAAGGCCTTATGGGCCCACAGACTGTAAAAGGATTAAATAAAGAGTGTTCAATGCAAAGTATTCTTGGAGGTGCTTATCAATATCGCACACACGTTGAGGCATGCTGAGCACGTGGGAATTAACCCTCCATATGTAAGAAGAGTTAGGTGTGTGTTTCTCCACTATTGATACAGAGATGGGAGCATAGTCAGACTATGTTATATCATGAATGCTAGAGGAAGACATAGACTGGAGCAACATCTTATCCACTAAGATCATATCAATCCTTGAATATGGCACATTGAATGGAAAGTGTAATTGTGTTCTTCGGCATGTTGACACCTCCAAACATCGTAGACATTGTCAGTGCAAAACAGTGGTTGCAATGCAAGAGGGGTTCCCTTAGGTTTGGAGGATATGTCCAATTGCGAATCTGCTGTAAGGTTAAAGTCCCTGCAAATTATGAGGGATCCCCATCTGGATGTGGAGCTTCTTAAGAAAGCGAATCTGATACGAATTAGGGGCAGAGGCATTCACAATAGTTACAGGTCTGTTGTTTAGTTCACATAAGAGGATTAGATATCCGCCCTCAAGATCACATATGGATTAGTGTAGTGAGAAGGCCACAGATTTTTTAATTGCAATAAGAACTCTATTTGTGCTGTGCAGATGCAAAGTACACACGTGGGAGGTCTTTGTGAGATAAGGCAGGAGTAGTGGATGCCAAAAAGTGGCCACAGATTAAATCACTATCTAAGGCAGGGGTCTCAAACTGGTGGCCCTCCAGCTGTTGCAAAACTACAAGTCCCATGAGGCATTGCAAGGCTGACAGTTACAAGAATGACTCCCTCAGGCAGAGGCATGATGGGACTTGTAGTTCCGCAACAGCTGGAGGGCCACTAGTTTGAGACCCCTGATCTAAGGGCTTCTTTCCACAGAGATACTCTTTTAGTGGGGTGATTGAGTCTGTGAACATTAAAGGAAGTTATTTTGAGTACCATTTTTACTGAAAGGTGAAGAGCTTTGTTACCTTAAAAGTTTAGTTACCTTAGAAGTAGGGATGAGCTTTGAGTTCGAGTCGAACTCATGTTCGCCAGTTCGCCGAACAACAAACAATTTGGAGTGTTTGCGGCAAATTCGAATGCCGCTGAATACCCTTTAAAAGTCTATGGGAGAAATCAAAAGTGCTAATTTTAAAGGCTTATATGCATGGTATTGTCATAAAAAGTGTTTGGGGACCTGGGTCCTGCCCCAGGGGACATGTATCAATGCAAAAAAAAAGTTTTTAAAAACGGCCGTTTTTTCGGGAGCAGTGATTTTAATAATGCTTAAAGTCTAACAATAAAAGTGTAATATTCCTTTAAATTTCCTACCTGGGGGGGTGTCTATAGTATGCCTGTAAAGGTTTCCCATGTTTAGAACCGTCTGACAGCAAAATGGCATTTCAAAGGAAAAAAAGTAATTTAAAACTACTCATTACTCGCGGCTATTAATGAATTGCCGGTCCAACACACATAAAAGTTCATTGATAAAAACTGCATGGGATTTCCCCACAGGGGAACCCTGAACCAAAATAAAAAAAAACTGGCATGGGGTCCCCCTAAATTCCCCCTTCAGGTCTGGTATGGATATTAAGGGGAACCCCGTGCCAAAATTTTAAAAAAAAAATGACGTAGGGGTCCCTCTCAAAATTCATAGCAGACCCTCCAGGTCTGGTATGGGTTTTAAGGGGAACCCCGTGCCAAAATTTAAAAAAAAATCCAAGCAAAAATCAATACCAGACCCTTATCTGAGCACGCAACCTGGCCGCACTTCCGCCCTGTGGACCGCAACCCGGAAGTAAAGTAGCGGCGTGCGTTCCACCCGGTCCCACAGGGCATAGGAATGTGCGAATAGTCAGGACTTGTCAGCAATGGTAGCTCACACAGACACAGCCCCTATAGAGACAACACACTCAAGCAGAGGAGATGCCATCGGATCTGCATACAATAAGGTACACTCTTATTTCAAACTTTTAAACCCCCGAACACTGTACATTGCTCTCTATTATCTGTGTGATATATGGATGTGAGGGAAGATGAGCAGATTCTCTGGGATGCCTTTGGCCTGTTTATAGATAACTATTGGCATGACCCTTTCTGCTTACTTGCTATGGGCTAGATAAATTTCATTAACAATAATAATATTAATGGAAATGGAAGCGAACCAACTAATCAAATAAATTTAATAAATTTAATAAATTAATAAATCAATATATTATGGCCCTTCAATAATGATAACCGAGCCAAGATCCACCCTCCCTAGAGGACCGCCCATCAATTAAGGGAGGAGCTCTAGAACCAATCTGATTAGTCTGTTTTAGTTTGACATGTGTATAAGAGGCCAGCATGAGATCAACACTACTAAGGCTCTGATGAAGAAGGGTAACCTTCGAAACGCGTTAGCCAGCAGTAGTCCGTATGCCTCCTTCCTGGGACCTGGAAAACTGCTACCACTGGAATAATTGCCTCTGTGCGATTACTATGCGATTGTTTTCTTCGACCTTTGTGAGTAGTTTTTATCTTGTTTTTAATTAAATAAACCTGTCAAGGATAATGCACTAGGCTGGTGCGCTCTCTTTTTTCTTCTTTTCTTTTAACATTAGGACTATCCCATCCTTTGAGAGCAGCAAAGCCGAAATCCATAGTCCTTCTCGAGCTTTTGGGACTTTTTAGCCAACACACCAGTGCGCAAGAGTATTTTTTGTTTCGTCTTTTTATACAATTTCTGGGAACTCTAGCAGCAAGGTGTGCAAGCTTCAACGACCCTATTGGTTAAGGCTATATATATTTTATAAATGGCGAAGGTCATATCAATAGAAGAAAGACAATTAAGAAGATTTTCTTTAGCAAAGGGTTTTTCAACCAGCATAAGCACCTTTGAACTAGAAATGACCACAAATGAAGAAAACACAGAGGAAACCACTGGAAAACAGACTCCATCCAGGGAAGATATAATGATATCATTGTTTCACAGACTTAAGGACTTATTAGAAAGAGAGATGCTGCAGTGGTGGGATATACTACTTCTGCAGAAATATCTAGAATTCAAAAGAATACCCAGAGGTTTAAGAATTACAAAAATATGTACATTTTTAGACATAGACCTCAGAGAAAAGTGGATTTTAAGTCTGCGCGAGTTGAATCAGAAATGGTTACAATTTATTATCACCCAAAGAGAATGCAATCTCTCTGCGATTTGGGCAGACTTACACACTCTACAAGAGGAATTATCCACTTTTTCTGACGTCAGTTCCTTCGAAAGCTGGGACCAGAAAGTGAACAAACAGATAACAGATTATGAAACCAATCTCATAAGCAAAAAATCGGGCAAGTTCGAACGAGATAGATTGGATTATTTAAACGATCGAGAATTTAATTGGAGAAGGTCTGACAATATGGAAAGCAATAGTAATAGAAATAAAAATAGAAGTAAGAATAGAAATGGTATGACAAACGAACAATCGTCAGGACATAACACATATGGCACACAGTCTCAGGGGAAACATCCACCTTTGAATCAAAGAGAAACACTAAGAAACAACACTGTCAAAGCAAAATCAAATAGGAACAAAACAAGTCATAAAACCAACCATAAAAAAGATCCCCCTGTGAATCAGACAACTTCAGGGGAAGGCCATCCACACAATAGACCCCATTATCAACAATACTCTAATACTAAAAACCAACAAAATTCCAACTTCACTAAACCTAATCGAGTAGCTACAACCACTATGAATAGACCATCTGTATGTAACAGTAAAAAGAACAATACTATGGATACTGAGGCCAATCTACCTGGAGAATCACTAGCAGAGAATCCTCCAATGATAAGAGATCCCATAAATATAACCACTATTAATGTTAGTGAAAACCCACAGTTAGAAAGAGGAACATCTATCATACCATCAGCCAACGGGAGGAGTACTCCACCTCTACTCGTTACTTGCACCCCAGGTAGTCTACCTGAGAATGCAAATGTTGTCTCTGATATTGACTGTCAATTGCTAAAGGACATTCCCACTTATAATCCTTTTTCCACTCTTGGCGATCTAGAAGCCAATAATACAAGCATATCAGACATTACACCCCCTTTGGTTTTTTTGGAGCAGGCAGTTGCAACACTGGGGGGGTCTGCAACAAACCTTTTACCGGACCCCCTATTACACACACTGTCCACGGGGAAGAAAATAAGGAAAAGAGAAGAAGAACACGAAGAGGAAAAAGAGGAGGGGAGAGATACAAAAAGAGGCAGACTGTAGAAACCGCTCATTCTACTATTAAGATCTATAATCTTTCTAGCTCTGTTTTTTCTGAAACTGAGCTAGACCTCCTTAGGAAGGGCCTTAATTTCGCCCCACCTAGTGTACCAAACTTGTTTGAACTATTTATAGATCTAAATAAATTTATACGTAAGCTTACTATACAAAGATACTATACACTAAAAGAAGCTAAGAATGAGAATAGCACGGATAATACAAGAGTAGAGTCGGAAGAGTCATTACCATCTGACACTAGTATGGAAGAGGACTCCATACTCAACATTCTTGAAGAGCTTTACCAAGAAGCACACTTTGAGGGACAAATAATCTTTGAACCCAAATTTGCCCCCCCATGTGAAAGTGCTATCGTCCATACCTCTTTCAGACCAAAATCCTCCTTCTTTCCCCATTGGGCCAAAGGAAGATTCATCTCCACCTTTTATGATACGGTTTTTAATACGTTTAAAACAAAGTTTGATAAACCTGGGAACACCAATATGAATATAGACCAAAATGCTGTACCTATAGACGCCCTCAAACAAAATAAGGATATAATTATCCGAAAGGCAGATAAAGGTGGAAGTCTAGTCATCCAAAATAGAGACGAATATTTATCTGAGGCAAGAAGACTCCTGGGTGATACCCAAACATATGCTGTACTAAAAAGAGATCCCACTTTGGAATACACTAAGGAGCTCAAAACACTTCTAGATGATGCTTTATCCAAAGAGATCCTCACCAAAAACGAGTACCTTTTTCTATACAATAGACATGCCGCCACTCCGCATTTCTATCACATACCGAAGGTACATAAAAGTCTCTCAAATCCTCCAGGTAGACCTATAATATCTGGGATTGACAGCCTCTCTAGCAACTTGGGGTGCTATATTGACCACTTCCTGCAGGACATAGTGGTCGAGTTGCCATCTTTTGTCAAAGACTCTGGCCATGTGCTGGAGATACTGTCAAACTACAAATGGCTACCTGGCTATAGATGGCTTTCTTTGGATGTAGCCTCATTATACACATCAATAAACCATACATTTGGCTTAAGAGCCATTAACCATTTTTTACTAAAGGATGACAGGATGAATCCTCGGCAGGCCAAATTCTTATTGGATTGTGTGGAATTCTCCCTTACACACAATTACTTTTCCTTCTTAGGTGATCACTATTTGCAAATAAAAGGTACAGCTATGGGAGCCAGGTTTGCCCCTAGCTATGCGAATATTTTTATGGGGTTCTGGGAAGAACACTTCATATGGAAGAATAATCCCTTTGGGGCAAACCTGGTCCTATATGCGAGATACATTGATGACATCTTGATCATCTGGGATGGGTCGGATCAAAGTCTCCAGAGCTTCTTAGAACATTGCAAAAACAACCCATTTGGAATAGAATTTACTCATGTTCTAGATGAAAAATGTTTAGTCTTTCTAGATTTGGAGTTACAGAGTGATCAAGATGGTAACATCTTTTCCAAAACTCATTTTAAACCCAGCGGGGGCAATTCATATTTACACGCTAAAAGTAACCACCACCCCAGGTGGATACAGAATGTCCCCTTTGGCCAATTTTGCCGCCTTAGAAGGACGTGTACCAAGAAAGATGATTATCTAGAACAGAGTAAACTTCTTATGCAGAAGTTCAGTGAGAAAGGTTATGAAGCCAACCATATAGAATCAGCCTTCTCCAAGTATCTGGCCCTCTACGATGATCCACCTAGTAGTGATTCGAACAACATAAAATCCCGACACCAGACTACCCCAGACATTCAACAGGCCTGCTTCTCTACCCAATATACAAGCAAAGCGTTCGAAATCCAGAGTATTATCAGAAAGAATTGGAATATTCTGAAGCATGACCCTGTTTTGGGTAAGACACTCCCCGATCACCCCAATATAGTTTTCCGGAAACCCCGAGATCTTAGGAGCCCGATAGCCCCAAGCAGGGTAAAAACATGTACCAGCAAACCAACTAATAGCTGGGCAACAATTTTTGACCAAAAAGGCTGCTACAAATGCGGTATTAAGAACTGTGGCACATGTATGTACATGTGGCATAGGAAAAAAACGGTAGTAGGGAGAGACGGGAGAATTCACCCAATTAAGCAATTTATCAACTGTGGAACAGAGTATGTGGTATACGGTATAGTATGTCCATGTGGGCGTCTATACGTAGGCCGCACACAACGCCCAATGCGAGTTAGAATTGGTGAACACAAATGCGGTATCATAAACTTAAGAGATAAATACCCAGTCCCTCGACACTTTGTAGAAGTTCACCAAGGGGATCCCGCAGGCATGAAAGTATTTGGGATTGAGTCGATTGGAAGAGAGCTGGATACAGGAAGAAGACACCAGAGGCTTTGCAAAAGAGAAGCCTTCTGGATCTTTACCCTCGGTAGTCTCGCTCCAGGAGGCCTAAATGAGGACCCAGAAGTACATAAAATAGTATAATATCGGCATCAAGTATTGTGGAAGGTTTATCCTTTAATCACACAACTAATTATTAATTTGTAGTAATTTTTAGTTTTTGGTATTCACTAATGTATTAATTGATCGACTAATTAATTTTTATTTTATTCTATGCGTATTCAATAGATTACCTGGCCCTATATATCACTTTTCTCGTAGAGATTTTAAGGCATCATTGCTACACTTTCATTGTCCAAGATATTCTTTTAGATTTTATATTTAAATATAAGGGACAATGGAGATGGCAATGGAAATGGAAATATAAATGAGAATAAGAATGAAAATAGAGAAATATATATGTAACCTATGACTAGATCACAGCATATATGGGTCCTCCATGGGGTGCTATATATGTGTACATCTGTGTACATACGTGTATATCTATGGGCTGCATGTGTATGAGGTCTATAGGCAGTGACTCTATCTAATCTAATATAATATAATATTTACTATATTAATATTCATTCGTATCGACCGACCCTTTATCTTTCTAGGTGTGGGTTATCTCCATTTCACACTAAATATTCAATATTATATTACATTCAATCAATTTATGCAATATATTTTATATATTTAATACATCTCAAATACAACCTTCATTAGTACTGTCATCCATCATTTTTTGCAATTATTCATTTCTTACTTTTTCTAATAATAATTTTTGAAAATATTTTTTTTTTTTTTTTTTTTTGGTTGTACTCTTGCTTCTGTATAATAATATATGTTTTATAATTATTATTTTTATTTTTGTTTTTATTTTTATTTTTATTTTTATATATATACATAATTTTTGTAATATCTCGTTCGCCGATGTCTACCCAATAACCTCTGGGTTATCTGCAATAATGTATAAAACCACTATATGAATGTTTTTATGAGGCTTAACAACTATGAATCCTCTCCCCCCCCTCCCTTCCCCTCCCCCTCTCTCTTTTTATATTACACTGACAAAGTACACAGATCTTTGTACTTATATACGGATTGTTTTTTAAATAATCACTGTATGCACATATATGTATATGCGATAGATGTGTATAAGGTTTTTACTTTCTATATATGTATATATATATTTGTATAGAATGTATATTGTATGTATTTTACTACTTTTTAATATAAATTTTAGTGTGTCTCCTGCTGGCTTCTAAGTACACATGTTCTGAGCATTGCCACCTCTAGCTACTATCCCAGACCAGATTTTCTAACAACTCTCCTCCCCTGGCTTCTTTCAAATTCCCCTATCATTATTACATATTACTACATATCATGCTTATTTATTGTATATATGTATTCACTCTAATCAGCCCCTCTCTTTCTAGCCTGAAGTCAGACGATATCTTCTGACTTTGGCCTCTATGTGCGCCTATGGCAAAATGGAGGCCACTGTTTACCTTATTGAGTCATATCCCAGGCGCCGAAGGGCGCACGGGATGTGACATCACGACCGCACTTCCGCCCTGTGGACCGCAACCCGGAAGTAAAGTAGCGGCGTGCGTTCCACCCGGTCCCACAGGGCATAGGAATGTGCGAATAGTCAGGACTTGTCAGCAATGGTAGCTCACACAGACACAGCCCCTATAGAGACAACACACTCAAGCAGAGGAGATGCCATTGGATCTGCATACAATAAGGTACACTCTTATTTCAAACTTTTAAACCCCCGAACACTGTACATTGCTCTCTATTATCTGTGTGATATATGGATGTGAGGGAAGATGAGCAGATTCTCTGGGATGCCTTTGGCCTGTTTATAGATAACTATTGGCATGACCCTTTCTGCTTACTTGCTATGGGCTAGATAAATTTCATTAACAATAATAATATTAATGGAAATGGAAGCGAACCAACTAATCAAATAAATTTAATAAATTTAATAAATTAATAAATCAATATATTATGGCCCTTCAATAATGATAACCGAGCCAAGATCCACCCTCCCTAGAGGACCGCCCATCAATTAAGGGAGGAGCTCTAGAACCAATCTGATTAGTCTGTTTTAGTTTGACATGTGTATAAGAGGCCAGCATGAGATCAACACTACTAAGGCTCTGATGAAGAAGGGTAACCTTCGAAACGCGTTAGCCAGCAGTAGTCCGTATGCCTCCTTCCTGGGACCTGGAAAACTGCTACCACTGGAATAATTGCCTCTGTGCGATTACTATGTGATTGTTTTCTTCGACCTTTGTGAGTAGTTTTTATCTTGTTTTTAATTAAATAAACCTGTCAAGGATAATGCACTAGGCTGGTGCGCTCTCTTTTTTCTTCTTTTATTTTAACATTAGGACTATCCCATCCTTTGAGAGCAGCAAAGCCGAAATCCATAGTCCTTCTCGAGCTTTTGGGACTTTTTAGCCAACACACCAGTGCGCAAGAGTATTTTTTGTTTCGTCTTTTTGCAGGAAAAGAGAGGGGGACGAGAGAGCACCCCCCTCCTGAACCGTACCAGGCCACATTCCCTCAACATTGGGAGGGTGCTTTGGGGTAGCCCACCAAAGCACCTTGTCCCCATGTTGATGAGGACAAGGGCCTCATCCCCACAACCCTTGGCCGGTGGTTGTGGGGGTCTGCGGGCCGGGGGCTTATCGTAATCTGGAAGCCCCCTTTAACAAGGGGACCCCCAGATCCCACCCCTCTTGTGTGAAATGGTAAGGGGGTACAAAAGTACCCCTACCATTTCACAAAAAAACTGTCAAAAATGTTAAAAATGACAAGAGAGAGTTTTTGACAATTCCTTTATTTAAAGTCTTCTTTTTTCCATCTTCTATCTTCTTTCTTCTATCTTCCTTCGGTTTCCTCCTCCATCTTCTTCTTCCTCCGATCCTCTGCTTCTTTCTCCGGTGTTCTCGTCCGGCATCTCCCTCCGTGGCATCTTCTTCTCTTTCTCTTCTTATATAGTTGCATAGTTACATAGTTAGTCAGGTTGAAAAAAGACACAAGTCCATCCAGTTCCACCTTAAAAACAATAAATAAATAAAATAAAAAATATTGTACAATCCAATATACCCTATTCTATACCTACAGTTGATCCAGAAGAAGGCAAAAAACCCCAGCAGAGCATGCTCCAATTTGCTACAGCAGGGGAAAAAAATTCCTTCCTGATCCCCCAAGAGGCATTTTCCCTGGATCAACTTTACCTATAAATGTCAGTACCCAGTTATATCCTGTACATTTAGGAAAGTATCCAGGCCTTTCTTAAAGCAATCTACTGAGCTGGCCAGAACCACCTCTGGCGGGAGTCTATTCCACATTTTCACAGCTCTTACTGTGAAGAAACCTTTGCATATTTGGAGATGAAATCTCTTTTCCTCTAGAAGTAAAGAGTGCCCCCGTGTCCTCTGGGTTGACTGTAAAGAGAATAACTCAACACCAAGATCACTATATGGACCCCTTATATATTTGAACATGTTGATCATATCCCCCTTTATTCTCCTCTTAAGAGTGAATAAATTCAGTTCCTCTAATCTAATCTTATCTTCATCTTCTTATCTTCATCTTCTTTTCTTCATCTTCTTCTCTTCATCTTCTTTTCGGCCCGCTCCTCATCCATGATTGGATGGGAGGCTCCCGCTGTGTGACGCTTCTCGTCTTCATTTTTTTCTCTTCATCTTTTTCTCTTCATCTTCTTCTCTTCATCTTCTTTTCGGGCCGCTCCGCATCCATGATGGCATGGAGGGAGGCTCCCGCTGTGTGACGCTTCTCATCTTCTGACTGTTCTTAAATAGTGGAGGGCGGGGCCACCCGGTGACCCGCCCCCATCTGATGCACAGGGACTGGACGGGGACTTCCCTGTGACATTCCCCGTGACGTCAGAGGGGCGGGTGACGAGAAGCGTCACATAGCGGGAGCCTCCCATCCAATCATGGATGCGGAGCAGCCCGAAAAGAAGATGACGAGAAGAAGATGAAGATAAGAAGATGAAGATAAGAAGAGGAAGAGAAGAAGATGCCACAGAGGGAGATGCCGGACGAGAACAACAGAGAAAGAAGCAGAGGATCGGAGGAAGAAAAAGATGGAGGAAGAAACTGAAGGAAGATAGAAGAAAGAAGATAGAAGATGGAAAAAGAAGACTTTAAATAAAGGAATTGTCAAAAACTGTCTCTTGTCATTTTTAACATTTTTGACAGTTTTTTTGTGAAATGGTAGGGGTACAGATTCCGATAAGCCCCCCCGCCCGCAGACCCCCACAACCACTGGCAAAGGGTTGTGGGGATGAGGCCCTTGTCCTCATCAACATGGGGACAAGGTGCTTTGGTGGGCTACCCCAAAGCACCCTCCCAATGTTGAGGGCATGTGGCCTGGTATGGTTCAGGAGGGGGGGTGCTCTCTTGTCCCCCCTCTTTTCCTGCGGCCTGCCAGGTTGCATGCTCGGATAAGGGTCTGGTATGGATTTTTGGTTGGACCCCACACCAATTTTTTTTTTTTAATTTTGGCGCGGGGTTCCCCTTAAAATCCATACCAGACCTGGAGGGTCTGGTATGAATTTTGAGGGGGACCCCTAAGTCATTTATTTTTTAAATTTTGGCGCGGGGTTCCCCTTAATATCCATACCAGACCTGAAGGGCCTGGTATGGAATTTAGGGGGACCCCCACGCCAGTTTTTTTTAAATTTTGGTTCGGGGTTCCCCTGTGGGGAATTCCCATGCCGTTTTTATCAATTAACTTTTATGTGTATTGTTGGACCGGCAATTCATTAATAGCCGCGAGTAGTTTTAAATTACTTTTTTCCTTTGAAATGTCATTTTGCTGTCAGACTGTTTTAAACATGGGAAACATGCGCCCCTTTACAGGCATACTATAGACACCCCCCAGGTATGAAATTTAAAGGAATATTACACTTTTATTGTTTGACTTTAAGCATTATTAAAATCACTGCTCCCGAAAAAACGGCCGTTTTTAAAACTTTTTTTGCATTGATACATGTGCCCTGGGGCTGGACCCGGATTTCCCAAACCCTTTATAGGACAATACCATGCAAATTAGCCGTTAAAATGAGCACTTTTGATTTCAAAAGTTCACGTCCCATAGACTTCAATGGGGTTCTAACGTTCATGCAGAGTTTTGGTCTGTTCACAAGTTCTGGTGTGAACCGAACCGGGGGGTGTTCGGCTCATCCCTATTTAGAAGTAGTAGAGAGCACAGAATCTGGTAGCTGTAAATTGAACCTTGGAGAAGGTGTGGCAGATGGAATACCATGGGTGTAGGTGGTAGGATGGTGGCACCTTTGTCAGGCCTGGGATTGTTGGAGGACATAGAAAAAATTTAACAGAGTTGTAAGAAAACAGGAAAAAGTCAATGAACAGACAAGTGGTAAAAAAGGTTCAAAACTTAGCTTTGCACCTAGAAACACCACAAGACTGTCACATAAAATATACAGTAGTATACAGTACATTTCCTCTAATGTAAGTTGGGTAGGGTGGTTGATAGAGATAAGCACTAGAGATGGGCGAACGGTTCGGCCTGAGCATAAGTTCGGGCCGAACTTTGGTTGTTCAGCTGTTCTGTGAACACCGAACAATATGCGGTGTTCGGGGCAAATTCGAAAGCCACCAGAACACCGTTAAAGTCTATGGGACACTAACATGAAAAATCAAAAGTGCTAATTTTAAAGGCTTATATGCAAGTTATTGTCATAAAAAGTGTTTGGGGACCTGGGTCCTGCTCCAGGGGACATGTATCAATGCAAAAACAATTTTTAAAAACTGTATTTTTTCGGGAGCAGTGATTTTTTTTAATGCTTAAAGTAAAACAATAAAAATGAAATATTCCTATACATATTTTGCCTGGGGGGTGTCTATATTATACCTGTAAATTGGCACATTTTTCCTGTGTTTAGAACAGTACCGCAGCAAAATTACATTTCTAAAGGAAAAATTGTCATTTAAAACTGATTGCTGCTGTAACGAATTGTCGGGTCTCGGCAATATAGATAAAACTCATTGAAAAAAGTACATGGGTTCCCCCCCAAGTCCATTACCAGGCCCTTTGGGTCTGCTTTGAATATTAAGGGAACCCTGAACCAAAAATGTAAAAAAAAATTGTGTGGGGGTCCCCCAAAATCCATACCAGGCCCTTCATATCTGGAATGGAAATTAAGGGGAACCAATGCCAAATTAAAAAAAAAATGGCGTAGGGGTCTCCCCAAAATCCATACCAGACCCTTATCCGAGCACGCAATCTGGCAGGCCACAGGAAAAGGGGGTAAGAGAGCCCCCTCCCAAATCGTACCAGGCCAATGCCCTCAACATGGGGAGGGTGCTTTGGGGTCTGACCCCATGTTGATGGGGACAAGAGTCTAATCCCCAAAACCCTTGCCCGGTGGTTGTGGGGGTATGCAGGCAGTGGGCTTATAGGAATCTGGAAGCCCCCTTTAACAAAGGGACCCCCAGATCCTGGCCCCCCATGTGAATTGGTAATGGAGTACATTGTACTCCTACCATTTCACAAAAAAGTATCAAAAATGGTAAAAAAGACAAGAGACAGCTTGGGACAAGTCCTTTATTAAAAAATAAAAATATAAAAATTGCCCGTGATGTAAATTCACACCGCCCGATGGACCA
Organism: Aquarana catesbeiana; assembly: GCF_042186555.1. Lineage (NCBI taxonomy): Eukaryota > Metazoa > Chordata > Amphibia > Anura > Ranidae > Aquarana > Aquarana catesbeiana. The sequence goes on along the minus strand of NC_133325.1, from coordinate 621,238,963 downwards.
AAAGCCACAGGGAAGCCCCCATGGTGTCAGAGGGGGCAGGGTCACCCGTTTAAGTCACCGGGTGGCCCCGCCCTCAGCTATATAAGAACTGTCACCCAGAAGAAGCGTCAGTCAGCGGGAGCCTCCCATGGAGGCGGAACGGTTGCAGCTTTTTTTTTCTTTTTCTTTCTCGGTCCGTCGGGTGGCGTGGATTTACATCGTGGGCAATTTTAATTTTTTATTTTTGAATACAGGTCAATTCACATAGGGGGGTCCCTTTGTTAAAGGGGGCTTCCAGATTCTGATAAGCCCCCCGCCCACATACCCCCACAACCACCGGGCACGGGTTTTGGGGATGAGGCCCTTGTCCCCATCAACATGGGAACAAGGTACTTTGGGGGGTTACCCCAAAGCACCCTCTCCATGTTGAGGGCATGTGGCCTGGTACAGTTCAGGAGGGGGCGCTCTTTCGTCCCCCCTCTTTTCCTGGTATGGATTTTGGGGGACCCTACGCCCTTTTTTAAAATTTTGGCACAGGGCTCCCCTTAAAATCCATACCAGACCTGAAGTCCTGAAGGGCCTGGTATGGATTTTGGGGGGACCCCCACTCAATTTTCTTTTTAAATTTTGGTTTGGGGTTCCCCTTAATATTCATACCAGACCCAAAGGGCCTGGTAATGGACTGAGGGGACCCATGCCCTTTTTTTCAATGAGTTTTATCTATATTGCCAAGACCCAACAATTCATTACAGTCAGTTTTAAATGACAATTTTTCCTTTAGAAATGTCATTTTGCTGTGATACTGTTCTAAACATGGGAAAAATGCGCCACTTTACAGGCATACTATAGACACTCCCCAGGTACAATATTTAAAGTAATATTTCATTTTTATTGTTTCACTTTAAACATTAAAACAATCACTGCTCCCGAAAAGACGCCTGTTTTAAAAAAAAAATTTGCATTGATACATGTCCCCTGGGGCAGGACTTGGGTCCCCAAACACTTTTTATGACAATAACTTGCATATAAGCCTTAAAATGAGCACTTTTGATTTTTCATTTTCGCGTCCCATTGACTTTAACGGTGTTTGTGTGTTCTTCCGATTTTTTTGCCTGTTCGGTATGTTCTGGTGCGAACCGATAAGCACATAATAAGCACACTGGACTTGACCACCCAATGTTTGGTTAGTGACATCACCCAGGATCCCTAGCTGGTTTGTACTCAACCACCAGCTGGCAAGGAATCTGTCATTTCCAGCAGTAATTCTACCACTGGAAATGAACAAATCGCCAGCTGATGTTTACACAGTACAAACAGCTGTGGGTTTGGCACATAGTCAAATCATTGTTTGACCTTTTTCAAAACAACAAACAGACTTGGTTCAAGTTGAACGTATCAACCCAACGTTTACCCCAAAATGTTAAGACAAACAGTGGTTGTGATAGGAAAAGTACATGTCATTATTACCTTATTTGCATATTAAAGCTTTTCTATTATTCATAATTTTATTTTTAATCATTTTAAACCTCATTTATATACATCCTTTAAGGAAAGACCACATAAACAGATTTTGAATAACTGAAAACTTAACCTATTAACTGCGTGACACAGCCAAATAGAAATTACTATGCTATCAGTTTTGTTTTCTAATAGATTCAGTATTAATGACTACAAAAAGTTTAGTCAGCAGTTGCTGACAGAAACAACCAATATATGCAATAGAGAGCAGTATTGTTCTTTTCTTTTTCCCATGTAGGTTATGTAATATGTTTTTAGAGTTTGATGACAAACACAGTAAAGAGATAATAGCACATCAGCATTACTTTTCCTAAAAGTATTGCTTTGCGGAGTTGTCAAAAAATTGCTTGTCTAGTCCTTTATCTTGTTTGTACAACAATTGCTTTCACAGTTAAAGAGGAAGTAAACCCTGTGGGGGGAAAAGAAAGGTTTTCCCCTTCCCTGCAAAGTAAAGGCATAATGTGCTGGTAAGCATCGCATACTAGCACATTATGTGACACTGAACTGCAAATGAAGCCTGCGCTGTCCCCGCTGCAGGCTGCATAGCTGGCTATGTGACTGGCCAGAGCCATGTGACGTCAATCCTGTCAGTCAGTCAGTCACAGAACTCGCTCCTGAAGAAACAGCACATGCGGCTGTTCCTTCAGAGCGCATGCACCTATGACATCATCGGCACAGTATATAGTAAATATATCCTAAACGGCGCACATTTAGGAGATATTTACAGTACCTATAGGTAAGCCTTATTCTGGGCTTACCTATAGGTAGAAGTACTGCAGGGAGGTTTACAACCTCTTTAACACTTCTAATACAACTACTACTATGAATTATTATTGTTACTACTATTCCTACTACTACTAAAAAAACACTAATAATAGTTTAAGTGAACGAACTTTAAAACGTTTGTTACCCCAGCATTTCATATTTCTGATATGTGCCTGCTGTATCATGTACTTGTATAAAAAAGTATTCTGTTCTCTTTGTATTGCTTTGTGCGAAATCCCTGGTGTTCTTGCCAGTCCCTCTGTTTTCCAATAAAAACTAACCACACTAAGCAGGAAAACACACAGTGGTCAGTTACCTAGCTATGCTGAGAACTCAGCCTGCTCTCCTCCAATGATCAGACTTGTCCTGACATGCCCTCTCTGCACAGCCATTCAGTGGAAAGTTCAGGGTGCTGTTGCTTCTCCTCTCCCCAGCTCATATGCAGCTTTAAACAGAGGGAATGTGATCACTTCTAAAAAGGGAAACATGGTATTTATAATGTTTTTTATATCTGTACACATATTCTCCTTGGTTCATAGGAAACAGCTGTGCTCCTTAGTTTTTATTTTTTCATGCTAAGTACTCTTCCGGGGTTGAAATTTGTAGGTTCAGTTTGTGTGTGTGTGTGTGTTGGGGGATGGGTTGTTCAAAACCCATTTATTGAAAACTATAAAAATTAAACATACTGTAGCTAATCCCACTGAAGTCTATAGGGGGATGCAATGTTGCTACTAAAATCCTGGCTTTCAAGGATAATAGGCAAGCTATTTTTAGAAAGGTCATGGGGGGGTAAAACAAATATTAATGCAACTGTTAAGCAAGGGTAGAGTTTGCTTAATGTGACTGTAAGGGCCACCTTAAAAACCATCAATATTTTAATTACATGTTTAGGAGATGCTTTTAAAGGTGCTGTATGTGGTGTTACAGAACAGTACAATATTCAGAGACAGTATAGGCTTAAATACAACAGCAGCACCGGAACCTGATCTTTTTAAGCAGTTTTGACTGCAACAATTGGTTTTTATCAAGCATAATAGGCCTATAGGAAAGTTAACCTGTAAAAAAAAAAAAAAAAAAAAAAAAACTAGAGCCCTCAACCTCATACAAATTGGCCAGTGAAAAAAAAAAATAACATTATAGTTTGTGAGCTTTTTCCTGCAATATTTTTTTTTTTTTTTTTTTTTTTTTTAGTTTCAATCTTTTTTATTGAAAAAAACAAATGATTTACAAAAAGTATAACATTACACACACTTCTTTTGTATTGTATGAGTAACATTCAAGCTTTAGACATTGCGATTATCAAGGTTAACAATCTGTATAGTAATAGGGATATACAATTTACATTCGATATACAAGCTTGTCAACTGGCCCGGTCCCCTTCACAATGGTCTCCCCAACCGAGCCAGCCGACTCCTGTCTTACAAATAACCCTTTAGATTCTTTGTCCATTCAAATGTTTCAAAAGTATTGTTGAAGTTTGTGTATGTATTGAAGAAATTGTTTAATTCTGTAATAATTTTATTAATAACTTTTATGTAGTAACAGATAGCTTAAAAGGAAGTAAAAGTTAAAAAAAAAAATAAAAGTGAAGTAGAGAAGAAAAGAAAAGAAAAGAAAACAGTCAGTTCGTGTAGCAAGTCCTCATAGTAATGCAAAATTGTCAGCTTGTTAATCCACTTTTCCTTTGGAGTACCATTTGTGCCATGGAGCCCACAATTTAGATACCGTGTCGTACTTCCCCCTAGCTGAGTAATACAGCATCTCATATGTACCATGTGTATGGACACATGTTATTACTTCTGCTATTGTTGGCAGCTCTGTGTTTTTCCAATGTCTGAGAATGGTTAGTCTGGTAGCTAGTATAATGTGGGATATTATCGTTCTGTGGTGAGGTGTTATAGACTCTAGTTCTAGTGATAGAATGGCCATTCCTGGTGTAAGTGTGAAGCTCATTTGTATAATATTGCGTATGATGTTTTCGACTTGAGCCCACATTTTTGTGAGTTTTGGACAACTCCATAACATATGAATCAGTGTACCAGATCCCCCACACGACCTCCAACATGTCAGTGAGGTATTTTGAAGGAATTTGGATATGCGATTTGGGGTCAAATACCATCTAAGGAGAATTTTTTGTTGTAATTCCAGCAGATTTGTGCTTTTAGTAGATAGGTAGGTAAGTTTGAATGATTTCCTCCATTGATCTATTGGGTATTCCACTCCCAAGTCTCTTTCCCATGCTGTCATAGAGTTTGTCTTTACACACATGTTCTTCTCTTGAAGTCCTGAGTAGAGGATTGATATTCCTTTACGTATTGTCGGGTATGTGAGTAATAATTTGTTATTTGTTTGGGTAGTATTGTAAGTATATGAGGGTTTTTCTTAAGAAGTTGCGATATTTGTATATGTTTATATTGTTCTGTGTTTGTGAGATGGAATTCAGATTTTAATACGTGGAATGATTTAATGGAGGTAGTATCTAATATGTCTTCCAGATAGTGTATTCCTTTATTTTGCCATGATGTTAAGTTGTTGTCTGGAATTAATTGGGTGAGAGCAGAGATGGGAAGTTTCAAGGGTAGCGTTGTGCCAGACCAAAGTTGGTATTTTCTAAGATGAACCCAGGCTCGTATGGAAGCTAGAATCGTGGGGGCTAGTTTGCTATCTAGAGCTGTGTTAAAGTGGGCTGTCATTAGAAAATCTCTTAAGGAGCCTTTTGGTATTTGTGTTTGTTCTATTTCTGTCCATAGTGTCTGAGATTCTGGGATTAACCAATGTTGAAGTTGTGCCAGTATTGTTGCAAAATAATAGTCTTGTAGGTGTACGTGGCCCATCCCTCCTGCTTTTCTGTGTTTTATTAATTTGCTGAAAGCACACCTAGCTTTTTTCCCTTGCCATAGGTATCTGTTCAGTATAGGTTGTAGGGTATTAAAATATGAATTAGGTAGTGGAATTGGGAGGGTTCTAAAAAGATATAGTAATTGTGGTAGTATTTGCATTTTGAAAGCTGCTCGTCTTCCTAGCCAAGATAGTTCATTTCTGTTTAGTGCTTTTAGTTTATTTTCTAGGGATTTCAAGAAGGGAATGTAGTTGGCAGCTATAAGGTCTTCTGTTTTAGGGGTTAACGTGATACCTAAGTATTTGATCACATCTGTCTTCCATATGTAAGGGAATTGTTGTGCTAAGTTTACATCGTTATTCAATAAAGAAATAGGTCTAAAATTTTGCAGAGAGATTGGAGCTTTACCTGGTTTGGGTAGTGCAATAATAGTTGCTTTTAGCATCTCAGGGGGGAAGGAAGAAAAGGCAGCAGCAGCACCAAATATACCCACCAAGTACGGGGATAGAATTTCGATAAAGGTTTTATAGTATTCCCCAGTAAAGCCGTCAGGGCCTGGAAATGTATTGAGTGGCATGGAGTGTATGATTTGTCTTACTTCTGTTTCAGTAATAGGGGAATTTAGTAAAAGAAGTTGATCTTTTGTCAATTTTGGAAGGTTAACTGTCTTTAAAAATGTTTCTATAGTGTCAAGTGTTGGTTGAGGAATGGTAGTGTCATCCTTAAGATTATACAAAGAGCTGTAATAATGGCTGAAGGCATCTGCTATTTCTTGAGGGTGTTGATGTTTTATTTGTGTCTTGGGATGAGTTATATACTGAATGTGGGTTTTGTATCTGTGTCCTCGTAATTGTTGGGCTAGTAATTTACCTGCTCTATTACCACATGTGTAGTATGACAGTTTTAGCTTCCTGGATGCTTTTTCAAAGTCCTCCAGTAGCAGTAGTCTGAGTTCTGTACGTAATTGAGTGATTTGGTCAGTTAGGGTAGTAGATGTGTTGATAATGTTTTGTCTTTCTAATGACTCAATTTGGCTGATAATTTTCGCGGAATGCTGCTGCCTCATTCTTTTAACCCTTGCCCCCTGCTGTATTAAAATACCTCTGGTAAAAGCTTTGTGAGCATTCCATAAGGAAAATGGATTTGAGACCGATACCTGGTTAATTGCGAAAAATTCTTTGAGCTGCCGTTCAACTTACAACCTGGTCGGACCATGTTGGAGGAGGCGAGATTTAGCTTTCCACATATATGTGTTTTTATGATTGGATAATCCCTCAATTACCAACTCCACTGGGGCATGATCCGACCATGCAATACCATGAATTTTGGCAGATTTACACTTGAACAACAGCTGCTTATCGACCAAAAAGAGGTCTATCCTGCTATAGGTTTTGTGACAGTGTGAAAAAAAAGAATAATCTCTCTCATTTGCATTTAAAAACCTCCAAGTGTCATAAAGTTCATACTTCCAGATTAAGGGTAGTAAGGATGGTGGAGATCGTTTAGCTGTAGAGTCATGAGATGGGTCAGGGGTGAGATTAAAGTCACCACATAATAGCAATGAGCCTTTTTGGTGAAGGCGTATCTTCTTCAGTAATTTATGAAAAAATTTGGTTTGCCTGACATTGGGTGCGTATAGGTTAACTATTGTGAACGTATTGGAGTTGATGTCACACACCAGAATGATGAAGCGACCTTGAGGGTCTTTGATGCTTTTGTGTAGCTGGAAGGCAACTGTGTCCCTAATTGCTATCATCACTCCCTTTGTCTTTTTTTCCGCGTTTGCGTAGTAGGCAAATGGGAATTTTGGGTGTGTGCATTTTGGCGGTGCTGTGGATTGAAAGTGTGTCTCTTGGGTGCATAGGATGTCGCAGTTCCTTTGTAATGCTTCCTTCCATAGAGACCTGCACTTGGCTGGGTGATTAAGACCCTTGGAGTTAATGGTTAAGAGTTTCACCGCCATATGCAAAGGTGGTAATTGATAGATGGAGTCGTGCGCAGTTAAGGACACTTACATTAGATGAGGTTCTTTCAAGTAGACCATGTGGGGATGTACCATCAAAAGGTCTCAGAAGCACTAGGTTGGATTTGTACTTCTTTTCCGGATTCTCTGGAATCGAGGTGTTTTTACTGACTGAAAAAGTAAAAAAAGAAATTGTGCACGAACATAAAGTCAACAAAACTGTGGCTAGTTGCCAACTGACATGAAATAAGGTTGGGTGTGACTGGTAGTCACTCATGTTGTAACTCGGGGATAGGAAGTCCTTAGACTTATGCGGATCGGAGGTTGTTCCCTCCCCAGCGGGTTAAGTAGTAATCTTCTCGCCCACTGTAGGGTCAGTTATGAGTACGGGCGTTTTTACGATCGACAGTGCACCATTCAGGCTCAGATCTTATGAAGGAATTCCCCTGGTGTGGATATGCTTGGGGTTCTGGAATTATCCCCCAAAGTGTTTAGCAACGCCATTTCTTTTGCGACAGAGTCTATCACGTATTCTTTGTCCTCCCTTGTAACGATCAGTTTGGTTGGGAACCCCCATTTATACCCAAGCTTATTATTCCTGAGGGTTTTTGTTATTGTGTTTAAATTTCTGCTTTTGCAAGGTGTACTGGGATAAATCAGCGTAGAATTGGAGATTGGCGTAGGATGCGGGGATCTGTTCCTTTTGCCTTGTGGCAGACATAAGTCTCTCTTTTGTATGGAAGAAATGAAGTCTCAGGATGACATCAAGGGGCACATTATCTGATAGAAAGGAAGGTTTTGGTAGCCTGTGAATCCTGTCCACTGTAAAATCCAGTGCTGACAGATCGGGTAAAATTTTGGAGAGGAGCTGGGACACATAGTCCCTCAGATCATGTTGCTTAACAGATTCAGGGATCCCCCTTATTTTCACATTGTTCCTCCTAGATCTGTCCTCAATATCCGCCATTTTAGCTTTTAAACTTTCTATGTCATCTTCTCTATCATCATTAGCATCAACCAGGTCATTGATTGTGGTAGCAAACTCCGCCATCTTTTGTTCCACGTGAGTCACTTTATCTGATACAGACCGGATTTCAGTGCTAAACTTGTGCATACATGAAATCATGTCAGCATGAAGTGAGCCCCGTATTGAGACCAGCATCTCCTTCAGCATTTTATCAATAACAGGCTGGCCATTAGTGGGGAAAGCGTCTATGGAATCAGGCAGTTCCCTAGTATCATCCCTTGAGTCTGTGAAGCAGCTCACCTCATTGTTGGCATCCGCTGCATCCGCCTTGAATCTCGCCTTTTCAGGGCTCCCTGAGGATGGTGTAGATGGAGGAGATTGCGATCCCTTAGGAGGGCTGCCTCTTTTTTGCGTTCTGCCCTGTTGTAAGATACAGGGTTGGGCTGCAGCCATCAGGCGTTTAGGCCTGTTGCTGTCTTTCTTTCTCCGCGGCATTGCTGTGCTTTGCTCCTCGGGTATTCAGGAGCTGGATCGACTTGTTTGGGGTAGATTAGATGGCCCTGGTGGGTAGATATTCGCCGCTGTTTTCCAGCTGGTGCTGGAGCTCCGCTATTGAGCGTCCATCTTGGTCTCTGGCTAGCTCCGCCCCCTTTTTCCTGCAATATTACACAGCATTGATATAAAAGTGTAATAAAATGGCAAAACAAAATGCACAAGACCACATTTCATAAACCCTCTCCCATACTTCTGTTCCCAATTATTCTCAAAAAAAATTTAATATAGACTCATCATTCACCCATTTTGCAGGCATCTATCATCCTTGTGTACAACCTGTGTTTTCCCTGGAGGAGACCACCCCCGCTATCCTAGGATGTTTTCAATACGGATACAACTTATTTTTAGGAAAATTTAATGATAATTATTCTGTATGTCTAGGACTTATTACTAACTAGCTAAGAGTCATCCAAACATCAGGTTGGTTTTCTCTCCCTGTTCCATGTGAGACAGCTAACTACTATAGTGTTAATGACATTGCTTCTGTTATGCCACTAGTAGCCGTGTTTATTTTCTGGACTTATGGAAGTGTAGAACATTTTACTATTGACATTGATAGTTATGCTATGAGACTGTTGTATATGTTCTCATTTCTACTTAAATGCATAATGTTTAATTAAAATTTACAATAAAAATATACAGAAAAAAAATAGACTCCAGGTATGAGTTTGGTAGAAGTTTGCAAGCTTCAGGACACGTGAGTATGTGAGCACTTGTATCAACATAAAAAACAAGGAGACAAGGCAAGTTTTATCTTGCAATAAAAATTAGAATGTATTAAGAGATAATAAACACAAATATTTTACAGTAGCTGGACAGTTTGTAAACAGTTTGATTAGCCCACAGTATAGTAGAGCAAGAGACGAGGCAGGTTTCATCTTAACCACTTCAATACTGGGCACTTTCACTCCCTTCCTTCCCAGACCAATTTTCAGCTTTCAGCGCTGTCACACTTTGAATGGCAATTGTGCGGTCATGTAATACTGTACACAAATGAAATTTTTAACATTTTTTTTCACACAAATAGAGCTTTTTTTGGTGGTATTTAATCACAGCTGGGGTTTTTATTTTCACATTGTTCCTCCTAGATCTGTCCTCAATATCCGCCATTTTAGCTTTTAAACTTTCTATGTCATCTTCTCTATCATCATTAGCATCAACCAGGTCGTTGATTGTGGTAGCAAACTCCGCCATCTTTTGTTCCACTTGAGTCACTTTATCTGATACAGACCGGATTTCAGTGCTAAATTTGTGCATTCATGAAATCATGTCAGCATGAAGTGAGCCCCGTAATGAGACCAGCATCTCCTTCAGCATTGTATCAATAACAGGCTGGCCATTAGTGGGGAAAGCATCTATGGAATCAGACAGTCCCTAGTGTCACCCCTGAGTCTGTGAAGCAGCTCACCTCATTGTTGGCATCCGCTGCATCCGCCTTGAATCTCGCCTTTTCAGGGCTCCCTGAGGATGGTGTAGATGGAGGAGATTGCGATCCCTTAGGAGGGCTGCCTCTTTTTTGCGTTCTGCCCTGTTGTAAGTTACAGGGCTGGGCTGCTACCATCAGGCAAGAGTACCCACTCTCACCACTTAACTATGCCCTTATGATGGAGCCACTAGCCAAAGCGATTAGGGCACACCCCCTCATTTCAGGCAAGTAGGAAGCACTACCCATAAGATAGGACTTTATGCTGATGACGTGATAGTTGCTGTCACTAACCTGATCCAATATTTACCATCCCTCACTAAACTTCTCGCTTTGTTTGGACAGGTATCTCTATACAGAGTTAATTGCTCAAAATCTTGCATGCTAAGCACAGGGCTTTTTTTCAGTGGGAACGGGGGGGAACGCAGTTCCGGCACCTCCAGCACCTCCAGCACTAAATGTATGTAATAACATGGGGTGTGAGGTGTGCTGGAGGGTCTATTGATATTGGCTGCCTGGGGGATCTATTGTCACTGGTGGGGATCTGATTTTGTATGAGGGTCTACTGTTGCTGATGGGGAATCTATTGTTGCTGGGAGGTCTTATGTTGCTGGAAGGGATCTTCTGTTGAGGGAGAGGTCTATTTTTACTGGCTGCTGAAGGATCCATTGATGCTGGCTGCTGGGAGATCTGTTGTTGCTGCTGGGGGGGTCTAATGTTGCTTGGGTGGATATTTTGTTACTGGGTGTGATATTTCATTGTGGGTGGTTCACTGTTGCTGCAGGAAATCTATTGTTGTTGGGGTGGAGTCCATTGTTTCTGGGGGAGTCTATTGTTGTGTGGGGATCTATTGCTGGGATTCTATTGTTGCTGGCTGCAGGGGATCTATTTTACTGCTTTTCTTTTTATCATTAACATGTTCCATACAAATGATTTAGCACCACAAAATGATACTTGGTTCTGTATTCTCTAAAAGGGGCAGTACTGGTAGGTGGGTAGGGGGTGGAATCAAGGGACAGTGGTTACAGGTGGGTAGGGGGCAGAGACAAGGGTTGACTCAGACGGGGGGGATTTCTGCACCTATTCTCCGAGAAAAAAAGCCCTGGCTAGGGCATATGCCTTGACTTCCAAATAAAACAAAACAACTTACTTGTCCCTCTTCTCTTGGGCCCAAGCCTCATCATTAAAATACCCCAGATTTCAGTTGGTGGTTCCCTTAATTATCCTAGTACATTTTAATTTGGAAAAATTGGTCAAGACTTATGCCTCAGTCTATGCACAATAATGGCTGTGATGGAACTCAGCTTAACTTAGAGAGAGGTCGAGAAACTCCTTGTTCAGCTCCCCTAGGCCCCTCTTATGTATAAGTAACCCTGTGTCTATTAGGGGCACAGGGCGACCGAGAAGCCTAGTCTGGTTTGCCCTAAGCAGACTCACAGTACAACCACACCAGACTCAGCATTTTTTTTTACCCCTGTTATCCTGGGTCCTATATGTGTGGTTTGTGTTGAAAGTTGGAGAGGCTTCTCCACTTGGGACAGTAATATTTATCAACAATATCCTTTAAGAAAAATATTAACATGAAAAATGTATTTCACCTGTGACAGACCTAGCCGGGAAAGAGACTTTTGGAGGGGACTGTATGCAAGCTTCTTGCCGATCGATCGGGGGCCCTTGCATTTGGGGGAATGGTGCTCTTTGTGAGCTGTATGCCTGGGGACCCTGGATTTGCCATATTGGAATAGTGGCTGATTCATAATGCTGGGACAGTTACTGTTAGGAGAGGCTGATGTAAATTCCAACACCTGTCTGTCTATTGTCTGCTGAAAATGTGTATTGTAAATAAGTCTACTATGGGATCTAAGAGTCATTAGATCCCCATTGTTATTTGTGTTAATTAACTCGGCTATTGTGTGAAGAAGAGTCTATGTGGATTGTGCTAATGTTGATTGGATTTTCTGAACTACAAGACGGCCAGTCTGGCCTAACGGCCATGTCTGAGTCATCTAGGCTGTCTAAAGGGATTAGTTAATTAGCTCATGTTAATTAGGTTAATAGGTTACAGCTGTATTGTTAGAGTAATATGAGCAGGAGGTCTGCACCTACACTTTGAGTGTATAAAAGCCTGTATTTTGTCAATAAAGACAGATTCCTGTTTGAACTTACATACAGCCTGCCTGGTGTTTGTTCTGAGCTATCACAACTGGGTTAGAACGGCACATAGCTGAAGTTCTAATCCCGGAGCATTGGATGACCGAACCATCAGACGTTGCAATCTGATTCTATAGCTGCAGAGGAGTGTCGGGAGAGTGGAACCGAGTGAGTAAGGGGCTCGTTACATTGGTGGCAGCAGTGGGATTTGCTCTCCAGTTACTGGGACACTCCAAACAAGCCTGCAGGAGAGCCACGCTGAAAGACTTACTTGAGAGCCGTGGAGGGAAAGGTGGGATCGTGCTTCCTTGCCGTGAACACATCCAAACCATCACCTGGATCCAAGGTAGCAGGATAGCAGGAGAGGAGAAATACCAGCCACCATGGATGAGGAATTCAGAAGGAGGTTGCGAGAGGAGATACAGCACAGAGGACCAGTATCAGAGCAGGTCCTGCTAGGATGGTTTGATTCTGTCCGCTGTGAGCTCTGGAAGGAAGCGCTAGCCCGTGAGCAGCGACACCAGGGAAAAGTTCTCCCCTCCGTCTATGTGAGGTACTGGTCGCAGTATGAAGTGTGAATGCTGTTTTTGGGGGAACAGCCGAGCTAGGAGTGGACAGCCGAGTTAAGCAGGCTGATCCGTGCAGTTGGACAAGAGCTACAGAGCCCTCCAGTGGTATGTAGCCCAAGTGTGCCCATGGACGGCGGATGACAGACCCACGGAAGGCTTTGACTACGATGGCCTGAGATTGTTATAGTGGAGGCTGTCCAGGGACCCTGACTTTGGAAGTGATCGGGAGGGGTGTTTGGAGGAAATAATGGAGCACAGAGAGCGGAGACTGAATGTCTCAGAAGTGCACTGGGCACTGGAAGATTTGGCGTTTCTGGCCATTCAGGAATGGGAGTTGGAGATCGCCTACAAACAGCTGTTAGACTCTGCTCAGCAGCAGGGTGGTGCTCCCTTTGCCTGGGACTATCAGGAAATACCAGTTGACAACTCTGAAATCCTGGCTGAAGAGTTGACAATGTGGCAGAGTAACGGTGTACTTTGCCAACCTGCCCCCGCAGCTATGGAGGTGGAGGTCTTATGGCGGATGCAGCAAGTGCTGACTGACCTTGATGAACCTGTTTCTGCATTGGATGATCTTGGATGGAGGAATGTGCCTGTCCAGCAGAATGCCAGAGAATCGGCAATGGAAAATCTGAAGATTGCCGTCCCCAAACCTGAAGTGCTGACAACAGGGCAGAGCTCTGCTAACCTCTGCCCAGCACTGATAGCATCTTCTGGGTTCCACGGAGAGGAGATGGTGAACCTTTATCCCCAGACACCAGTTGCAGAGACAGGGGATTTGATAGACTTTTCTGCTGAGGAAGAACAACCTGGTGAGCCTCCAGCAGAAGAAGAGCTGTTATTAGGGCCAAACTTCACTGTGCTCTGCCCAGCACTGATAGCATCTTCTGGGTTCCAGGGACAGGAGATGGTGAACCTTTATCCCCAGACACCAGTTATAGAGATAGGGGATTTGATAGACTTTTCTGCTGAGGAAGAACAACCTGGTGACTGAGCCTCCAGCAGAAGAAGAACTGTTATTAGGGCCAAACTTCACTATGCTCTGCCCAGCACCAACAGAAGTATCTGTGAAGTTACAAGGAACTTCCCCAGCTGAAGGGCTGGCAACCGGACAGAGGGTCCAAGATCTCTGCCCTACACCTGCGGCGGTTCCGGAGGCTCAGGGTGAGAAGGAGGTGGTCACTTCCCAGCAGCAGATCAGGATACAGGGGGAGAAGGGAGAGGAGGTGTTCGTCGTTCCTCCCCAACAGTTAGCCGGAGCAGATGGTGTGGGGTTTCCAGCAGAAGGGCTGGCAATGGGGCCGAGTACTGCTGGACTCTGCCCTCAACTAACAGAGGATGGATGTCCTGTGAAGGTGGATGGGACTTCAGTCTCCACCTGTATACCCCAGGGATGCTGGGCAGTCGGCCCAGATCCCCAACAGCATGACGGAGTGAGCACAGACACCCTGTCTTCTCTCCAGCGGCAGAAAGGACTCCAGGGAGTAGGGCCAGTCCAGGCCTCTCCCCAGCGGCAGATATGTTCTCTGAGAACAATATGTTCTTTGGAACAATTTGTTTGGGGTACTGTGTGGGTACAGGCATTAGAGGACTGGAACTACTGACTAACTTCGGAGTCAACCCGTCTGGGGTCTCCTCCTGTGTTAGTCTCCTGCCGAAAGGGGAGAAATGTGACAGACCTAGCCGGGAAAGAGACTTTTGGAGGGGACTGTATGCAAGCCTCTTGCCGATCGATCGGGGGCCCTTGCATTTGGGGGAACGGTGCTCTTTGTGAGCTGTATGCCTGGGGACCCTGGATTTGCCATATTGGAATAGTGGCTGATTCATAATGCTGGGACAGATACTGTTAGGAGAGGCTTATGTAAATTCCAACACCTGTCTGTCTATTGTCTGCTGAAAATGTGTATTGTAAATAAGTCTACTATGGGATCTAAGAGTCATTAGATCCCCATTGTTATTTGTGTTAATTAACTCGGCTATTGTGTGAAGAAGAGTCTATGTGGATTGTGCTAATGTTGATTGGATTTTCTGAACTACAAGACGGCCAGTCTGACCTAACGGTCATGTCTGAGTCATCTAGGCTGTCTAAAGGGATTAGTTAATTAGCTCATGTTAATTAGGTTAATTAGGTTACAGCTGTATTGTTAGAGTAATATGAGCAGGAGGTCTGTACCTACACTTTGAGTGTATAAAAGCCTGTATTTTGTCAATAAAGATAGATTCCTGTTTGAACTTACATACAGCCTGCCTGGTGTTTGTTCTGAGCTATCACAACTGGGTTAGAACGGCACATAGCTGAAGTTCTAATCCTGGAGCATTGGATGACTGAACCATCAGACGTTGCAATCTGATTCTATAGCTGCAGAGGAGTGTCGGGAGAGTGGAACCGAGCGAGCAAGGGACTCGTTACATTTGTTATCCTGGGTCCTATATGTGTGGTTTGTGTTGAAAGTTGGAGAGGCTTCTTCACTTGGGACAGTAATATTTATCAACAATATCCTTTAAGAAAAATATTAACATGAAAAATGTATTTCACCTTTTCATACTTTTGGAATATTGTAGGAGTTGGTCTCATAGACCATTGCCAGATAGTTTGAGGTAGGATGGGGTTTGTTATGTGTTTTTCTGCTAAGCATGTCTCTCCTATTGTTAATTGCTAATTGGGCCACCTATTGTTTCTGACTGTCTCCTCATCTACTGTATGTGTGTATACTTATGAGAATGTGTATTGTATAATATTTTGTATTAAGGGTTGTAGGGCCAAAAAGTCTGGTCATCCGGGCTGGTTTAAATGCCTAGTTAATTAGCTCATGTTAATTATATCCCGTGCCCAGTTACATACTGAATTATTTGTTGAAAAGTTTGAATGTATCTATGTCTCATGTTACTGGATGTACAGTTTACCCCGCCCTGTGTCATAATGCAAAGAACGGGGGATTGTCCCAGAGTGTATATCTCTTTGTGCCTGTGTTTCAATAAACAGTTGATGTTTCATGGCCCCCTACACTGTATTCCAATAAGTGACTTGGTGGGCTAAGGGATCTTGGATCATACTGGTACCAGGCAAGGGAAGCTTATATGATGGACGTACTCTTCTTGAGTACCAGGGGCCATCACAATGGGCTGTGAAAATTGCTCTGGTAAAAATGTTTCTCATGTCCCACACCCTATATATATTCAGTACCATCCCTACTACGTTTCTGCAAAACCAAGTCAATGCGTTCATATGGAGTGGCAAACACCCCTGAGTCTTGTGCTCCATCCTACTACTGCAGCTGGACTAGATGCCCCAGAGGTAAAACAATACTATGAAGCTATCCTACTTGACCAAATTAAAAGGTGGTGGTCTCTGTAATCTCACCACTTATGATCACAAATGAGGAGGTCACAATTGGCTGCCCCACTAAACAATTACTGGCAGCACTATGGCTTCACCAAAGCCACCACATACCTACCTCGGCACGGTCAATGCAACAGTCAAAGTTTGGAGATCTATTCCGCAAACATCCCAAGGACTACCTAAGTCTCTTACACTGTTGCTCCCTCTATCTGCATTAAACCTTCTGTGCCAAGATCTAACGATTGATTCATGAATCTATGCTGGTCTCTTTACCATAGGAGACTTGTTTGAAAATGAAAAGCCCTCCTCCTATCAAACATTACAAGCCAAAGAAAACATTAGCCAACGGGACTTCTATATATATTTACGTATCTGACATGGCAAGCTCTTGGAAGGGATGATAAAGGAGCATATACAAGATTTTAGTAATGAAAACTGTATCATTAACAGTAATCAGCATGAATTCATGAAAAATCTGGGTTTTTTTGGGGTACAATGTCGCACTACCGCGCAATTGTTAGCTAAAGTGACGCAGTGCCGAATCACAAAAAAATGCTCTGGTCAGGAAGGGGGTAAGATCTTTCAGAGCTTAAGTGGTTAAGCAACTCAGCCAAGTAATTGCCAGACCGTCGTTCCTAATTTTTACGAACACTCTACTGACTGGTATGGTACCAGCTGATTCAAGAAAAGCCAATGTAGCACCAATCTTTAAAAAAGGGCCAAGATATATCCCTGGGAACTACAGACCAGTAGTTACGTATCTGACATGCCCTGCAAGCTATACAGTGGTCGACCTTGAGCTTCCTACAAGATCTCATTCATGTCTACGAATGTCCCTCCCGTACATATAGCGGGATTTCCAATATATATAGAATGCTAAATGCCAGGCTACCTACACAGAAGCTACCAACTATGGAACAATGAGAACATAACCTGCATTTCACAGCAGATATTCATGCATGGCATCAGGTGATCAAAAACCTGCTAAAATACTCTAAATGCCTAACACACTGGGAATCGGTCCTAAAAATTCTAGATTATTGGTATTGTACACCGGTAAAGTTATCCCATCTATACTCAACCCACTCTACTCATTGTTGGACAAATTGTGGCCTTGCAGGCACAGCAACTCACGTATAGGGTGGACTTTCCCGGAAATAGTAACATTTTGGAGCAATGTACGTGCCTCAATGTTTCCACTCATCAGGATAAACTGTCCCATTACCCCTCAATTGGCCTTGCTGGGATAAGGACTCAACACATGGCCCGTGCAATACCACCCCATAATAACACATATACTAATCACTGCATGACTACCCAAACTGGAAAAACATTCAAGCCCCCACTGTTCAGCATCTCATAACCATACTCAACCAGCATCTGCACATGTAATACATGTACCTGTATGCTAAAGCCCAACTTACTCTACCTAAGTTCTGTGATCACTGGTCTCCCTGGCTATGTGACTCCGAAAGTAGGTTTGGTGTCCTATAAGGACTATTCCTACTAGAGATGGGGCAAATGGAACAAGGGATGGGACTATAGCAGTGCAAGAAACAAAGCAAAGAAAAATACATTGAGATAACATTTTCAAAATGTATTACATATATATTTAAGTCATATTTTTAAAAGACATAAGCTTAAATCTAAGGATATGGCTTATAAACTTGTTTAAAGAGGCATATTGTTGAATCCCGACATGTTTTGCCCTATGAATTGGGCTTCCTCAAGGGATGCTATCTGCATGGGGTATTAGCCTTCTGATGAAATAGAATATACAAACATGAAATAACGTAATTAGTACACAATACATTTTTCATATATAGTTATACAAATCATTTACATTTCATTGAACTATTATGTACAGATTAGGACAGATCGTGTTGGCCCCATAAAGAATGATGAAGGGATTCTGGTTACAAAGGATGGTGAGATGGCAAAGGTTTTGAATGTATTCTTCTCCTCAGTCTTCACAAGGGAAATGGGGGGCTTTAGTAACCAAAATTGCAATGTTTATCCTCATGACACATCACAGGAAGCACCCCCATGGTTAATAGGGGATAAAAACCAGAAACAGACTTGAAACATTGAGAACATTAAGAACTTAAAATAGATAAGTCACCAGGACCAGATGGCTTGCACCCGAGGGTCCTTAACCGCTTGTCGACCGCCGCACACAGATGTACGTCGACAGAATGGCACAGCCAGGCAAATGGGCGTACCTGTACGTCCCTTTAAATTTGCCACCTATTGGGCGTGTGCATGCCGCCGCACACCACAGAAGCGTGCCTATGGGTCCCGGGAACTCGATGTTCGCTGGTGGCCCATGATTGCGTTGAGGAGCGGCAGAATGGGGAAATGTAACCAAGGCATTTCCCTGTTTTACCTAGCAACATGACAGAGATCCATTGCTCCCTGTCATCGAGAGCAGTGATCTCTGTCATGTAGTGAGCCCATCCCCTCTACAGTTAGAACACCTCCCTAGGACACACTTAGCCCCTTAATCGCCCCCTAGTGTTTGATCCCTTCCCTACCAGTGTCATTTATACAGTAATCAGTGGCTATTTGTAGCTAAGATTGCTGCATAAATGACAATGATCCCAAAATAGTGTCAAAAGTGTCCGCCATAATGTCGCAGTCCCGATAAAAATCACAGATCGCCGCCATTACTAGTAAAAAAGCAATAATAATAAAAATGCCATAAATATATCCCTTATTTTTTAGACGCTATAACTTTTAGGCGCAAACCAATCCATATACACTTATTGCAATTTTTTTTACCAAAAATATGTAGAAGAATACATATTGGCCTAAACTGAGAAAGAAATTTGTTTTTTATTTTAGCAAAAATTAAAAAATAAAAAATATTGCTTTTTTTTCAAAATTGACAGCCTTTTTTTGTTGATAGTGCAAAAAATAAAAACCACAGAGGTGATCATATACCACCAAAAGAAAGCTCTATTTGTGGTTAAAAAAGCACGTCAATTTTGTTTGAGTACAATGTCGCACTACCGCGCAATTGTCAGCTAAAGTGACGCAGTGCCGAATCGCAAAAAAATGCTCTGGTCAGGAAGGGGGTAAAATCTTCCAGAGCTAAAGTGGTTAAGCAACTCAGCCAAGTAATTGCCAGACCATCCTTCCTAATTTTTACGAACACTCTACTGACTGGTATGGTACCAGCTGATTGGAGAAAAGCTAATGTAGCACCAATCTTTAAAAAAGGGCCAAGATATATCCCTGGGAACTATAGACCAGTTTTCCTAACATCAATAGTATGCAAGCTCTTGGAAGGGATGATAAAGGAGCATATACAAGATTTTAGTAATGAAAACTGTATCATTAACAGTAATCAGCATGAATTCATGAAAAATCT
Organism: Aquarana catesbeiana; assembly: GCF_042186555.1. NCBI lineage: Eukaryota > Metazoa > Chordata > Amphibia > Anura > Ranidae > Aquarana > Aquarana catesbeiana. The sequence goes on along the minus strand of NC_133325.1, from coordinate 621,219,521 downwards.
TTCTTGCCAAACAAATCTATTAACCTTCTATGGGGGGGTAAGCTGCCATCTAGATGAAGGAAGGCCCGTGAACGTAGTGTATCTGGATTTTGCAAATGCATTTGATACAGTTCCCCACAAACGTTTACTATACAAGCTAAGGTCTGTCGGCATGGACCAAAGGGTGGATACCTGGATTTAAAACTGGCTACAAGGGCGAGTTCAGAGGGTAGTGATAATTTGGGAGTACTCGAAATGGTTCAATGTGGAAAGTGGGGGCCCTCAGGGTTCTGTCCTGGGACCAATCCTATTTAATTTATTCATAAATGACCTGGAGGATGGGATAAACATCTCAATCTCAATATTTGATGCTAACCCAAGCAGGGCAATAGCTTCTCTGCAGGATGTGGAAACCTTACAAGAAGATTTGAACATATTAATGGGTGGGCAACTACATGGCAAATGAGGTTCAATGTAGAAAAATGTAAAATAATACATTTAGATGGTAAAAAACTTGAATGCAATCTACTCACTATGTGGAGAACCTCTGGGGAATCTAGGATTGAAAAGGACCTGGAGGCCCTAGTAGATGACAGGCTCAGCAAAGACATGCAATGCCAAGCTGCTGCAAGCAAAGCCAATAGAATATTGGCATGCACTAAAAAGGGTATTAACTCCAGTGATAAAACGATAATTCTCCCGTTCTACAAGACTTTGGTCTGGCCACACCTGGAGTATGCTGTCCAGTTCTGGGCACCAGTCCTCAGGAAGGATGTGCTGGAAATGGAGAGAGTACAGAGAAGGGCAACAAAGCTAATAAAGGGACTGGAGGATCTTAGTTATGAGGTGAGATTACTATCATAGATAATTTAAAAAAACTATTAGATAGGCACCTAAACAACCACAACATACAGGGATATACAATGTAATATTGACATAAATCGCACACACACAGGTTGGACTTGATGGACTTGTGTCTTTTTTCAACCTTACCAACTATGTAACTATGTAACTATGTGTGCATATATACGCCAGCCGACATACTTACCCTGTATTTCTGAAATAGCACTTAGAATGAAGTCATAAATTTATTCAAAAAACTTGATGAAGTGCTAAATCCACTAAACAGCCTTCAGGTGGCCACAGGAGGCAGATATGGACCCAACTAAAAAATAAAAACAAACAAAACCAGCACCAATGTATAATATAAAAAATTAGAGTGCATACTAGCACTACATTATTTCAGAAGAAAAAAAAAACACACTTACTTAGGTTACGCTGTATATATAAATGACAGCGGGGGGAGGGATAACAAAGCAGGTTGGTTTAGATATTATACTGGAGGTAAAAACAGAAACACAAAAGGAAAAATACACTTAGCTAATGCCAAGCAATAGATCACTCAATGTAAGCTCCGTGGTGCTCGAATTTGCTGCTAACGCCCCATATGTTCATTTGTTCTGTGAACAAACGAACACCCAATGTTCGAGTTGAACTTACGTTCAACTCAAACATCGGGACCATCCCTAGTGGGTGATCTTAAAGGGGGTAAATTAATTTTCCCTCCAAGTTTCCTTTATTTGGACAAGTTGGAATTTAGACACTAGGCATGTGGGTCGCAGGGAGTGTATTTTTTTTCAGCAGCAGCTGGGGCAGAGAAATTTGCCTGCTATATTCTACAGCTGGTGGTGTGCTGCTGACAGACATGTTACAAGGATCTGAGACTCCCTTTGCCAAACCATCATCCCTGTCAGTGGAGGCTGCTGAGAGGTCATGAGATATAGCAGGGGTAGACATAAAACGTGAGGAGTGAGAAGAAGAATTGTGTCCCTTTTGTGTGGCTTTCATGTGCTCTTGCCAATGGGCTGAGTGGTGGGAGGTTAAATGCCTTGTCAAGCATGTGGTACCAAAATGGGTGGTGTTTTTGCCAAGCTTGATCTGCTTGCAGCAGAGATTGCAAATTGCAACTGTGCGATCAGCTGCACATGTATTAAAAAAGGTCCACACAGCTGAGCTGTGGGAAGTGTGTCGGGAGATAAAAGCTCCACAATCTAATGTAATAGGATAATTGCTCTCTACTCTTCCATGATGGCTGCCTCTGTAGGACATGCTGCCTCATTGGTGTTGTGCCTCACCCCCTTATTTTCCTCCTCTGCTCTAGATGGAACCCAAGGCACATAAGTGACCTCATTATCATCATTCCCTGCATCCTCATCATCACTGGAGCAAACTTGACAACAGGCTGCAGCTGGGGGAACATGACTGTCAATTTGTTATTTATCAGTGTTCTCCCCTCTCTGTAGGCTTGTGTTACCCCTGTCCATTACCTCAGCACCAACATCAGCATCAAGTAATGTCTGTGTTCAAATTATTCAACTGACTCCTCAGCATGATGCTGGGGCTATGGCAGGAGTAGCTTTGGAGGTGGCAGAATAAGCCACTCTGGAAGCTACAATGGGCTGTACACTAGTGTCAGCTTGGGTCATATAAGATTAGAAGAATGAGGATGATTTAGTAAACCAGTCCATCACCTCCTCTGCATGCTGTGGCGGAATGGCATGGGCTACATCATTAACAGAGACAAATGTGCCCTGCTTGAGGATGGACCACGTCCACCTTTGCTTGTGTACGCAGATGCTGCTGGCCCCCTCATAGTGGCATGGGTGTGCCTCTCCTTGTAGGCCTCCAAGACGTGGTGGGGGGCTTATTACCCAAATTTAATAGAAACTGGGAAATATGTCATTGGATGCACTTTATTGAATGAAAAGCAATATTTGGTGCACTTTAAATTGAGGACTGATGCTGACAGAAATGTAAAAACTATAAAAAAGGGGGAACACCAGTGTCGCAGTCAGAAAAACTGCAACTGACAATTAAGAAAAAAAGGAGCAGGCAGAAAAAAAAGACAAAAGAAAAAAAAAGCAAGGCTTCATTCAGTTAGGGCTCTAGAATGCACTGTGCAGCGTGCAGTGCATTGTGGGGTGATTGGCGGGTAAACATCCTGCCGAGAGCCCCGCAAATTTGGGTGTGCACCCAATGGGCAAACGGGCAATATTCTGGCCAAACTTTTGCTTGGCCTGAACTGTTCGCTCAACTTTAATTCCTATATATCCACGCAACACTCCCACTGCCATAATCCCAGCAAGCGTTTTATAGTCTTTAGCTTATGTTGCTTTCAGGCACCCAGATTTGAAGCTGTACAGTATTAGTTACCTACTGCCTTCCCAAGTTCTTACACTTCTATTGTTAGTCTCACAAGATTGCATTTAGCTTTACAGAGTACCCGGATATTTACCTATGTACCTTGATACCCATCTTTCTATTTACACTCAGGGTTCAACCTTTGCTCCCTAATATTTTCCACACTCAGTTTATAATGTTTATATCATGCGCCATCGTTGTCCCTAGCAACATGTGTGCTCCATATGCTCCTACTATGGTATATTGGTACACAGGTTGGCTACTTTTATATGTTCCTTAGGCAACATTTTCACAGCATTTAAATTTGTTACATAAACAACATTCTGAACAACTTGCTTACAATAACTTTGTACCGTCTTCTTGTTTTGCTGTTTAGTCTGTAGCAGCACCAAGTGGTTTGTAAGTATTAACAATTCAAGGCAGGTTTTAATAAGCCAGAACTGGCCCACAGAGTCAGGAGACAGGCGGCTTGGCCTTCTATAATAAAATCTCTTGCTGCACTGAAGGCCAATTAGGTAGCACATTGGCTGTAGGGCAGATTAGAGTTTTGGAGACAGTAAATCAGCCATTTTACCCTTGCATCTGGGATCTAATAGGAATCTAATAGGGAATCTAATAGGGTGGACACCCAATAAAAGGAGGGGGTGGAGCTGACGCATTCATCACCAGCTGTATGGAGATGTGGCGGCAAAAGAAGCCCCAGCACTGAGTCCTGTCCTACATCCTTCCTAGTTGCAAGCAGAGTTAGCCAGTGTTCTGTGAATGAAATATAGTTTCCCTGACCATGCTTGCTGGACCACGTGTCAGCAGTAACATGGACCTAGCTGCTGACTGCCTTGCCCAATGATGCCACAACATTGCCTTCTACATGATGGTACAGAGCTAAAATGGCCTTACATGAAAATAAATAGTGATTGGGAACCTGCAATTGTGGTACAGCACTTTCTGCAAATTCACAGAAGGGGGCAGAATATACCAGACCAGACAGATAGGCAGTTGTAAAGCCAGAATCTTGGACAAGCTGGAATTTAGATGCTGGGCATGTGGGTGGCAGTGTCTGTATTCTTTTTTTCGCTGCAGCAGCTGGGTCAGAGAAATTTGCCTGCAATAAATTTCCAGCTGGTGGTGTGCTGCTGGCAGACGTGCTGCAAGGACCTGTGACACCCTTCGCTATACCATTATCCCTGTCAGTGGAGGCTTCTGAGAGGTCATGAGATATAGTGGGGTAGACCTGAAAGGTGAGGAGTGAAGAGGAGTAGAATGCGTCCCTTTTGTGTGGCTTTCAGGTGCTCTTGCACTCTGGCTGAGTGGTGGGTAGGGATGGGCCGAACACCCTCCCGTTCGGTTCGCACCAGAACATGCAAACAGGCAGAAAAAGTGTTCGAACACATGAACACCATTAAAGTCTATGGGACACGAACATGAAAAATCAAAAGTGCTAATTTTAAAGGCTTATATGCATGGTATTGTCTTAAAAAGTGTTTGGGGACCTGGGTCCTGCCCCAGGGGACATGTATCAGTGCAAAAAAGTTTTAAAAACAGACGTTTTTTCAGGAGCAGTGATTTTAATAATGCTTAAAGTGAAACAATAAAACTGTAATATTCCTTTAAATTTCGTACCTGGGGGGTATGCCTGTAAAGTGGCGCATGTTTTATGTGTTTGGAACAGTCTGACAGCAAAATGACATTTCTAAAGGAAAAAAAAGTCATTTAAAACTACTCGCGGCTATAATGAATTGTCGGTCCGGAAATACACATAAAAGTTCATTGATAAAAATGGCATGGGATTCCCCCACAGGGGAACCCCGAACCAAAATAAAAAAAATGTGTGGGGGTCCCCTCAAAATCCATACCAGGCCCTTCAGGTCCGGTATGGATATTAAGGGGACCCCATGCCAAAATTAAAAAAAAACAAATGGTATGGGGTCCCCCCAAAAATCCATACCAGACCCTTATCCGAGCACGCAACCTGGCAGGCTGCAGGAAAAGAGGAGGGGATGAGAGAGCACCCCCTGAACCGTACCAGGCCACATGCCCTCAACATTGGGAGGGAGCTTTGGGGTAGCCCCCCAAAGCACCTTGTCCCCATGTTGATGGGGAGAAGGACCTCATCCCCACAACCTCGGTGGTTGTGGGGGTTTTCGGGCGGGGGGCTTATCGGAATCTGGAAGCCCCCTTTAACAAGGGGATCCCGCCCCCCCCTGTTTAAAATGGTATTGGGTACATTGTACCCGTACCATTTCACAAAAAAGTGTGAAAATGGTAAAAAAAAACAACATGCACCGTGGGTGAAGTCCTTTATTAAAAAATAAAAAATAAAACTGTCCCCCATAGTCCATTCACCTCCGCCGATGAACCGAAAAAATAAAGAAGATCTGCCTCCATGGGAGGCACACACCATATGACGCGTCCTCGCAGGTGACAGCTCTTTTAAAACTGTGGGCGGGGTCACACAGTGTCAGTGTTATTTTTTTTTCGGTCCGTCAGCGGAGGTGAATGGACTACGTGGGTCAGTTTTATTTTTTTATTTCTTAATAAAGGACTTCTCCCACGGTGTGTGTTTTTTTTTTTTACCATTTTCACACTTTTTTGGTGAATGTTTTTTGGTGATGCAGTGTTGTGGCAATTTTTCTGCCCCTGTTTAACAGGGGCGTGTAATTACAATTTTTGATGCAATACTTTGCAGCAGGGCTCATTCTTGTGCTCCAACTATAGCGTTTGTGAGGGGTTGCAGTGTTGTGGCACCAGTGCCTAAGGCCCAATTTTTCTGCCCCTGTTCAACAGGGACATGTAATTACAATTCTTGATATAATATTTCACAGCAGGGCCCATTCCTGCGCCCACCAAGAGTAACTGTGAGGACTTACAGTGTTGTGGCACCAGCACCACCACCACCAATGGCCCAATTTTTCTACCACTGTTCAACAATGGCATGTAATTACAATTCTTGATCTAATACTTCACAGCAGGGCCCGTTGCTGTGCCCACCAAGAGTAACTGTGAGGGCTTACAGTGTTGTGGCAACACCAACACCTAAGGCCCCAATTTCAGCAGAGTATATAGGGCAGCCCCTACTTTCAAACATCCAACTTACAAACGACTCCTACTTGCAAACTGAAAGAGACAACAGGAAGTGAGATGAAATCTACCCCTAGGAAGGGAAATTCTCTCCTGTAAGAGTTAATATGGGAAAAACATGTCTCCTCTTCACTGATGCTTTATCACCAATCCTTGTTTCACTAAAACCCCCAAAATTTTCAAAAAACATTTGTCATTGGGACAGAAAGTGAGGTGAAATCTTCTGAAAAGGTGCACAGACAGCAAAACAAATATTACAGGGGTGATAACCCTTCCCTATGTTTTCCAAAAAGCTTAAAAATAGATTTTTTGGCTGGAGCTACACTTTAAAAATGTACCAGTTCAAAACTACAAACAGATTCTACTTAACAAGAAACCTACAGTCCCTGTCTTGTTTGCACCGCCTGTATACTGCTGTTCAGAGTATATAGGGCCTGGGGGCCCCACGCCTTTCCTTTTTTTAATTTGGGTGAGGGGTTCCCCTTAATATACTGGGGGGTGGGGGGTACCCATGCCGTTTGTCTCACTGATTTTCATCCATATTGCCAGGACCCGACATTACATTAAAGCCGCAAGCAGTTTTAAATGACTTTTATTCCTTTAATGTCATTTTGTGCAGGGACTGTTCTAAGCATGGGAAACACGTGCCACTTTACAGGCATAATATAGACACCCCCCAGTTACGATATTTAAAGGAATATTTCACTTTTTTTTTCACTTTAAGCATCATTAAAATCACTGCTCCTGAAAATAACGGTAGTTTTTAAAACTTTTTTTTGCATTGATACATGTCCCCTGGGGCAGGACTCGGGTCCCCAAACCCTTTTTAGGACAATAGCTTGCATATTAGCCTTTAAAATTAGAACTTTTGATTTAGAATTTGAGTCCCATAGACTTTAATGGGGTTCTAAAGATCATGCAAACTTTCAGTCCGTTCGCAGGTTCTGGTGCGAATTTAACCGGGGGGGTGTTCAGCTCATCCCTAATCCTGATCACTTCCCCAGAGTAGTACAGTGTTACTATGGTAACACAGTATTGCTCTGGTCAGTGTGTTAAAAAAAATTACAAAAAAAGAAAAAAATGTAATAAAAAAGAAAAAAATATATTATTATTATTTTTTTTTTACATACTGTCATCAGTCATAGTCCCTGATCACCACTACATCAGTTATATGGTGAAGCTGTACTGCACAGGTGACAGTATGTAAAAAAAAGTAACTTTTTTTTTTATTTCTTTATTTTCAAAAAATTGTGACAAAAAAATTACAACTCGCTATGCCTCTAACTAAATACCATGGACTGTCTACTTTCCAAAAGGGGTCATTTGGGGGATATATGCACTGGCCTAGAATTTTTGGGCCTCAAGAAATGAGAAATGAGGCCAGCAGTACATCAAAACTGATCAATTTTCATATATACAGTATATATATATATATATATATATATATATATATATATATATATATATATATATATATATATATACAGTAGCTCACAAAACTGAGTACACCCCTCACAATTTTGTAAATATTTTAATATATCTTTTCATGTGACAGCACTGAAGAAATGACAAAATGACACTTTACTACAATGTAAAGTATGTAAAGTAGTGAGTGTACAGCTTGTATAACAGTGTAAATTTGCTGTCCCCTCAAAATAACTCAACACACAGCCATTAATGTCTGTCTAAAGCGTTGGCAACAAAAGTGAGTACACCCCTAAGTGAAAATGTCCAAACTGGGTCCAATTAGCCATTTTCCCTCCCCAGTGTCATGTGACTCATAAGTGTTGCAAGGTCTCAGGTGTGAATGGGGAGCAGGTGTGTTAAATTTGGTATTACCGCTCTCTCTCTCTCATACTGGTCACTGGAAGTTCAACATGGCACCTCATGGCAAAGAACTCTCTGAGGATCTGAGGAAAAAGAATAGTTGCTCTACATAAAGATAGCCTAGGCTATAAGAAGATTGCCAAGACCCTGAAACTTAGCTGCAGCATGGTGGCCAAGACCATACAGCAGTTTAACAGGACAGGTTCCACTCAGAACAGGGCTCGCCATGGTTGACCAAAGAAGTTAAGTGCACATGCTCAGCGTCATATTCAGATGTTGCTGCTAGAATTGCTGCAGAGGTTGAAGGGATGGGGGGTCAGCCTGTCAGTGCTCAGACCATACGCCGCACACTGCATCAAATTGGTCTACATGGTTGTCATCCCAAAAGGAAGCATCTTCTAAAGATCATGCACAAGAAAGCACGCAAACAATTTACGTAAGACAAGCAGACCAATGCCCTGTACACACGGTTGGATTTTCCGATGGAAAATGTGCGATCGGAGCTTGTTGTCGGAAGTTTCGACCATGTGTGAGCTCCATCTGACTTTTTCCATCGGAATTTCCGACACACAAAGTTTGAGAGCAGGCTATAAAATTTTCCGACAACAAAATCCAATCGCGTCAATTCGAACCATGTGTGGCCAATTCCGATGCACAAAGTGCCACGCATGCTCAGAATAAATTCCGAGATGGAACTGCTCGGTCTGGTAAAATTAGCGTCCGTAATGGATCTAGCACTTTCGTCACGCTGCAATGTTTTAAAGTGTTTAATGCAGCGCACTCTCTTCTTCTTTATAATGCTAGAAGAATGAAATTGTTTTGCTGCTCATATTCACACAGAGTTCTCACAAACTTCTTTCTTTATTATTTTTCGTGATTTCATCAATATAATATTTTTCATTTGTCAATTTTGTTCTTGAAGTTTTTAGAAAAAACATTTTTTTTTGTTGTTTTTTTAAAATCCTGATCTTGTGTTTTTTTTTTTTTTTAACTCCAGAATAGTTTTGGTTGCGTTTTGTGTGTCAAGTTACCACAACACCATTATTATCTTGTATTATTTAATCTCAAGGAGATTGCTTGGTGTTGGTGTCTCTTGTTAATTTGACATTGTATTTTTGAAATGTACCTGCCTCCTCACAAACAAACTGTCCTTTTTGAAGGAAAACACACATAGACGAGTATAATAAAACAAAGCAAAAATGTATTAAGGGGTCCTAACCAAAGAAAGAGGGAGGCAACGCTGGAGAAACAGCAGAAATTGGTGAAGCCTTTGGCCCCCAGGGCACACATCAACTATTTTACTGCAAAATTGGTGGCCTGAGGAGTCCATATATAAGGGAGTACAATCTGGGCCAGAAGACCATGAGATCATGAACAGCAGCTCATGACTGTTGCAAATTGAATGTTAATAAATATAAAAGACTATCATTCTGAGCCCAGCATTTTGCATTCTTGTCCCAATTATTTTTGCCCACTACTGTCTATTGATATGTAAACGCCTTTATTTAATCTGCAATTAGTAATCAATAATAACATCTTGTAAACATCATTTATTTATTGACCAGAAATCTGTAGAACAATGCTATACCTGGCTCAAGCTGGGCTCCTCCACTTCTTCCTGGCTGGAAGTCCCAGGTTGGACATCGGAAGCCTCAGCTGGGGTGGAAGATAGGGTGGAAGGAAGAGTGGAAGAAAGGGTGGAGAGGGATTCCCTGACTTCAGTCTGGTCTGACAGAAATTGCAGTCTCTCATAGTACCAGAGCCTGGGGACATAAATTTCATCTGCTGCAGCTCCGGATCTCTGGGAATCTTGGACCTTCTTGCGCTCCCTAAGATAAGTGCTCCTCAGGCCACCAATTTTGGCTTTTAAATAAGGGATGGTTGCCATGGGGACCACCTGCTTCACCAACTCCAGCAGTTTCTCCAGGGCTGCCTGCCTCTTTTATTTATGATTACAATGCGGGTGTTTGACCTGCCAGCTCCCTGTACTTGTCTATGAACAGGGGGAGGAAGTTGTGGTCATTGAAGCCATCCATTTTATCTGCAATACACAAGACAAACCCTAATGTCAGGCTAAAGTATCCTAATCTTGTCCCAATTTAGGCCTCAATCTCTAAGCAGTATAGGCCCAAGTTTAAATGTTACCTTCGTTATCACGATCGACGCTTCCTATACGCCTTCCTCCGCTCACAGATCATACGTTCTATGCACGCGTGTTACACTTTATATACACTACGCATGCATGAAACTCCGCCCGCCCCTGACGTTCTTTCTAGTCTATTACCCGCCCCTTTTCGATCGGCGCAGTGGGGAAGAGCACATGGCGGAGACACAACAGGTGCGTGCTAATTACAGCAACGAGTAGGAAGAGGGCCGACTATGACAGGAGGTATGGACCTTACCCCAATGTCAGAAAGGCCAAGATCATGACTAAAGTTGTGAAGAGTCTGCATCGTAATTTTGGGGTACGGCGATCCAAGGATCAACTGAGGAAGCGGTGGTCGGACCTCAAAATCAGTGAGCACGATCAGTATAGAAGGATCAGGAGAGTGCTGCAAAAAAGTAAATAGTTGTCCTGTGTTCCTATTCATTATTTTTATTACATTCGTGTGGCTCCATGTGCTTTTCTTTACTGTTGTACAGTTTAAAATGGCAACTTTCGTGTTCATGGACACATTATTCGTTCGTAGGAAACATTGTTCGTTCGGCCAATAAAACACCATGTTTTGTCCAGATGCATTTCAATACATTTTTTCTGGCCTACTTCTCTTAAAATAATTTTGTTTATTTATAATAGATGGTGTGTTTTTTTTTTTCTATATTTTTAGGTGATCATGATGTTGTGGATGAAGGTCATTTCACCAGTGAAAGTGCCCAGATCCTGATCGGGGAGATCATGGGGTGTAATAGGGACTTGGAAAACATTAAGCAAAACATCAGTGATGTTCAAAACAAAATGAAGAACATCATTGATGTTTTATGGAGAGTTTAAAACCCCTCGAAATTCCTAACTTATGTCTGCTTTGTTTTTCTGACAATTTTATGAACATTTTGACATTATTATTATTATTCAGGATTTATATAGTGCCAACAGTTTACACAGCACTTTGCAACATTAGGGAGGACAGTACAAGTACAATACAATTCAATACAGGAGGAATCAGAGGGCCCTGCTCATTAGAGCTTACAATCTAGGAGGGAGGGTCAAGTTATACAAAAGGGTAATAGCTGTGGGGGATGAGCTAATGGAGAAAATAGTGCAGTTGTTAGATGGAGGCATGATAGGCTTCTCTGAAGAGGAAAGTTTTCAGGGATCGCCTAAAAGTGGATACATTTTGAGACAGTCTGACAGTTTGGGGTAGGGAATTCCAGAGGATGGGTGAGGCTCGGGAGAAGTCCTGTAGGCGGATATGGGAGGAGGTGATGAGGGAGCTAGAGAGCAGGAGGTCTTGGGAGGAACGGAGAGGGCGATTAGGTTGGTATTTTGAGACTAGACTAGTGATGTAGCCGGGGGCAGAGTTGTGGATGGCTTTGTAACTTATTGTTAGTATTTTGAATTTAATTCATTGGGCGAGTGGCAGCCAATGAAGGGATTGGCAGAGAGGTATTGAAAGCCAAGAGAGGCTATCAGCTGACCCAGGGAAGAGGTGTAGATTGAAAATAAAAGAGGTCCAAGAACAGAACCTTGGGGGACCCCGACAGAGAAGGGAAGAGGAGTGGAGGAAGTAGAATTGTAAGTGACACTGAAGGTGCGTTGGGATAGGTAGGATGAGAGCCACTGAAGAGCACAGTCACGGAGACCGAGGGAGTAAAGTTTTTTGAGGAGGAGGGGGTGGTCAACCATGTCAAAGGCAGCTGAAAGATCCAGAAGTAGGATTATAGAATAGTGCTCATTGGTTTTTGCAGTTAGTAGGTCATTTGTGAGTTTTAAAAGAGCAGTTTCTGTGGAGTGTTAAGGGGGAAATCCAGATTGAAGGGGATCAAGAAGGTTGTTTTTTTTTTTTTTTTTTTTAATTGTAATTTTTATTGAAGTTTCAAACAGGTACATACATGTTAGAGCCATAACAGTAGTGACATATACAGATGTTCCGACTAGAAACTGTCTATTCGTTAATTAACACTGTGGTAAATTGAAACAGTAACATTTTAAACAAAGGATGGTTGTCGAGTAGTAACAGGTTCTAGACGGGAAAAAAGGGGGAGAGGGGGGGTTAGGGATGAGGGAGGAGGAAATAGGAGGTGGAGGGAGAAGGGCACCAGCAGGTTGTGAGTGAAGGAATAAACGATCCATAAAGTAGTTTACACCTGGGTAATTACAGTTGAACAGTACATTTTGGATGATGTAACCAAAGAGACCACATATCTTTGAACTTACGTAAACGTGAGTTTTTTCTGGCTACTATTCTCTCCATTTCACATTGAAAGTTGAGGTCAGCGATAGTGTGCGAGATGGAGGGAATTCTAGCAGTTTTCCATAATCTAGTGATATTCAATTTGGCAGCATAGAGTAGGTGAATAATAATACATCTAGCCGAGAATGGTATTTTGTCCATGCCAATATGTAGCAGGGCTAGAGCTGGGGACGGAGGGCAGGACGTCCCAGTAATGGAGGAGAGTAAAGCGAATACTTGGTTCCAAAAGGATGTAAGGGATTTGCAGAACCAGAGGGTATGTGCGATGGAACCTATACTTCCGCAGTTCCTCCAGCATGATGGAGGGTGGCCAGGGTACATTTTTGAGAGTCGGTAGGGTGTGAGGTACCATCTGTGGATGGTTTTCTGGTAGGATTCCCAGTGGTTGGAACAATGAGATGCCTGAAAGGTGTCTGTAAAGGCCTGTAGCCATTGGGTTTGGGTGAAGGGGACATTCAGTTCTTCGGCCCATTTATTTAAGGAGTACACCTGAGAGCAGGGTCTGGTGTCATTAAGGCAGGAGTATATCCTGGAGATACTTTTGCTAGGGGATGGGTTAGAGAAGTAATGTAGGTAGATTGGTAAAAGAATTTTTACTGTGGAGGGTAGTTTGGACATGGTCAAGAAGTGAGTAATTCTAGTGTAAGTGTAAGCTTCTGAGTTTGGGAGTTGAAATTTAGTTTGCAGATCTGCAAACGAATGTAATGAATTGTGGTTGATCAAGTCACCAATGATCAGTATACCAGCTTTGTGCCACCGGGAGAGGTTCAAGTCTGGAATGCAGGAGGACAGGGCTTTTAGTGGTAATGGTAATGTCTTACTAGGTGAGTCCCGGGGGTACGCGGTAAGAAGTCTATTCCATGCCTGTAGAGAGGCAGATATAATAGGGTTAGTGCATCCAGGTGTTGGGGAGTAGCCATCGATAATAAGAGGAGGTCAGTTAGGTTAGCCAGTTGGGGATAGGAGGTTTCAATGGTGGACCATTGTTTTTCAGGTGTAGGATGCCACCAATAGTACAGTTGGTCCAATATTGAGGCATAGTAGTAGTTGCCAATATGGGGCAGTCCAGCTCTGCCTAATTTGTGGGGTCTAGTGAGTATGTAGCTAGCACATCTAGGTGGTTTAGAGTTCCAGATAAATTTAGTTACTTGACTCTGGATTGTGGTCAGGAGGGAGCGAGGAATAGGTAAGATGAGTGTTCGGAATAAGTAGAGAAGTTTTGGCAGTATTATCATTTTGAAGGTAGCTATACGCCCCAGTGTAGAGAGACCCATGCAGCGTAGAGATTTCAGTAGTGTGGGTAAATTTCGAGAGAAGGTATGGAAGTTCAAGTCGATCAATCGGTTTAGATTGGGGGTTAGCAGGATTCCCAGGTAGGGAATAGACGTGTTCGTCCATATGTATGGCGTGGTGGATTTTAGGTGGGTAGCCATTTGGGGAGGGAGATGTATAGGGAGAACCATGGATTTTGTGGCATTTAGTTTATAATAAGAGATAGAGCTGAATTGGTGAAGGATGTTTTGTATAGTCTGTAGGGACTGGATGGGGTTAGTGACCATTAGAACTACGTCGTCCGCATATAGACTAATTTTGTGGTCTGTACCATTACATGGGATGCCTGAGATTAGGGGAACATATCTTATTTTGGAGGCCAAGGGTTCCATTAGTAGAGCAAAAAGAAGTGGGGAGAGGGGGCACCCTTGCCGTGTACCATTAGATATTTCAAAAGGAGCAGATATCGTCCCCCCAGTGAACACTGTAGCTGATGATTTAGAGTGTAAGGAAAGGATTGCGTTTTGGAACCAACCGGTAATACCGAATTTTGTCAGCACTGCCTGGAGGAATTTCCAGTGTACCCTATCAAACGCCTTCTCTGCATCTAGGGATAGAAGCAGAGAAGGCGTTCGATTTTGCGCAGCCTGATGGACGAGGTTGAGCACCCTTCTAGTTGCGTCAGGTGCCTGTCTGCCTGGGATAAACCCAACCTGGTCTGGGTGGACCAGCTCTGGGAGAAACTTCATCAGTCTGTTGGCGAGCAGCTTGATGTCGGTATTTAAGAGCGAAATTGGCCTATAGTTAGAGGCAACAGAGGCGTCTTTCCCAGGTTTTGGAATGGTTACTATAAGTGAGCGCAGCATATCTGTAGGCAAAGAGCCAGAGGAACCAGCAGTGTTGAAGAGGTCTGTTAGTTTAGGGACTATAATGGTGGCAAATTTTTTGTAGAATAGGTTAGAAAAGCCATCCTCTCCCGGGGATTTATGGAGAGGGAGGGTGTTTATGGCCTTGAGGACTTCTTCATTGGTGAATGGTTTAGAGACAGTTTCGAATTGTGCCTCTGAGATTTTAGGCAATTTAATCGGGTCAAAATAGCTAAAAATTTGTTCCGTTGTGGGTTGGGGAGTGAGAGGGTCATTTCTGAGATTATAGAGTGATGCGTAGAATTCACTAAACACATCTGAAATTTCCTGAGGGTTGGTTAAGAGTTGTTTTGAAGTGGGGTGTCGTAGAGAGAGAATTTTGGCTTTTATGCGATGGGCTTTTACTTGTTTTACTAGTAGTGATCCAGCCCTATTACCTAAAGCATAAAAGTTGGCCTTGGAGAATTTAAAGTTACATTCGAATTTATGTAGCAGAAGGGTGCATAGTTTTTGTCTTAGCTCCAGGAGCTTAAGAGTTTGCGTGTGGGAGGGGGAAGATTTGTTTATTTTTTCTATTTCTGAAATGTTAGATAGAACCTCATCAATCTGCTGGGTCCTCTGTCGTCTCACTCTTTTACTTAGCTTTATGAAAATACCTCTAAGGTAAGCTTTGTAGGTTGACCAAAGTATAAATTTGTCGGTATCAGGCAAGTCATTAAGTTCAAAAAAGGAGTGGTGCTCAGTCTCTATTTCTTGTAGGACTTTAGAGTCTTCCAGAAGGGAGGTGTCAAGTCTCCATATTCTCGGTGGTCCCGGTCTAAGATCGCCAAGGGTGATCGAAATAGGGGCATGGTCCGACCATGTAATGAGACCAATATCAGAGTCCATAACATTTTGGAGTGTCCATTTGTCTACTATGAAGGAGTCAATGCGTGAGTAGGATAGCTGCGGGTGAGAAAAGAATGTGTAATCACGTTCTGATCCATGTTGTGCTCTCCATACATCAAAGAGATCCAGGTCGTGGAGTAGGGGATTCAGGGCTGGTCGGGGTTGGCCTTTGTTGGTAGAGGTGTCCATGGATGGGTCGCCGATTATGTTCAGGTCACCGCCCACGATTAAATTGCCTTGGCGTAGGGTGTTGATTTTCTTGAAGAGGCGTCTAAGAAAGCGAAGTTGTCTGGAGTTTGGTCCGTAGATATTGACTAGAGTGTAGGTGGTTTGAGCAATGGAGCAAATAAGAATGAGGTAGCGACCCTGTGGGTCAGCATAAGTGTGAAGGTGTTGGAACAGGAGAGTAGAGCATATAGCTGTCAGTACACCATTTTTTTTCTTCGGTCCCGAGGCCAGGTATGTGGTTTCGTATCCTTTTAGCTTCAGCTTTGGTGTTTTGGATTCTGCAAAATGCATCTCCTGTATAAAGACAGTCCGCATTATGATTTGTTAGTTCTCTTTGCAGATTAGCCCTTTTTTGTGGGCTGTTTAGGCCTTTGACATTAAGGGAGGTTAGTTTGATTGTCATGGTAAGGCTGTTGGTTATGGCCCTTTATACTGAGACGATAGTGCTAGGTGTGGTCAGGTATGTGCCAGGAATGTTGATTAGATGGTATTGTGGTCTGAGATGATCGGAATGGGCAGGTCGTCAGCAATGGATCATTGGAGCAGGTCCAGAAGGCTTAGTGAAGGCTGGTGTGGGGAAGGAAAGGTAGTAAAAAGAAAGAGCCCGTGAACAAAATGGGTTCAATGTGCAGAAATACTGCTGGATCTATCCAAACAGAGGGGGGATTTCCTCCAGTGGTTTCCAGGAACGTGGAGCCAGTGGATGGAAGGATAGGCTTGAAAGAGACAGTTAACCGCCGTCACCCGGCTGGGTGGCATATGAGACTTTATGCACCAACAAAGGCATCAGGCATCTTGAAGGGACCACTCGGCTACCATTTGAGAAGGAGGAGACGGAGGTGGTTTTGGGCTATCCTCCGGGATAATGCACCATAGCCTCAGTAACTGGAGGCCTGCTTGAATTGTGCGCACCACATGTGTTTTGCTTTGGAACGTGATCAGCATTTTGGTGGGAAATCCCCATTTATATGGTATTCGGTGATTCTGGAGGGCTTTAGTAATCGTGGCTAGTTGCCTACGATTTTCCATGGTCACTTTGGAGAGAGCTGTATATAGTGCGATGGCTGTGAAAGGATCAGGAAGGTTAGGCGATCGTTTTGCAGCAAACATCACTTTTTCCTTTGCATTGAAGAAGTGTATGCGGGCTAGAACATCTCTGGGTTTTTCCGCCGGGAGGTGAGGCGGTTTTGGTAGCCTATGCACCCTGTCAATTTCCAGATCTCTGTCAGTGAGGTCAGGTACTAGTGCGTGCATCAGGGATTGTAGGAATCGCACCAATTCGGGTGTTGTTCCTTCGAGAACGATCTTCGAGATCTGCCAACTTAAGATGTATTGCCTGCATTTCATCTTCATGTTCCGTGCATACATCTACCATATCATTATGAGCAGTGAAAAGGTCAGACATTTTGCTTTCAACATGCTGGAGACGCTGGTCCTGTTGCTGTACTACAGAGGCCAGTGAGGATACTGCAGCTGAGAGATCTGTGTACAGCGATTGTTTAAGGGAGATCAGCATGTTTTTCATTGTGAGCTCAGATAAGGGCTGATCTGAAGCAGGAAAGCTATCTATGGCTGTGTGGTGCTGGACATCAGAGGGAGGTAAAGTGAAGGGCAGGTTATGGCTGCGTTGTGGGGTGTCATCTTCTCTCCTGGGTTTGGATTTCACAGGGGAGGCAGAAGAGGGTGAGCGAGGTGGAGAATACTCACAGTTCGCCTGTGGGAAGGCTGAGCGCTGTCATCCGCCGCCGCTGGTGTGAGGAGACTGCACAGCTGCATTCCTGTCAGAGCCATCAGCGCCATCCTTTCCCCTGCCCGCTCTCTCATACGAGTAAAAGTCAGTCAGTTTGTTAGGCACAGTCCGCTCTTTTCTCCTCTTTAACATTGTGCCCAGGTGTCGTGTGACCCGCGGGGGGGATGATCGGATGTTTTTCGTGGTGGATGAGGTGCTGTGAAGCCGCTATTAGCCGGGGTTGGAGCGCAGAAGAAGGATTAAGCTGCCATCACAGATTCCGGCAAGCCACGCCCCCCCAAGAAGGTTGTTTTTAATGAGGTGGTCACTCAGTTGGTTGTAAACCAGGCATTCAAGGAGTTTAGAGGAAAAGGGGAGCAAGGAGATAGGATGTAGGTTGTTAAGATTGGTAGGATCTAGGGACGGCTTTTTAAGTATGGGGGTGACCAGTGCATGTTTTAGAGCATTGGGGAAGATGCTAGAGGTGAGGGAGAGATTGAAGATGTGGGTTGAAGAGTGTAGGATGGAGTCAGAGGGCGACCATAGCATATGAGAGGGAATAGGGTCCAGGGGACAGGTGGTTAGGTGGGCGATAGAAAGGAGTTTAGCAACTTCGTCTGTAGTAGCAGATTTGAATAGGGGGAGCGTCAGTTGTACCTGTTGACATGGGGTCTTAGCTGGGGGAGATACCTGTAGAGTGGAGATTTCATCACGGATTGTATCAATCTTGTTTTTGAAGTGATTAGCGATCCCCTGGGCAGTGAGTGAGTCAGTAGGTGGAGGTGGTGGAGGACAAAGTAGAGAGTTGAAGGTAGAGAAGAGTTTATGGGGACTGGATGAGAAGGTGTTAATAAGAGCTGTAAAATAGGTTTGCTTGGCAGTGTGGAGACATATTCTAGAAAAGCCAAATTTTGAAGATGCACACACTATGTCAACATGTGCTATCTGCCATCACGGGAGATCAAAGTACGCGTTTTGGGGGTGCAACCCCTTCCTCGATAATAAAGTAGCTGAGAGGAAGGGGTTGCACCCACAAAACACATCCATTTATCCCCCATGATGGCAGCTAGCACATGTTGACATTAGGCTATTTGTGTGCATCTTCAAAATTTGGCTTTTCCCAGGGATGACTTCACCCCATCTGCTGAACGCAATATCAAACACAGTTTATAAATATTCATGTCTGATATTGCCTTCAATTTCTATAAAAGTTGAACTTTGTAAGTTCCAGAGTTTTGTATTTCTTGTTGGTTTGAAACAGGTCTGTTTTACCTGAAAAGGAAATTTGTACTTTTAATGTCACCTAAAAAATTGTTATACAACAAACATGTTGGTTTGTTTTAAAAACCTTTTATAAATGCACATGTGATTGTGCTTTGATTAAAAAGATTGAGAATCAACAATGTGTGGCTTCTTCTTTCAATGCTCAAAGGCATTTTTTGTTGTAAAGTTGGTGTTTTCAGTGACAATGGGGGTTATTTACTAAAGGCAAATCCACTTTGCACTACAAGTGCAGTTTCAGTGCAGTCTCAAGTGCACTTGTAGTGCAAAGTGTATTTGCCTTTAGTAAATAACACCCAACAGTGCTTTCTAATTTTACACAATCACGCCATTTTCAGGATTCCCCAAATTTCTGTCAGTGTCAGCTAAAAGAAAGCCAAGCAGTAAATCCAAGCAAATATTTGTTCAGTTTAAATTTTTTTTTTTTTAAATGTCTCAGGCATTGTCTGGCATATTGATGGCCCCCCTGCCTGCAAAGTATTCCATGTATCTTATACGGACCTCGCGGGCACTCTGGGGGGGCAAGCCAGGACGGCCGGCTTCAAGCGCCCTCAGGGTTTGTTCATTTAGATTAATTCCGGCGTCAGGCCCAATTGAGCTAGCGTAGTTCACAGAATTTCTCCTTAAAAAGTTGTGGAGAACACAGCAAGCTAGAATGATGTGATTGAGTTTATATTCCGCCATGTGTATCGGTGTAAGAAATAGGCGGAACCGGCTGGCCATTATTCTAAACGTGTTCTCCACCACTCTTCTGGCTCTGGCCAACCGGTAATTAAAAACCCTCTGGTCCGGGGTGTGGGTCCTCATAGGGAATGGCCACATAAGATGGTCCCCCAGTGCAAACGCTTCATCCACAATGAAGATGAATGGAAGTCCTTCCGCATTGTCTTCTGGAGGTGGCAAGCCCAAATTGCCATTCTGGAGATGCCTGTAGAACTCCGTGTGGGTGATGACTCCACCATCTGACATCCGGCCATTCTTCCCCACATCCACATACAGGAACTCTTAAGTAGCCGACACCACCGCCAACATCACAATACTATTGAACTCCTTGTAGTTGTAACAGTATGACCCCGAGTTGGGTGGTGGGACGATGTGGACGTGTTTCCCATCAATTGCCCCTCCGCAGTTAGGAAAGTCCCACCGCTGGGCAAAGTGGGAGGCCACAGTCTGCCATTCCTGTGGGTTGCAAGGAAACTATGGAGTCAAACAAGAAAAATAAATTAATCATTTTGCACATAAACATGGAAAGCAGATTAGACACAAACATTCTTGGCCAACATCAGTATAACATTTATTTTAAGGAGTTAAAGACAAAGGTATAAGGTCCACCTATCAGATTCCCCCCCCTCTCATGGGCCATTTTATAAATTTTAGGGGGGGAGATATTTTGGCCAGGTAACCCTCTACACTTCATTGAGAGATGAATGCCTAAATAATGTGTATTACTTTGGCCAGCCCCCCTTACTTACACTATTGTCAGCCGACTGGACAGGTAAGAAGTGTCATAATACAAAGAGATAAATACACACTGTACACATTTTAGCACATTTTTACATTCTGATGTTACCTATCAAGATAATAATAGGATACAAAAACTTTGAACATTACCATTTGAAAGTATTCAGGCAGGCCCTTGCACTACATGCTTTGGGGAATTCATCCATAAATATAACCACAAAAGAGGTGGGTATATTGTGTATGGGTTTGGCAAAGTCAGCAGAGGATTGAGGATTGAGGATAGATAGAGGATCGGTATCAGGTATCAGCTGAGTTAGCAGTTGGTGGGAGGGAGGGTTCCAAATGATTTTGGGACCCAAAAAAAAAAACCTCTGGCACTCTGCCAGAATTTCAAGCACAAATCACATTTTTACACATTTTAGGGGGTGTTTAGGGTAAAGCACTACTATGGAGCTGACAAAATACAGTGTTAATTGACTAGACAAGGTGGATATAGGGCCAGGAGAGCATGCTGGGGAGGTAAGTGAAGGCAAATATGTATGCAGGACCAAAAAAAAAATCCAAAAAAATACAGCATGCATTAGACAAAGGGGACATTCACAGCATATTACAATCATGGTAATTAGGGAATGAGGAAAGAAATACAATATATTAACAAACATTAAATACAATAACATGTGATGTTAAAGGATACAAATCTTATCTTAATATACTCCTTCTGCAGGACCTGGATGATGGCAGAACAGGTCTCTGGGATAATGATCCCCAGAGCCTGGGGGGAGATGCCTGTCGAGAACTTGAGGTCCTGCAGGCTTCTCCCCGTCGCCAAGTACAGCAGGGTGGCGACTAGCCTCTGCTCCGCAGTAATGGCATGCCTCATGCAGGTATCCTTCCTGCTGATATAAGGGATTAGTAAAGCCAACAAACTGTGAAATATGGGGTCCGCCATCCTGAGAAAGTTCCTGAAATCATCAAGATTATTCTCACTGATCTCACGGAGCAAAGGCATGTGACAGAATTGGTCATGCTGGAGCAACCAATTCTTGGTCCATGAACTCCTCCTCGCCCTGTTCATGCCCTGGGCTTGTGTCAAAGTAAGAACCCCAACACCAAGCCCCCGCACAGCACAAACTCTATGATGAGTACGTACACGCAACATGGCTAGAAAACAGTCGGCTGCTCAGAACGAAGTAACAGAACACACTGAAGAAAAGCAAGGCCTGTGAAGAGTGACCTGAAAATCAATAACGAACGGACAAGAACACAATGATAAATCAATGGTACTCGCAGCACGCACTGAAGACCAGATACAAACCCACAAGCACAAACTGAACAGCAGAAATACGATTTGAAAACCACGAGTCTGAAAAAGAGCTAATCGTCTCTCACCAAACTTTTACTAGCACAAGATTAGCAAAAGGAGCCCAGAGAGTGATGTGCTTGGTATTGAACTGCCCTTTTATAGTGTCGTCATACGTGGTGTACGTCACCGCGTTCTTGGAGTTCGGAAATTCCGACAATTCCGATCGTGTGTATGCAAGACAAGTTAGAGCCAACATCCGTCGGAAAAAATCCATGGATTTTGTTGTCGGAATGTCCGATCAATGTCCGACCGTGTGTACAGGTCATAAGGAGTGGACATGGATTACTGGAACCATGTTCTGTGGTCTGATGAGACCAAGATAAACTTATTTGGTTCAGATGGTGTCAAGCGTGTGTGGCGGTAACCAGGTGAGGAGTACAAAGACAAGTGTGTCTTGCCTACAGTCAAGCATGGTGGTGGGAGTAAAATAAAAGAAATATGTGGTGCTAACTAGAATGTAAAAGTAAATCAAATATCACAAAAATAATGTGACTAAATTGTGTAGCTAATGACCATTCTTCAATGTGACATCAAGTGGCTAACAGGATAATAATGTGTAGAATTAACATTCAATGAATCCAATAAACCTCATACAGTGCATAAAAGTGAAAAAAAATCAAAAACATTTTAACCACTTCAGCCCCGGAAGGATTTACCCCCTTCCTGAGCAGAGCACTTTTTACAATTTGGCACTGCGTCGTTTTAACTGCTAATTGTGCAGTCATGCAATGCTGTACCCAAACGAAATTTGCGTCCTTTTCTTCCCACAAATAGAGCTTTCTTTTGATGGTATTTGATCACGTCTGCCATTTTTATTTTTTGCGCTATACACGGAAAAAGACAGAAAATTTTGAAAAAAAATGATATTTTCTACTTTTTGTTATAAAAAAAATCCAATAAACTCAATTTTAGTCATACATTTAGGCCAAAATGTATTCGGCCACATGTCTTTGGTAAAAAAAATGTCAATAAGTGTATATTTATTGGTTTGCGCAAAAGTTATAGCGCCTACAAACTAGGGTACATTTTCTGGAATTTACACAGCCTTTAATTTATGACTGCCTATGTCATTTCTTGAGGTGCTAAAATGGCAGGGCAGTACAAAACCCCCACAAATGACCCCATTTTGGAAAGTAGACACCCCAAGGAAATTGCTGAGAGGCATGTTGAGCCCATTGAATATTATTTTTTTTTTGTCCCAAGTGATTGAATAATGACAACAAAACAAAATTACAAAAAGTTGTCACTAAATGATATATTGCTCACACAGGCTATGGGCATATGTGAAATTGCACCCCAAAATATATTCAGCTGCTTCTCCTGAGTACGGGGATACCACATGTGTGGGACTTTTTGGGAGCCTAGCCGTGTACGGGGCCCCGAAAACCAATCACTGCCTTCAGGATTTCTAAGGGCGTACATTTTTTATTTTACTCCTCACTACCTATCACAGTTTTGAAGGCCATAAAATGCCCAGATGGCATAACCCCCCCCCCCAAATGACCCCATTTTGCAAAGTAGACACCCCAAGCTATTTGCTTTGAGGCATGTTGAGTCCATGGAATATTTTAAATTTTGACACAAGTTGCGGGAAAGTGACAAATTTTTTTTTTGTTTTGCACAAAGTTGTCACTAAATGATATATTGTTCACACAGACCATGGGCATATGTGGAATTGCACCCCAAAATACATTTAGCTGCTTCTCCTGAGTATGTGGATACCACATGTGTGGGACTTTTTAGGAGCCTAGCCGCGTACGGGGCCCCGAAAACCAATCACCGCCTTCAGGATTTCTAAGGGTGTAAATTTTTGATTTCACTCTTAACTGCCTATCACAGTTTCGGAAGCCATGGAATGCCCAGGTGGCACAACCCCCCCCAAATGACCCCATTTTGGAAAGTAGACACCCCAAGCTATTTGCTGAGAGGCATGGTGAGTATTTTGATGCTCTCATTTGTTTTTGAAAAAGAAGAAAGACAAGAAAAACATTTTTTTTTTCTTTTTTCAATTTTCAAAACTTTGTGACAAAAAGTGAGGTTTGCAAAATACTCACTATACCTCTCAGCAAATAGCTTGGGGTGTCTACTTTCCAAAATGGGGTCATTTGAGGGGGGGGGGTTTGTGCCACCTGGGCATTCCATGGCCTCTGAAACTGTGATAGGCAGTGAAGAGTGAAATCAAAAATGTACACCCTTAGAAAGCCTGAAGGCGGTGCTTGGTTTTCGGGGTCCCGTGCGCGGCTAGGCTCCCAAAAAGTCCCACACATGTGGTATCCCCATACTCAGGAGAAGCAACAGAATGTATTTTGGGGTGTAATTTCACATATTCCCATGGCATGTTTGAGCAATATATCATTTAGTGACAACTTTTGTGCAAAAAAAAAAAAATTTGTCTCTTTCCCGCAACTTGTGTCACAATATAAAATATTCCATGGACTCGACATGCCTCTCAGCAAATAGCTTGGGGTGTCTACTAAAATGGGGTCATTTGGGAGGGTTTTGAACTGTCGTGGCATTTTATGCACAACATTTAGAAGCTTATGTCACACATTACCCACTCTTCTAACCACTTGAAGACAAAGCCCTTTCTGACACTTTTTGATTACATGAAAAATTATTTTTTTTTGCAAGAAAATTACTTTGAACCCCCAAACATTATATATTTTTTTAAAGCAAATGCCCTACAGATTAAAATGGTGGGTGTTTCATTTTTTTTTCACACAGTATTTGCGCAGCAATTTTTCAAACGCACTTTTTGGGGAAAAAACACACTTTTTAAAATTTTAATGCACTAAAACACACTATATTGCCCAAATGTTTGATGAAATAAAAAAGATGATCTTAGGCCGAGTACATGGATACCAAACATGACATGCTTTAAAATTGCGCACAAACGTGCAGTGGCAACAAAATTAATACATTTTTAAAAGCCTTTAAAAGCCTTTACAGGTTACCACTTTAGATTTACAGAGGAGGTTTACTGCTAAAATTACTGCCCTCGATCTGACCTTTGCGGTGATACCTCACATGCATGGTGCAATTGCTGTTTACATTTGACGCCAGACTGACGCTTGAGTTCGCCTTAGTGCGAGAGCAGGGGGGACAGGGGTGCTTTTTTTTTTTTTCTTTATTTTTTTTGCTTTTTCATCTTATTTTTTAACTGCTCCTTTCATTTTTTTTTTTTTTAATCATTTTTATTGTTATCTCAGGGAATGTAAATATCACCTATGATAGCAATAGGTAGTGACAGGTACTCTTTTTTGAAAAAATTGGGGTCTATTAGACCCTAGATTTCTCCTATGCCCTTAAAGCATCTGACCACACCAAGATCGGTGTGATAAAATGCTTCCCCAATTTCCCAATGGCGCTGTTTACATCCGGCGAAATCTAAGTCATAAAATGCTCGTAGCTTCCGGTTTCTTAGGCCATAGAGATATTTGGAGCCACTCTGGTCTCTGATCAGCTCTATGGTCAGCTGGCTGAATCACCGGCTGCATTCTCAGGTTCCCTGTTGAGACAGGAGAGCCAGAGAAAAACACGGAAGACGGTGGGGGGGGCATTCCCTCCCACTGCTTGTAAAAGCAGTCTAGAGGCTAATTAGCCGCTAGTATTGCTTTTACATGAAAGCCGACCACTGGCTGAAAAGAATGATACCAAGATGATACCTAAACCTGCAGGCATCATTCTGGTATAACCACTCAAAGTCGTGAATGGCGTACCTGAAGACAAAAAAATGGTTAACAATATAGCACAGTAAACGGTAACGTATAAAAAATTGCATATCTGAAAAGCAAACATGATAAAACATAATAACAATAAAACATTGCAGAATAGAATACAGTAAAAAAGAGCAGAACAATAGAGAGAGAATAGAGAGAGAGAGAACAATAAAACGCCAACTATTTTTTTTCTTTTATATTTTTGTTTGTGTTTTTTTTTTTACACTTTTTTTTGTAACTGTAACTTTTATAACTGTAACCGGTTCCAGGTTCGGGTCTCTCAAAATGCGATGGCATCTTGGGAGAACCTGTGAAAGTGTGCCTAGTCTGTGCAATGCTGTACCCTATGCTAATACTCAACTAGTGTATGGTAGCGTACAAAGCATTCACCAATGCAAAGACCAGGATTGTCAGGACAGGAGGGACAATAATAGCGGGTGTCACGCCTATATCTGCGCTTGCTGCAGACACGACATCTTTTTTGGGGGGTTCGTTGGGTAGGGGTACTCGGGAGGACATAAAGAAAATGCCTCTCATGCAGCCGACTGCATTTGGTTGGGGATGTGAATGGGGGAAGTACGGGCGCTGCAGAAGTGGTGGGTTCCCAATTAGGATTGGCAAATGCAGCAGGAAGGGCATTATGGGCACGACGGGCCTGTGTTTTCTTTTTGGTGGCAGCGGGACACTACTTGTGCTTGCCACCTCACCAGCTTGAACTGCACTTATGGGACTCGCCACAACATCAAATGTTACTGCAGTGCTGGTTTGACTACGACCGGGGTGTACTAGGCCGCTGACCCTTGCCAGTTCACCAAAACGCTACCAAAAAAACTGTTAGCGATGGCAGGGATCAGGTCTGACTCTGCGAACGCTGCAGTTACGCGGTTAGTGATTTGTAAGTGAGAGTGATCGATCGATACTGCACTTGGGTGGGCTGGGCTGGGCCAGGTGGAGGGGAAAAACGTAGGTGCTAGCAGGTATTTGGGCTGATCCCGCTAACACTGCATTTTTGGGAACCCTAAACTGCTGGGGATGCTAGTATAGATCTGATCGGATCAGATATTGATCCATTCAGATAATATACCACTAAGGGAGGCGTATGCTGCGTGCGTGGGTGTTAGCGGTACTGGCGCTAACCTGATGCTGCTTGGGGCTGGTGCTTTCCAGTTCACCAAAACGCTACCAAAAAAACTGTTAGCGATCGCAGGGATCAGGCCTGACTCTGCGAACGCTGCAGTTATGCATTTAGTGTTTTGTAAGTGATAGTGATCGATCGATACTGCACTTGGGTGGGCTGGGCCGGGTGGAGGGGCAAAATGCAGGTGCTAGCAGGTATCTGGGCTGATCCCGCTAAGACTGCGTTTTTGGGAACCCTAAACTGCTGGGGACGCTAGTATAGATCTGATCGGATCAGATATTGATCCATTCAGATACTATACCACTAAGGGAGGCGTATGCTGCGTGCGTGGGTGTTAGCGGTACTGGCGCTAATCTGACGCTGCCTGGGGCGACGCATATCACCGGCGGGCGATCAGGGAGCTAAACCTTTATTCGGTAATAAACGGCGGGTGCCCTGACACTATAAAAAAATAAACGAACTAACCAGCATCACCTGTAACGGTTATACGGTGATCAGTGGTGAAAGGGTTAACTAGGGGGCAATCAAGGGGTTAAAACCTTTATTAGTTAGTATATGGGGGTCCCTGTCGCTATAAAACGCTGGCGGCGAACCTAAATATTTACCTCCCTAACTAGCGTCACCAGTGACACTAATACAGCGATTAGAAGAATGATCGCTTAGTGACACTGATGGGGGGTGATCAAGGGGTTAAATCTTTATTAGGGGGGTTAGGGGGGTACCCTAGACCTAAAGGGGGCTAACACTCACTGCCCTAACACACTAACTGTCACAAACTGACACCATGCAGTAATCAGAAAAAAAACAAAAACTGCTTGGTGTCAGTGTGACGGGGTGGGGGTTATTGGGGGGTGATCGGGGGGCGATCGGGGGGAATCGGGGGTGTAAAGTATGCCTGGCATGTTCTACTGTGAGGTGTAGTGTTGTGCACTCACTCAGATGTCTTCTCTCCTCGGCGCCGGAACGGAAACTGCCGAGCCGAGGAGAGATGACATCACATCCCCTGCCTCTGTGTACTACACAGAGGCAGGGGACGATTCTCATTGGCTGGGAGCGATCACGAGGGGGGGCCACGAATGGATGGCCTTCCCCTCATCTCTGATCGCTGCCAGACCAAAGCCGACTGCCTCGGGCACCGGGGGGGTCCGATTGGACCCCCCGCCCGCGGGAAGGCAATCACGTACCAGGTACATGATTTTGCCTGCCCGTGCCATTCTGCCGCAGTATATTTGCGTTAGGCGGTCGGCAAGTGGTTAAAAAAGTCACATAAAGTAAAAAAAAGTTGCATGAAGTCCAAAAAATGTAGAAATGTGGTCAGGGAATCCAATAAAACTCATGAGGCACATAAAAATTAAGAAAATCACATAGTATGAAAAAAATCGCATAAAGTGACAGAAGTCGCATATAATGGAAAAAATCGCATAAAGTGCAAAAAAGTGCAAGAAAACCACTAATTCAATAAATAAAGGTGCATAGTCCAACAAGTGTAATCTTCATATAACAGTTCATGCAAAAAAAGCAGAAGTGCATGTGCAGAGAATGATCGGTTTCAAATTCCTCCAATCACCGACAATCCGTGGTGAGCCACATGATTCCCGCAGCCTCCAACCTCTATTAACCGGTTCAATACAGGGCAATTTCACCCCCTTCCTTCCCAGGCCAATTTTTAGTTTTCAGCGCTGTTGCACTTTAAACGTCAATTGCGCAGTCGTGCGACGTTGTACCCCCCAAAAATTGACGTCCTTTTTTCACCACAAATAGAGCTTTCTTTTGGTGGTATTTGATCGCCTCTGCGGTTTTTATTTGCGCTATAAACAAAAGAAGAGCGACAATTTTGAAAAAAAACACAATATTTTTTACTTTTTGCTATAATAAATAGACCAATTTTTTTTAAAAAAAACTAATTTTTTCCTCAGTTTCAGCCAATACGTATTGTTCTACATATTTTTGGTAAAAAAAATCACAATAAACGTATATTGATTGGTTTGCGCAAAAGTTATAGCGTCTTCAAAATACGGGATAGATTTATGGCATTTTTAAAATATATTTATTTATTTATTTTTTTAGCGCCGATCGCGATTTTTTTTGTGACGGCGACATTATGGCGGACACATCGGACACTTTTGACACATTTTTGGGACCATTCACATTTATACAGCGATCAATGCTATAAAATTGCATTGATTACTGTGTAAATGTGACAGGCAGTGAAGGGGTTAACCACTAGGGGGCGGGGAGGGGTTAATATGTTTCCTAGGGAGTGATTACTAACTGAAGGGGGAGGGGACGCACAAGGGGAGGAGACCGATCAGTGTTCCTCCGTTCTGGGAACACAGATCGCTCTCCTCAGAGCTGACAGGCTGTGGATCTGTGTGTTTACACACACAGATCCACATGCCGGCCCGGTTAACGGGCAATCGCGGGTGCCCGGCGGACATCGCGGCCGCTGGGCACATGCACCGGGTCCCGAGCAACGCGGCGGGCGGGCGCGCGCGCGCGTGCCCCCTAGACGGCCGGGAATCCCAGGACGTCATATGACGTCCACCCAGGATGGGAGATCCCATCTGTGGACGTCATATGACTATGGGCGGGTAGGGAAGTGGTTAAAGACCCCTATGGGTCAAGTCAAGCCTGCAGTCTGGAAGCAGATGTGATCCAATAATCGATCGATCTCCTCTAATTGGACTATGCACCTTTATTTATTGAATTAGCGTTTTTCTTGCACTTTTTTGCACTTTATGCGATTTTTTTCCATTCATGCGACTTTTGTCACTTTATGCGATTTTTTTTTCATAATTTGTGATTTTCTTCATTTTTATGTGCCGCGTGAATTTTTTTGGATTCACTGACTGTATTTCTACATTTTTGGACTTATTTATGCAATTTTTTTTATTTATGCAACTATTTTTGCACTTAATGCGATTTTTAAAAATTTTTTTGATTTTTTCACTTTTATGCACTTTATGAGGTTTATTGGATTTATTGAATGTTATTTCTACACGTTATTATCCTGTTAGCCACTTGATGTCACATTGAAGAATTGTTATTAGCTACACAATTTAGTCACATTATTTTTGTGATATTTGATTTACTTTTACATTCTAGTTAGCGCCACATAATTCTTGTATTGTATTGTTTTTCTGTGTGGGAACACTTTTTATATGTTTGGCGGCTTCTCTCATCCTTAATTTATTCCTTTTTTTCATTTTGGTTTTGCGCACTTGTTCCCCCCTCCTTTTATGGTGGTGGGAGTGTCATGGTCTGGGGCTGCATGAGTACTGCCGACACTGGGGAGCTAAAGTTCATTGAGGGAACCATGAATTCCAACATGTACTATGACATACTGAAGCAGAGCATGATCCCCTCCCTTTGGAGACTAGGCCGTAGGGCAGTATTCCAACATAATAACGACCCCAAACACACCTCCAAGACAACCACTGTCTTGCTAAAGAAGCTGAGGGTAAAGGTGATGGACTGGCCAAGCATGTCTCCAGACCTAAACCCTATTGAGCATCTGTGGGGCATCCTCAAATGATAGGTGGAGGAGTGCAAGGTCTCTAACATCCACCAGCTCTGTGATGTCGTCATGGAGGAGTGAAAGAGGACTCCAGTGGCAACCTGTGAAGCTCTGGTGAACTCCATGCCCAAGAGAGTTAAGGCAGTGCTGGGAAATAATGGTGGTTACACAAAATAATGACACTTTGGTCCCAATTTGGACATTTTCACTTAGGGATGTACTCACTTTTGTGGAAGAGTGGAAGGAAGGGTTGAGAGGGATTCCCTAACTTCAGTCTGGTCTGACAGAAATCGCAGTCTCTCATAGTACCAGAGCCTGGGGACAAAAATGTCATCTGCTGCAGCTCCAGATCTCTGGGAATCCTGGACCTTCTTGCACTCCCTAAGATAAGTGCTCCTCAGGCCACCAATTTTGGCTTTTAAATAGAGGATGGTTGCCATGGGGACCACTGGCTTCACCAACTCCAGCAGTTTTTCCAGGGCTGCCTGCCTCTTTTGTTTATGATTATAATGCGGGTGTTTGACCTGCCACAGACAGGGCAGCTCCTTGTACTTGTCTATGAACAGGGGGAGGAAGTTGTGGTCATTGAAGCCATCCATTTTATCTGCAATACACAAGACAAACCCTAATGTCAGGCTAAAGTCTCCTAATCTTGTCCCAATATAGGCCTCAATCTCTAAGCAGTATAGGCCCAAGTTTAAATGTTACCTTCGTTATCACAATCGGCGCTTCCTATATTTCTTCCTCCGCTCACAGGACGTACGTACTATGTACGCGTGTTACGCTTTATATACACTGCACATGCGTGAGACTCCACCCACCCCTGATGTTCTCTTTAGTCTATTCCCCACCCCTTCTCGTTCCGCACAGTGGGGAAGAGCACATGGTGGAGACACAACAAGTGCGTGCTAATTACAGCAACAAGTAGGAGGAGGAGGAAAGCCCAGAGCCAGAAACGTCACGATCCCGGAAGAGACGATTAAGGCCTTAAATATGGCCTTTGTAGAGATGGTGGAGATGGTCGACATACTAAAGAGGGTCGACTATGACAGGAAGTATGGACCTTACCCCAATGTCAGAAAGGCCAAGATCATGACTAAAGTTGTGAAGAGTCTGCACCGTAATTTTGGGGTACGGTGATCCAAGGATCAACTAAGGAAGTGGTGGTCGGACCTCAAAATCAGGGAGCACGATCAGTATAGAAAGATCAGGAGAGTGCTGCAAAAAAGTAAGTAGTTGTCCTGTGTTCCTATTCATTATTTTTATAATGTTCGTGCGGCTCCATGAGCTTTTCTTTACTGTTGTACAGTTTAAAATGGCAACTTTCATGTTCACGGACACATTATTCGTTCCTAGGAAACATTGTTCGTTCGGCCAATAAAACACCATGTTTTGTCCAGATGCATTTCAATACATTTTTTATGGCCTACTTCTCTTACAATAATTTTGTTGTCTAGATGGGTTTGTAACTAGAATGAAATGCAAACTAGATTCTGTGTAAGGAGAGGACACTCAGGAGCTGTTTACACATCTGGACGCTGGAGCAGTAGTGTGGGACACAAGAACACCCTTTTTATTAGGGGGCCCACACAGGTGTATACTATAGGGGTGACTCCATCTGTGAAGCTTGTACAAAACAGGTAAGTATTCAAGCTTGACAAAGGAAAAAAATATTTCTTCATCTTGCAACTCTGCCAAAATAGACAATTTTACACCACTTCCAAGCAAATTTTCATATTCCTATTTCTGCTATCAAATATCTGTGTGCTAAGTATACCTTTTTTTTGTTTACATAGGGGCGAAAAGACTCGGAGGACACCACTCATCAGAGGAGACAACAGACCCCCCACCTCATGAAGGAGTGGAAATCCCACAAACACAACAGGAGGAGGAGGAGGGAGACGTGGAAATTGTCACCACAACAGGTGAGTGTCTGCGACCACAGGCTCAGGTAAGAGATGGATGCCGGCATATTTATAATACATGGTGTGTTTTTTTTCTATATTTTTAGGTGATTGAGATGTTGTGGATGAAGGTCATTTCACCAGTGAACGTGCCCAGATCCTGATCGGGGAGATCATGGGGTGTAATAGGGACTTGGAAAACATCAAGCAAAACATCAATGATGATCAAAACAAAATGAAGAACATCATTGATGTTTTAGGGAGAGTTTAAAATCCTTTGAAATCCCTAATTTATTTCTGCTTTGTTTTTCTGACAATTTTTTGAACATTTTTTGACATATTCTAGAAAAGCCAAATTTTGAAGATGCACACACTGTGTCAACATGTGCTATCTGCCATCACGGGAGATCAATGTATGCGTTTTGGGGGTGCAACCCCTTTCTCAATAATAAAGTATCTGAGAGGAAGGGGTTGCACCCACAAAACACATCCATTGATCCCCCATGATGGCAGATAGCACATGTTGACATTAGGCTATTTGTGTGCATCTTCAAAATTTGGCTTTTGCAGGGGTGACTTCACCCCATCTGCTGAACGCAATATCAAACACAGTTTATAAATACTCATGTCTGATATTGCCTTCAATTTCTATAAAAGTTGAACTTTGTAAGTTCCAAAGTTGTGTATTTCTTGTTGGTTTGAAACATGCCCGTTTTACCTTAAAAGGAAATTTGTACTTTTGATGTCACCTAAAAAATTGTTATACAACAAACATGTTGGTTTGTTTTAAAAACCTTTTATAAATGCACATGTGATTATGCTTTGATTAAAAAGATTGAGAATCAACAATGTGTGGCTTCTTCTGTCAATGCTCAAAAGCATTTTTTGTTGTAAAGTTGTTTTTTTCAGTGGCAATGGGGGTTATTTACTAAAGGCAAATCTACTTTGCACTACAAGTGCAGTTTCAGTGCAGTCTCAAGTGCACTTGTAGTGCAAAGTGTATTTGCCTTTAGTAAATAACACCCAACAGTGCTTTCTAATTTTACACAATCACACCATTTTCAGGACTCCCCAAATTTCTGTCAGTATCAGCTAAAAGAAAGCCAAGCAGTAAATCCAAGCAAATATTTGTTCAGTTTAAAAAAATTTTTATTCAAAAAATGTCTCAGACATTGTCTGGCATATTGATGGCCCCCCTAGCCACAAAGTATTCCATGTATCTTATACAGACCTCGCGGGCACTCTGGGGGGGCAAGCCAGGACGGCCGGCTTCAAGCGCCCTCAGGGTTGGTTCATTTAGATTAATTCTGGCTTCAGGCCCAACTGAACCAGCATAATTCACAGAATTTCTCCTTAAAAAGTTGCGGAAAACACAGCAAGCCAGGATGATGTGATTGAGTTTATATTTCGCCATGTGTATTGGTGTAAGAAATAGGCGTAACCGGCTGGCCATTATTCCAAATGTGTTCTCCACCACTCTTCTGGCTCTGGCCAGCCGGTAATTAAAAAACCTCTGGTCTGGGGTGAGGGTCCTCATAGGGAACGGCCACATAAGATGATCCCCCAGCGCAAACGCTTCATCCGCAACAAAGATGAATGGGAGTCCTTCCGCATTGTCTTCTGGAGGTGGCAAGCCCAAGCTGCCATTCTGGAGATGCCTGTAGAACTCCATGTGGGCGATGACTCCACTATCTGACATTCGGTCATTCTTCCCCATGTCCACATACAGGAACTCGTATGTAGCCGACACCACTGCCAACATCACAATACTATTGAACCCCTTTTAGTTGTAATAGTATGACTCCAAGTTGGGTGGTGGGACGATGTGGACGTGTTTCCCATCAATTGCCCCTCCGCAGTTAAGAAAGTCCCACCGCTGGGCAAAGTGGGAGGCCACAGTCTGCCATTCCTGTGGGTTGGAAGGAAACTGTGGAGTCAAACAAGAAAAATAAATTAATCATTTTGCACATAAACATGAAAGCAGATTGGACACAAACATTCTTGGCCAACATCAGTATAACATGTATTTTAGAGAGTATTTAAAGACAAAGGTATAAGGTCCACCTATCAGATTCCCCCCCTCTCATGGGCCATTTTATAAATTTTAGGGGGGAGATGTTTTGGCCAGGTAACCCTCTCCACTTCATTGAGAGATGAATGCCTAAATAATGTGTATTACTTTGGCCAGCCTCTCCTTACTTACACTATTGGCAGCCCACTGGACAGGTAAGAAGTGTCATAATACAAAGAGATAAATACACACTGTACACATTTTAGCACATTTTTACATTCTGATATTACCTATCAAGATAATAATAGGATACAAAAACTTTGAACATTACCATTTAAAAGTATTCAGGCAGGCCCTTGCACTACATGCTTTGGGGAATTCATCCATAAATATGACCACAAAAGAGGTGGGCATAGTGTATATAGGTTTGGCAAAGTCAGCAGATAGAGGATTGAGGATAGATAGTGGATTGGTATCAGCTGAGTTAGCAGTTGGGGGGAGGGAGGGTTCCAAATGATTTTGGGGCCCCGAAAAAAATACCTCTGGCACTCTGCCAGAATTTCAAGCACAAATCACATTTTTACACATTTTAGGGGGTGTTTAGGGTAAAGCACTACTATGGAGCTGACAAAATAATTTGTTAATTGACTAGACGAGGTGAATATAGGGCCAGGAGTGCATGCTGGGGAGGTAAGTGAAGGCAAATATGTATGAAGGACCAAAAAAAATCTAAAAAGATACAGCATGCATGAGGACAAAGGGGACATTCACAGCATATTACAACCATGGTAATTAGGGAATGAGAAAAGAAATACAATATATTAACAAACATTAAATACAAAAAAATGTGATGTTAAAGGATACAAATCTTACCTTAATATACTCCTTCTGCAGGAGCTGGATGATGGCAGAACAGGTCTCTGGGATAATGATCCCCAGAGCCTGGGGAGAGATGCCTGTCGAGAATTTGAGTTCCTGCAGGCTTCTCCCCGTCACCAAGTACTGCAGGGTGGTGACTAGCCTCTGCTCCGCAGTGATGGCTTGCCTCCAGGGGCGTTGCTAGGTGGCAAAAAGACCAGGGGCTTCAGCCCGAAGTCCAAGGCCGGAAACAGGGGGGCGGGTGTACACGTGACTCAGGCCTTTTTTGTTTTTGGCTGGGCCGTGACCTAGCTGACCTACATAAACTGCCCTACCTATACTGACCTACCTACACTGATGGTAGTGACCTACCTACACTGACCTACCTACACTGACCTACCTATACTGACAGTAGTGACCTACCTACACTGACCTACCTACACTGACCTACATACACTGATGGTAGTGACCTACCTACACTGACCTACCTACACTGACCTACATACAGTGACGGTAGTGACCTACCTACACTGACCTACCTACACTGACCTACATACACTGATGGTAGTGACCTACCTACACTGACCTACATACACTGATGGTAGTGACCTACCTACACTGACCTACATACACTGACCTACATACACTGACGGTAGTGCCCTACCTACACTGACCTGCCTACACTGATGGTAGTGACCTACCTACACTGACCTACATACACTGATGGTAGTGACCTACCTACACTGACCTACCTACACTGACAGTAGTGACCTACCTACACTGACCTACCTACATACACTGATGGTAGTGACCTACCTACACTGACGTACCTACACTGACCTACCTACACTGACAATAGTGACCTACCTACACTGACCTACCTACACTGACCTAAATACACTGATGGTAGTGACCTACCTACACTGACCTACCTGCACTGACCTACATACACTGACATTTACATACAGTGCCTACCTGACCCACATACACTGACATTTACATACACTGTCTGACCTACCTCAGCTGTGGTGTGCGGTGTCACAGCAGCCAGACAGTTAGTCAGAGGAGGAGGAGGACCCAAGGAGGAGAGGAGAGCGGCCCGCCCGAGCGCAGAGCGGGGATGTGGCGCGGCGGCCGCATTGTAATTCCCGCCTTCTGGAGCCTGCAGCGCCTATGATGGACGTCACATGTCCCGCGGTCCCAGCTTTGGACCAGGGGGGCGTCCATCATAGGCGTTGCAGGCTCCAGAAGGCGGGACCTGCTATGGCACTCGGCCAAACTCGGCAGCGCTCGGGATCAGATCGATCCCGGCGCTCGCCGCTCGGGGCTTTCAATTGTGAGCTGCATGCCTGAGCCTCGGGGCTTTTCGGGGGCACATTCGGGGTTTCAGCCACATCTAGCCACCCCCTCCCGACGCTCCATCATCCAGAGAAAGTTCCTGAAATCATCAGGATTATTCTCACGGATCTCACGAAGCAAGGGCATGTTCATGGACTGGGCTTGTGTCAAAGTAAGAACCCCAACACCAAGCCCCCCCACAGCACGAACTCTACAATGAGTACGTACACGCAACATGGCTAGAAAACGGTCGACTGCTCAGAACGAAGTAACAGAACGCACTGAAGAACAGCAAGGCCTGTGAAGAGTGACCTGAAAATCAGTAACGAACGGACAAGAACACAAAGATAAATCAATGGTACTTGCTGCACGCACTGAAGACCAAATACAAACCCACAAGCACAAACTGAACAGCAGAAATACGATCTGAAAACCACGAGTCTGAAAAAGCGCAAATCGTCTCTCACCAAACTTTTACTAACACGAGAAAGGAAAAGGAGCCCAAATGGTGGTACGTGGTCCGTACGTGGTGTATGTCACCGCGTTCTTGGCGTTTGGAAATTCCGACAACTTTGTGCGACCGTGTGTATGCAAGACAAGTTTGAGCCAACACCTGTCGGAAAAAATCCATCGGAATGTCAGATCAGTGTCCGACCGTGTGTACAGGTCATAAGGACATGGATTACTGTAACCATGATCTGTGGTCTGATGAGACCAAGATAAACTTATTTGGTTCAGATGGTGTCAAGCGTGTGTGGCGGTAACCAGGTGAGGAGTACAAAGACAAGTGTGTCTTGCCTAATAAATTAAGGATGAGAGAAGCCATATAAAAAGTGTTCCCACACAGAAAAACAATAAAATAAAAGAAATATGTGGCACTAACTAGAATGTAAAAGTAAAGCAAATATCACAAAAATAATGTGACTAAATTGTGTAGCTAATGACAATTCTTCAATGTGACATCAAGTGGCTAACAGGATAATAACGTGTAGAAATAACATTCAATGAATCCAATAAACCTCATAAAGTGCATAAAAGTGAAAAAAATCAAAAAAAATTTTAAAAAGTCGCATAAAGTGAAAAAAAGTCGCATGAATAAAAAAAAATGCATAAATAAGTCCAAAAAAATGTAGCAATAAGATAAGAAAATCACATATTATGAAAAAAATCGCATAAAGAGACAAAAGTCGCATATAATGGAAAAAATCGCATTAAGGGGCAAAAAAAGTGCAAAAAAGTGCAAGAAAACCGCTAATTAAATGCAAAAAAACAGAAGTGCATGTGCAGAGAATGATCGGTTTCAAATTCCTCCAATCACCAACAATCCGTGGTGCGCCACATGATTCCCCCAGCCTGAGGACTTGGACATTGGAGTTCTCAGTGTTAGTGAGCACCAGCTGATATGTTTTACGTGATTAACATTTGAGGCATACTACTCCTTATATTAGCGTGGTATTCAGTAGCAGGCCTTATGCCCCATTAGAAGAACTCTCGTTCAAAACATGTCGGGTTTATAGCCTGTTGCGTTTTTTTATACCACGCTGTTCTCTTTATATTATGTGATCACTCCATGTACGTATCGTGATTGATGGTCTGTACATTTTTATTTTTTGTTTTTTGATTTTTTATCGATTAAATACATTTCTTTTTACCTTGGATTCATCTGCACTATGTGGAGGCCCTTTTCTGTCCATCTTTTTTTCATGATTTATGCTGCTGATTGGATGTCAGTGTAATGTCGGTGTGAGGACTACAAACTCTTGTCAGCCCAATCCAGTTTGAGGATACCTGCCAGCGATTGTCCCCAGGGTGAAGTATCCATCATCCATCCTGTCTGATGTGGACGCAGGTACACACCATTGTACCACAAAGGTCCCGGTTGTAGAGTCCGTTGGAGATGACTGATGCCTGTTTGACCCACCGCCATATGGCGTGTGTGTCCACACTTTAGGGTAAGAGTATCCATTTCCTCTGTTGTCCCATATACACACCTGTGGTTACTGCATAGAGAAGTCTGCTTCCTCATATTTGTCAACACCAGACGAAACA
This sequence comes from Aquarana catesbeiana, assembly GCF_042186555.1. Classification (NCBI taxonomy): domain Eukaryota; kingdom Metazoa; phylum Chordata; class Amphibia; order Anura; family Ranidae; genus Aquarana; species Aquarana catesbeiana. The sequence goes on along the minus strand of NC_133325.1, from coordinate 621,181,402 downwards.
TCTTTCATAATATTTTCTTTGAATAGACTATACAGCACCACACAGAGGAGCTCTTAGATGTGCTTTGTTTACCATAGATTTATTAGCATTTTTATTTTTAGTTTGTATATCACTTGCACATGTGATTTTCTCATGCGTTTATGTTACACATATATGAGTCTTCTTGTCAGTATTTATGCACATATTACTCTCAGTGTTTATTTGCATACCACTATTTTCACCATTTTTGACTCACTAGTTGAACGTCCACTCCCATAGGTGATCCTGGGGGGCTGAGGTTCCAAAAGCGCTGCATTTTATATTTCCTTTTTCTTCTTAAGCAACTTATCACATTGTTGATGCTAGCTGCTGATTTGTACTCGATTTCACTTTGACTCACTTGTAGCGCAACTTTTCACATATTTTTTGTTGATTTTGTTTTGATTTTGATTGTTGCTGCCACTTGTTTTACCTGCATTCTAACATGGATGTGTTTGAATACAGAACCACTTGCTCCTTCAATACTGAAGGGGTTTTCATTACTTTGAATACTAATACTGAGGTGGGAGGTCTCTTCATGCGGCTCAAAACCTCATGGTCACAGAGATCCATTTAGAATGAGACATAGCGTTCCTGGAGCAATATTCCAAGGAACGCATGGTCCCTAGAGGCTTAAGGTGGGACATACAATCAGGTCCATAAATATTGGGACATCTACACAATTCTAATCTTTTTGGTTCTATACACCACCACAATGGATTTTAAATGAAACAAACAAGATTTGCTTTAACTGCAGACTTTCAGCTTTAATTTGAGGGTATTTACATCCAAATCAGATGAACGGTGTAGGAATTACAACAGTTTGTATATGTGCCTCCCACTTTTTAAGGGCCCAAAAGTAATGGGACAATTGGCTACTCAGCTGTTCCATGGCCAGGTGTGTGTTATTCCCTCATTATCCCATTTAGAAGGAACAGATAAAAGGTCCAGAGTTCATTTCAAGTGTGCTATTTGCATTTAGAATCTGTTGCTGTCAACTCTCAATATGAGATCCAAAGAGCTGTCACTATCAGTGAAGAAAGCCATCATTAGGCTGAAAAAACAAAACAAACCCATCAGAGAGATAGCAAAAACATTAGGTGTGGCCAAATCAACTGTTTGGAACATCCTTAAAAAGAAAGAACGCACCGGTGAGCTCAGCAACACCAAAAGACTCGGGAAAACAACTGTCATGGATGACCGAATAATTCTTTCCCTGGTGAAGAAAACACCCTTCACAACAGTTGGCCAGATCAAGAACACTCTCCAGGAGGTAGGTGTATGTGTGTCAAAGTCAAAAATCAAGAGAATAATTCACCAGAGTGAATACAGATGGTTCACCACAAGATGTAAACCATTGGTGAGCCTCAAAAACAGGAAGGCAAGATTAGAGTTTGCCAAACATCTAAAAAAGCCTTCACAGTTCTGGAACAACATCCTATGGACAGAAGAGACCAAGATAAACTTGTACCAGAGTGATAGGAAGAGAAGAGTATGGAGAAGGAAAGGAACTGCTCATGATCCAAAGCATACCACCTTATAAGTGAAGCATGGTGGTGGTAATGTCATGGCGTGGGCATGCATGGCTGCCAATGGAACTGGTTCTCTTGTATTTATTGATGATGTCACTGCTGACAAATACAGCAGGATGAATTCTGAAGTGCAGAGTCGTAGTTAAGGAAAGCCGTGATCAGGTGCAGGCGGATAACAAGAGAAGTCCAAAGCCAGGCCGGGGTCACTTAGGCGATCAAACAGGCAAACAGGAAGCAAACAGGAAGCAGGAAGTCAGGAACTGGGAGCTGCAGACCGGACAGCACCGAGCAGAAGATTCCAGCAGACTAAGTAGGGAGGTTGGCGCAGCGCGCCCACGCCGACGCGCCCAGGCACGCGCCCGCGCACACCCGCATGCGCACGGACCGGCGCAAACCGGCGCACACCGGAGCGCCCAATAGCCAATCTATTCGGAGAACTCCTCTGACAGTGCCCCCTCCTAAAGGGCGGCCTCCGGACGCCCATCTGGGCCAGTCTATCAGTGTGAGCATTCCAGAAGTCTCTTAAAAGTTCCTTAGTGTACAGATTGCCTTCTAGTTCCCAGGAGTTATCTTCTGGTCCATACCTCCTCCATTTGATCAAATATTGGACTTGATCATGTCTCTTCCTGCAGGCCAAGATTGCTTCCACCTCAAACTCTGTCTCGTTGTCCACAATTACGGGTTCAGGTGGGCCGGTATTACGACCCGAAAAGGAATTGGGAATAGCAGGTTTCAGCAAGGATACGTGGAAGACTGGGTGAACTTTTAATATACTGGGTAGATCCAGTTCATTGGTCACATCATTAATTTTCCTATTGATTGGAAAGGGACCCATGAATTTGGGACCCAACTTCTTTGAGGGACAGGCCAACTTTAAGTTGAGGGTGGACAACCAAACCTGGTTGCCAGGTTCCAGAATGAGTTCTCCATGCTTCTTCCTATCGAACATCCTTTTATTATATTCTTGGGTTTTAGCCATGGTTTCGCATAGTAATTTATTATTGGTGACAAAGAAGTCCATTGTTTCAGAAGCTGCAGGAATATAGCACTCGGGTAAGGTTTCAGGCAGGAATGATGGGTGAAAGCCATAATTGGCGAAGAATGGTGTCTGTTTAATAGCTGAGTGCACAGAGTTGTTGTATGCGAACTCAGCAATAGGCAGAAGAGAGACCCAATCGTTCTGTGAGAAGGTGGAAAAGCATTGGAGGTATTGCTCCAGGGTTTGGTTACTTCTCTCTGTCTGCCCGTTTATCTGGGGGTGATAGGCAGATGAGAATGCCAACTCAATTTTAAGTGACCCACAGAGAGCCTTCCAGAACCTGGAAGTGAACTGCACAACTCTATCGGAGACTATACTTGATGGTACTCCATGTAATCTTACGATTTCTCTGACAAAAATTTTTGCAGTTTCCACGGCAGAAGGTGTACCTTTCATGGGTAAAAAATGGGCCATCTTAGACAGTTTATCTACAATGACAAAAATGGTGGAAAAACCCTCTGTCTGAGTTCTACGATGAAGTCCATCGCAATCATTTTCCAGGGTCTTTCTGGAACGGGTAGAGGTTTTAGTAGTCCCCAGGCCTTTGTCCGACTATTCTTGCTCCGAGCACAGGTGGTGCAGGACTCCACATAACTCTTACAATCCTTTACCAGTTGGGGCCACCAAAATGTACGTTGCACCAGCTCTGTCGTCTTCAGTACACCAAAATGCCCATCTAACTTATGATCATGGCAGAGTTCCAGTACTGCCACTCTTAGATTCACTGGGACCAAGATCTTGTCTTTGTACCGGAACAACCCATTTTGCAAGCTTACGTCGACTCCCATAGGTGAGGACAGATTCCTGGAGGCCTGTTTAATTTGGGAAATTATATCCCCCTGTAGCAACAGAAAATTTCCAGCAGGAAGGATGGTGTCAGAAGGTAAAGGTTCCTCGGAATCCTGGAACATGCGGGATAATGCGTCCGACTGATGCCGTGTACACACGAGTGGACTTTATGGTAGACTTTGCCCAGCGGACTGGATTTCGTCAGACAATTCGATCGTGTGTGGGCTCCAGCGGATTTTGTTTTCTCAAAAGTTGGACGGACTTAGATTTGAAACATGTTTTAAATTAATCCGTCGAAATCGAGTTCGGACGAAAAGTCTGCTCGTCTGTATGCTAGTTCGACGGACAAAAAGCCACGCTAGGGCAGCTATTGGCTACTGGCTATGAACTTCCTTGTTTTAGTCCGGTCGTACGTCATCTCGTACAAATTCAACAGGCTTTGGTGGATTGTGTGTAGGCAAGTCCGTTCATTCAGAAAGTCCGTTGTAAAGTACATCAAAGTCCGCCGGGCAAAGTCTGCTGTAAAGTCCGACCGTGTGTACGCGGCATTAGTGTTCTTGGAGCCAAATCTGTACGTGATGTGAAACTGGAACCTAGAGAAGGACAGAGCCCACCTTGCCTGCCGAGGTCTCAGTCTCTTGGCTGTTCTCAAGTACTCAAGGTTCTTGTGGTCGGTATAGACCAAGATGGGATGTGCAGCACCCTCTAGGAGATAACGCCACTCTTCCAATGCGGCCTTAATAGCTAGAAGCTCTCTGTCTCCAACGTCGTAGTTCCTTTCCGCAGTGGAGAGTTTCTGAGAAAAAAAAGCCACTAGATAAAGCAGGGACTTGGCACCTTGCCGCTGAGAGAGTACTGCCCCCACTGCAACCTCTGAAGCATCCACTTCAAGGATGAAAGGTAAGGCAGGGTCTGGATGCTTCAGGATGGAGGCGGAGATGAACAACTTTTTAAATTTGTCAAAGGCAGATTGCGCCTCGGTAGACCAACAAAAACGGTTCCCTTGCTTGGTTAGTTCGGTAATTGGTGTAATAATTGCAGAGAAGCCTTTAATAAATTTGCGATAAAAGTTGGTGAAGCCAATGAAGTGTTGGACCCCTTTTTTATCGGAGGGAGCAGGCCAATCGAGGAAAGCTGCCACTTTTTGCTGATCCATTTTAATGCCATCGCTAGAAATGATTAGGCCGAGGAACTGGATGCATTGGGGTTCAAATTCGCACTTTTCTAATTTGGCATAAAGTTCATGCTGCCTGAGCCGGGTTAGTACATTTCGGACATGCCTGCGATGTTCGATGACTGAGGAGGAGAAAATCAAAATGTCATCTAGATATACTATAACATATAAGTCCAGAAGGTCATGGAAAATATTGTTAATGAAGTGCTGAAACGTTGCAGGCGCGTTGCACAGACCAAAGGGCATAACAAGATATTCAAAGTGCCCAAACTGGGTATGGAAGGCAGTTTTCCATTCATCTCCCTCTCTGATGCGGATTAGGTTATAAGCCCCATGGAGATCAAGTTTAGTGAAGATTGTTGCTGAACCCAGTCTTTGGAAGAGTTCAGGTACCAGAGGTAAGGGGTAGCGATTCTTGATCGTAATTTTGTTTAACTCTCTATAGTCGATACAAGGCCGAAGGGAGCGGTCCTTCTTTTCCACGAAGAAAATGCCGGCCCGGCCGGTGACGTGGATGGACGGATGAATCCTTGCCTTAAGTTCTCATCAATATAGGTCTTGAGAGTACCCAGCTCCTGCTCTGTTAATGGGAAAATTTGTCCAAAAGGAACTTCAGACCCAGGCAAAAGTTCTATCGGGCAATCATAAGGTCTGTGAGGAGGAAGGGTTTCCGCCCCCTTTTTACTGAAGACATCAAGAAAATCCCGATACGGAGTGGGAATCGCTTGCTGCGATTCAGTGTCCACGTCCAGACACATGAGTTGAGAAGAATCAGTAGGGATGCTGGGCAAACAGTATTGCTGACAATAATGAGAGTAGAACTTAATTTCTCCGGAAACCCAATCAATACTAGGGTTATGGGCTTGTAGCCACGGCATTCCCAAAATAATCGGAAAAAGTGGAAAAGCAATCGCATCAAAACGAAGGAATTCTCGATGGTGAGCACCCATGATGGCCAACAGAGGTATAGTCTCCTGGGTGACGGGACCAGAGCTGAGAGTGGAACCATCAGCGAGAGTCTCTGTGATTTTGCTTGGAGAGGAATGCGGTGGTTAGCGGCAAAGGTTAGGTCTATAAAGCAGCTACAAGTCTCGGTCAATTATGACCGAGACTGTAAGATCCTGTCTTGGAAGCTGTAGAACAATGGGGAGAGCAAAATGATTAGCAGGATTACGCATGACAGGAGCACACTTAGTAGAGGCTGAAAAAGACTTACATGTCTTGTTAGGGCAAGATCTCACGTAGTGACCGGACTCTCCGCAGTACATGCATAGGTTGTTGACCTGTCGACGCTGTCGCTCTTCAGACCTGAGGGATGGTCGGATAAGGCCAAGCTGCATTGGCTCAGGGGCATCAAGGACAGAAGTAGGCGGTACACGAGGGCTTGGGCCGACAGAGCTGGTGGCACTAGGGACCTATGGGAGGACCCAGGTAGGACGGAACTGACTGGTGGTTCTTTCGGAGTGGCGCTCTCTGAGGCGCCGGTCTATCTGAACGGACAGGTTGATAAGGTCCTCCAATGTTTGTGGTACTCCAACCCGTGCCAACTCATCCTTAAGCGGACTGAAAGGCCCATGCGAAAATTGGTAACGAAGGGCCACGTCGTTCCAATCCGTGTCTGAAATACAACGCCTGAATTCCAGGACGTAATCTTCTGCGGGTCTACGCCCTTGTTGTAGAGCGTGCAGAGCGGACTCAGCTCAACTGGGGGTCCTCATACAATTGGGACATGGCAGCAAAGAATGCATCCAGGTTGTCTAGAGATGCTGATTTCTGTTCCAGGAGATGGTGGGCCAAGGTCTGTGGTTCGCCGGATAGGAGAGAAATTACAAAGCCCACCTTCGTTGCTTCCAAGGAAAAGGTTCGTGGTAACAGAGCAAAGTATAATTTGCAGGCATTGCGGAAGGATCGATACTTGCTACGATCACCGGAAAATCTGTCGGGTGTAGGAACCCTTGGCTCAGGAGGAAGCATGACCATGGAGGGAGGAGATGAGAGTCCGGTAGCAGAAGCAGCTAGAGGGCTAGCAGGTGAGGAGAGCACCTGGACTCTTTCTTCCAGCCTAGTGTAGCCTTCCTGAAGGCTCTTTACAGCTTGAGCGAGACCTGCTAGGTGTCTGCATAGCTCCTCCATGGGAGAGGATCCCTGCTCGGGCTCGGACATGGCTGTCCGATACTGTCAGACTTACACGTACCTGACTGATGAACCCGGTATAGCAGGGGAGGCCTCCCGTACGTATCTGGTTCCCGGCCCCTGGTAGTGTAAACAGAAGGCACAGGAGCGCAGAGTGGTAAGAGAGCCTGGCAAGTGACTTGTGGAGGTAAGGCCCAGGATCCTGATGCGTATGGTCTGGAACTCCTATAAAGTATGGGTCTAGGCAGCTGGTGCAGAGCAGGAGCAAAGAGGGCAGGTCCGATCACAGGCAGAGTTGGCAACAAACGGTCAGCGAGGTACAGAGGAGCAGGCAGGCTCAAAGTCCGGGTCACAGGCAGGGTTGGCAGCAGGCGGGCAGCATGGTACAAAGGAATATGCTGAGTTGTAGTCAAGGAAAGCCGTGGTCAGGTGCAGGCGGATAACAAGAGAAGTCCAAAGGCAGGCCGGGGTCACTTAGGCGATCAAACAGGCAAACAGGAAGCAAACAGGAAACAGGAAGTCAAGAACTGGGAGCTGCAGATCGGACAGCACTGAGCAGAAGATTCCAGCAGACTAAATAGGGCGGCTGGCGCCGTGCACATGCCCACGCGCACGTGCCCGCACAGCGGCGCAAACGCGCGCGCCGGAGCGCCCAATAGCCAATCTATGCAGAGGACTCCTCTGACAGTTGCTATTATGGTCCCTGGCTGGAATCTATACCCCGCAGTCAACTACTGCGGATTAGAAGAAATTGTACAGACCTACCTGACTTCTTGAGACAAGCGCAGTCTCTCAAACTGCATTTTGTGGAGAAAGGCTACCTTCCCTCGATCATTGATGAAGAGATCAATAAAGTCTCACTATTAGATCGACAGAAGCTAACCGCAGAACAACCTAAACGCATGCCAGACACAAAGTTTAAATGGTCCTTTGTCACGCAATTTTCAGTACAGCATAAACAAGTTAAGAGCATCCTGAATCGTCACTGGAATGTCCTAAAAAATTACCCACTTTTAGGCCCAGTACTCCCGGATAAAGCAGGGGTTATTTACATAGGAGCTCCATCCCTAAAAAGCCAGATTGTGATCAACCCTCCAAAGAAACCTACCTTTTTTCAAGATTCCAAAGGATATTATCCATGCAGGAAATGCAATGTCTGCATGCATAACATCTGTGGACAGAGAAAATCAGAATGTTTTGAGTGTACTACCACCTCTGTTTATCAAATGAAGCACTTCACCACATGTGCTACACGCTACATTGTTTACTTGATTACATGCCCATGTAAAAAGCAGTATGTGGGACGTACAATCAGATCATTCTCAGTTAGAGTTAACGAACACATTGCCTCTATTAAACAAGGCCTCACTAATCAGTGTCCCTAGGCACTATTTGCAGTTCCACAACAAGAATCCCATGGGCACTAAGTTTCAAGTAATTGACAAATTCATCCCACACTGGAGGGGTGGATCACATATCAGGGGGGGTCTCCAAATTAGAGACCTTCTGGATATACCAGCTCAAGTGCTATTCCCCCCCCCCCCACGGGTTAAATATTGAATGGGACATTAATGCGTTCATTAACAAAGACGGAACACTGATACAGTTTCCCAGCATTGTATCAGTGTTCCTCTATCCCGGACGAAGAGGAGGCAGGGCTTTGTTACAATGGATGGCCGCCGAACAGATTGCATGACACGACAGGAGACACCCACTGTTTTGGTTATAAAAGGTACAGCTGCAGATGGGCACAATGAGGATGCACCCTCACACGAGACCCTCACTCGAGTATAAGCTGAGGGGGGTTTTCAGCCTAAAAAATGTGCTGAAAAACTCGGCTTATACTCGAGTATATACGGTATTTTATTTTATTTTTTTATGTAACAAAAATACAACTTTAAGTTCATGGTGCTCAAAATTGAGCTTTCAGTAGGCACAGACAGACCATGATAGCAAAGAGATGCTTAAACTGATTGCTCTTACTCCAATACCCAGCACTGCGAGCAGAGGAATCGCTCACCACTGCTGCAGCCACTGGGAAAAGACCTGCTCTTCCTTGGAATCCCAAGGAATTCTCCCCTGATGCTACATCAGCCACTCCACACACTGGCTCTATGAAGTAATATTTAACTACTAAGACACGTGGCTCAGTAAAGCAATCCCACACCCATCATCAAGCTGCCTCAAAAACAAAGACCTAGAGCAAGGAAAAGAGGAAATGTGGTAGATCTTCAGATCTAAGTCTTCCTAGTGTGCTAGTTGCTCTTTTTCCTCATTTCAGAAATCAGACACTGTATGCTCCTTCTTCCTATGAGTGCCCCTTTAGCAAGCACCTGTTTATGCGTGCTGCCAATCTGGACTGTGTGCATCCATAGAGGCACACAGCCCCACTTGGCCATGCCCCCTGACCCCTCCTCACAGCCCCAGTGTCTCCTGTGAAAGCAGGAAGAGAGAGCAGCAGTGCTGTAGTAGGGACAGGACTGGATCAATGAGTGGAGCCAGGTAAGTGTTTAGGGAAAGGGGGAAACAGAACAATAGTGCAACTTTTTTATGCTAATGCAGGGAATGCATTAGGGTAAAAAAGTTTTGACTTTAGAACCACTTTTAATCCATATTAAACTTTACTAACTTATATAAAAAATACAAAATATGTATAAAATATATACAAAATGGAAAAAAAATAGGGCTTAATCAAATGAGAAATTATTGATGTAAATGTTTAATTGTTTTATCCAACTGGAAAGTTTAGTTTAAAGATCCATGTGGATTCCATCTAGACATCTTTTTAATAAAATTACCACTTATCCAATCTGATTTTACTTATTATTTATCCCAAAAACTAGTCCCTTTTAAAGTGTATCTAAAGCCTAAACATTTTTTACCTTAATGCATTCCTTCCATTAAGGTAAAAAATGTTGAAAACAAAAGGGAAAAGTCAAGCGTAGTGTAGTAAAAAAGGTGAACAATATTTATCAGTGATTAAACACACACTCACAAAAGGGGAACTTGTGCAAAGCGAATAAAAGTCAAAGCTGCTGTCTCTGAGGCCCGGAGCAGCTGTGGAATTCCTATGCTTTGACTGCGAGCAGGGGGAGAGGAACACAGGAAGGAGGGAGCCGCTGCTGCAGGAAGGCATCACGACCAGGGATGGAATCCAGAGCCTGGATGGAGAGAATGCCTGATACTGCTGGGAGTGCGATGGTAGATAGGCATGTCTTTCAAAGCATGGCACTTCTTCTTCAGCTGAGTCCATGGACGCAGCAGCGGGGCTTGGGAGCAAGCATGCGTGAGTGCCCCATGAGAAGCAGCTTCCTGTGGGGGCACTGGACAGAAAGAATGAGCCAGCAGCACAGGTGGGGGACCCTAGAAAAGGGGGCTTCAGGCCGCTCTGCACAATTCCATTGCACAGAGCAGATAAGTATAGAGATGTTTGTTATTTAAAAAAAACACAATGTTCCTGAACTTTAAACCTCAATTCTCATTTTGTCAGCCCCAAAAATAGTTTTTGATGTGGGCATTTAATGATTTTGATAACCCATTTTTAATGCACATGTCATAAACTCCCTGATTATATACACTTGTGTCCCAAGTCAGAAAAAAATCCTTAATCTGCTCTTTTTTTCCAAAATATTTCCATAGTATTTTTCTCTCAAACAGGCAATAAGGCAAAGTGGCAGAAAAATTCCTGGCACACAAAAGAAACATTGCAGAACAGTCCAGAATAATGTATGAAAGATGATCTGAAGTGATAAATATGTGAATTAGCCTGGTGGAACCTTAACCGTCTCTTTGCTCCAGCTGGAATAAAAATTTACATAAATCTTTTAGTGTTTCATTAGGCCCTGAAAATTATTTTGCATTTTTTATAATTTTTATACATATTTCATATTTTTATATCAGTTAATAAAGTTATTTGTGCATTTAATGTTTCCATGATATGAAAGGGAGTTTTATTGCTTTGGGTGATTAAGGGCTAAGGAATTTCGGTGGGTGGGAGTGAGAGCGAAGTGTTCCTTCAATGGCCTTCCTTGACAAAGATTGGCATCCACAAATCAAAACGCAATGGAATTAGGCTTTAGATGACATCACCAAGGTAATAGAGGCACTTTTTTGTTTTTCCTTTTGGTGATCCAACGGAGGACTACAGAGCACAGCATCCAGCTACATTGATTCCAGCAATCTGTATTGCCGCATACACGGTTGGATTTTCTGACGGAAAATGTTCGCTGCGAGCTTGTTGTCAGAAATTCTGACCGTGTGTAGGCTCCATCAGACATTTTCCATCGGAATTTCCACCAAACAAAATTTGAGATCTGGAGCTCAAATTTTCAGACCACAAAATCCGTTCTCATAAATTACAATCATGTGTACACAATTCTGACGCACAAAATTCCACGCATGCTCTGAATCAATTACGAGACGGAAGCGCTCAGTCTGGTAAAACCAGCATTCGTAATGGAGATAGCACATTCATCACGCTGCAAATGTTTAAATCTTTTAATGCAGCGCATTCTCTTCTTCTTTATAATGCTAGAATAATGAAGTTATTTTGCTGCTGATATTCACACAGAGTTCTCACAAACTGATTTCTTTATTACTTCTCGTGATCTCCTGAATAATATTATTTTTTTTTTTCATCAGATCTCCATTATAAAGTTTTACATTTATTTTTATAGTGATTTTTTTTTTTTTTATCAAGATCTCCTGTTTTTTTTTTTTTTTTTCTAGTGATCTCCATATTTATTTTTTTTTGCGTTGTGTGTAAAGTTACCACAACACCATTATTATCTTGTATTTTTTAACCTCAAGGAGGATGGTTGGTGTCCCTTGTTAATTTGACATTGTATTTTGGAAATGTACCTGCCTACTCGCAAACAAACTGTCCTTTTTGAAGTAAAATGCATAGGCAAGTATTTGTGAATACAAAGATAGACATGTATTATGAGTCATAACAAATTAAAGAGAAAGGCAATGCTGGAGAAACTGGTGAACTTGGCGAAGCCTTTGTACTCCAGGGCACACATCAAAACTATTTTACAGCCAAAATTGGTGGCCTGAGGAGTCCATATAATAGGGAGCACAATCCGGTCCAGGACTGCAAGAGATCAGGAACAGCAGCAGATGACATATATGTCCCCAGGCTGAGGTCATACAACAGCCTGCATCTTTTGTCAGACCAGACTAAACCCAGGCCATCACACTTTTGTCTTCCTTAGATGCTTCCTTCCAGTCTGTGGCTCTGGTGTTGGAGTTGTGGCAGGAGGTGGAAGAGGAGGAGGAGGACGATGGTTGACCTCCTGGCTGCCACTTGCCACAGGCTCCTCCTGGCTGAGGCTTTCCTGTGTATGAAAAACATAGATTTAGTTTTTGGTTCATAAATCACACACAATTTTCAGCTCATGACTGTTGCAAATTGAATGTTAACAAATAGAAAAGACTATCATTCTGACCCCAGCATTTTTCATTCTTGTCCCAATCATTTTTGGTCACTACTGTCTATTGATATGTAAACCACTTTGTTAAATCAGAAATTAGTGATCAATAATAACATCTAGTTAACATCATTAATTTTACGACAAGAAATATGTTGAACAATGCCCTACCTGACTCAAGCTGGGCTCCTCCAAATCTTCCTGCCTGGAAGGCCCAGGTTGGACATTGTAAGCCTCAGCTGAGGTGGAAGGAAGCCTTGAATGAAGAGTAGAGAGTGCTGGCCTGGGTTCACTCTGGTCTGACAGAAAATGCAGTCTGTCATAGTACCACAGACTGGGTACATAAACGTCATCTGCTGCTCCTGATCTCATGGAATCCTGGACCTTCTTTCGCTCCCTAAGATAAGTACTCCTCATGCCATCAATTTTGGCCTTCAAATAGGGGATGTCTGTCATGGGGATCATAGGTTTCACAAATGTAAGCAGTTTCTGCAGCGCCGCCTTCCTCTTTCTAAGCTTATAAAAAAATGGGTGGTTCACCTGCCACAGACAGGGCAGCTCCCTGAACATGTCAATGAATATTGGTATAAATTCCATATGATTGAATGGATCCATTTTTTCTGCAAGACACAAAACAAGACAAACCCTAATGTCAGGCTAAACTCTTCTAATCTTGTCCCAATATAGGCCTCAATCTCCAAGCAGTATAGGCCACTGATGAACCAAGTTCAAATCGTACCTTTGTTAGAATGATCGACGCTTCTGCTACTCCTTTCTCCGCTCACAGATAGTACATACGACACACGCGTGTTACGCTTTATATACACTGCGCATGCGTGAAAGTACACCCGCCCCTGATGTTCTTTCTAGTCTATTTCCCACGCCTTGTCTTTGGCGCAATGGAAGAGCACATGGTGGAGAAAGAGCAAGTGCATGCAGACAGCAGCAACAACGACGAAAGCCCAGAGCCACAAACGTCCCGATCCCGGAGGAGATTTAAGGCCTCAAATGTGTGCTTTATAGAGATGGTGGAGTTCGTGGACATCTTGAAGAGGGCCGACTTTGATGGGAAGCATGGACCTTACCCAAACCCAAATGTGAGAAAGGCCAAGATCATGGCTAAAGTTGTGAAAAGTCTGCACAGGAATTTTGGAGTACAGAGATCCAAGGATCAATTGAGGAAATGCTGGTCAGATCTGAAATTGAGGGAGCACGATCAGTACAGAAAGATCAGGAAACTGCTTCTAAAAAGTAAGTATTTGTCATGTGTTCCTATTTTTATTATTATTATTACTTGCATGCTGCTCCATGTGCTTTTCTGTACTGTTATGGCAAGTTTGAGGTTCATGGGCACATTAATCATTCGTAGTAGACATTGTTTGTTCGCCCACTAATACGATGTTTTTGGCAGATGCAGGTTAACTACATTTGTTCTGGCCTATTTGTATTAAAATACATTTATGACATTGTTGTGTAGATGGGTTTGTACTAGAATGAAATGTAAACTTGATTCAGTGTAAAGGAGAGGACACTCAGCAGCTGTTTATACATCTGGATGCAGGAGCACTAGTGTGGGGCACCAGAACTTTTTAGGGTGTCCCACACAGGTGCTCCAATGGATACTAGGGGTGTCTCCATGTGTGAAAATTGTACAAAAAAGGTAAGTATTCCAGCTTTAAAAAGGGAAACATATACATCTTCAGTTTGGAACTCTGCCCAAAAAGACAATTGTACAGGACACTTCCAAGCAATGTTTCATATTCCTATTTCTGCCCTCAAATATCTGTGTGTTAAGTATACCTTTTTTATTCACATAGGGGAGAAAAGACTCTGGACATCTGAGGACACCAGGGACCCCCCACCTCCTAAAGAAGGGGAAATACCACTGAAACAACCAGAGGATGTGGAGGAAGGAGAGGTCTTTGAAGTGGGCAAAATAGTCACCACAACAGGCGAGTGTCTGAGACCACAGCTTCAGGTAATAGATGTATGCCTGCATATTTATAATACATGGTGTGTTTTACATTTTAGGTGATGTGGATGTTGTGGAAGAAGAAACTCACTTCACAAGTGCAAGTGCACACGTCCTCATCGGGGAGATCATGGTGTGCAATCAGGATTTACAGAAGATCAAGGAAGACACCAATGATGTGGAAAAAAGACTCAAAAACATCATTGATGTTTTAGGCAGAATCTCAAACACACCAAACGTCAATTTGTTGATATTTTAAATCTTGGTAACTTTTTGGAAGTATATTGAAAGCCAAATTTTGAAGATGCACACAGTGTGTTAATATGTGCTATCTGCCATCACGGGATATCAATGTACATGTTTTGTGGGTGCAACCCCTTCCTCGTAACTCAAGTAGATGAGAGGAAGGGGTTGCACCCCTGCACCACGTCCATTGATCCCCCATGATGGGAGCTAGCACATGTTGACATTAGGCATGGGATCAAGAGGGAAATCTCCATTTTGACTCTTAATTTGTGTGCATATTCAAAATTTGGCTTTCACAGGGGTGACATCACCCCATCTGATGAAGGCGAGATCAAAACATTTTGGACATACTACAGTCTGATACTGCCTTCAATTTCTCAAAGTTGAACTTTGTAAGTTCCTGAGTTGTGTATTGTTTTATGCTTTTAAACATGCCTGTTTACCACAAAAAAAGGCTATTTTGTACTGTCAAACACAAAAATGTTATTCCAAAAATATGTTGCTTTGTTCAAAAACCCTTTTCTAACACACATGTGAATGTACACAGAATAAACATTTTTAAAATAAACAATGTGTGGCTTATTCTTTCAATGCTCAATAGCATTTTTGGTACTAAGTTGGTGTTTACGGTGACAATGGGGGTTATTTACTAAAGGCAAATCCACTTTGCACTACAAGTGCACTTTCATTGCAGCTTCAAGTACACTTTTGCAGTGCACTTGGAGTGCAAAGTGGATTTTCCTTTAGTAAATACCTCCCACAGTGCTTTTTAATTTGCCACAATCACGCCATTTTCATGACTCCCAAAAATTCATTCATGGTGCTGAAAATGATGAATATTTTTGTCAGTAATGCATTACATACATTAACAACAAAAACAAGGTGTGTGTGTAGCAGACTCACAACATGATAGTTCGCTGAAGAAGAGATTGTCATAGCATGTTTCAAATAAATTAAGTTTGCACTGTTGAAGAAAATGGCAAAAAAAATAGCACATTGGATAACCCAGGAGACAGCTAAAAGAAACACAAGCAGCAAATCAAAGGAAATATTATTTCAGTTTCTCCCCCAAAAATTTATTTTTAAAATGTTTAGAGATTCTGTGGCATATCAATGGCCCCCTACCCGCAAAGTACTCTAGATACTTTTGGCGAACTTTGTGGGCGCTTTGGGGGGGCAAGCCAGGACGGCCAACTGAGGCCACATAGTTTGCTGCATTTTTTCGCAAAAAGTTATGTAAAATGCAGCAGGCAAGAATTATGTGATTGAGTTTATATTCTGTCATATTAATAGCTGTGAAAAATAGGCGTAACCGGCTGGCCATTATTCCAAACGTATTCTCCACCACTCTTCTGGCTCTGGCCAGCTGGTAATTAAAAACCCTCTGGTCCTGGGTGAGGGTCCTCATAGCGAATGGCCGCATAAGATGGTCCCCCAGTGCAAACGCTTCATCCATGATGAAGAATGGGAGTCCCGCCACATTGTCTTCCAGAGGTGGCAAGCCCAAACTGCCATTCTGAAGTCATCTGTAAAACTCCGTCTGGGCGATGACTCCACCATCCGACATCCGGCCATTTTTCCTCATGGCCACATACAGGAACTCGTAAGTCACTGACACCACCGCCAACAACACAATACTAATAAACCCCTTGTAATTATAATAGTATGACCCCGAGATGGGGGCTGGATGATGTGGACGTGTTTCCCATCAATTGCCCCTCCGCAGTTGAGTAGGTCCCACCGCTGGGCAAAGTGGAGATGCCACAGGAAACTGTGGAGTCAAACAAGAATAAAAAAATTTTACTTTTGCACATAACATTGCAAGCAGATTAGACACAAACATTCTTGGCCAACATCAGTATTAACATTTATTAAGGACATTCACAGCATATTACAGTCA
The DNA here is from genome assembly GCF_042186555.1 of Aquarana catesbeiana. NCBI lineage: Eukaryota > Metazoa > Chordata > Amphibia > Anura > Ranidae > Aquarana > Aquarana catesbeiana. The sequence continues at coordinate 621,165,167 of NC_133325.1, read as the reverse complement.
TGGTAATTAGGGAATGATGAATGAAATACAATACATTAGCAAACATTAAATACATAGAATGTGATGTTAAAGGAGAAAACTTACCTTAATATATTCCTTCTGCAGGACCTGTATAATGGCAGAACAGGTCTCTGGAATAATGATCCCCAGAGCCTGGGGGGAGATGCCTATCAAGAACTTGATGTCCTGCAGACTTCTCCCCATCGCCAAGTACGGCAATGTGGCGACTAGCCTCTGTTCAGGAGTGATGGCTTGCTGCATGCAGGTGTCCTGCCTGTTAATATAAGGCGACAGCAAAGCTAACAAACAGTGAAAAACGGGGTCCGTCATCCAGAGATAATTCCTGAAATCATCAGGATTATTCTCACGGATCTCCCGCAACAAAAGCATATGAGAGAATTGGTCACGCTGGAGCAACCAATTCTTTGTCCATGATCTCCTCCCCGCCCTGTTCATGGACTGGACTTGGGTCAAAGTAAGAACCCCAAAACCAAGCCCCTGCACAGCATGAACTCTATGACGAGTACGTAACCGCAACATGGCTTCAAAACAGTCAGCTGGGTAGAACGAACTAACAGAAAATACTGAAAAACAGAAAGGCCTGAGAAGAGCGAGCAGAAATGAGTGTACAAGAACGCACTGAAAAACAAATGTGAACTGACTACACGCACTGAAAACCAGATACGAACCCACAAGCACAAACTGAAGAGCAGTAATGATCTGAAAAGCACGAGGTTGAAAAGCATGAATCATCTCTCACCAAACTTCTACTAACGCAAGATTAGCAGAAATAGCCTAAAGGGTAGCGTATTGAACGTCCCTTTTCTAGTGCCGTTGTACGCCACTACGCTCTTGATGTTTGGGATTTCCAACAAGATTTGTGTGACCGTGTGTATGCAAGACAAGTCTGAGCCAACATCCGTCGGAAAAATCCATGGATTTTGTTGTTGGAATGTCCGATCGTGTGTACGTGGCATTTGAGTTATTGATACAGTGTTGCCAATTACAAGCAACATTTTATTGTTGAGCTTGATTAGCTACATTCCATATATTTGTGTCTAATGTAGGCAACTACCTAAAGTTTATTTATTTTGGTTGTTGGTGCCCTTTGTAGGATTTGGATTTTTTTGTCACCGGTTACACTCTATGGAGCTCTCCTTTGTTTTTTGAGTGCCCCAGAATAGAAAACATAACAAGAAAGTGATTGGCCAAATCCTTTGTTCTGCTGTTTTTGAACATGCATTTATTGGCTATATAAAAAGCGCTGTTTGACCTCCATATAACAAGGCAAGGTCCAACAACTAAGGTGAGGGCACACCCTTGCGGACATGAGTGTTGGTGGTTGGTGCACTTTATTTTATGGATAAATTAAAAGCAAATCAAACTTTGATTTGACACTTCAGAGGATTATTATCTTTCTGGGACTTTATATATTCATACTTACATTCATACTTAAATTTTTATGTAAAAGTGTATATTTTTTTGGTTGTGAATAATAGTTATGAAATAATGACATTAGAACATGTGTTATATGGTTTGATATGCATTATACACATGTACATGTGATTTATATGAAAATATTATTTTACCTTGAGAGTTCATTCCACTGTATTTTTTTTGTGTACGGAGCGCTATTTTTTGAGTTTATACACAGTACATTCAAATAAATGACAGTTTATTGTAAGCCAAAGAAACAAAAAAAGCCTGACTGATCAAATAAAACCTTGACAATTAAATAATCTATCAATGGTGTACTGTGGAAAAAGTGCATCCTTGGTATCAAAACCTGGTATTTGGCAAACATTTTGTATAACTGACATCTCTGACATCAACTCAGTGAAAATTTTGACCACTTCTTCAAGAAAAATTCTTTCAGTTGCAAGATGTTTGTGAGTTTCCTTGTATGAGCCCCTCATTTAAAAATCTCCTTCAATTGAACTAATTAGAAATCAGTACAAGAAAAAGTGGAAAAAATCATTTTATAATGTTTCTAAGACGTAGAATTATCAAGGATATTTTAGTAAGGAGTGAATTAACAATGGTAAACCCAGTTTATGGTACATTGCATGATTTGTACTTGCTGCTATTATTATATTGAAAAGGCAATGCTTATTGATCGCTTTCAGGAACACCAGAGATCCACTGAAACAGTGGATCAAGATTTGGTAATTATGTTCAAATTTCCTAAAACTAACTATGATGGTAAATGAACATATGTCATGGTCATTGGTTTTATAGGTCATAGGTTTGGATGTGAAGCAGCAGAGAAGATCATGGAAAAATAGTCATACAGGAGGGGGCAAAATTGATATCTCACATGGAAGTGACAGGTCCTTTGGGAATTAATGATAGTAATAAATTGAATTGTATTCCTGTGATTGCTGGTAGCCCTTTGACATGAAATTATTATTTCTTATTAATGAAACAGATATATACAATTATGAGTAACCTGAGTAAATAGATGTTCCTCACCTCGGGTAACTAATTTAGATTGATTTTGTATTAGTTAATTGGATTATTCCCCAGAGTGAGTGCATTCCATGCTTTGATAAAGTGTTAACTTGTTCACACGAAACAGTTGTTGGCCAATAGATTTTAAATGCTTTTAAACTTTGCTGATTTCTCACAATAAAGAGAATTGGAAGATGAGAGTACTCTAAAAACCTCTATGTGGAAAGACTCTGTTGATTAGACTAGAACAGATAAGCAACAAAACCCGTTACCATGTAGGCCATAGAAACAGCAGTGTCTCCTTCGGCCCCTCTCCATATGAGTGCAGCTCATGGCACCCAGGACATTTTGGAATTCATCTGATTGGTTACAAGCCATCTTGATGTCCCTCCACTATGATTGTTGTGTGGAATGTATAGAACGCAAAGTCAACAAATGCATCAACGATCTATATAATCTAGGGATGAGCGGAACACCCCCTGTTCGGTTCGCACCAGAATTTGCGAACAGGCAAAAAATTTGTTCGAACACGCTAACACCGTTAAAGTCTATGGGACACGAACATGAATAATCAAAATTGCTAATTTTAAAGGCTTATATGCAAGTTATTGTCATAAAAAGTGTTTGGGGACCTGGGTCCTGCCCCAGGGGACATGGATCAATGTAAAAAAAAGTTTTAAAAATGGCCGTTTTTTTCGGGAGCAGTGATTTTAATAATGCTTAATGTGAAACAATAAAAGTGTAATATCCCTTTAAATTTCATACCTGGGGGGTGTCTATAGTATGCCTGTAAAGGGGCACATGTTTCCCGTGTTTAGAACAGTCTGACAGCAAAATGACATTTCAAAGGATAAAAGTCATTTAAAACTACTCGCGGCTTAATGAATTATTAATGAATTGCCGGTCCGACAATACACATAAAAGTTCATTGATAAAAACGGCATGGGAATTCCCCACAGGGGAACCCCGAACCAAGATTTAAAAAAAAAAAATGATGTGGGGTCCCCCTAAATTCCATACCAGGCCCTTCAGGTCTGGTATGGATATTAAGGGGAACCCTGGCCAAAATTAAAAAAAAAAAAAATGGCGTGGTGTCCCCCTCAAAATCTATACCAGACCCTTCAGGTCTGGTATGGATTTTAAGGGGAACCCCGCACCAAAATAAAAAAAATGGCGTGGGGTCCCCCTAAAAATCCATACCAGACCCTTATCCGAGCACGCAACCTGGCAGGCCACAGGAAAAGAGGGGGACCAGAGAGAGCCCCCCCCTCCTGAACCGTACCAGGCCACATGCCCTCAACATTGGGAGGGTGCTTTGAGGTAGCCCCCAAAACACCTTGTCCCCATGTTGATGAGGACAAGGGCCTCATCCCCACAACCCTGGTCGGTGGTTGTGGGGGTCTGCTGGTGGGAGGCTTATCAGAATCTGGAAGCTCCCTTTAACAAGGGGACCCCCAGATCCTGGCCCTCCCCCCTGTGTGAAATGGTAAGGGAGTACTTGTACCCCTACCATTTCACTAAAAAAGTGTCAACAATGTTAAAAATGACAAGAGACAGTTTTTGACAATTCCTTTATTTAAATGCTTCTTCTTTCTTCTTTCTTCTATCTTCCTTCAGTTTCTTCCTCCATCATCTTCTTCTGGTTCTTCCTCTGGTGTTCTCATCTGGCATCTTCCTCCATGGCATCGGCGTCTTCTTCCCTTCTCCTTGGGCTGCTCCGCATCCATGATGGCATGGAGGGAGGCTCCCGCTGTGTGACGCTTCTCTTTTCATCTTCTTGTCTTCATCTTCTTCTCTTCAACTTCTTCTCTTCATCTTCTTGTCTTCATCTTCTTTTTGGGCCGCTCCGCATCCATGATGGCATGGAGGGGGGCTCCCGCTGTGTGACGCTTCTTAAATAATGGGGGGGTGGGGCCACCTGGTGACCCCGCCCCCCTCTGACGCACGGTGACTTGACGGGACTTCCCTGTGGTGTAACAGGGAGCCTCCTTCCATACCATCATGGATGCGGGGCGGCCCGGAGAAGAAGGGAAGAAGACGCCAACGCCGCGGAGGAAGATGCCGGACGAGAACACCGGAGGAAGAACCAGAAGAAGAAGAAGATGGAGGAAGAAACCGAAGGAAGATAGAAGAAAGAAGAAGCATTTAAATAAAGGAATTGTCAAAAACTGTCTCTTGTCATTTTTAACATTTTTGACACTTTTTTAGTGAAATGACCATTTCACACAGGGGGAGGGCTGGGATCTGGGGGTCCCCTTGTTAAAGGGGGCTTCCAGATTCCGATAAGCCCCCCCACCCACAGACCCCCACAACCACCGGCCAGGGTTGTGGGGATGACGCCCTTGTCCTCATCAACATGGGGACAAGGTGTTTTGGGGAGCTACCCCAAAGCACCCTCCCAATGTTGAGGGCAAGTGGGTGGCCTGGTACGGTGCAGGAGGGGGGGCGCTCTCTCGTCCCCCCTCTTTTCCTGCAGCCTGCCAGGTTGTGCGCTCGGATAAGGGTCTGGTATGGACTTTTGGGGGGACCCCACACCATTTTTTTTTTAAATTTGGCACGGGGTTCTCCTTAAAATCCATACCAGACCTGAAGGGCCTGGTATGGAATTTAGGGGGACCCCATGCCATTTTTTTTTTTTTAATTTTGGTTCGGGGTTCCTCTGTGGGGAAATCCCATGCCGTTTTTATCAATGAACTTTTATGTGTATTGTCGGACCGGCAATTCATTAATAGCCGTGAGTAGTTTAAATGAATTTTTTTCCTTTGAAATGTCATTTTGCTGTCAGACTGTTCTAAACACGGGAAACATGCCCCCCTTTACAGGCATACTATAGACACCCCCAGGTATGAAATTTAAAGGGATATTACACTTTTATTGTTTCACTTTAAGCATTATTAAAATCACTGCTCCCGAAAAAACGGCCATTTTTAAAACATTTTTTTGCATTGATCCATGTCCCCTGGGGCAGGACCAAGGTCCCCAAACACTTTTTATGACAATACCATGAATATAAGCCTTTAAAATTAGCACTTTTGATTTCTCCCATAGACTTTTAAAGGCATGCAAATTTGCCGCGAACATCCCAAATTGTTCGCTGTTCGGCGAACTTGCGAGCAGCCGATGTTCGAGTCGAACATGAGTTTGACTCGAACTCGAAGCTCATCCCTAATATAAACTCCCTGGAATTGGTTGGCTTAGTCCACATATTATTACAGTGGCAGTTTTGAAGGAGTTTTGACCCTAAATATAAAGGGACATTAGCAGCCTCACCATCCCAGGAACTGCCTGACCACGTGCAGGGGTGGGACTTATATTTACCTTCATGAGGCTGTACAGGTGCATAATAGCTTCTCTGCTTAGCCTGTCTGTATCTGTGATGAATAACAATGTCTCTCATGGTATCTAAACATGTTTGTTGGCAAAACATGTTTGTCTGGCATACTCTGGGTATAGGAGGAGTGTCAATAGCTTTCTCCTCTTCAGCCATATCAGCATCATTTGCTGCTAAACCCAGAAGAACATTTAAAGTTCAACTACCATTGTAAAAGTTCCTTATAGTAACTCTCTGCTCAGCTGGCATTGAAAATAGAGTGCCACAGTCAGGGGTCAGATTCAAAGAAGAATAAATACAAGAAAGAGGGCGCACTGGCCTAGTTCATTATCCCACAATATTTTATTAAAGGTAAAATGATTAAGAGATACTCACAGGCATCAGTAGTGTACACGCTGAAAGTGGCTAACACTCCCAGACTGTCCGATGACTCTAGTATGGGGGGACATCACCAGGGTCCCTGCAGTCCCTGCAGTCTGACGCATTCAAAGGTATGTCCTTCTTCATTAGAGCAAAGCAGCAAATTATTCATCCTTCATTCATCCTTCATTCATATATACACTATATTACCAAAAGTATTGCGACACCTGCCTTTACACGCACATGAACTTTAATGGCATCCCAGTCTTGGTCATTAGGGTTCAATATTGAGTTGGCCCACTCTTTGCAGCTATAAAAGCTTCAAATCTTCTGGGAAGGCTGTCCACAAGGTTTAGGAGTGTGTCTATGGGAATGTTTGACCATTCTTTCAGAAGCGCATTTGTAAGGTCAGGCACTGATGTAGACGAGAAGGCCTGTCTTGCAGTCTCCGCTCTAATTCATCCAAAAGGTGTTCTTTCGGGTTGAGGTCAGGACTCTGTGCAGGCCAGTCAAGTTCCTCCACCCCAAACTTGCTCATCTATGTCTTTATGGACCCTGTTAGGGCACTGGTACGCAGTCATGTTGGAACAGGAAGAGGCCATCCCCAAACTGTTCCCACAAAGTTGGAAGCATGATATTGTCCAAAATGTCTTGGTATGCTGACACATCAAGAGTTCCCTTCACTGGAACTAAGGGGCCAAGCCCAACCCCGGAAAAACAACCCCACACCATAATCCCCCCTCCACCTCCACCAAATGATTTGGACCAGTGCACAAACAAGCTCCATAAAGACATGGTTGAGCAAGTTTGGGGTGGAGGAACTTGACTGGCCTGCACATAAGCCTGATCTCAACTTGATAGGTTACCTTTTGGATGAATTAAAGCAGAGACTGCGAGCCAGGCCTTCTAGTCCACATTAGTGCCTAAAGAATGGTCAAGAATTCCCATAGACACACTCCTAAACCATGTGGACAACCTTCCCAGAAGAGTTGAAGCTGTTATAGCTGCAAAGGGTGGGGCAACTCAATATTGAACCCTACGGACTAAGACTGGGATGCCCTTAAAGGCAGGTGTCCCAATACTTTTGGTAATATACTTTTGGTAATATATTGTGTGTGTGTATATATATGACAAAAACAATATAAATCTTGACACTCAAACTCCATTCTGTGCAAGTAATATACAGTAAAGTATTTTATATTGCTTGTCATGTACTTGAATTTTAAAGGAAAACGTTTTTTTTTAGAAGCTACCAATTGATATAAGTCCTTAGTTTTCTATTATCAGATTTTCGTTTCCCCAAAGAAATTGCGATAGAGCATTATTGTACCTACATTGTAGGAAAAAGTATAAGCTTTCAAAAAATGAAAACAATCATTTCTGTTTATGAAATATTACAAATACTTCCTAAAGGATATACAGTATCTCACAAAAGTGAGTACAACCCTCACATTTTTGTATATACTTTATTATATCTTTTCATGTGACAACACTGAAGAAATTACACTTTGCTACAATGTAAAGTAATGAGTGTACAGCTAGTATAACAGTGTAAATATGCTGTCCCCTCAAAATAACTCAACACACAGCAATTAATGTCTAAACCGCTGGCAACAAAAGTGTGTACACCCCTAAGTAAAAATGTACAAATTGGGCCCAATTAGCCATTTCTCCTCCCTGGTGTCATGTGACTTGTTAGTGTTACAAGGTCTCAGGTGTGAATGGGGAGTAGGTGTGTTAAATTTGGTGTTATCGCTCTCACTCTCTCATACTGGTCACTGGAAGTTCAACATGGCACCTCAAGGCAAAGAACTCTCTGAGGATCTGAAAAAAATAATTGTTGCTCTATATAAAGATGGCCTAGGCTATAAGAAGATTGCCAAGACCCTGAAACTTAGCTGCAGCACGGTTGCCAAGACCATACAGTAGTTTAACATGACAGGTTCCACTCAGAACAGGCCTCACCATGATCGACCAAAGAAGTTGAGTGCATGTTCTCAGCGTCATATCAAGAGGTTGTGTTTGGGAACTAGACGTATGAGTGCTGCCAGCATTGCTGCAGAGGTTGAAGGGGTGGGGGGGTCAGCCTGTCAGTGCTCAGACCATATGCCGCACACTGCATCAAACTGGTCTGCATGGCTGTTGTCCCAAAAGGAAGCCTCTTCTAAAGATGATGCACAGGTAAGCCCAAAATAGTTTGCTGAAGACAAGCAGACTAAGGACATGGATTACCATGTCCTGTGGTCTGAGGAACCCAAGATAAACTTATTTGGTTCAGATGGAGTCAAGCGTATGTGGCGGCAAACAGGTGAGGAGTACAAAGACAAGTGTGTCTTGTCTACAGTCAAGCAGGGTGGAGTGAGTGTCATGGTCTGGGGCTGCATGAGTGCTGCTGGCACTGAGGAGCTACAGTTCACTGAGGGAACCATGAATGCCAAAATGTACTGTGACATACTGAAGCAGAGCATGATCCCCTCCCTTCGGAGACTGGGCCATGATAACGACCCCAAACACACCTCAAAGATGACCACTGCCTTGCTAAAGAAGCTGAGGGTAAAGGTGATGGACTGGCCAAGCATGTCTCCAGACATAAACCCTATTGAACATCTGTGGGGCATCCTCAAATGGAAGGATGTTGGCTCAAACTTGTCTTGCATACACACAGTCACACAAATGTTGTCGGAAATTCCGAACGTCAAGAATGCATTGACGTACAACACGACAAGCCGAGAAAAATGAAGTTCAATAGCCAGTGTAGCTCTTATGCTTGATTCAGAGCATGCGTAGACTTTTGAGCGTCGGAATTGTGTACACATGCTCGGAATTTCCGACAAGTCTTGTTGTCGGAAAATTTGAGAACCTGCTCTCAAACATTTGTTGGCAGAAATTCCGACAACAAATGTTCTATGGAGCATACACACAGTCGGACTTTCCGACAACAAGCACACATCCAACATTTGTTTTGGAAAATCCTATCGTGTGTACGGCCCATTACAGTTATACAAACTGTCGGGTTCATTGGTCCTGCCATAATGGATGGGTGGGCATACAGATGCCCAGGGTATTGTTTTGGAAGGGCTACTAGAAAGGCCCTTTCAGGCGGCGCCATTTTTGAATGTCGATCCATCCCCATCAAACAATCTTTCTATCTTGTACCAACTCTGAATCTAGAGATATGGTGTTTAGCGTTTGGTCCCTTTTATAGAAGGTAATTTAGACCAGATATGTAATTCTCTTTAGTATGCAATTGAAAAATGTTACTGGCCCTCTAAGGACATTACCAGTGTGGTTTCCCATGGTTGAAACGTCACTGGCCCTTTAAGGACACTATTAATGGTCTACCATGATGGCTTGCGTTAGCTTGCTGTTAAGCTGCCCCATTGGGGGCTTTTCCTGCAAGTTTTGAGTGTCTGTTGTACTTTATCTACATTCCTTATCAATAGAAGGCAACTGTGGGCATTGTTGTATTAATTCCCTGGGCTTGGATTTTCCAAGATGGCCGGCAGGTCTTCACACTTGCGCATGACATCATCACGTCTGCGCGAATGTGCAATTGGCATTCCTGTTTTGTACACACTTGTTTGGCAGGAAGCCCTGCCAGCAAGTGGGAGGACTATAAATAGTCCTGCAGGGCAAAGGGCTGATTCAGACCATCCGCCCTGCACCTGCTTGGGAGCCACACTCCATAATACCAAGGTAAATGTTCTGATACCTTATGTTTCTTGCCTAACTTTGTATTTGCTGAACTGGGCTCTTGCTGCTATGGCAAATGTTTGCTTTGCCTTGCAGATCTAATCGGCTTGTAACTGAAGAAAGTGTGATCTGTGAAATTGCTTCTTTACACCTACACCTTGGATTATTTGGGTCTTTCCTTGCTGTATTCGCTAGCAGGGTAAGGACGTTTTTTGGTATCTATGGTTATTCTTTAGCTGAGTCCCTTGTTGGGAAGTATTTAACCACTTCGATACAGGGCACTTATACACCTTCCTGCCCAGACCAATTTTCAGCTTTCAGCGCTGTCACACTTTGAATGACAATTGCGCGGTCATGCTACACTGTACCCAAACAAAATTTTTATGATTTTGTTCCCACAAATAGAGCTTTCTTTTGGTGGTATTTGATCACCCCTGGAATGTTTATTTTCTGCTAAACAAAAAAAGACTGAACATTTTGAAAAAAAATGTTTTTTTTGTTTCTGTTACAAAACTTTGTAAATAAGTACGTTTTCTCCTTCACTAATGGGCACTGATGGGACTACAGTGACGGGCACTGATAAAGTGGCACTAATGGGCACCAATGCGGTGGCACTAATGAGCTGGTACTGATGGACACTGCTGATGGGCACTAATATGCGGCTCTGATGGGGCACTGATAGGCGGCACTGATGGGCACTGATAGGTGGCACTGATATGCCTCACTGATGGGCACTGAAAGGCGGCACGGGTGGGCACTGATAGGCGGCAAAGATGGGCATTGATAGTTGGCACGGATGGGCATGGATGGGCCCTAATAGGTAGCACTGTACATTAATAAATGGTACTGATGGATGCCAATCAGTGCCAAACAATAATGCCTGCCAATCAGTGATGCCTATTGTGGGCACTGATTGGCATCTTGTGGGCACCGATTTGGTATCCCTGGCAGTCTAGGGTGGCATACCTGGTGGTGACTAGTGGTGCCATCCCTGGTGGTCCCAGTGGCGTCCCTGGTGGTCCAGTGTGGGTACCCTTGGGGAGGCTGTGCTGATAATCGATCAGCACAGACCCCCCTGTCAGAAGAGCAGCTGATCGCCTCTCCTCTACTTGCGTCTGACAGAAAAGCCAATCACCAGCTCTTCCTGTTTACACTGTGATCAGCCGTGATTGGACACGGCTGATCACATGGTAAAGAGTCTCCGCCAGAGACTCTTTACCTAGATCAGTGTTGCAGGGTATCCGGGGGCGCGCAGCGGCTTGATATTCTGCTGGACATCATATAACATCCGGTCAGGATATTGAAACCACTTTGCTGCCGTCATTTTGGTATATGGCGGGCGGCAAGTGGTTATGGTTATCACAGATTGCCTTTCTGCTGTATCTTCAGCCCTTCAACTGGGCTCCCTCCAGTGGTTTAAAAAACATAATTGCATCCGTTTAAAACCTTTGAAATAGTTTTTTTACATATTAGGTAATTATCACCATTAAACAGTATTTAGCTTTGTGGCTCGCCCAGTGTGTTCTCTTTTTTCCTTCCTCTTTTTTAATAAAGGGGTAATTTTGAGTATAAACTTAATACAGCATACATTTTGACATTCCATTGATTTTTTTATGGGCACTGTGGTCCTTCTATGACCTACTAATATCCCTTGAAATGGCAGCCCGGTGACCAGGATATGCTTGCATACTAACCCAGGAGCAGTTTCTGAAAAGAACTGAAAAGTTATTTTCAGCTGATCTTGTGTTCTTGGTCTGTATAAAGATGTTTAATTGAACATGTCTGCTTTTTTGTTATTGTATTTCTATCTTATATATTTTTTCTATACATTGCAGTGTGATGCTGTACAGTTAACCACAATTCTCCTGAAGAAGCTATATAACCTAGTGAAACATGTCGAGAAGGATGTTAATGTACATCGATGTTCATTAAACTTTCATCATTATGCCCTCTTTTTTAAAAATTGTACTTGTTTCATTTTTTAAAATCTGTTTTATTAAATAAAATGTGATATTTTTTATTACACATGTTATAATTTCTACTTTATTGACACCTTTAAAGTCCCACAAAATATTGACACTTTGGGCCCAATTTGGACATTTTCACTTTCACTGGGGTGTACTCACTTTTATTGCCATCGGTTTAGACATAAATGTTGAGTTATTTTGAGGGGACAGCAAATGTACACTGTTCTACAAGCTGTACACTCACTACTTTACATTGTAGCAAAGTTTAATTTCTTCAGTGTTGTCACATGAAAAGATATAATAAAATATTTACAAAAATGTGAGATACTGTAGATCAACATTAAGAAGTCAGGCAATTAAATAATCTCACCTAAATATATATATCCATAGAATTCTAAATTTTGGAGACATGGATTGTATAACAGATGCAAATGTGTTTACTACTTGATAGCAATAATTATTCAACTTTTATTATTGGGAAAAGAGCAAATATCTGCAAATTACTCTGAGAACAAACTTATATTTTATCCATAAAGAAATATAAACAATTGCCCTCTTTTTAGTAAAATAGCTGTGGGCATGCTGTACAGTGACATTCTTACAATGAAGACACTTGTTCTGGTGACAGCTGCCTAAGAGGTGATTTCCTTTACACTACAAAGATATCCACTCTCTTTCTGTTAAATCGACATAAGAGGAAGTAAATGAAAATCTTCCAAATGAGACACAGATGTTTAAAACAAAAAATAGAGGCTTTAGATATCTCACTAACTATCCTAGTTTATGATTGCTATGCTCATTTGTTTGTGTTTTTTCCCCCTCAGAGGTCTTCAACACTCTGCTAAAACATTGTGTATTAGTACTGCTGGGACCTTGAAAAAGGGGACATACCCCATAAGTTTGTTCTGAAAAATTGTATGTTTGTGCAAGTAAAAAAGTATAATGGACAGTACTCAATTGTTTCTGTCGCAATTGTACTAATATGGCTACAATCACTTTAAGGTTGTATCTTTTAAAAACTAAAATTCCACTGTTGAGTGGATTGACAAGTTTACCCATTCCCATGCAAAGTCTCCATGTTAACATTTTTCAGTAAGATGAGGAACATCTTTTTGAGAGTTAACAGGTGATACTTTAGATGGCTGCTAGCTCTCAAACTTAGCTTTGAGCAACAGCTCTGATCCATTCAAATGGTCAGAAGCAAACCACAGTAGTGACCAATCAAGGGATCACAATGTCATCTATAACATAATAAATAACATGCATCATAAATTAGCATTCATATTTACAGTATTTTTTTTCATTTTGTGCATATTTAGCCAATAATGAAAAATAAATCCTTAAAAAATGTACAAAAATATTATTTGGACAGCTAAAAATCAACCACTTGCTGACCACATCACGTATGAGTACGGCAGTAGAGTGACTCTCCTGTGCCAGATCATGTATCTAGTACGTTATCCAGCATTTACGTGTAGGGGTGCATGCGCACAGGCCAGCGACGCCCCGGCTATACTGTGATTACTTACAGTGCAAGCCAATCAGTGAGTGCCGGTCAATGACTGATGCTGCTGATCGGCAAGGAGGAATACAGGACAGAGCTCTGTCAATGCTAACAATACAGAGCTCTGTCTTGTCAACAGGTATGTGTCAGTTTTTGTTTACTTGCAAAGCAGAGTAGAAAAACCAGGTCATCCCTTAGTAAAAGCACCTCACAGTAAACACACCAAGCACTATTAGGCACACATTTAACCCTTTGATTGCCATAGATGTTAACTCCTTCCCAGCCAGTAATCATTAGTACAGTGACTGTGAATATATTTAGTATTAGTGTCACGGCTTCCCACAAAGTGTCAGTTAGTGTCAGACTGCTGCCATACTATCACATTCTTGCTATAAGTTGCTGATCGCTGCCATTACTAGTATACAAAAGGGATAAATAAAAAATCCCATATATACTGTATACCATAGTTTGTAGACACTATAGCATTCACGTAAACCAATCAATATATGCGTATTTGGATGTTTTTTACCAAAACTTTTAGCAGAATACATATTTATGAAGAAATTAGATTTTTTACATTTTTTTATTGAATATGTTTTATAGCAGAAAGTAAAAAATTGTTTTTTTTTTTAAATGTCAGTATTTTTTCGTTTATAGTGCAGAAAATAAAAAAAAAAGTGGTGATCAAATACCACTAAAAGAAAGCTCTAGTTGGGGGAAAAAACACAATATAAATTTAATTTATGAACAGCATTGCATAGCTGTGCAGTTATCAGTTAAAATAACGCAGTACCAAAATGCAAAAAATGGCCTGGTCATAAAAGGGGGGTACATCTTCCGGAGGACAAGTGGTTAAGGACCTCTGGCCATGAAAAGGTTAAAATGGCCCTGTTTTTGTAATTTTAGTTATATGTGATAGTCTTTTTTTGTCTGTATTATGCTTTAATGTATTTAGAATGTTGCACCTCTTGAAAAGAAAGCTAAAATGCATTCTTCAGGCCAAGATTAATAGCATAACATTGTAATAACAGTTAATTGCATGTAAAAGTGATTACAAAATTGCTATATGACTATTTCAAATAGTCATTTGTCATATAGCTGTAAAGAATGAACACATTTTTTAAATAAAGACAAATTGAAAACTGACAGTGAAAGGTGATTTTATCACTATATTCCCTGCATTTAATCTAAGGTTGATTTCACTGGCATTAGAAAATGTTATTTTGTATATGATATCTCATTAATGTTTAAAACCAAAGATTATTTTTAAGTGTTTTTAATTATTCTAACATGGAATACAATTACATGAAGACTATAAGATTAGCATTTTAATATTCATTATGTAAATATATTCACAGTAATAATGTAATCAGGAAAATAGATAAGGGTTAATTAAAATAATTTCCCCATTTCCTTTTGAAGTGTAGTACAAATATTCAGACGTTGCTAACTTAATATTACTCTCAAAACTAAAAAAAGTTTAAATAGATAACATAGATTCTAAAATTTTTCAGTGGTAATTTATATTGTATTCTGGAACTGGCCCTAAATCAGACATTTTTGGTGATACATTGTTCCGCGTCTTTGATACAAAGATGCACAAATGTAAGATGGAGCTTAACAGAGAAAATTATATATTTACTTTTTATCGTTTCTCTGTTTCTTTGGTAGATTACTTCATCATCATTGACATACAAATTAAGCATGCAATGCTGGTACACGTCTACAAAAATATATGTTCTTTAAACTGATCCGCCCTAGTGATTTAATACAATAAACTAAAGCTGCTTTGTTTTCTTCCAATTGCATATTGAAAGTTTAGCATGACAAAATCTAGTCATTCTTAAGAAAAAAGACTCAGAATATGTGGAAACAAAAATGGATTTGAAATCCCATAACAAGCTAAGCGTGAATTCCACCAGCATCACAATTTACTGTACAATTTGGAGGAATAATTATACCATTACCAAAATATATTTGCTAGAGGTATGCATATTTATTATTTTATTTGTTCTTTTTTAGGTGATCTTTTCATTGATCTCTGATATTATGAGGTTAGTACCACACATGTATTTGTACCTAGAAATTAACCAACTACCACTTTATACAGGGTACGTTCTCCCACTTCCTTTACAGGACAATTTTCAGCTTACAGCGCTGTCACACTTTTAATGACAATTGCACAGTCATGCAACGCTGTAGCCAAACAAAATATTTATCATTTTTTTAGACAGAGCTTTGTTTTGGTGGTATTTAATAACCACTGGGTTTTTATTTTTGTTAAATAAACAAAAAAAGACAGAACATTTTGAAAAAAAAACAGTTTTTCTTAGTTTCTGTTATACAATTTTATAAATAAGTAATTTTTCTCCTTCAGTGATGTGCATTGATGAGGCTACACTGACAGGCACAGATAGGCTGTACTGATGAGGTGGCACTGGTGAGCACTGATGAGGTGGCACTGAGGGGCAATGTTGAGGAGGCACTAATATGCAGCACTGATGGGCACTGATAGGCGGCACTGATATGCAGCACTAATGGGCACTGATAGGCAGTACTGATGGGCACTGATAGGCCCCAATAGGCAGCACTGATGTACACTGATAGATGAAACTGATAGGCACTGATGAGTGGCACTGAGGAGGCACTGACAGGCATCACTGATGGGCACTAATAAGCAGCACTGGTTGGCATCACTGATGGGCACTGATTTGCTTCACTGGTGGTCATCACTGGTGGGCACTGGCAGGCATCACCGATGGGGCTGCACTGATAATCATTGCACTGATTATCTGTGTGCATGTGCCCACTGAGGAAAGCCGATTATTGTCTCTCTTCTCCTTGCATGCTGTCAGCGTGAGGAGAGGAATGCAGATAACTGGAATTTTCTATTTAAAGTGTGATCAGCTGTGATTGGACACATGGTAAAGAGCCTACATAACAGGGACACACCACACCACGGATCGCCATGCTGAGTGCCACTGGGGCCTCGCATGAACGGCCTGTTCTGAAGGACATTATATGACATCCAGTCAGAACGGGAAAGTGGTTAATGCTGGATCTATAATTTTTCACCTGTGTTTAGCTGGTAAACTCAATATTACCAGATTATGGAACTCTGCATGCCCACCAAGCCTTATAGACGCTGTAAGGCTTAGTTTACAACTGCATGTGGGGAGGTAAAAATGTGGTTGAACTGTGCTTTTACTGTCCCAAAGCTACTCCCCCTTAACCCTTTTTCCTACCAGGCCCTGTGTTCCATTTTGTACACTCAGGTGGCCAGACCATTTTTGCAATTTTTCCTTTGCTTTTTTATTTTTCATTTATAGCTTGTCAGCCACCCACCTAGGCCACACAGCCCTGCTTAAGGTACCAGAAGATTTGCGCCCATTCTGTGACAGCCTGGGCATCCCCCTAGTGGAGGTTCCTAATTGGTATGCTGAATACTGTCATTCCATTGCAAAGAGACACACACCCTCAGAGGAACCGATGGAGGAACAGGACACTCGATTTAGCAGGAAAAGGTCTCCATCAGGTACCAGATCACATACCGCTTACCAAGGTACAAATCACGCGAATGGCTATTCTGATTCCCCACGAGCTCAGAGAGCCCAGAGAGACTATTGAATACCTGTCCTAAACCTTGGCTTAGGTTCCGTATTGCCACGTTCCGACCTAGTTCAACATTTTTTCGACTGTTTTTGATGCCATATTAGCATTACCAAGCCTGCTCCTTAACAGCTTCATGTACATTCTGTATATGGTTGACCGTGCCGCTTCTAAAATGGCTAGATGGCTAAGCCTGCACTGATGGCTGCTGTTGTTGCTTCTCTCCCTCCGCAGCATCTATCTACCCACCTATACAAAAATGTCAACTTCCAAGATGGAAATATTGAGCTCCTTCACCCATGTCCCTCTCATACATACGGAATATCTTTGACTTATGTACCCACATCAGACAGACATACTCTCAATTCATCATCGGAAAAAGGTCCCATGCCTTACATAGACATTATATGTTTCACTGAAAGATCCCAGAACTGCCATTGTCCTTTACATTATATCATTTCACTATTTTGTGCGCGAATGACTATATTTGATCTGAGTATGTATAGTAGAAATGTGCTGTTGATGTGACGATCACCTCTTTGCACAAGGTATGTACATACGACCCACAGGGGCAATGATCAAAGGATATATACAGTCTCTGCACTAGACCTTATGGCTCAGGGGTGTACTTGGCAATGCCGGCTTAGTAGCCAATAGAGAGCTTCTCCATCTAATTACACCCACAGTTGCAGGGCAGGATTGAGCAGTCTCACAGATATCACCCTGCACCCTCTAGAGCCACCTAATACTCGCTATTTAAGTGTGATGTTCCTCACCTAGGTGTGTCACGCCCCTCCTCCGTCTTACACCCATCATTTGGTTGTCCTCATAATGTCACTCGGTCATAAAGAACAGGAGATGACAGGACATAATATTCACTTCAATCCTTCTATGTTTAATTGAACACAACCGTACCCCCGGTCTGACTTCATGCGTGCTGAGGGGGCCTGAATTAGCAGTATAACAGTCGCATACAAGGATCCTATGGCTATACCGACACAACTGGTGAAAATCAGGCAACACCTGTCTGACATACATTGTGCCCTCTGACCTAGGTTCTCAAAATAATCATACTCTTGGGGGATCATGCCAGTAGTATTGCACAATCTCCCACCTTAAAAATGGGAGAGCGAGACGGGTGATAGTGATGGAAGGGGCAGGGCCAGTGGCTGTGAAGAATTGCTTTGAAACATAGCAAACCCCGGCATATACACTAAGGGTTACAAAAAACTACTGATTCTCTAGTTAGTAATGTTTAAATGTTTTCCTTAGACTATTGAATGTGTTTTAAGGATAATTTATGCTATGATAATATTACTTTATCTTCACTTATATTCATTATCCTGTCTTTCTAAGAAATTCTGTGACTAACTGACTGACATTGGTCATTTATCTCTACTCATTAGACATGTGCATTCGTTTTCGTCCGAATGCATTTTCGTCCGAATTTCAGGTATTTTCATTATCGTTTTAACAAACGATAACGAAAGTGCAGAGTCCGAAAAACGAAAGATCCGACATAAACAAATGCTTTATTTTCGTTTTCGTTGCTACAACATTTCGATATAGATAGGAGATTCGACATGATGATGACAATAACAGTCTGTGTCCATCAAACCTGTGGTCGAATGTGCCTAAGCTTAGCTCTATTAGTCCAAGATTATTCTACATAGAGAGAAAAGATTCGACATAGAGAGAAAAGATTCGACGTAGGGGAGGAAAGATTCGACGTAGGGGAGAAAAGATTCGACGTAGGGGAGAAAAGATTCAACGTAGGGGAGAAAAGATAAATAAAAATAATGATGATGATGAATGTTATTGGCTGATTGTAACCAAAGAGGAGGAGCAGTAAAATAGCTAGAACTAAGTACACACGTACTTTGGCTTATGGTGTCTGTTGAAAGTTCTAAGAAGATTCGACGGAGCAAGTAAACTATACGGCGTTGTACAGTTTAGCTGCTCCGTCGAATCTTCTTTGCACATTCGACAGACACCATAAGCCTTCAATGACAGATTCGACCTTAATTTGGATTTTCGGATGAATGCAATTTTTAACGAAAAACGAGATAAATAAAAACGAATTTCGGGAGTAACTAAATACATTTATTTTTCGGACGAAAACAAAATTCCGAAACGAAATATTTCAGTGTGCACATGTCTACTACTCATGATACATACCATATAGTTCTTTTTGATTAAGTCTTGGACATACTGATTGGGCTACACCACCCTTCTAATCACCCTAGATATGTACCTGGCGCTCATACTAAAAGGGCCGCTATGATCATACAGGAAGTTCAATATAATTCCTGTACATTATATATGATCGCCTTCACGTTCATATTTATACCCCTAAAACTACAACCTCCACCCAATAGCTACACTAGGTTATAATGTCAGGCTGGCTAGCTCGCTGTTTAGAGGTTTCTTCGGTGTTAGGTTCTTACCAACCCCCACTCAGTGTAGTAAATCGGTGCTGGCCTGTGGTAAGGCCAGAACTCACTGGTAGCTCACTGTGCCTATATAACCTCTCTAGATACAGAGTAGGTTAGCTAAATACTTCTCCCCCTCCCCACTTTCTACAGCCCCTCTTATCAAACAGATACGCAAACGGTGCTCGACCTCACTTGAAGGAAACCCCCCCATTACCCCCCGCTTCAAAGGACCCCCTCAACCCTAATATGGCGAATACCAATACCTTTGGCACAACTGGCTATCCCAGGAAACCGCTCTACTCACAGGTTAAGCTATGCTCGATGAATATGCGGGGGGTTGAACAGAGAAAAGATCCCAATTATTCTACACATTACAGAAAAACAAAACTCAAATAGCGTTCATTCAGGAAACCCATTTCCGTTCGGACAATATCCCAAAACTATATAATTATCACTTCCCTACGGGATATCACGCCTCCAATGACACTTCTAAAACCAAGGGAGTAGCCATATTAATATAAAAAACTGCCCCCTACAAATATTGGAAATTAAACGGGATGTTAATGGACGATATTTGTTCCTTAAGGGAATACTACACAACAAACCCATTACTTTAGTCAACATATACGCCCCTAACAAACAACAGGTCTCCTTCCGCGAAACTTTACATTTACTCACTGAATTTTACTCTGGAATCCTCATTGTTGGCGGAGACTTTAATGTTGCACTAAATCCAACCCAAGACTCTTCTAATAGGGCATCTTCCATGCCATATAGAGTCCTGAGAGCTATCAAAAAACAACTACAAGAACTAACCCTGCATGATACATGGCGCACGTTACACCCACACGAAAGAGACTTTACGTTCTATTCACCACCCCACAACAAATACACTAGGATTGACCACTTCTTTATTTCCCAGAATGATCTAACACTTCTCAAAAAGGCAACCATAGATCCTATGGTGATCCCAGACCACAACCCCATTTCTATTACCCTAAATCTGCCAATGACTCGTGTCACAAATTCGATCTGGCGTCTTGATAACTCTCTTTTAATGGGCCTTGAAATTGCACAACAAATTCATACTCACCTCAAGCATTATTTTACTGAAAAGATCACTGAGGAATCCACACCAGCTAATGTCTGGGCTGCACATAAATGGGTAATGAGAGGAGAATTCATCTCCTTAGTGGCCACTAGAGCCAAACTAAAACAGAATCGTATCACCACTCTATCCGCTAAAATTCACACCCTGGAAAAAAATTCACAAATTATCCTTAGCCACTAAATCGCTCGTGGAACTTTTGGAGGCTAGAGAGGGACTCCAGGAGGAATTAGGTAAAACTTTGAAACGTAAATACATTTTATCACAAAAATTATTCCATGAGTTTGGAAATAAGTCAGGGAAAATGCTAGCCAGAGCATTAAAACACAAAAAAACAATAAATACCATACACACGATTAAAGATCCTGCTGGTAATACCTTTGTATCCCCAGAAGATATTTTGACCCAATTTGTTCAATACTTCACCAAACTGTATAATCTACCCCCCACAACTACACCAGGCCCCACTTCAGACAGGCAAGAGGTCATTAAGGAATTCCTATCACAATATTACTCATCATCTCTCACCCCAGAAGACTCGGTAGGTTTAGACAGTCCTATCAGTGTTGTGGAAACTACCTTGGCCCTAAAACAACTTAAAATGGGTAAAAACCCAGGGCCAGACTGGCTGACTGTAAGCTACTACAAAACTTTTCACAAAACACTCACACCCTATTTCACTAAGATGTTTAATTCACTATCTTCCTCCCCACAAATAAACAGAGATCTATTGGAAGCCCATATCACATTAATACCGAAACCTGGCCAAGATGAGAAGATAGTTTCTAACTATAGACCCATCTCCCTCCTCAATGTGGATGTGAAACTCTACGCCAAAATACTTGCTAACCGCATACTTCCTCTCCTCCCTAAATTGATTTCCCTTGATCAGATAGGATTTATTCCTGGCAGAGAAGCCAGGGATAACACCCTAAAAGCAATCAACATCCATCATTGGCTGTCAACATCCTCCAAACCAGGGTTCTTTCTATCTCTCAATGTCGGCATTCGACAGAGTGGCTTGGGACTACATGTTAGCAACATTGCAAACCATGGGGTTTCCTGCACACTTTATCCAATTGATATTAACACTATATTCCAACCCTTCATCTAGAGTAGAGTTTTACATCACACATTGATTCCTCAATCCACTTATAAAAAATCTCTCATGCTCCATCTAATAAATGCAGCTAAACAATGCATACCAGTATACTAGAGGAACACCAACCCACCCACGCTAGCAGACTGGTGCAAGACTTAATACATAAAGCTAAAGAAAACCCGATGAAACACTGAAAAACATGGGTCTGTTGGTTACATTTCAAAGACTCCTCGAAATATCAGGAGCTTCTCCACAACTCATAATCACACCCCACAATAACTGTGTAGTAAAGCATTCATTACATTAACCTGTTTATGCTATAGGTAATTTAACCGCCATACCTACCCACACACTTTACTCATCATTTCATCTTCAATTCCCTCCTTTCCACATCCGGAAGAAGAGCTACCTGATTACCCACTAGCCGATAACATATGTTTGCTATCCGACAACTGCCTGGTCCTCACCTTCGGGGCCAAATCGTAGACTCTCCATACTCGCATCCTCCTCTTAATTCTACGTGAAACTCCCAGCGCCTTGACAGAAATAAGATATACATAACCATATACTAGGCATAGAGGGCAAGTATATATCTTTGAGTAGATCAACACTGTTGACACAACATGAGACGATCACCTGGCCTCCTCCCTCACACAGTATGATCCCATTAGGGGTGCCGGGGATGTGGGTAGGCTCATCTTGACTCACCTGCTCAAACCAAATCGACCCTCCAAAGTTAATCTACGGATTCTTAAAACGGTTTAGATTCTTTTAAACGGCAAATTACGACCATTTAGTCTGTTACATCCACTCAATGACTACTACATGTACTAATTGACTACTTTTAAGTAATAATAAGATTTTGAGCTACTCTACTTGGAAACTATACGCTTTCATGTTCCGTTTGCATCGGTCTTCATTTCTGTCATGATTTACTGTTACTATTTCATATATATCAATAAAATTATTTGAAACAAAAAAAAATCCACTAAAATCATGATTAGCATAACCTGTATTGAGTTAATAAATAACAAAAATATGTAATTTTTACATTGCGCCTTTTTGCAAAATGGTGAAAATGGAACGTATGCAAAAATGTAAATATCCAAATTTCTCAAAAAATCTGAAAGTTTTAATTTTTTAATTTTTTTCCTTACAGCTTGTGTGTGAAAGACCCTCTAGAATATAAAAGAATACTACTGATTTTTTATAACCTGCGGTATTTGCGCAAATGTTTATCAAACCAATATATTCGCAAGAAATACAATAAAACCATTAGTAGCAGATAAAAACACAGCTAATTTTACCAAATTCCTGCTAAATCCCTACTAAATATAAAAGCTTAACCTGTACGGAGTTAATAAATAACAAATATTTGTAAATTTTAAATTGCGCCTTTTTGCAAAATGGTGAAAATCAAAAGTACCCAAAAATTTCTCTAAAAATCTGTAGGTTTTCATTTTTCACTTACAGCTCTCAGAATTTGTAAACACCCCCCCAAATCATACATTTTATGAAAGCACATGGCCAGTAGAATAGAAAGAAGGTTCTACTGATTTTTAAGGCAGCGCGATATTTGCACAAATGTTTATCAAAACAATATTTTCGCTAAAAATACATTAAAATCATTCATAGTGCTCATAAACACAACATAAAATTACTGCTAAATTGCTACTAAAGCATTGTTTACATGTGGCATAATAAAGTGCATGCCCATGGGGGGCCATGTTTACCCACACAGAGATGCACAAGTGTTCCATGCATCCCCGTACAGGCAGCCCCACTTATGTCAATTGGGATGCAACAACTGCACAGGCATAGCTGCTGTTCCCAGTCTGACATCCATGTGGGTGTGGGTACATGACCCCGAATGCAGACAGTGTGAGCTCAGGGACATGCATGTGGACGTACATTGATGTAAAATTAGGAGCAACAGCTCTGATCATGCAGGGGCTACATCCCAAATGAAATCAATGGGACTGCCTACACAGAGATGCATGGAACACCTGTGCGTCCCCATAAAGGTATGCTGTGTATGCCCTGTGTGAACAAGGCCTTAGGTCCCTTTCACACAAGCAGATCGATTGGGTCTGCCTGTCCGTATTTCAGACAGGCCCAATTGGACCACCCATTGTTCTCTATAGAGGCTGATGTAAATGGACATGTGTCCGTTCACACCCGCCTGCATCCGATCCAGTCCAGTTTGCTAAAAACAGATGGATGGGGATTCCGTTCCCCATCCATCTAGCAGATCAGATCGGATGGAAATGGACAGGCGGTCCGTTTCCATCCGATCGCCCCACAGAGAACAGCTGGCTGTGTTCATGTCTGCTCTGCATCAGCGGAGAGACCACAGACCTGTCATCCGCCTGCTCTGCAGGGATCAGCAGAGCAGGCGGATCTGCTTGACAGAGTTTGCTCCATTTGAAAGGGGTCTTACCAGGAGGGACCAGTCCATTAGGACCACTGGGGGGCCACTGCCCTACAGGGTGCCGGACTCATACAAAGTTTTTTTTTTAAGCCACATGATTAGAGCCCGAGGCTCTAATTGGCTTGAAGAAGGTTGGGCTTGGGGCGCAGAGCATTGCACCCCGAACCCACCCACTTGTGACAATAGCGAATTAATATTCACTATTTTCTTCCAGCTTTTCTTTCAGGCCAATCAGGATCGATCAGGTTGGCCGGGAGGAAAATCTGAGGAAGTCCTTGAGGGGTGAGTGCGGGGGGGTGTCACCGTGGAGTGGTGACTGCGGGGGGGGCATCACCATGGTGGGGTGAGTGCAGGGGGACCTAGGGGGTCTTGCTATGTTTGTTTTGTTTGTTTTTTTTTTTAATTTTTTTGTGGGGGAGAGGTCTTTGTTGAGTTACCAAAGGTTGAAACAGACCCCCATATCTCTTTTTTTGAGACAGAGAACGGGACTGAAGATAGTCCCTTTCTCTGTAGACTTTATATATGTATAGAGATTCCATTCATTCATGAAATGACAGTCTGATACATTGTAACACTCGCGGTTACCATGAACAGCTGTCAGTGGATATAGCAGTGATTGCTGCCTATATCCATTGTACAGGGGGTTGGTAAACACATGTTTACCAAGCCCCCCCAAGCCCCAACTTTATCCCCATCTGCACCGATACTACCCCCGCCGTGATCCCCAGCCTGACAGTTCAGTGCAGGTAGAAGACATAGGCAGTGGGAGGGAAAGAGAGATGCGCTCAGGGCAAGGATGGATCGGGGGTGCGGGGGCAGTACAGGGAGCTATCTGACCGGTGGGGGACACATCTGGTCCCCTCCAAGCCCCATGCAGCACCTGAAGCCAGCGAGAGCTGCAGAGGAGAGATGCAGGCTAATGATGGTGGCTGTGGGGGTCCGGGTTGCGCGGGGGAGTCAGATCAGGTGTGGTGGAGAAATCAGTGCTTGGGGGAAGTGGGGTGAAGGGGATAGGAAAGGAGAGTAGGGGGGCAGTTTTAAGTGGAAGGGGGTGAAGAAGCAGGGGGAAAGGAAAGTGGCAGCATGGGTGGACGGACACATTAGGGTTTAAAAAACTCTGATCAGCAGGTTGTAATCCGCTGATCAAAGATAAAGAACTGTTCAGCAGAGTCTGCTGAACAATTCTGATATAAGCTTATGGTCACTGAAGTGACCATAAGCTTATAGGAGAGGGGGAAATTAGGTCTGTATGCCGTACTGACTTGGCCACCTGCGGGCACTTCTGTAGGTCCGTACGGCATACGGACTTAGCAGTGAAAGCATTAAGATGCAAATGCAGTGGAAGGGTTGTACATATACTATGGCTGTAACTCATAAATTTGAGCCCACCTGCAGCCTCGGCATTCCTCTTTTTTCCACCTATTTGCAGGACCTTGGCATGCTCCTCTACCTGGCTGGTCTAAAGGGCTGGCCATCCATCCATGTGTGTGGGTTTATGCTGGATGCGGTCCCTGGTATACCAGAAAAATTAACCATAATCCAGGGAGCCCTGCTGCTGGTCCTCGGGGTGGCTTTTATCATGGCTAACAGCCTTGTCTGGGGTCTGATGGGCCCTTGTGAAGTAGGCAGCATCTCCCCTAGGCATCTGCACCCGCTCAGTGATTGGTGGAGGTTGGGTGAGCTAAATTTAAAAATGCTTTGTATCAAAATGAAGGCTGCATTGCTAGGTATTGTTGTGCCTTGCTCCCTGCAGCCACTGGGCATACCCTGAACTTCCCACAGGTAGCACTCTGAATAGCAGGTGCACAAAGTAATACTTTGTCTGTTCACACATTGCATTAACCCATGGGTTCTCATGTTTAATCTACTATTGTGCCATTATGCCAACTCTTTAAAAGACCAGTATTCCCAGGGAAGTTAGATGAGTCATCTATGGATAACTACTGTAGCCAGCTATTGACTGTTGGAGTATAGGACATTCTTTTATATATTTTTTGTGCTCTACAGTTTCTCAGCCAAAAAAAAAAAAAAAGAGAGAGAAGAATGCTTTATGATGTCAACAATTCCCTTGGGTGGTTTGTGTACATTACAGAATATTATTGTACTTCTGTTTCAGATTACTACTTTTTTGTTGCTCTTCTGAACAAAAACTTTTCCTCATGTCCTGCTACCGGACAGGGCAAAGGTTTAGTTCATTAACCACCTGGTGAACATAAGGGCTGTGGATGAAAGCTGTAGTTTCAGCCTTCCTCTAGCAGTAGTTAACTCTTTAGGGTGTGTTACCAATAAAGCTATTTTCTACTACTTAGAATTATTTTTTGAGCTGCTTTCTTCAGAAGCAGGCAATGAGCAGTCTCAGAGCTTTCCCAAGCAAAACGGGTCTATTCAGGCAAATGAACATGACTGTATGAATCTTGCTTTGTTTAGGCAACCAGAGATAAGGATGAAAATGACACCTAACAGGTTGTCACATTCATTAAACAAGTGGCCGATACACTCAAAAGGAGTCATTTCCACTTACCCTGTGAACGGTTATATGTTCTGGCAATGAGCAGTATCATAGTCTTCCCAGACAAAACAGCCCTTTTCATACACTATAAAGAGGAAGATGCGGATGAGCATGACTGTATGTATCCTGTTGGTTCAAGCAGGCAGGGTCACATTCAACAAACACGTTGCCAATAGGGATGAGCCGAACACCCCCTGGTTCGGTTCGCAGCAGAACATACGAGCATGCAAAAAGTTTGTTCGAACACGCAAACACCATTAAAGTCTATGGGACATGAATGTGAAAAATCAAAAGTGCTAATTTTAAAGGCTTATATGCAAGTTATTACCATAAAAAGTGTTTGGGGCCCTGGGTCCTGCCCCAGGGGACATGTATCAATGCAAAAAAAAGTTTTAAAAACTGCCGTTTTTTTCAGGAGCAGTGATTTTAATAATGCTTAAAGTGAAATAATAAAAATAAAATATATTTCTTTAAATATCATGCCTGGGGAGTGTCTATAGTATGCCTGTAAAGTAGCACAGTTTTCCCATGTTTAGAACAATACTACAGAAAAATTACATTTCTAAAGGAAAAAAAGAATGTCACTGGCAGGGAAGGGGTTAATACTAGGGGGCGATCAAGGGGTTAATTGTCTTCCCTAGTGTGTGTTCTAACTGAAGGGGGGAGGGGACTGTGTAGGGGAGATGACAGATCGCTGTTCATACTTTGTATGAACAGACCATCTGCCTCTTCTCCCCTCTGAGAACTGGAAACTGTGTTTACACACACAGATCCCGGTTCTCGGTGTGCCAAGAGCGATCGTGGGAGCCCAGCGGTGATCGCGATTGCCGGGCACTTGCATCGGCTCCTTGGGCGAGCAGCGGGCACGTGCCCTTAGTGACCAAAGGGAGAAGCACCGTTACATAACATCGTTTTGCCCAGCCGTGCCATTCTGCCACAGCAAAACTGCGGCGGGTGGTTGACAAGTGGTTAAGGACATAATCAGGTAACTATATTCAGGTGCGCTACTAATGTCACAAACAAACGGACTGAGGGAATTCCCTCAGCCTGGATGTGTATGTGAATTATACCTTAGAGCAACAATAGTAAATAACTAAAAAAAAAAATTGTAACAACACAAATGTTGGGTATTGCACCTTCCAGTGAGGTAATATGTGAATGATTACAATGTAGCAAAAAAGTCCACTGAAGGAATAGATAGTTGAAGGAAGACAAAGAAAGTCCTGCAACATAAATATATATGTATGCTTCCTGGGTAAATTAATCCTTTCTCTGTGAACCAGACTCTTGTGATAGAATGAGAAAAGGTGGCCGCTTACCAGATCCGTGGGACCCCTATCACGGGGGTCTTATGGGCTCATAGAGTATCCAGGAACAGCTGATAAGATCCTCTTACTCAGTCATCATTAACCTTGTTACACTAACTTTATGAAGCCTCAAAGGAATGCATGTGAATGCATGAAAAGGGGAAACATTTTTTTTTTTTTTTATTCAACAGAGGAAAAAACTGCTCTGTTAAACAGAGGAATCTATCTAATTTGTTCCCCTTTTAATGCATTCACATGCATTCCTTTGAGGCTTCATAAAGTTAGTGTAACAAGGTTAATGATACTTATGCCCCGTACACACGGTCGGACTTTGTTCGGACATTCCGACAACAAAATCCTAGGATTTTTTCTGACGGATGTTGGCTCAAACTTGTCTTGCATACACACGGTCACACAAAGTTGTCGGAAAATCCGATCGTTCTGAACGCGGTGACATAAAACACGTACGTCGGGACTATAAACGGGGCAGTGGCAAATAGCTTTCATCTCTTTATTTATTCTGAGCATGCGTGGCACTTTGTCCGTCGGATTTGTGTACACACGATCGGAATTTCCGACAACGGATTTTGTTGTCGGAAAATTTTATCTCCTGCTCTCCAACTTTGTGTGTCGGAAAATCCGATGGAAAATGTGTGATGGAGCCCACACACGGTCGGAATTTCCGACAACACGCTCCGATCGGACATTTTCCATCGGGAAATCCGACCGTGTGTACGGGGCATTACTCTCTCCGATGTGTCCGATATTGGATGTCTTACCTTGTCTACAAACAAATCTTCCCCTTTTTATGCATTCACATTTGAGGTTCTATAAAGTTAGTACACACGTTTAATGATATCTACTCTCTTTGGTTTGTCCGATATCGGATGTCTCACCTTGTCTACAACGAGATTTCAATCCCCCTTTTAGGAGGAGGTGAATGAATGACATGCGATGTCCCAGCATAAATGCTTTGATTAATATCAAATCTATTTCCTTATGTGTATTAGCTGGTGGCATCCATTTATTATTAATATATATATATATATATATATATATATATCTGTTTTGGTTCCAAATGTCATTAACACAATAATTGAGGTTGCTGTTTTTTATGAAATTTACAAGATTTGGAGCAATACCGAGTTCTTTTAACTTCTAGGTATACATTTTAATATGTTTTTATATATAACTTTTTGATTATTTAGTTTTTTTCCGGCAAGTGTTATTGTGGTAGTGTGACTGCTTTCATTATATATATCTAGCACAGCATATTAACACTTACAGACCCTTAATGGATTTGATCACACTGCAAACTGATTGGGTAATTATCCCAATCTTGTTTCCAATGTCATCCTGCCTGCTGAGATACTTAAAAAGGTGTGGTGTGTGATGTCTGGTTTCAGCCTCCTTTCCCAGTCGATGCCTCTTACGGAGAAACGCAGCGTAGGGGGAGCCAAGAAACCTGATGTCACCACATAGCAGCTGACTAGCCTGAATGCAGCAGTGTCCCTAAAACTTTCCATATTTTTTGATTTTCTGCTAACATTTTGGATGCCGGCCATGTTTTTGTTTTATTAAAGAAGTTTTTACCTATTACACTATGGAGTTTCTCCTGTTTTTTTTAATTCACATATGGCGAGAGTCACTATTGAAGACAGTCATAGAACTAAACAGCGCCTGTGAAGGAGTGAGTCTGTGTGATCCAATCAGCTGTTCCATCTGATCTGCTGCTTCAGTGTATGGGATTTCTTTACACCGCTACCTTGATGCCAGTGGAGGATCCCGGGTGGATGGATGACTGAGTAAGAGGATCTTATCAGCTGTTCCTGGATACTCTATGAGCCCATAAGACCCCCATGATAGGGGTCCCATGGATCTGGTAAGCGGCCACCTTTTCTCATTCTATCACAAGAGTCTGGTTCACAGAGAAAGGATTAATTTACCCAGGAAGCATACACATATGTTTATGTTGCAGGACTTTCTTTGTCTTCCTTCAACTATCTATTCCTTCAGTGGACTTTTTTGCTACATTGTAATCATTCACATATTACCTCACTGGAAGGTGCAATACCCAACATTTGTGTTGTTACAATTTTTTTTTTTTTTTGTTATTTACTATTGTTGCTCTAAGGTATAATTCACATACACATCCAGGCTGAGGGGTTTGTTTGTGACATTAGTAGCGCACCTGAATATAGTTACCATATTGCTAAATATTGCTTATTTATTATATTGCTTTTTTAAGGTTGCAGCACTTTTTGTCATTTTTCTCATTTCACTCACTGGGTAGTTTATTGTTTGTTTATTTATATAGTGTTTTGTAATCTAAAGAAAATAATTTCACTTTATATGTGCAGAATTGTGTGGAAATATTCTGCTGTTCATTTTTAAACCCTCATCATGTTTTAAATAAGATAGCAATTTTGGGGTTAGCGCAGATTTTTTGCGATATAAGGACATAATCAGTCATTGCATTGTTTTTGATCTTAGAAGGTGAAGCCTAAATTAATAGTGGTCAGTTTGGCTTTCTGCCTTAAGATGAACGTTTGTTTAATTAAATGAGAATTTCAAGAGTCAGTTTCCACATTCACTCCAGAGAGTTTAGCTTCTGCATATCTGGCTGGGAGTCCAGGAACAACTGGTAAGCCAGCACATAATCCAAGAAGTCAGTGAAGAGCTCCATGTCAGGATGCTTTCTGGTATTTTGAGGATTGTGCAACTCATACATGTTTTATGGGCACTTTCTGGTTCTGCTTTGGACATAGGTATGGCTTTGGCGACGGATGCCTGGTCCCTCAAAGCAAGCATTTCAGGCCATATTTGGGAGATCTTTCATTCGTCATGTCTCAGATTAGGCCACAGAAATTGTCTCTTTCCAGCAGGTCAGGTAGGCTCAGTTGAACTCCCCCCTTTAACCACTTGGCGTCCACGCTATAGCCGAATGACGGCCACAGCGCGGACCTAAATTTGCGGTGCGTGCTGTGATCACCGAGTCACTGAGACTCAGGTGATCACAGATCCAAGTAAGTGGCCAATCCCGGCCCCTTACCACGTGATCAGCTGTCAGCCAATGACAGCTGACCACATGATGTAAACAAAAGCTCGGTAAACTTTTTTTTTTCTCCTCATGACAGCGTGAGGAGAAAAAAAAGCCAGTCACCGGCTTATGTGCAAGGGACATTGGTCCCGAAGAGGAAGAGACAATTCTGCCTCATCTGTGCCCAACAGTACCCCCTGCCAATGCCACCTGCTATTGCCACCTGCCAGTGCCCACCAGTGCCACCTATCAATGCC
Source organism: Aquarana catesbeiana (assembly GCF_042186555.1). Lineage (NCBI taxonomy): Eukaryota > Metazoa > Chordata > Amphibia > Anura > Ranidae > Aquarana > Aquarana catesbeiana. The sequence goes on along the minus strand of NC_133325.1, from coordinate 621,134,063 downwards.
CATGAGTGCCACCTATCAATGCCCACAAGTGCCACCTATCAATGCCCACCAGTGGTGCCAATCAGTGCCACCTAGCAGTACTGCCTATCACTGTAACCAACCAGTGCCGATCAGTGCCCATTATTGCCACCCATCAGTGCCCATCACTGCCACCCATCAGTGCTCATCACTGCCACCTATTGGTGCCCATCAGTGCCGCCTCATCAGCGTACATCAATGAAGGAGAAAAATTACCTGTTTGCAAAATTTTATAACAAAATATAAATATATATATATTTTAAAAAAATGTGTGCTTTTTAAACTTTTTTTACACAAAAAAACCACAGAGATGATCAAATACCATCAAAAGAAAGCTCTATTTGTGGGGAAAAAATGATAAAAATTTCATTTGGGTACAGTGTTGTATGACCACACAATTGTCATTCAAAGTGCATCAGTGCTGAAAGCTGAAAATTGGTCTGGACAGGAGGAGGGTTTAGGTGCCCAGTGGGAATGAGCTTCAGCTGTTCGCCGACAATTTGGGGTGTTCGCGGCAAATTCGAAAGTGGCGGAACACCCTTTAAAAGTCTATGGGAGAAATCAAAAGTGCTAATTTTAAAGGCTTGGTATTGTCATAAAAAGTGTTTGGGGACCTGGGTCCTGCCCCAGGGGACATGGATCAATGCAAAAAAAGTTTTAAAAATGGCCGTTTTTTCGGGAGCAGTGATTTTAATAATGTTTAAAGTGAAACAATAAAAGTGTAATATTCCTTTAAATTTCGTACCTGGGGGGTGTCTATAGTATGCCTGTAAAGGAGCGCATGTTTCCCGTGTTTAGAACAGTCTGACAGCAAAATGACATTTCAAAAGGAAAAAAGTCATTTAAAACTACTCGTGGCTATTCATGAATTGTTGGTCCGACAATACACATAAAAGGGGAACAGGGGAACCCCGAACCAAATTTAAAAAAAAAAATGGCATGGGGGTCCCCCTAAATTCCATACCAGGCCCTTCAGGTCTGGTATGGATATTAAAGGGAACCCCAAACCAAAATTAAAAAAAAAATGGCGTGGGGGTCCCACTTTAAAATCCATACCAGATCCTACAGGTCTGGTATGGATTTTAAGGGGAACCCCATGCCAAAATTAAAATAAAAATGGCGTGGGGTCCCCTCAAAAATCCATACCAGACCCTTATCCGAGCATGTAACCTGGCAGGCCACAGGAAAAGAGGGGGGGACGAGAGAGTGCCCCCCTCCTGAACCATACCAGGCCACATGCCCGCAACATTGGAAGGGTGCTTTGGGGTCCCCCCAAAGCACCATGTCCCCATGTTGATGGGGGCAAGGGCCTCATCCCCACAACCCTTGACCGGTGGTTGTGGGGGTCTGCGGGCAGGGGGCTTATCAGAATCTGGAAGCCCCCTTTAACAAGGGGACCCCCAGATCCTGCCCCCCGTGTGAAATGGTAAGGGGGTACCTACTATTTCACAAAAAAAGTGTCAAAAATGTTAAAAATGACAAGAGACAGTTTTTGACAATTCCTTTATTTAAAGTCTTCTTCTTTCCATCCTCTTTCTTCTATCTTCTCTCTTGTATCTTCCTTCGGTTTCTTCCTCCATCTTCTTCTTCCTCTGGTTCTTCCCCTGATCCTCCGCTTCTTGCTCCGGTGCTCTCGTCCGGCATCTTCCTCCGCGGCGTCTTCTTCCCTTCGTTCTTGGGCCTCTCAGAATTCATGATGGGAGGCTCCCGCTGTGTGACGCTTCTCATCTTCTGACACTTCTTAAAGCGGAGGTTCACACAAAAATGGAACCTCCGCTTTTCTGAACCCTCCCCCCTCCGGTGTCACATTTGGCACCTTTCATGGGGGAGGGGGTGCAGATACCTGTCTAATACTGGTATCTGCATCCACTTCCGGGAATAGACTCCCGCGGGAGTCACGCCCCCTCCCGCACCCCCCACTGACTCCTGGGAAACACACAGGTCCCAGGAGATAACGGGGACCAGTTAATACGCGCAGCGCAACTTGCGCATGCACAGTAGGGAACAGAGAAGTGAAGCTGCAACGCTTCACTTCCTGATTCCCTCATCGAGAATGGCGGCAGCCGAGACCCGAGCGATTGATCGGCTTCGGCTGCCGACATCGCTGGACTCCAGGACAGGTAAGTGTCCGTTTATTAAAAGTCAGCAGCTGCAGTTTTTGTAGCTGCTGGCTTTTAATTTTTTTTGTAGGTGGACTCCCTCTTTTAATAACAGAGGGTGGGGCCACCCGGTGACCCCACCCCCTGACGCACAGGGACTTGACGGGGACTTCCCTATGGGTTTCCCCGTGACATCAGAGGGGGGTGGGGTCACCCGTTACGTAACCGGGTGACCCCGCCCCCTCTGACATCATGAGGAAACCCATAGGAAAGTTCCCGTGTGTCGGGGGGGGCAGGGTCACTGGGTGGCCCCGCCCTCTGTTATTTAAGAAGTGTCAGAAGACGAGAAGAGTCACACAGTGGGAGCCTCCCATCATGGATGCAGAGCGGCCTGTGAACAAAGAAGGGAAGAAGACGCTGCGGAGGAAGATGCCGGACGAGAACACCGGAGCAAGAAGCAGAGGATCGGAGGAAGAACCAGAGGAAGAAAAAGATGGAGGAAGAAACTGTAGGAAGATAGAAGAAAGAAGATGGAAAGAAGAGGACTTTAAATAAAGCAATTGTCAAAAACTGTCTCTTGTTTTTAACATTTTTGACACTTTTTTTGTGAAATGGTAGGGGTACTTTTGTACCCCTTACCATTTCACACGGGGGGCGGGATCTGGGGGTCCCCTTGTTAAAGGGTGCTTCCAGATTCCGATAATCCCCCGGCCCGCAGACCCCCACAACCACCGGCAAGGGTTGTGGGGATGAGGACCTTGTCCCCATCAACATGGAGACAAGGTGCTTTGGGGGGGACCCCAAAGCACCCTCCCAATGTTGAGGGCATGTGGCCTGTTACGGTTCAGGAGGGGAGGCGCTCTCTTGTCCCCCCTCTTTTCCTGCAGCCTACCAGGTTGCGTCCTCGGATAAGGGTCTGGTATGAATTTTTGGGGGGACCCCACGCCATTTTTTTTTAAAATTTTGGTTCGGAGTTCCCCTGTGGGGAAATCCCATGCCGTTTTTATCAATGAACTTCTATGTGTATTGTCGGACCGACAATTCATTAATAGCCGCGAGTAGTTTTAAATGACTTTTTTCCTTTGAAATGTCATTTTGCTGTCAGACTGTTCTAAACACAGGAAACATGCGCCCCTTTACAGGCATACTATAGACACCCCCCCATGTACGAAATTTAAAGGGATATTACACTTTTATTGTTTCACTTTAAGCATTATGAAAATCACTGCTCCCGAAAAAATGGCAGTTTTTAAAACTTTTTTTTGCATTGATCCATGTCCCCTGGGGCAGGACCCAGGTCCCCAAACACTTTTTATGACAATAACTTGCATATAAGCCTTTAAAATTAGCACTTTTGATTATTTATGTTTGAGTCCCATAGATTTTAACGGTGTTCGCATGTTCAAACACATTTTTTGCCTGTTCCCATATTCTAGTGCGAACCAAACAGGGGGGGTGTTCGGCTCATCCCTAGTGCCCAGTAAGCAAGTGGTTAAGTCAGGTTTCTGGACCAGTGGCAGTCAGAGGGCTCAGGCCAGAATATATGGATTAATCCCTGTATGAAAGCAAACCTAAACTTGTGGTTGGAGAAGCATATTCTTCTGCAATGTCATTTCCTTATGATGACCTGAGCATGTGCAGCTTGTCTCCCAGCTTCTGTTCTATCAGAAGATGGTTTGGGGACAGTGGAAGAAGGGAAGGTACAGAGAAGACAGGATCAAATAGCCTTTTTACACAATGCAGAGGTTTAAGCCCTTAGGTTCCACAGTGAGTATAATGCCGCGTACACACGAGCAGACTTTTCGACCGGACTGGTATGACGGACTTTCCGATGGACTTTCGACAAACTTTTGACGGACTTCTGAGGGACTTTTGAACGAATGGACTTGCCTACACACGATCACACCAAAGTCTGACGGATTCGTACGTGATGACATACGACCAGACTAAAATAAGGAAGTCAATTGCCGGTAGACAATAGCTGCCCTAGCGTGGGTTTTCGTCCGTCGGACTAGCATGCAGATGAGCAGATTTTTCGACCGGACTCAAGTCCGTCGGACAAATTTGAAACATGTTCCAAATCTAAAGTCCGTCAGATTTTTGACCGAAAAAGTCAGCTGCAGGTCCAATGGAGCCCACACACAGTTGGATTGTCTGCCGGATTCGGTCTGTCGGACCAGTCCGGTCGAAAAGTCCACCCGTGTGTACACGGCATAACAAGCATGCTTTACTGCATATACAGGCTGATTTTACTGTTGTGAATTTAGTAACACTTTAAGAAGACTTCTCAAGCCAATCAATCCTTTTCAGTCGCTTCTGAACAAAAAGATGAAGACAACCTTTCTCCAGGTTTTTTATTTCTCTTTTGTAAGGTTGGTGAAATACCTTTAAATAGAAGCAAAGCTGTGGAAGTATTTAAACTCCGGAGGACAGCTTGACGGCTTGATGTCATTCCCTGCTGATGACCTAGTGGCTGGTGGTACAGTGAGACACCAGCAAAGTAGTTGGGAAGCCCTATTTCAGGAGCAAGGTTCTCAGAGCCAGTGTCCTTTTTCAATGGTCCAAGATGGTTTCCAACATCCTGGAGTTGAGAGCGGCATTTCAGGCCCTCCTAGCCGTTGGTCACCTCATCTGGGGTGGACCTGTCCTGTTGAAGTTAGACAACACAATGACTGTGGTTTACATCCAGAAACAAGAGTCTCTTCCTCCTTGTCAGGGACGTGCCGGTGCCCGTTGGGAGACATGTGTGCGCGCGTGCGCACGAGGGGCTTTTCCAGGGCAGTTCAGCTGAATTCCCCACCGGGGGTGCCAGCGCGCTCCCGCGCGCCCGCACATTCGCTAGCTCTGTTTGGCGCCAGGGACTCTTTAAAAGGTTGTCAGATGCTTCCATCAGGTGCTGTTTGTCTGCAGCTCTGCACCTGAGTTCCTGTATCCTGCCTGTTGTTATTTGCTATTGACCCAGCTACGTCTGACCATTCTTCTGTCTCCAACCCGACCCGGCTTGCCTGACTTTGCTTACATCTTGTGACCCGTTGCCGAACCTCTGCCTGCCTGCCTGACCATTCTGTGATCATCCCTCCTGCCATATACCTGCCTGATCTCCTGCCAAACGGACTGTCTGACTCTGCTTTGCCTGTCTCCTGTGACGCTGTTCCAGTCTGCTCTTCCAGCTCCAGGTTCTGCTGTGGCCATATCTTCTACCTGCCTGCTTGCTAACCAGCTTCTACCTGCCTGCATCCGCAGCCCAGCCATCCCGGCCATCCATAGGGGCGTCTTCCCAGCTCCTGTGTCAGCCACCGGAAGGACCCGCACCAGGCACTTCTACCCACTGTGCTCAAGAGACCACTGTTCCCACTCCAGTGGCTCCTGAACCAGCGCTTAGGAGAGGTCTTCTTCTACCAGTCGGGCTCAACTACCAGGTACCTAACACTCCTAAAGAAGGTTTATCAGATTCTGGAGTTGCTCCAAGTCAATCTTCTGCAGCTATCTGCAGCCTATGTGCCAGGTTGGAAGAATCTTCAGGTGATCTATTTGCCCAGTACAATCATGGACAACAATCCATGGTCCAGACTTCTGCAAGTCTTTCGAGAACTAAGGGAGCTTGGTGATTTCTTCCAGAGATAGACCTGTTCACATCCCCAGTCAACACCAAGTTGCCTAAGTTCTATTCCAGGGTCCATCATCCACAGGCAATCAGGATGGAGGTGCGGATCACAGAGTGTATCTTCAAGACAGCTTATGCCTTTCTGCCACTCCCTCTGATTCTCACCTTCCTTCTATGGCTGTAGTTAGGGAAGGTGACAGCTCTGGTCATGGCCAAAGGGGCCTTGGTACACTCCACTCCTCCTAATGAGTGTCAAGGATCCACTCCCTAAAATTATGTACTCAAGTCAGTTCTTGTGTACTTAAAAAAATAAATTTTTGTATTAAACTCCAATTACAGATAAGAACATTATGGTGTGCCCAAATTGTAATAAATTATGTTTATCATTCCTATTTAAATTAATTGAAACATATTTTAGTTTTAAACATGCACCAGTCTGGTTTGAAATTGTTCTTAAAAGCACTATGTTTACTTGATAGGCTTAAGAAAAATTAGGTTAATTTGTTTTACCACTGCTTGAGATCATTTAATGGTTTCAATACTAGGTTACTGTAAACAAAAAAAAAAACTTTACGGGGCAAACAGCTTGGCAATTAACAGTTATGATCCCCAGAGAAAGTCTTTTCTTTGTCAACTTACTTTTTCCTCCAAGCAAAAAATGGAAAAAAAATGAATATATGCTATATGGGAAATGAAATGAAACTTTCATTAAATCTTTTCATATTGTGCTTTACTTCAAAGTATTCTTTACAAGCTGAAACAAAATATAATTTTAAGGGCTTGTATACTGGCACATTTGCTCTTCTCCATGGTTCATTGTAGTCCATTGAGATTATTGAACATCAAGTTTCCTACACTGGAGCGGTTAAATGAGAACATATTGGAAAAGTGATGCATCTGGCATATTCACTGAGAGGCTTCAACCTCTATCAACAAGACCAATAGTTTTACAGTGCAGGCATTTGGAAATGACCCATCTAGCTATCTTGTACCAAAGCCCTCAGACGACCACACAATATGTTGAGTTTTCTAGAAACTCACTGTATTTTGACAAATTTTAACACAAATATTTTTATACACAGTTTTTTTGTGAAATCATGTTATTATGTGAATTTGCTATGGACACTATTACTTTGATTCCTTTGCTTTCCTTTGTTGAAAAAAAGGAAATTTTTATGAGAACGTACACTTTCACTTAGCGAGGGAGTTGAAAGTTGCTGATACAATACCACAAAGGAGACTACCAGGATGAAGGTGTTACTGTCAGCCCATTGAGAGTTTAGGGATTAGTGATGAATTGAATGGTTTTGCAGTAACTTATGATTTTTTTGAAAAAGTGTATTTAACCACTTCCTGATCAGCTCATGCGTCGGCAGGTTGGCAATGCTGCGCAAATCGGGGTACCTGTACAGCGGTTTGCACAGGTGCAGTTGCAGGCGGGCACGCAGCCACACTCTCACTCCCACTGCATGCTGTGGGAGTGTGCCCGTGGGCCGGGCAGACTTGATGTCTGCCTGGTGACCCGCGATCGCATAGTACAGAGACAGAACGGGGATTTGCCAGTGTAAACAAGCGGATCTCCGTTCTGACGGGGACATGTCAGATCTTCTGTTCCCAGTGATCGGGAACAGTGATCTCTGTCATGCCCCAGTGAGCCCATTGCCCCTACAGTTAGAACACACCTAGGGAACACACTTAACTCATTGATCGCCCCTAGTGTTGACCCCTTCCCTGCCAGTGTCATTTTTACATTGATCACTGCATTTTTATAGCCCTGATCAATGTAATAATGTCACTGGTCCCCAAAAAGTGTCATTTGGAGTCAGATATGTCCACTGCAATGTTGCAGTCCCACTAAAAATTGCAGATGCGATAACTTTTGCAAAAACCAATCAATATATGCCTATTGCAATTTTTCTACCAAAAATATGTAGAAGAATATATATTGGCCTAAACTGATGAATAAATTTGTTTTTTTAGATTTTTTTTGGATATGTATTATAGCAAAAAGTAAAAAAGAGTAAGGACAAGTTCGTCTTTTGTATCATGTCTGCCACCAGTATGCCCTCATCTTCACGATTAAGCCCCGAGAGTGGGGCAAAACATGCTGGAGTTGTGGTCTGAATGAACTGAGCTGAGACTGCTTTTGCCTGCTAAACACTTGGGCCGGATGAGGTGTGCGTCAGCTGGCCGTATCATTCATTCAGTGTTCTGTAAATGAATGGACTACAACTACAGTCTTTGTGGCTGTCAGCTTGTAGTTCTCAATATACTATCATGACACCGTTAAGCGCTGTGGTAGCTCATTGATTCTTGTCAGTGTAAAACTTCTTACGCTGACAGTCTGCAGGAGACCTGCATGGCATCAGTTATCTGCTCTGGTCTGATCATGTGATCTCACCTGGTTTAGCCAGCTGTAGCTGAAAGGGAGAGTGCTACAACAACAACCAGTAAAGCCTGGAGTGATGACATCACCAATAGGCTTCAATGGCCCATCTGTTGTTAGCACTTCCTCTTCTTCCCTGAAACTTCATTGACTGACACAGGGGAGCCAGATCAAATGAGTTGACCAGAGTGGCCTTAAAATTGGTAAGTATATAGTACATCTTTCTAACAATGGTTAGTTAGCATAGGTGTTGGAAAGGGGAGCTGACAGTCTTAAGGCTAGTTAAGTGTAAAGCCAGAATTTCACTTCAAGTACAAGAAACTAAAAGTCCACCTTGAATATCACTGTCCCTATATTGATAAACCATAGTACAAGAAATAAAACATACAGTATGTGGTATCAATAATCACACATATCATGTAACCAATAAAGTAAAAAAAAATAATTCTAATACTACAGTGACACATATTTAAAAAAGACCACCCCACACTGAGAGGATATCAGCAAAGAATGCACAAAAACATATCGATATGGTCCAAAGATTATAAAAATAAATTGCATAACATCCAAGCAATAGTACATACCAAACATTTGTAAATATCTTACCATGCCAGATGTTTGCAGAAAATCTTCATTAACTGTGGATAGTGCTATACATGTTTTGTTAATTATAGTGTATATCTTATATGTTGTATTTTCTATTTTTGAAATGGCTGGTTTTGATGTACATTTTTACAACTTCTCTCATTGGCAAATTAAAACATGCAAGCATTAAACCATATCTATCTGGCATTTGCATTTCAGTTTAGGCGAAACTGAACTCAATTGAAATGTGTGGGACCCTCTTTGGGTAACAATTGCACATTAAGATATAATTACACTTTTATAACATGTTATATGTTACACCCGTATTTAGGGTGTAACACGTAACATGTTACAGTACAGTACCTGCCAGCACTTCCCTTACCCCCACCTGTAACAGTGGGTGGGGGACCTTTTCCCCTCACCCTCTGTGACACTGACAATTTAAAAATAGCACTGCTGTGCGGGACTTCACCCACACAGACATATCATTAATTTAAAGAGTTCTGTGAATGAAGTACTGTCAGCCACCACAGAAGATGGCTTGGTGTTCACAATAAACTATGGGAGCTGGTGAGTAGACATGTGCATTCGTTTTCATCCGAATGCATTTTCATCCGAATTTCAGGTATTTTCGTTATCGTTTTAACAAACGATAACGAAAGTGCAGAATCCAAAAAACGAAAGATCCGACATAAACAAATTTTATTTTCGTTTTTCATTGCTACAACAGTTCGATATAGATAGGAGATTCGACATGATAATGACAATAACAATCTGTGTCCATCAAACCTGCGGTCGAATGTGCCTAACCTTAACTCTATTAGTCCAAGATTATTCTAAATAGAGAGAAAAGATTCGACGTAGGGGAGAAAAGATTTGACGTAGGGGAGAAAAGATTCGACGTAGGGGAGAAAAGATTTGATGTAGGGGAGAAAAGATAAATAAAAATAATGATGATGATGAATGTTATTGGCTGATTGTAACCAGAGAGGAGGAGCAGTAAAATAGCTAGAACTAAGTACACATGTACTTTGGCTTATGGTGTCTGTTGAAAGTTCTACAAAGATTTGACGGAGCAGGTAAACTATACGGCGTCGTACAGTTTAGCTGCTCCATTGAATCTTCTTTGAACATTTGACAGACACCATAAGCCTTCAATGACAGATTCGACCTTAATTTGGATTTTTGGACGAATGCAATTTTTAATGAAAAACAAAAGAAATAAAAACGAATTTTGGGAGTAACTAAAATGTATTTTTCGGACGAAAACGAAATTCCGAAACGAAATATTTCAGTGTGCATGTCTACTGGTGAGCGCTAGACATGTGCACACTGAAATATTTTGTTTCGGAATTTCAGTTTTGTCCGAAAACATTTTTACTCCCAAAATTCCTTTTTATTTATTTTGTTTCAATAAAAAATACATTAGTACAAAAATCTGAATTAATTATGGTCGAATCTGTCAGTTGAAGGCTTATGGTGTCTGTCGGATGTTCTAAGAAGATTTGACGAAGCAGCTAAACTGTACGACGCCGCGATCATACCAGTCGAATGCTCCATCCACAAGCTATAGTAGAATTCTAATTTTGTTTTACTAGTAACAATTCTAATTATTAATTATTATTACTAGTAAAACAACATTAGAATTCTTTTATAGCCTATGGGAGGAGCATTTGACCGTAAATGTTCACTCTCAGCAATCATATGTTTTTAGCTGCTTTGTTAAATCTTCATGTCGAACTGTATAATACATAAAGTAAGTTGGCTGTACGTGTGTACTTAAGTTCTAGCTATTTTACTGCTCCTCCTCTTTGGTTACAATCAGCCAATAACATTCATCATCATCATCATCATCATTTTACTTCCCCCACCCATTTCAGCAGTGACCACTAACAGTTCTTTTACTATTGTCTCTATAATGTCAAATCTTTTCTCCCTATGTCGAATAATCTTGGACTAATAGAGTTAGGTTAGGCACATTCGACCGCAGGTTCGATAGACACAGATTGCTATTGTCATCGTCATGTTGAATCTTCTATCTATATGGAACTGTTGTTGCAGTGATAATGATACGAAAATAAAGCATTTTTTTTTTGATCTTTCGGAATTCGTTAGTTGAACTGTGGAGCTAGAGTGACTGGGACAGGGACGCCCCACTAAAGCCAGAAAGGAGGGAGGCACAAAACCAGTGGGACTGGGAGGGTGACAGGTAGACTGGAGGAGGCGGCAGGTAAGTGTGTCCTGGACCGGGAGAGAGAGTGTGACAAGCAGACTGGAGAGGCAGAGGGAGCAGAGAAGTGACTGCTCTGGGAGAGATATACCCCCTCCGGGAGAGGCTGTAGGAGACAGCTGAGCAGGAGGAGCAGAGCGGCCACATAACAAGCAGAAAAGGCAGGCTGACAGTGGGACTGACAGGCTGAATGTGTGTACAGAGGATGCTGTCTGAGGAGTGTGTAGTGTGAGTAACTGGTGAGTATTGTGAATACTGTGAGTATTGTGAGTAACTGGTGAGTACTGAAAGTACTGTAAGTAACTGGTGAGCACTGTGAGTAGTATTATGCCCCGTACACATGATCGGACTTTCCAACAACAAAACCGTGGATTTTTGTTCGAAGGATGTTGGCTCTAACTTGTCTTGCATACACATGGTCACACAAATGTTGGCCAACAATTATGAACATAGTGACGTACAAAACGTACGTGATATCTCCATTACTAATGCTAGTTATATCTTGGGCTCGTACTTGATTTAGACTTTTGTCCGACGGACTTGTGTACACACGATCAGAAAGTCTGACAACAAACATTTGTTGGCGAAAAATTTGAGAACCTGCTAGCCAACATTTGTTGGCGGAAAGTCCGCCAACAAATGTTCGATGGAGCATACACACGGTCGGACTTTCTGCCAACAAGCTCACATCCAACATTTGTTGTCAGAAAATCTGATCATGTGTACAGGGCATTAGTGTTATGAGTAACTGGTAAGTATTGTTAGTAACTGGTGAATAATGTGAGTAACTGGGGAGTGTAGTGAGTATTGTTAGTAACTGGTGAGTATAGTGAGTATTGTGTGTAACTGGTGAGTATTGTGTGTAACTGGTGAGTATTGTGTGTAACTGGTGAGTACTGTGAGTATTGCGAGTACTGTTGAGTGCTGCGAGTGACTGGTGAATGCTGCGAGTGACTGGTGAGTGCTGCGAGTGACTGGTGAGTGCTGCGAGTGACTGGTGAGTGCTGCGAGTGACTGGTGAGTGCTGCGAGTGACTGGTGAGTGCTGCGAGTGACTGGTGAGTACTGGGAGTAACTGGTGAGTATTGTGAGTAACTGGTGAGTAACCTGTATTGAGGCCATGTAAATTAGGAATAGAATAAATTAGAGTCAGGAAGTGAGTTAACATAATTGGACAGAATTAAATTCATTGCGGATCGAGTGAACAGATTATTGGGTGGGGCTGGGGAGGACAAAGCTGTCATGTACACGTGGGTATCAATTACAAAGTCGGAGGAAGATGGAGAGTCCTAAAGAACGATTTCAGGGACTTAGGAGCTAATTTGAAGAGTAGGACCTCTAAGGTAGTATTCTCAGATATACTACCGGTACCTCGTGCCACACTAGAGAGGAAGCTGTAGATTAGGGAAATTAACTAGTGTCTGAGGAGCTGGTGTAAAAAATAGGGGTTCGGGTTCATGGAGAACTGGGCTGACTTCTGAGTCGGTTCCCGACTTTTTAGCAGGGACAGGCTGCACCTAAATGGGGAGGGTGAAGCTCTGCTGGGAGAGAAGATGGCTGAAAAGATAATAAGATGGGAGAACTGGGGGTGCATGCACGGCTTCTGGCCTGGTGGATGCATGAGGTCTGAGCTAAGGTTCATGCCTGCTCTCCAGACCCCAACTGTGCTTCAATTCTGCTACATTTGCTTCGGGAGGTAAGCTCTACTACTCCCTGCTTGCCCTGGGCACCCCATGGGTAAAATCGGCCAGCAAAAACATTATTACTAGCTGCTACAAGAGCCGCAATCCCAGACGGCCATGGATTGTTTCCTCACTAGGCTGCAATCCCCGGCCTCACCTATGCCCATGGACCCGTTCTCCATCATGGATCCGCTTCTAGGAGCCGAAAATGCTGACAATGTTACACCGAGCATCCCGGCCATCCCTACACTCCCCCAACCATCCACACAGGCAGTTTTAACCCCTGAACTGCTGGACTAAAAACTCCAATCGCTCCTGCACCAACTAACACACAACATCGCTGTGGAGGTGGGTAAAATTTCTCAGGAATTGCGGGAAGAAATTACTCAAATAGGGGAACACATGGATGCTTTGGAAACTAAATTTGACAACCTGGTATAGTATGTTCAGGAGTTAGAGGAGGAAACATCCTCGTTAAAATACACTGTCTCCCAGCTCCAACTACAACAAGAGGACCTAGAGAATAGGGAGAGGCACCAACATTTCTGGGGTACACCAGACATTGTGGGTGATAATGCTCTACACCCTTATCTACTGGGCCTTTTCAACACACTGGCCCCCACCATTGCTGATATTTATTGGCATCAGGATAGAGCTCATAGGTCCTTGAGCCCAAAACCGCCCCTGGAGCTAGGCCCAGAGATGTTATCATACAAATTCTTTTTTATGATAGCAAAGAGGCTTTAACCCTTGCCACATGCAACAAGTCATTGATCAAGTGTAAGGGGGCAAAGCTCCAGATCTTCAGTGACCTCTCTCCTATTACTCTGACCAAGCGCAGAAATCTTCGCCCTATCCCCATTCATTTGCAAAACCATCGTATCCAGTACTACTGGGACTTTCCATTTCGCCTGATTGTTTGATTGATTGAGATGGATGTCAACATTGCCTCGGTGATCTTCATGAAGGAGATGCTTTCATAAAAAGCCTGGGTATGCCTCCCTTGCCAGAGGATGTCCCGCTACCTCCTGTTGCATCTGAATGGCTAGCCCCAACTATGCCTAATAATCTCTGGACCCCTGTTCAGGGGAAACAGAAGCAATCTTTATTTACTCTTTACATTATCTAATCTTCCAGGCAACCCCCCCCCCCGAAACTTTGAGAGTTGTCTATAGATCTCAACTACGGGCCGTGCTTGCCTTCTCCACAATTTTTGTCATGAACATCGGGTTATGTTGTTCCCCTGTTTGGGGATATCCTTACACATACCCATGGGGTATAGTTTTTTGTTTACATTACATACCTGCTGGAGAGCAGGTGGATCTACCCTCCTTGCATTTCCATCTGAAGGGGGCTCCCATGTAGCCCCACATCATCCAAGACCTCAGTCATGAACTCCCGAGATGCAATTGTCTCTCAGGCTCAATGTTGTTGTTTAATTATTTTTTTTGGACCCCATCTGGGTCCTTTTTCTAACTACAAGTTCTTATTTCTCTTCTTTCTGCAGTTTGTTGATTGCATATCCTTTTTACAGTATTGGGTCCTATACTGTACATGTCTGGAGCAATATCGGTCCTTTGGTTCATCCCTTTGATCGGCTGTTATACTGTTAATTTGTTATGATGCTAAAATTCATTTCTCATAACATAAAGGGTCGGAACTCCACCCAAAAGAGATGGCTACTCTCAAAGACTTTTGCGTATCTGGGGTGGATGTCGTCTTGGTCCAGGAGACTCAATTTTTTGCTATTGGTTTGATGAAATTTGCATCTAAAGATTTTTCTACTTCCTATATGGCCTCTGACCCATTGAGCAAGGCCAGCGTGGCCATCCTTATTAAAAAATCCTGTCCCTTGCGAGCCAAGGATAAATACATCAACCACCATGGGAGGTTTGTCATCCTGGTCTGTGACAACATGTCCTCCTATTTTACTTTAGTAAATGTATATGCATATTAGTTTTCTTGATGAGCATCTTGTGCTTACTCTGAAAGATATTTAGTTTCTGAAAGGAATTTCCTTTCAAATTTGGCTATTAGTGAACGTAACAAATACAAATCTATCCGAAGTTCCGAATTATCCAAAATAATGAATGCCGCATTTAAACAAATGGAACGGAACAAATAAATAATAAATAATTATAAAACGTTTTTATTATTATTATTATTATTATTATTGGTATTAATTATTAATTTGTTCCATTCCACCCCTCGGTATTAACAAATTTGTCTAAATTAGTTAAAAAAACTAATTCGGAACTAAACAAATTGCACATGTCTAAATTCTAGATTAGATCATATCAGCCCCACTGCTCCCCATACTGTAGATTCTAATATCGTCCCCATCACATGCTCTGACCATGCCCCTGTTTCCTTAGATCTTTCTTTACAAACCCCCATCTCAAAATCCTGTTATTGGAATCTTAACCATTTAAGAACCAGAAGATTTTGCCCCTTAATGACCAAGCCATTTTTTGCTATATGGCACTGCGTTGCTTTAACTGACAATTGCGCGGTCATGTGACGCTGTACCTAAACAAAATTGCCTTTTGCCTTTCTTACCCCTTCAATCAGATCCTATCCATTATTTACTAGGGCTCCCTTGATTTAAATTATTTGTGGTTTCTGTATTCCCAACTGACCCTTGTTGTTGTTGTTTTTTGATGACCATACAGTTTATGATCTTATTGTGCTTCTGTGTATGTCATAACATAACTAGATGCTAATCTACTCTATGTACTTATTACCATGTACTTAGGCCTTGCACAATGACTTCTATCTCTACATTACCTTTTCTATATGCAGAGCATTTGACACTCTGTATGTTAGTGACTATGTTTTATGTTTCTTTGTTTTATGCGTTCGCCATTTTGAGATTTGCCTTCTCTATACTGCTGTATTTTTGTCTTCTTATTGAACTAATAAAAAAATACAATTACAAAAAAAGATGGGAAAACTGGAGTTGCTAATGTACGTGGAGGATTTTATTTTTGTGGGAGTTTCAGAAACTTGGTTTGACAGCTCACACAATTGGCTAGCAACCATTTAGGGTTATTCCCTATCTCATAGAGACAGGGAGGGTAGGAAAATGGAGGGGTATGCCTGTATATCAAGAATGATGTGCAAGTGAACGTGAGCGATGACCTCACTAATGGAGCTAGGGAGGAGATGGAATCCTTGTGGGTGGAGCTCCAAAGGGAGGAAAATAATGGGAAAGTAATAGTGGGCATATGCTACAGGCCCCCTAAATTGAAGGAGGAGGGGAAGGCTGACCTCCTATCATAACTTTGTGTGGCGGCAAGGCTGGGAAATATTATTATATTGGGGGATTTTAATTATCCAGATATAGACTGGGCGGTAGGAACTGCTCATTCGCCATTTCCTAAATGTCTTGCAGTATAATTTCATGGGTCAGATGGTGAATGCACCAACAAGAGATAACGCATTACTAAACCTACTAACAATACAGACCTGATCGCGGATGTGGAAATATGGGCAACTTAGGAAACAGTGAGCACAGGTCAATTAGATTCAGTAAAAGTCACAGAAATAAGAAGCACAAGGGTGATACAAGGGCACTGAATTTCAAAAGAGCCAACTTCCCTAAATTGTGCTCCTTGCTAGACGATATTAAATGGGATAAAATCCTAGGAACAAAGAACACGGAGGTAAAAAGGGAGTGCTTTAAAGCGCATACTAAATAAAGGTATTGGCCACTGCATTCCAACGGGAAATATGTTTAAAACACCAAAAATAAATCCTGGGTGGCTAAACTCTAATGTAAAAATGCATATAAAAGCAAGAAAAAAGACCTTTAAAAAATACAAGACTGAGGGGTCATTGTCAGCATTCCAACAAAACAAAGAATGCAATAAGAAATGTAAGAGCACAATTAGGGCAGCTAAAATAGATCACAAAAGGCACATACTGGAGGAGATTATATATTTAAATAATTGCTTGTTTTTTTTTAAACAGTAAGAAAGTGAGGATAGAACATATTGGCCCCATAAAGGATAATGAAGGGAATTTGGTTACAAAAGACAAAGAGAAGGCAAAAGTTTTAAATGCATTGTTTTCCTAGTAACCAAGACTGTATCGTTAACCACTTGAGCCCCGGACCATTATGCTGCCTAAGGACCAGAGGTCTTTTTCCAATTTGGCACTGCGTCGCTTTAACTGCTAATTGCGCGGTCATGCAATGCTGTACCCAAATAAAATTTGCGTCCTTTTCTTCCCACAAATAGAGCTTTCTTTTGATGGTATTTGATCACCTCTGCGGTTTTTATTTTTTGCGCTATAAATGGAAAAAGACCGAAAATTTTGAAAAAAAATGATATTTTCTAATTTTTGTTATAAAAAAAATCCAATAAACTCAATTTTAGTCATACATTTAGGCCAAAATGTATTCGGCCACATGTCTTTGGTAAAAAAAATGTCAATAAGCGTATATTTATTGGTTTGCGCAAAAGTTATAGCGTCTACAAACTAGGGTACATTTTCTGTAATTTACACAGCTTTTAGTTTATGACTGCCTATGTCATTTCTTGAGGTGCTAAAATGGCAGGGCAGTACAAAACCCCCCCAAATGACCCCATTTTGGAAAGTAGACACCCCAAGGAAATTGCTGAGAGGCATGTTGAACCCATTGAATATTTATTTTTTTTGTCCCAAGTAATTGAATAATGACAGAAAAAAAAAAAAATATTTACAAAAAGTTGTCACTAAATGATATATTGCTTACACAGGCCATGGGCCTATGTGGAATTGCACCCCAAAATACATTCAGCTGCTTCTCCTGAGTACGGGGATACCACATGTGTAGGACTTTTTGGGAGCCTAGCCGCGTACAGGACCCCGAAAACCAATCACCGCCTTCAGGATTTCTAAGGGTGTAAATTTTTGATTTCACTCTTTACTGCCTATCACAGTTTCGGAGGCCATGGAATGCCCAGGTGGCACAAACCCCCCCCCCAAATGACCCCATTTTGGAAAGTAGACACCCCAAGCTATTTGCTGAGAGGCATATTGAGTCCATGGAATATTTTATATTTTGACACAAGTTGCGGGAAAGTGACACTTTTTTTTTTTTTTTTGCACAAAGTTGTCACTAAATGATATATTGCTCACACAGGCCATGGGCATATGTGGAATTGCACCCCAAAATACATTCTGCTGCTTCTCCTGAGTATGGGGATACCACATGTGTGGGACTTTTTGGGAGCCTAGCCGCATACGGGGCCCCGAAAACCAATCACCGCCTTCAGCGTTTTTAAGGGCGTGAATTTTTGATTTTACTCTTCACTGCCTATCACCGTTTCGGAGGCCATGGAATGCCCAGGTGGCACAAACCCCCCCCAAATGACCCCATTTTGGAAAGTAGACACCCCAAGCTATTTGCTGAGAGGCATGGTGAGTATTTTGCAGCTCTCATTTGTTTTTGAAAATGAAGAAAGACAAGAAAAAACATTTTTTTTTTTCTTTTTTCAATTTTCAAAACTTTGTGACAAAAAGTGAGGTCTGCAAAATACTCACTATACCTCTCAGCAAATAGCTTGGGGTGTCTACTTTCCAAAATGGGGTCATTTGTGGGGGTTTTGTGCCACCTGGGCATTCCATGGCCTCCGAAACTGTGATAGGCAGTGAAGAGTGAAATAAAAAATTCACGCCCTTAGAAAGCCTGAAGACGGTGCTTGGTTTTCGGGGTCCCGTGCGCGGCTAGGCTCCTAAAAAGTCTCACACATGTGGTATCCCCGTACTCAGGAGAAGCAGCAGAATGTATTTTGGGGTGTAATTTCACATATTCCCATGGCATGTTTGAGCAATATATCATTTAGTGACAACTTTGTGCATAAAAAAAAAAAAAAATTTGTCTCTTTCCCGCAACTTGTGTCGCAATATAAAATATTCCATGGACTCGACATGCCTCTCAGCAAATAGCTTGGGGTGTCTACTTTCCAAAATGGGGTCATTTCGGGGAGTTTTGAACTGTCCTGGCATTTTATGCACAACATTTAGAAGCTTATGTCACACATCACCCACTCTTCTAACCACTTGACAAAGCCCTTTCTGACACTTTTTGATTACATGAAAAAGTTATTTTTTTTTTAAAGAAAATTACTTTGAACCCCCAAACATTATATATTTTTGTAAAGCAAATGCCCTACAGATTAAAATGGTGGGTGTTTCATTTTTTTTTTTCACACAGTATTTGCGCAGCGATTTTTCAAACGCATTTTTTGGGGAAAAAACACACTTTTTTAAATTTTAATGCACTAAAACACACTATATTGCCCAAATGTTTGATGAAATAAAAAAGATGATCTTAGGCCGAGTACATGGATACCAAACATGACATGCTTTACAATTGCGCACAAACGTGCAGTGGCAACAAAATAAATACATTTTTAAAAGCCTTTAAAAGCCTTTACAGGTTACCACTTTAGATTTACAGAGGAGGTCTACTGCTAAAATTACTGCCCTCAATCTGACCTTCGCGGTGATACCTCACATGCATGGTGCAATTGCTGTTTACGTTTGACGACAGACCGCCGCTTGCGTTCGCCTTAGCGCAAGAGCAGGGGGCGACAGGGGTGCTTTTTTTTTTTTTTTTTTTTTTTTTCTTTCTTATTTTTTTGCTTTTTTATCTTATTTTTAAACTGTTCCTTTCATTTTTTTTTTTTTTTTTTTTTTTTAATCATTTTTATTGTTATCTCGGAGAAAGTAAATATCCCCTATGATAGCAATAGGTAGTGACAGGTACTCTTTTTTGAAAAAATTGGGGTCTATTAGACCCTAGATCTCTCCTCTGCCCTCAAAGCATCTGACCACACCAAGATCGGTGTGATAAAATGCTTCCCCAATTTCCCAATGGCGCTATTTACATCCGGCGAAATCTAAGTCATAAAATGCTCGTAGCTTCCGGTTTCTTAGGCCATAGAGATGTTTGGAGCCACTCTGGTCTCTGATCAGCTCTATGGTCAGCTGGCTGAATCACAGGCTGCATTCTCAGGTTCCCTGTTGAGACAGGAGAGCCAGAGAAAAACACGGAAGACGGTGGGGGGAGCATTCCCTCCCACGGCTTGTAAAGGCAGTCTAGAGGCTAATTAGCCGCTAGGATTGCTTTTACATGAAAGCCGACCGCTGGCTGAAAAGAATGATACCAAGATGATACCTAAACCTGCAGGCATCATTCTGGTATAACCACTCAAAGTCGTGAATGGCGTACCTGAAGACAAAAAAATGGTTAACAATAAAGCACAGTAAACGGTAAAGTATAAAAAATTGCATACCTGAAAAACAAACATGATAAAACATAATAACAATAAAACATTGCAGAATAGAATACAGTAAAAAAGGAGAGAGAGAGAGAGAGAGAGAGAGATTTTTTTATTTTATATATTTTTTTTACACTTTTTTTGTAACTAACTTTTATAACTGTAACCGGTTCCAGGTTCGGGTCTCTCAAAATGCGATGGCATCTTGGGAGACCCTGTGAAAGTGTGCCTAGTCTGTGCAGTGCTGTACCCTACGCTAATACTCAACTAGTGCATGGTAGCGTTCAAAACATTCACCAATGCAAAGACCAGGATTGTCAGGACAGGAGGGACAATAATAGCGGGTGTCACGCCTATATCCGCGCTTGCTGCAGACACGACATCTTTTTTGGGGGGGTTCGTTGGGTAGGGGTACTCGGGAGGACATAAAAATGCCTCTCATGCAGCCGACTGCATTTGGTTGGGGATGTGAATGGGGGAAGTACAGGCGCTGCAGAAGTGGTGGGTTCCCAATTAGTAGGATTGGCGAATGCAGCAGGAAGGGCATTATGGGCACGACGGGCCTGTGTTTGTCTTTTTGGTGGCAGCGAGACACTACTTGTGCTTGCCACCTCACCAGCTTGAACTGCACTTATGGGACTCGCCACGTCACCAAGTGTTACTGCAGTGCTGGTTTGACTACGACCGGGGTGTACTAGGCCGCTGGTGCTTGCCAGTTCAATAAAAAGCTTCCAAAAAAACTGTTAGCGATCGCAGGGATCAGGCCTGACTCTGCGAATGCTGCAGTTATGTGTTTAGTGTTTTGTAAGTGACAGTGATCGATCGATACTGCACTTGGGTGGGCTGGGCTGGGCCGGGCGGAGGGGCAAAATGCAGGTGCTAGCAGGTATCAGGGGTGATCCCGCTAACACTGCGTTTTTGGGAACCCTAAACTGCTGGGGACGCTAGTATAGATCTGATCGGATCAGATATTGATCCGTTCAGATACTATACCACTAAGGGAGGTGTACGGCGCGTGTGTGGGTGTTAGCGGTACTGGCGCTAACCTGACGCTGCCTGGGGCTGGTGTTTGCTAGTTCACCAAAATGCTACCAAAAAAACTGTTAGCGATCGCAGGGATCAGGCCTGACTCTGCGAACGCTGCAGTTATGCGTTTAGTGCCTTGTAAGTGACAGTGATCGATCGATACTGCACTTGGGTGGGCTGGGCTGGGCCGGGCGGAGGAGCAAAACGCAGGTGCTAGCAGGTATCTGGGCTGATCCCGCTAACACTGAGTTTTTGGGAACCCTAAACTGCTGGGGACGCTAGTATAGATCTGATCGGACCAGATATTGATCTGTTCAGATACTATACCACTAAGGGAGGTGTACGGTACGTACGTGGGTGTTAGCGATACTGGCGCTAACCTGACGCTGCCTGGGGCTGGTGCTTGCTAGTTCACCAAAATGCTACCAAAAAAACTGTTAGCGATCGCAGGGATCAGGCCTGACTCTGCGAACGCTGCAGTTATGCGTTTAGTGCCTTGTAAGTGACAGTGATCGATCGATACTGCACTTGGGCTGGGCCGGGCGGAGGGACAAAACGCAGGTGCTAGCAGGTATCTGGGCTGATCCCGCTAACACTGCGTTTTTGGGAACCCTAAACTGCTGGGGACGCTAGTATAGATCTGATCGGATCAGATATTAATCCGTTCAGATACTATACCACTAAGGGAGGCGTATGCCGCGTGCGTGGGTGTTAGCGGTACTGGCGCTAATCTGACACTGCCTGGGGCGACGCATATCACCGCCGGGCGATCGGGGGGCTAAACCTTTATTCGGTAATAAACGGCGGATTCCCTGACACTATAAAAAATAAACGAACTAACCAACGTCACCCGTAACGGTTATACGGTGATCAGTGGTGAAAGGGTTAACTAGGGGGCAA
The DNA here is from genome assembly GCF_042186555.1 of Aquarana catesbeiana. Lineage (NCBI taxonomy): Eukaryota > Metazoa > Chordata > Amphibia > Anura > Ranidae > Aquarana > Aquarana catesbeiana. The sequence goes on along the minus strand of NC_133325.1, from coordinate 621,112,263 downwards.
TCAAGGGGTTAAAACATTTATTAGGTAGTATATGGGGGTCCCTGTCGCTATAAAACGCTGACGGCGAACCTAAATATTTACCTCACTAACTAGCGTCACCAGCGACACTAATACAGCGATCAGAAAAATGATCGCTTAGTGACACTGGCGACAGGGGGTGATCAAGGAGTTAAAACTTTATTAGGAGGGTATCCTAGACCTAAAGGGGGCTAACCCTAACTGTCCCAACACTGTAACTGTCACAAACTGACACCAATGCTGTAATCAGAAAAAAAAAAAAAACTGCTGGTGTCAGATCGGGGGGGATCGGGGTGTTTTGTGTGCCTGGCATGTTCTACTGTGTGTGTAGTGTTGTGCACTCACAGGGAAGTCTTCTCTCCTCGGCGCTGCAACGGAAAATACCGAGCCGAGGAGAGATGACATCATTTCCTTTGCTGCTGTTTAGCATACAGCAGCAAAGGAAGTGATCTGATTGGCCGGTGGCGATCGCGAGGGGGGGGCCACGAACGGATGGCCTCCCCCTCACCTCCGATCGCCGGGGGACAAAACAGGACTGCCTCGGGCACCGGGGGGGGTCCGATAGGACCCCCCACCCGCGGGAGGCAAATCACGTATATGTACGTGATTTTGCCTGCCCGTGCCGACGTACATCGGCGTGAGGCGGTCCTTAAGTGGTTAATACCACATCAGAGAATGTACCCTCATGGCTAACAGAAGACAATATCAGAAATAGACTTGAAAAACTTAACATAAATAAGTCACCAGGACCAGATGGCTTACAGCCGAGGGTCCTTAAGGAACCCAGTCAGGTGATAGCTAGACCATTGTTCCTAATTTTTATGAACAATTGACTGACTGGGATGGTACCAGATAAAGCTAGGCCCGTGGATGTGGTGTATCTGGATTTTGCAAGGCATTTGATACAGTTCCCCACAAAAGTTTACTTTACAAACTGAGGTCTGTCAGCATGGACCATAGGGTGAGTATGGATTGAAAACTGGCTACAGGGGCGGGTCCAAAGTTTGGTGATAAGTAACAAGTACTCAAAATAGTCCGGTGTGGTAAGTGGGGTCCCCCAAAGACCTGTCCTGGGATCGATTCTGTTTAATTTATTTATAAACGATATAGAGAATGGGATGATCAGCTCAATCTCAGTATTTGCTGATGATACAAAGTTAAGCAGGGCAATAACAATAACTTCTGCGCAGGATATGGAAACCTTACAAAAAGATCTAAATGACTACATGGCAAATGAGGTTTAATATTGAAAAATGTAAAGTAATGCATTTGAGTGCTAAAAATATGAACGCAAGTTACTCAATAGGGGGAGAACCTCTGGGGAATCTAGGATGGAAAAGGACCCGGGGGGTCCTAATAGATGACAGGCTCAGCAATGGCATGCAATGCCAAGCTGCTGCAAACAAAGCCAACAGAATATTGGCATTTATTAAAAAGGGGATTAACTCCAGAGATAAAACAACAATTCTCCCAAATATATCTGTATTAGGGGTGTGGCGCTGCCTAATGAGTTATGTGGGATGAAGAGCTATATGAAGGAGGGGCTGACTACTGTCTGAAGTGGTGAGCGTGTCCCTCCTATACCCAAATTAAGTGATGGTTGCAAACTAAATATTACCCAGTGAAGGTTATAAATATCAACATTCAATTATACCAAAATGTAGACTTCTCTATGTGATGAAAAAAAACGTGATAAATAACCGTGCACATTAACATATGGTTCCTTCTAGTTTTAGATAAGGTGAAACTAGAAGACTCTAATAGTCCCCTATAGATAGTAGTGATGTGCCATCAAAAAAATAACAAAAATAACATTAACCATATAACGTTGTGGGTTTACACTGTGCGAGGCCATAAACTGCAACCTCTACATATTTATTCAGACATATAAACATAACATCAAACTGGATCATGCAGTGTGTCTACACTTTGGTATAATTAAATGTTGATATTTATAACCTTCACTGGGTAATATTTATTTTGCAACCATCACTTAATTTGCAAAAAAGGTTAGAGGATAGAAGCGGGACTTTGCGTGAGGCATGTTGCTGGATGTGTTAATTAAATAATATATGCTATGATACGATGTCAGGGGGAGGTCCTATACATAATTATATCCACATCCAACATGCCTCACGCAAAGTCCCACTTCTATCCTCTAACCTTTTTTGCACCTATTGGGATGGAGGCATGTCGGTGCATTCCTTAAAATTATGTGGACAGGTCACAACCCCATTTTTTGACATCACTTAATTTGGGTATAGGAGGGACACGCTCACCACTTCAGACAGTAGTCAGCCCCCTCCTTCATATAGCTCTTCATCCCATATAACTCATTAGGCAGCGCCACACCCCTAATACAGATATATTTGCAATTAGTTGGAGAATCCCTAGGGAAGCTCCTTTCAGGGGGGCAGCATACCTAATCAGTGGCCTAAGCGCAGCCATCATATATATTTAATAACAAATCTCCCACTCTACAAGATTCTGGTCTGGCCGCATCTTGAGTATGCTGTTCAGTTCTGGACACCAGTCCTTAAGAAGGTTGTGCTCGAACTGGAGAGAGTCCAGAGAAGGACAACAAAGTTAATAAAGGGATTAGAGGATTTCAGCTATGAGGAAAGACTACTTGCATTGAACTTATCCTCTCTGGAGAAGAGACGCTTGAGAGGGTTGTAACGAGCCCCTGCTCGCTCGATTCCACTCTCCCGACACTCCTCTGCGGCTATTGAATCAGATTGCAGATCGCAACATCTGATGGTTCGGTCATCTGATGCTCCGGGATTCGAACTACAGCTATGTGCCGTTCTTTTAGACCCTGCATGTCTCATTAGAGAGAACCTGTCACCTAAAAATCATCATCACTTTTTGTTTTTATTTTTACAAAAAAAGTTACACCCAAGTGTAACGAGCCCCTTGCTCGCTCGGTTCCACTCTCCCGACACTCCTCTGCAGCTATTGAATCAGATTGCAACGTCTGATGGTTCGGTCATCCAATGCTCCGGGATTAGAACTTCAGCTATGTGCCGTTCTAACCCAGTTGTGATAGCTCAGAACAAACACCAGGCAGGCTGTATGTAAGTTCAAACAGGAATCTCACTTTATTGCAAAATACAGGCTTTTATACACTAAAAGTGGAGGTGCAGACCTCCTGCTCATATTACTCTAACAATACAGCTGTAACCTAAATAACCTGAATAACATGAGCTAATTAACTAATCCCTTTAGACAGCCTAGATGACTCAGACATGACTTTTAAGCCAGACTGGCCGTCTTGTAGTTCAGAAAATCCAATCAACATTATCACAATCAACATAGACTCTTCTTCACACAATAGCAGAGTTAATTAACACAAACAACAATGGGGATCTAATGACTCTTAGATCCCATACTATATTAGACTTATTTACAATACACATTTTAGCAGATAACAGACAGACAGGTGCTGGACTTTACATCAGCATCTCCTAACAGTATCTGTCCCAGCATTATGAATCAGCCACTATTCCAATATGGCAAATCCAGTGTCCCCAGAGTCTGTGTGTCCTGGGGGACCAGGACCCGAATCCACAGTAATACCACCTCAAGGGTCCCCAGGCATACAGCTCACAAAGAGCACTATTCCCCCAAATGCAAGGGCCCGCGATCGATCGGCAAGAGGCTAGCATACAGTCCCCTCCAAAAGTCTCTCTCCTGGCTAGGTCTGTCACATTTCTCCCCTTTCGGCAGGAGACTAACACAGGAGGAGACCCCAGACGGGTTGACTCCAAAGTTAGTCAGTAGTTCCATTCCTCTAATGCCTGTACCCACACAGTACCCCAAACAAATTGTTCCAAACAAAGTATTACTCACCCAGCCAACCTCTGCCTCTCTCAGAGAACACATCTGCCGCTGGGGAGAGGCCTGAACTGGCCCTTCTCCCTGGAGTCCTTTCTGCCGCTGGAGAGAAGACAGGGTGTCTGGGCTCACTCCATCATGCTGTTGGGGATCTGGGCCGACTGCTCAGCATCCCTGGGGTATACAGGTGGAGACTGAAGTCCCATCCACCTTCACAGGACATCCATCCTCTGTTAGTTGAGGGCAGAGTCCAGCAGTACTCGGCCCTGTTGCCAGCCCTTCTGCTGGAAACCCCACACCATCTGCTCCGGCTAACTGTTGGGGAGGGACGACGAACACCTCCTCTCCCTTCTCCCCTTGTATCCTGATCTGCTGCTGGGAAGTGACCACCTCCTTCTCACCCTGAGCCTCCGGAACCGCCGCAGGTGTAGGGCAGAGATCTTGGACCCTCTGTCCGGTTGCCAGCGCTTCAGCTGGGGAAGTTCCTTGTAACTTCACAGATACTTCTGTTGGTGCTGGACAGAGCATAGTGAAGTTTGGCCCTAATAACAGCTCTTCTTCTGCTGGAGGCTCACCAGGTTGTTCTTCCTCAGCAGAAAAGTCTATCAAATCCCCTGTCTCTGCAACTGGTGTCTGGGGATAAAGGTTCACCATCTCCTCTCTGTGGAACCCAGAAGATGCTATCAGTGCTGGGCAGAGGTTAGCAGAGCTCTGCCCTATTGTCAGCACTTCAGGTTTGGGAACGGCAATCTTCAGATTTTCCACTGCCGATTCTCTGGCATTCTGCTGGACAGGAACATTCCTCCATCCAAGATCATCCAATGCAGAAACAGGTTCATCAAGGTGAGTCAGCACTTGTTGCATCTGCCATAAGACCTCCTCCTCCATAGCTGCGGGTGCAGGTTGGCAAAGCACACCGTTACTCTGCCACATTGTCAACTCTTCAGCCAGGATTTCAGAGTTGTTCACTGGTTCACTGGTATTTCATGATAGTCCCAGGCAAAGGGAGCACCACCCTGCTGCTGAGCAGAGTCCAACAGCTGTTTGTAGGCGATCTCCAACTCCCATTCCTGAACAGCCAGAATCTCCAAATCTTCCAGTGCCCAGTGCACTTCTGAGACATTCAGTCTCCGCTCTCTGTGCTCCATTATTTCCTCCAAACGCCACTCCCGATCATTTCCAAAGTCAGGGTCCCTGGACAGCCTCCAGTATAACAATCCCAGGCCATTGTAGTCAAAGCCTTCCGTGGGGCTGTCATCCACTGTCCACGGGCACACTTGGGCTACATACCACTGGAGGGCTCTGTAGCTCTCGTCCAACCGCATTTCTGCCCGGATCAGCCTGCTTAACTCGGCTGTCCAATCCTGGTTCGGCTGTTCCCCCAAAAACAGAATTTGCACTTCATACTGTGACCAGTACCTCACATGGATGGAGGGGAGAACTTTTCACAGTGGATAGAATCAAACCATCCTAGCAGGACCTGCTCTGATACAGGTCCTCTGTGCTGTATCTCCTTCTCTCGCAACCTCCTTCTGAATTCCTCATCCATGGTGGCTGGTATCTCTCCTCTCCTGCTATCCTGCTACCTTGGATCCAGGTGATGGTTTGGATGTGTTCACAGCAAGGAAGCACGATCCCACGATCCCACCATTCCCTCCACGGCTCTCAAGCAAGTCTTTCAGCGTGGCACTCCTGCAGGCTGGTTTGGAGTGTCCCAGTAACTGGAGAGCAAATCCCACGGCTGCTAGACCCTGCATGTCTCATTAGAGAGAACCTGTCACCTAAAAATTATCATCACTTTTTGTTTTTATTTTTACAAAAAAAGTTACACCCAAGTGTAACGAGCCCCTTGCTCGCTCGGTTCCACTCTCCCGACACTCCTCTGCAGCTATTGAATCAGATTGCAACGTCTGATGGTTCGGTCATCCAATGCTCTGGGATTAGAACTTCAGCTATGTGTCGTTCTAACCCAGTTGTGATAGCTCATAACAAACACCAGGCAGGCTGTATGTAAGTTCAAACAGGAATCTCACTTTATTGCAAAATACAGGCTTTTATACACTAAAAGTGGAGGTGCAGACCTCCTGCTCATATTACTCTAACAATACAGCTGTAACCTAATTAACCTAATTAACATGAGCTAATTAACGACTCAGACATGACTTTTAAGCCAGACTGGCCGTCTTGTAGTTCAGAAAATCCAATCAACATTATCACAATCAACATAGACTCTTCTTCACACAATAGCAGAGTTAATTAACACAAACAACAATGGGGATCTAATGACTCTTAGATACCATGATATAGACTTATTTACAATACACATTTTAGCAGACAACAGACAGACAGGTGCTGAAATTTACATCAGCATCTCCTAACAGTATCTGTCCCAGCATGATGAATCAGCCACTATTCCAATATGGCAAATCCAGTGTCCCCAGAGTCTGTGTGTCCTGGGGGACCAGGACCCATATCCACAGTAATACCACCTCAAGGGTCCCCAGGCATACAGCTCACAAAGAGCACCATTCCCCCAAATGCAAGGGCCCCCAATCGATCGGCAAGAGGCTAGCATACAGTCCCCTCCAAAAGTCTCTCTCTCAGCTAGGTCTGTCACACCAAGAACATAAGGCGCCCCATCCCCACATATACACACCTATAAACGTAAATGACTGAGTCAGTTCATCTACGCTTGAAAACGTTGATTGCGATACACGTTACATATCGCCGTGCACGCCACCTCCGTACCATTAAGCAATGGGTATTGGCGGGGGGCATGCTTGCGCACGCCCTAAACCTAGAAGCAGGTAGCGCTGTGCGGTGACCGCAAGAGGTTAAAACTGCTGGGCTTCTTTGTTTTCTTTTTCTTTTTTTTTTTTTTTAAGTACACAGACTCCTCCAAGGGTCTTTTATGTATTTCACAGGGACATTTGCAGGCGTCTGTGTGTTGCTTTTTTTTTTTTTGGTTTCATTTTTTTAATCTTCCCCAAAACATCTACTAAGCCTTTGGTGTCAGGTATAGATTCTGAGGGTGTGCCACATGCGCAAAAATAAAATGTGTGACATCCCCGCAGGCAATCCCTATAAGGCCCTTCTGGTCCAGTACAGTTTTTAAGGGGGAACTCATGCAAATAAAACAAAATCCCTTAATCTGAGCATGCAGTCTGGCTGGTCAGTAGTGTTGGGTGAATGGTTTGGGCCCAGCAAAAGTACAGCCCACACATTGCCTGTTCACCAGTTCAGTCAACACCTGAATTTGCGGGGCACTCAGCAGGATGTTCACCCGCAGAGGGTGCCCCACAATGCACTGCATGCTGCACAATGCATTCTAAGCCTTCATTTGACAAGGCTTTGCCCAATCTGGGCACAGTAAAAGCTGGTTGTTAAGGGACAGGGCTGGAAAGCTAGCCGTCATGTCCTTAACAACCGATGAGTCACCAGCTGTCAATTGGCTTCTCTGTTGACAGCTGAATAAAAAAATAACATTGCCCGCAATATAAAAAGTAATAAAAAAATGCTGTGGGGTCCCCCCAAAATTCACACTAGACCCTTATTATTATTATTATTATTATACAGGATTTATATAGCGCCAACAGTTTGCGCAGCGCTTTACAATATGACCGAACATGCAGCCTGGCAGGCCAGGAAAGGCCATACCAGGCCACATGCCCTCAACATGGGGGGTGCTTTGGGGCAAGGGGACCATGTTGATGGTGAGAAGGGCCTCTTCCTCTCAATACTGGCCGGTGGTTGTGGGGGTCTACAGGCAGGGGGCTTATTGGAATCTGGAAGCCCCCTTTAACATAGGTACCCCATACTCATTCACATGGGGGCTGGGATCCCCCTTGTTAAAAGGGGCTTCCAGATTCTGATAAGCCCCCTGCCCACAGACCCCCACAACCACAGCTGGGTTGTTGGGAAGAGGCCCTTGTCCCCATAAACATAAGCACCCCCCAATTTTGAGAGGATGTGGCCTGGTATGGTTTGGGGGGTGGGGCATGTTTGTATAAGGGTCTGGTATGGATTTTGAGGGGATTTTCTATTGCCGGCAATGGTATTGTATTGCCAACAATTTAAATGACTTTTTTTATTTAGAAAAGTCAGTTTTGCTGCAGCAAGTTCTATACACAGTAAAGATGCACCACTTTACAGGCACACTAAGATGACCTTCCAGGCACTAAATTATATATATACATATACAGTATGTAGTATATCAGAGGCATAACTACAACCTCATGGGGAAGAAACTACGAAGGGCTCCCCTGACCTCTAGTCCTGGGGCCCTTCACTCCGTGCCCGGGGCCCTTTACTCTTATGCCCCGTACACACGGTCGGATTTTCCGATGGAAAATGTCCGATCGGAACGTGTTGACAGAAATTCCGACCGTGTGTGGGCTCCATCGGACATTTTCCATCGGATTTTCCGACACACAAAGTTTGAGAGCAGGTATAAAATTTTCCGACAACAAAATCCGATTGCGTCAATTCCGACCGTGTGTGGCCTGTTCCGACACACAAAGTGCCACGCATGCTCAGAAGAAATTCCGACATGGAACAGCTCGGTCTGGTAAACTTAGCATTCGCAATGGATACAGCACTTTCGTCATGTTGCAATGTCAAAAATGGTTTAATACAGCGCACTCTCTTCTTCTTTATAATGTGAGAAGAATGAAGTAGTTTTGCTGCTCATATTCACACAGACTTCTCACAAACTTATTTCTTTGCTATTTATCAGGATTCCCTCAATATATTTTGATTTGTCACATCTGACAACATTGTTTTGGTGTTGTTTTTTTTGTTTTTTTTTTGTTTTTAAGGCAGATTAGTTATTTTCGGTTTGTATTTTTTTCAAGGCTGATTTTTTCTTTTTTTGGATTTTTATTTTTACTCCAGAATATTTGTGTGTGTGTTTTTTGTGTCAAGTTACCACAACACCATTGATATGTTGTTCTATTTAATCTGTAGGAGATTGTTTGGTGTTGTTGTCCCTTGTTAATTTCACATTGTATTTTAGAAATGTACCTGAATCGTCACCAACAAACTGTCCTTTTTGGATGAAAACACACAGGAGAGTATAATTTCCCAAACAAAAACAATTATTAAGGTCTCACAACTAAACAAAGAGGGAGGCAACACTGGAGAAACTGCAGAAATAAGTGAAGCCTTGGACCCCCAGGGCACACATCAACTATTTTCAAGCAAAATTGGTGGCCTGAGGAGTCCTTATCTAAGGGAGTGCAATCTGGTCCAGAAGTCCCAGAGTTCCAGAAAGCAGCAGATGACATCAGTGTCCCCAGGCTGTGGTCATACAAGAGACTGCAGCTTTTGTCAGACCAGACTGAACCCAGGGCCATCACTCTCTTGTCTTCCTTCCACGTTCCTTCCACGTGGTGGCTCTGGTGGTGGAGTTGTGGCAGGAGGAGGAGGAGGATGGTCCAACTCAATCACGTCGGTCTTGGGTGTTAGTTCCCCACTCACTCCCTTACTTAGGACTTTATAAAGAAGGTCCTCACATAGCTTGCATTGACCCTCCTGCATGTCCTGCAGTTTTGTGGCAGCCATGCAGGCAAAGGCCTCTTCAGGAGTGGGTAAGGTTCTGAGGGACGCAGAAGCCTTCTGAATGAGCCTGAGCGCTGAATCCTGCATGGGAGTCGTCTTCCTCGCTCTTTTGTATGGAAGGCGGAGGGGAGGAACCTGCGATTCTGTCAGGCTGCGACTGGTCCCAGGCTTCTCCTGGCTGACACTTAGCCCCGCCTCCTCCAGGCTGCCACTAACCCCCACCTCCTCCTGACTGCCACATTCCTGTGTATGAAAAAGGGACATAGTTTTAGTTTTTTATTCATCAATCACACACAATTTTCACCTCCTGACTGTTGCAAATTGAATGTTATCAAATATAACAGACTATCCTTCTGAGCCCAGCATTTTTCATTCTTGTCCCAATTCTGGTTGCCCACTACTGTCTATTGATATGTAAAAAACTTTTTTCAATCAGCAATTAGTGATTAATAATAACATCTAATAAACATCATTTCTTTATTGACCAGAAATCAGTAGAAGAATGCTATACCTGACTCCAGCTGGGCTCCTCCACTTCTTCCTGGTTGGAAGGCCCAGGTTGGACATCGGAAGCCTCAGCTGTGGTGGAAGGAAGAGTGGAAGGAAGAGTAGAGAGGGATTCCCTGACTTCAGTGTGGTCTGACAGAAATCGCAATCTCTCATAGTACCACAGCCTGGGGACATAAATGTCATCTGCTGCTGCTCCGGACCTCTGGGAATCTGTGACCTTCTTGCGCTCCCTAAGATAAGTGCTCCTCAGGCCACCAATTTTTTTTTTTTTTTTGGATGGTTGCTGTGGGGACCACCGGCTTCACCAACTCCAGCAGTTTCTCCAGCGCTGCCTGCTTCTTTTGTTTATTATTGAAATGGGGGTGTCTCACCTGCCACAGACAGGGCAGCTTCCTGTACTTGTCTATGAACAGGGGGAGGAAATTGTGGTCGTTGAAGCCATCCATTTTCTCTGCAAGACACAACACAAGACAAACCCTAAGGTCAGGCCAAACTCCCCTAACCTTGTTACAATATTGGCTTCCATTTCGAAGCAGTATAGGCCCAAGTTTAGATCTTACCTTCGTTATCATGATCGGGGCCTCCAATGCTCCTTCCTCCGCTCACAGATCGTACGTAATACGCGCGCGTGTTACGCTTTATACACACTGCGCATGCGTGTAACTCCACCCGACCCTGACGTTCTTTCTAGTCTATTCCCCGCCCCTTTTCGTTCGGCGCAGTGGGGGAAGAGCACATGGTGGATACACAGCAGGTGTGTGCTAATTACAGCAACGAGGAGGAGGGGAGGAAAGCCCGGAGCCAGAAATGTCCCGATCCAGAAGGAGACGATTTAAGGCCTCAAATATGTCCTTTGGGGAGATGTTGGAGATGGGCGACATCCTGAAGAAGGCCAACTATGATGAGAAGTATGGACCTTACCCCAACCCCAATGTCAGAAAGGCCAAGATAATTGCAAAAGTGGTCAGGAGTCTGCACCGGAATTTCGGGGTATGACGATCGAAAGATCACCTCAGGAAGCGGTGGTCGGACCTGAAATTACTAGAACACGAGCAGTACAGAAAGATCCGGAGAGTGCTGCAAAAAAGTAAGTAGTTGTCCTGTGTTCCTATTCTTTATGTTTCTTACGTTCGTGCTGCTCCATGTGCTTTTCTTACAAGTGTACATTTTTAAATGGCAACTTTCATGTTCATGGGCACATTATTCGTTCGTTTCAAACATTTTTCTTTCGGCCTATAAAACACCATTGTTTAGGCCATATGCATTTGGCCACAATTTTTACGCCCTACTTGTCTGAAACTAATTTGGTTGTGTAGATGGCTTTGTTACTAGCATGAAATGCAAACTAGATTCTGTGTAAGGAGAGGACACTGAGCAGCTGTTTTCACATCTGGACACTGGAGCACTAGTGTGGGACACAAGAACACCATTTTTATTAGGGGGGCACACAGGTGCTCCAGTGTATACTATAGGGGGGTCTCCATCTGTGAAGCTTGTACTAAACAGGTAAAGTATTGCAGCTTGACAAAGGACACTGAAAATGCTACATTTTTTAACTCTGCCAAAATAGACAATTGTACCTCACTTCCAAGCAATCTTTCATATTTCTAGTTCTGCCATCAAATATCTGTGTGCTAAGTATACCATTTTTGTTTTACATAGGGGAGAAAAGACTTGGAGGACACCCCTCATCCGAGGAGACCACAGACCCCCCCACCTCTGGAAGAAGGGGAAATCCCCCCAACCCAAGAAGAGCAGGAGGAGAAAGATGTGGTGGAACTAGTCACCACAACAGGTGAGTGTCTGCGACCACAGGCTCAGGTAAGAGATGGATGCCGGCATATTTTTGATAATTTTTTTTTTGTGTTTCTCTCTTTTTAGGTGATCGTGATGTTATGGATCCAGATCCTTTCACATCAGAAAGTGCCCAGATCCTGATCGGGGAGATCATGGGGTGTAATTTACAATTGGAAAACCTCAAGAAAAACATCAATGATGTTATTAAAAAAAATAAAAACATCATTGATGTTTTGGGGCGAGTTTTAAACCCCTCCAAATCACTTTCTTCTTTTGTGTGCTACAATGTTAAAAATGTTTGAGCGATTTTTAGAAAAGCCTAATTTAGAGGATGCACACAGTGTGCCAACATGTGCTATCTGCCATCACGGGAGATCAATGGACGCGTTTTGGGGGTGCAACCCCTTCATCAATAATAAAGTAGCTGAGAGGAAGGGGTTTGTGTGCATCTTCCAAATTTGGCTTTTCCTGGGGTGACTTCACCCCATTTGATTGCAATATCAAACACAGTTCCTAAATACTCATGTCTGATATTACCTTCAAATTCTACCAAATGTGAACTTTGTAAGTTCAAGATTTGTGTCTTTCTTGTTGGTTTTACACATGCCTGTTTTAGCTTAAATGGACATTTCGATTTTTGATAATGCTACCCCAAAAATTGTTATACAACAAACATGTTGGTTTGTTTTAAAAACCTTTTCTAAATGCACATGTGATTGTGCAGGTATTAAAAAGATTGTTCATCAAGAATGTGTGGATTATTTTCTCAACGCTACAACACTTTTGTGGGGCTCTAATTGGTGTTTTCTGTGAAAATGGGGGTTATTTCCTAAGGGCAAATCCTCTTTGCACTACAAGTGCAGTTTCAGTGCAGTTTTAAGTGCACTTGTAGTGCAAAGTGTCTTTGCCTTTAGTAAATAACACCCAACAGTGCTTTGTATAAGGTTACACAATCACGCCATTTTCGGTACTCACCACATTTCTGTCAGAGTCATCTAAAACAAACACAAGCAGTAAATGTCAACAAATCTTTTCTTTTTTTTGTTTTTTATTTGATAAAGGCTTCACAAATTTGCTGGCATATTGATGGCCCCCCTACCCGCAAAGAACTCCAGGTATCGTAACCGGATATCACGGGCACTCAGGGAGAGCAAGCCAGGACGGCCACTTTCAAGCGCCGTCTATGTTGTTTCATGTATCATTCCGGCCTCAGGCCCAACTGAGCCAGCATAGTTGGCAGAATGTTGACGTAAAAAGTTATGGAGAACACAGCACGCCAGGATTATATGATTAAGTTTATACTCCGCCATATGGATGGGTGTCAGAAATAGGTGGAACCGGCTGGCCAGGATTCCAAATGTGTTCTCCACCACTCTTCTGGCTCTGGCCAGCCGGTAATTAAAAACCCTCTGTTCTGGGGTGAGGGTCCTCATAGGGAATGGCCGCATAAGATGGTCCCCCAGCGCAAACGCTTCATCAGCAATGAAGACGAATGGGAGTCCTTCCATATTGTCCTCTGGAGGTGGCAAGTCCAAGCTGCCATTCTGGAGATGCCTGTAAACTCCGTCTGGGCGATGACTCCACCATCGGACATCCGGCCATTCTTCCCCACGTCCACATACAAGAAGTCATATTTAGCCGACACCACCGCCAACATCACAATACTATTGAATTGATGAATGCCTAAATACAGGTTATTACTTGGAACAGCCCCTCCTTAGTTACACTATTGGCAGCCCACTGGATAGGTAAGAAGTATCATAATACAAAGATATAAATACACACTGTACACATTTGAGGACATTTTGGACATTCTGCTATTACCTGTCAAGATAATAATAGGATACAAAAACTTTAAACAGTACCATTTGAAAGTATACAGGCAGGCCCTTGCACTACATGCTTTGGGGAATTCATCCATACATCTGAGCACAAAAGAGATGGGTATAGTGTGTATGGGTTTGGCAAAGTCAGCAGATAGATGATTGGGGATAGATAGATAATTGGTATCAGCTGACTTAGCAGTTGGGGTGAGGGAGGGTTACTAAAAATGATTTGGGGACACCACAAAAAAAAAGCCTCTGCCACTCTGCCTGAATTTAAAGCACAAATCACATTTCTTTTTTTTTAAATATACATTTTTATTACTTTTCAAAAAAACAGACAACAAACAAAAATGAATATTTGCAGCAATTAAAGAAACTATATACATAGAAAACAAAACACAAAAAAAAACAAAAAAACAAAAAAACAAAAACAAACCCCACATACATACATACATACATTGGTCATATCTGGTTCCTATGCCAGTTTAATTTTAGAGAAAGGTGTCATCCCGTGTTACATATGTACACCTAGAGCCCTAACTAATGGAGAGATTGCAAAGAGTCATATTCCTCTAGGAGGCTATTGAGGCTGTAGAGGGGTCCGTGAGCCATTTGGACCAAACCTTTTCATATTTGAGGAGACAACCCCTATTTATATATGTTTCTTTGTATAATGGTAAGCTATTATTAATAAGTTGTTTCCACAAAGTCAGCGATGGGGGGTGGTTTTCTTCCAGCTGAGAGCTATGGCTTTACGAGCATAGAACAAAAGTAGCCCCACCAAAGTGCGCCCTGCTGTCGTAGGAATAAATTGCTCTATCAGACCTAAAATACATATTGGCATTGATCGTTGCACTGGGATATATGTTATTTTGAATATAAAAGCTAGTATTTCTTCCCAATACCTTACGATAGCTGGACAAGTCCAGAATATATGGGTAAAGTCTCCAGGAATCTCCCCACATAGCCAACAGCCAGGAGCAGAGTCTGAATTAATTTTATTTCATATATGGGGGGTGTAGTATGCCCTGTGGACTATCTTAAACTGAATAAGTCTGTCTCTCAAGGAGACAAGAGAGTTGAAGGGAGAGTCCCATATATTATCCCAATCATCCTCATTAAGTTCAGGGATATCCTTAGACCATTTTGATCTTAATTTCTCTAAATCAGGGAGAGAGGCAGTTATTAAGTGAAGATACAATTTAGATGCGGCATTCTTTGTGCAATCCAACCTAAGAAGCTTCTCTAAGGCAGATTGGACTAGTTGTAGAGGAGAGCCAGAGAATTGACAGCTGAAGGCATGGGAGAGTTGAAGGAAACGAAAAGAATACGACTGAGGGATATTGAAATCAGAGATTAATTGGGAAAAAGAAATCAAAGATTTATCCAAAATGATCTGTGTCACTGTTTTTATCTTAAAATTAGTCCAAGCATAGGGGTCGGGTAGTGAATAGAAATGCTCCAGAGTGGGATTTAACAAGAGGGGAGCATTAGGTGATATTGCCTGTAGGGGATATCGTTCAATTTTGAGGCCCTCTCCCCATACACGTAGCGTGGTAAGCATAGATGGTGTCAATGAATATGGAGCACGAGGGCCCCGAAAGATCAAAAATTTCAGCACCTCTAGGGATCCCAGCACTGCTGCTTCTACCTGAGTAGCAGAATTTGAGGTATCTGGGTTAAGCCACCAGGCCATAGTTACTAGCTGAGAAGCCAAGTAATATTTATGGAAATCTGGACATGCCAGGCCACCTTGGGAGGTTGGGTGTACCAATGTTGCCCAGCTATACCTAGGGGGCTTTGACCTCCATATGAATGCTGAGAAAATACGATGTAGCCTTGCAAAGAAAGATTTAGGGATCCACTGGGGAGAGTGTCGAAATAAATATGTGAATTTAGGTAATACATTCATTTTTATTAAATGTATGCGTCCTAACAATGAAAGGGGTAATGACTCCCATGACTTCAGCCGTTGTTGAGTCTCCTGGATCACAGGTGTTAAATTTAGGGATATATAGTCTGAAACCTGTCTGGAAACCACCACCCCTAGATATTTAAAATTCTCCACCCATCTTAGGGGGGTATCCATATCAGCAGTAGCACGAGCCACAGAGTCTATAGGAAATAGAAGTGACTTTTCCCAGTTTACTTTAAGGCCTGTGACTGCGGAGAAAGAATTGAGGACCTGTAGGGCCCCCCTAAGTGATGGTCCTGCGTCATTAAGAAAGAGGAGTAGGTCGTCCGCATACAAGGCGACCCTTTCCTCCAGCCAACCAACGCGCAATCCCTTAACATGAAGGGAAGTACAGAGAGCCTCCGCCAGTGGTTCCATCGCTATGGCGAAAAGGGCTGGAGAGAGGGGGCAGCCCTGTCGAGTACCCCTTGACAGAGAAAAAGACTGTGATAAGCTACCTCCCAACTTGATAGCTGAGGTGGGGTTTTGATAAAATTATCTGTATACATTTAATAAAGATCAGGGGGAACCCCATCCTTCTAAGGACCTCCCAAAGAAAAGGCCATTCGATAGTATCAAAGGCCTTTTCAATATCTAAGGAGGCCACCACCCTAGTACCTTCATTCAAATGCTTTGCATGTATATTAGTAAACAAACGTCTCAAATTTACATCGTTTGACCTGTTGGCCATGAAGCCAGTTTGATCAATATTTACAACAGATGGTAATAGTGGCTGTAGTCTGATGGTAAGTAATTTAGTCAAAATTTTAAAATCTGTATTAAATAGGGCAATTGGCCTATAGGAGGCACACAATGAGGGATCTTTTAGATCTTTATGAATTAGTATAACATGGGCATGGCTCATAGAAGTTGGAAGGGCTCCATCTGTCAGGCATTGAGAATAAAGTTGTGCTAGCTTGGGAGCTAATATATTCCCATGTGTCTTATAAAACTCTATGGGGAGGCCATCCGGACCCGGAGACTTCCCCCGCGGAAATGATTCGATTGCTCTCAGTACCTCCTCCGGGGTTATTGGCCCCACCAGAGATTCTCTTTCTTTATCTGAAAGCCAGCCTAATGCCAATGGGTCTAGCCAGGATGCCAAATCCTTGAGCTGAAAGTCAGAAGGCAACACAGAGGTATAAAGAGAACTATAATATTGGCAAAAGACCTCTAATATATCTGGTAATAAAGAAACTGATGCACCTGAGGCAGACACCACATTGGGAATCATTGTTGGAGGATAATCTGGCAGTGCCAACATCGCTAGAAGACGACCATTACGGTCCCCCTGTTCAAAGAACATTTGTTTATTCTGATGTAGATCTAATCTGATGATCTCAGTAAGATGGTGATCTAGCTTACGTTTTGCAGCATTCAGGAGGTCAAAATGGATATTAGTAGGGTCAGTAGTATAAATATCAGACTGACGTTGCGCAGCTTGCTGTAGCGCTGTTGCAATGGCTGCCTGTTCCCTGTGATAGAGGAGATATATTGTCCCCTGGAAAAGGCCTTGAAGGCGTCCCATTGCAACAGAGGAGGATCCCTCATTAAACTCCCAATATTCCGCCAATCGTGGCGTGATATTGGTCGTCAGGTCTACATGAGAAAGCCAGTGGGTCCCCAAGCGCCATAGGGCTGCAGTTCTATAGGATGGGGCATGAATTTTAAGAAGTAATGGCGAGTGATCTGAGAGTCCGCTGGGTAGATATGATACATCTAATACATTAGACAGCATAGTCGGATTAGCAAAGGCGAGGTCAATACGAGAAGAGGTTTTCTATGTGGCAGAAACACAAGAGTAGGCTCTAGTCTCAGGATGTTTCCACCTCCAGACCTCAGTTACACCCATTACTTGAGCCCAGGTAAGTAAATCTGCAGACAATTGTTTTGGGGGAACAGGTCTGTCCAGGTCAGGGGCCATAATGGCATTGAAATCACCCATCAACAACAGTTTTGCCGGATAATACAAAATTACTTTCTCCAAGATTAAGTATAGGGTAGACGAAGAAAAAGGAGGGGGAATATACACCCCTACTACTATATATCGCGTACCCCACACCGTAAATACTATTATTACATATTTGCCTTGGGGATCAGTATAGACCTGTTCCATTATACATGGAAGAGATTTACTGATTAATATCGATACTCCTCTTGCATATGTAGAATAAGAAGAATGAAAGGCTTGCTGAATCCATGGCTTTTTTAGTGCCAAACACTTTCTGCCCCTGAGATGCGTCTCCTGTAAAAGCACCATATGTGGAGAATGTAATTTAAGGTATCTAAAAAGTATTGCCCTCTTAAACTTAGAATTAAGTCCCTGAACATTCCAGGATAATATCCTGAAAACTGAGACATCACGTGTCGTCATTGTATGTCAAATTATAAATGAAAGAAGGAGAAGTAGAAAACAAATTTAATCTAGGTGTACACCCTAATGTACATCTCAGGGGCAGCACCAATCCAGGGAGTTTATACCTGGTAATAGCATAACCAATGCATAACCAATCATTCCAAACAAAAACATATACATATACACCACCAATAAACAATACCCAAGATGACAAAAGGGTATCTATCCTGCCCTCATCTGGTAGCCAGATCAGGCTTTTACCCAAAAAAAAAAAGGAAACCCTAAAAAATTTAGTTAGCAACAGTTTGTTAGTAACCGCTTGGTGCTGTAGCGTAGCACCTAGGTAGGGGAAATCTGGTTCAGAAATTGGGAGGAAAAAAATAAACAAATAAATAAATAAATAAATAAAACCGAGAAAAGAAAACAAACAGCTCCAAGCATCAATTGAAGCAGATTTCCCAATACCTATGGGGTAAAAAAAAGGTGATTGCTTGTTGGCCATGGCCAACACTAAAAAAGGGTCTGGGGGGGGGGGGGGGGGGGAGAGGGAAAGGAGGGAGGGGAGGGGAATTTTTTATTACCTATTGCCATTGATTTCAGCTAGTCCCTCAAAAAAAAAAAGAGAAAGTGGAAGGGGGGGCTTCTATACTGAAACAGACACAAGCCGACTTAGAATGCAAGATAATATGATATAGTAATAATAGAAATTGATACAATTGATACAAATTTAATACAAGGGAAAGACAAAAAACAAACAAACAAACCAGCAGCATTACCCAAAAAAAGAAAGAAAAAAAAAAAAAAAAGAAACTTTAAGCATAGAATATATGTGAAGCATGTATACCCCTATATATGTATATATATATCCATACACATATATACGCATACATACGCATACTCACCCACCCCTACTCCAACCCATGTGTATATAAAATACACTGCCTAAGAAAAAAAAAAAAAAGGGGGGGTATGATAGGCAAACATTTAGCAACCATACATATCAGAGTAATAAAACAGTAATGCAACAATAATGGAGCCATAATGAAAAACCCCCCAAAAAAACAAAAATATAATGATAATACAATACAAAAAAACAAAACAAAACAAAGCCAAAAAAAAAAAACATTTTTCCCTTTTCCTTTTTTCCCCTCTAGCAAATGAATAATTAATTAGTATGTAACAAAAAAAAGAAAAAAGGAGAGAACCAAAAAAAGGGGTTGTGCAGTCATCAACGAGTGTCCAACCAGGCTAAAACAGCTTCTGGTTTATCAAAAAAAAGTGTGTTGTCACCATCAATAACTCTCATCTTGCTTGGATATAGAAGACTAAATTTTAAGTCTTTGTCTTTCAGCCTCCTGCGAGCCTCTGTAAAGGATTTATGCCTTTGTTGTACTTCCTGGGAATAATCAGGAAAAAAAAAAAAGTTTTTTATCCTCATACATAGTGTCAGGCTTAGACCGTGCTGCAGCCAGGATGCGGTCCCGGTCCCTATAATTAAGGAACCGGAGCAAAAAAGGACGCGGTGGTGTTCCCGGTCTAGGGGGGGCTGGTGGAACCCTATGAGCCAGCTCGATGACAAAGGTAGGTGGCAGGTCGGTCAGGCCAAACAGATCTATGAGCAATTCCTCGGTAAATGCAGTGGGGCATGAGCCTTCTGCTCGCTCAGGGAGGCCTATAATTCGGATATTATTCCTCCTTAAACGATTTTCGTTATCTATAGCCCGATTTTGTAGAGCACATACCTGTAATTGTAAAGCCTTAAGGTCTCTAGAGTCCGACCTGACCTGATCCTCCACACCTGAGATCCGGTCTTCCACCTCAGTGATTCGCATCCGAAATTTGTCCAGATCCTGACAAATAAGGCTGACATCTGTTGCTACAAAATCAATCTTTGATGTTAATGCTGTTTTACACTCAGCAATTGCTGCAAGAATAGCTGCTCCTGAGGAATGTACTGTGTCTCCTGTCTCTATCTCTGTCAGAGATTGCTTGCTGACAGGCATAGTGCTGGCCAGCCCACGTGTAGTTGGGATAATTGCTGACTGTGCGAAAGATAAGACAGCTGAATCTGTCTGAGCAGAGCGGGTCTTAGGTGGGCCCATCCGCTCGCACAATTTTGCGGCCAGTCACTATATTTTTCCCCAAAAGTCCGGCAAAAGTTTGCCTGGCAGATTCTCCCAGATCCTGCTAGGCTGTGACTGTAACTGTGAGGTTTGTAACTGTCGTGAGTTAGGAGAGAGATGAGAGATAAGAGAGATGGATAGGAGGATCTCACCGCACTCACTCCAGCAAGATAACAGCAACTGCAGACTGGGTGCCCCCCCCCTCAGCTCCCCCTCAGCTCCTTAGATAACTGTAGCACTATCTCCGCTGTCTCTATCTCCGCACGGACATTTCTAAACATTTTAGGGGTTGTTTGGGGTAAAGCACTACTATGGAGCTGACAAAATACATTGTTAAGTGACTACATGAGGTGAATATAGGGCAGGAGACCATGCTGGGGAGGTTATTGAAGGCCAATCTGTATGAAGGACTAAAAAAATAATTACAGAAAAATCCAGCATGCATGAGGACAAAGGGGACATTCACAGCATATTACAATCATGGTAATTAGGGAATGAGGAAAGAAATACAATATATTATCAAACATTCAATACAATAAAATGTGATATTAAAGGATAAAAATCTTACCTTCATATACTCCTTCTGCAGGACCTGGATGATGGCAGAACAGGTCTCTGGTATAATGATACCCAGAGCCTGGGGGGGAGATGCCTGTCGAGAACTTGAGGTCCTGCAGGCTTCTCCCTGTCGCCAAGTACAGCAGGGTAGCGACGAGCCTCTGCTCCGGAATGATGGCTTGCCTCATGCAGGTATCCTGCCTGCTGATATAGGGGGTCAGCGAAGCCAGCAGACGGTGAAATACGGGGTCCGTCATCCTGAGAAAGTTCCTGAAGTCATCAGGATTATTCTCGCGGATCTCATGGAGCAAAGGCATATGAGAGAACTGGTCACGCTGAAGCAACCAATTCTTGGTCCATGAACTCCCCCCCACCCTGTTCATGGACTGGACTTGTGTCAAGGTCAGAACCCCAACACCAAGCCCCCACACAGCACAAACTTTACGAGGAGTACGTATACGCAACATGGCTAGAAAACGGTCGGCTGCTCAGAACGTAGTAACAGAACACACTGATATCAGCAAGGCCTGTGAAGAGCGACCTGAAAAACAGTAACGAACGAACAAGAACACAATGACTATAAGTCACGCGGAACTTGCTTGCACGCACTGAAGAGCAGATACAAACCCACAAGCACAAACTGAACTGCAGAAAACGATCTCAAAGCCACGAGTCTGAAAAAGTAAAAGTTTGGTGAGAGACGATTCGCGCTAACACAAGATTAGCAAAAGGAGCCCAAAGGGTGCCGCGCTTGGTTCTGACCTGGCCTTTTCTAGTCTCATCGTACGTGGTGTACGTGACCGCGTGGTTGGCGATTGGAAATTCCGACAACTTTGTGCAACCGTGTGTACGCAAAACAAGTTTGAGCCAACATCCGTCGGAAAAAATCCTAGGATTTTGTTGTCGGAATGTCCAAACAAAGTCCAACCGTGTGTACGGGCATTATTGTGGAACCCTTTATTATGGTCCTGCAGCATGACCCTTTCAAATGTTCTGCAGCAGGCCCCCTTCGTGCCTTTTGTTTAAGCCAAAACTGAACACTTTAGCAGTGTACAGCAAATCGTTTTTTCATAGTGTACACTTTACATATATTTTGTGATTAAATAACATTTCTAATCACTCTGATGATGTAAGAAGAGGAAAGTGACGTAAGGGGGAACACTGCAAACCCTGGTGTAAAAGGTACCCTAATATAAGGGGGTCTCTATTAACAAGAGCCCCTACTTACATCATAGTTCCTAGCATTCCCCTTTAGGCTGGGTTCACACTGTTGTGCAGAGTGGCTTACAGCAGGGGTCCAGTGTGTCCCTGTTCTCTACTTCAGGGACAAATCAGGCCAGAATTTTTGCCTGGATTTCGGACCTGAAACTGAGCCAAAGAAGCACAGGACACATGTGCAATGCACTCCGTGGCCACCCTGGAGATGTGTGAACCGGTTCTCCTGTCATGTGAAATTGGTTATGAGGAAAAGCGCATCCAATTTGCAATAGTGTGAACCCAGCCTGAATTAGGGTTCTCAGAGCCCCACCCCCTTACATCAGAGTCTGCAGAATTTCCCTGTAAGGGGGGCTCTGGGAACTCTAGAATGTAAAGGGGAACTCTGAAGGGGTGGAACCCTGATTTAAGGGGGGCTCTGATTTAAGGTGGAACATGGTGTAAAGGGGAACGTTGATGTATGGGGGTGTCTACTCACCAATGCCCCTACTTACATAAGAGTCCACAGAGCACCCTTTGAAACTGAGCCCACCTTACATTAGTGTACTCAGAGGCTGGAGAGAGAAGGGAGGGAGGAGAGAGACTTCAGTGAGAGTGGATGGTGAGCTCACTCACCCCAGGAAAGAGGCTCAGACAGTCTGTATATTTCCACCACAATTTAGTTGCTGGCTGCTGGGCTTTCTCGCCTACTCATCCCCTTTCCATGGCACAGCGGTGCAAGGAATTGGAGTATGGGTGGGGTTGTGGGAACACTTAGAAGGAGATGAGTGGGAGAAAGAGGAGCAGATCCAGCTCTCTTTCCCCTATCATGTCCATGCGAGAGGGGGTGGACTGTCAATGCTGGGTCTGGGGAGTGTGAGAGAGAGTGTAATAGACACTTTCTGCTTACAACTGCAGCCAGCAAACCTGCCTGGAAACCACATTAAGGACTCTTGCCCCCCTCCAACAGTGGCGGAAGGCCAAAGCCTGGCCACAAGTGCGACCTTTGCATTATTTATACACTGGAGATCAAAATTAGAGAACAATTTATGAACACTTGATTTTTTCATAAAAACTGCAATGTTCATTGCTCAACATTTGATGGAATTTTTGTTGTGGCTTTACCATGCTAATAGAACAGTGTTTTTCAAAATAACCAAGGCACTTCAACAAAAAAACTTTATTTTGTAGAAAACACAATGATCAAAATTAAAGAACAGCAATGACTGTAGCACAGAGAAAGATTACAACTAGAATTTATGAAGGTTACAACAATCAACAATTAGTAGTAAGTGGGGGAGTGCCTTGCTTTGAATGACTTCAGCACATCTGCGGCCACAGGACAACAGTAGTCTCTCACACTGCCCTGGTGTTGTTTTGTTCCACACTTCTTCCAGTCTATTCCACAGTTTGGTGACTGTAGTGGGTTTCTTGGCCATAACTTTGTTGCCAATGATTTTCCAGAGGTTTTCTATTGGGCTTAGATCATGGGCTGGCCATTTCATTATTTTAATGTTTTCAGCTTTAAGTAAATGCTTTACCCATTTTTCTGTGTGACAGGGGGCATTGTCAAGCATGAAAATTGCTGGCTGATTGGGTGATGAACGCAGGGAAGGAACCGCATGTTGTTGAAGAAGGTTCTGATAAACATTTGCAATCACTCTGCTATGTAGCTGTATAAGAGGCCCAACTCCTGCTGCAGAAAACATCCCCCAAACCATGATGCTTCCCCCTCCACCTTTCACTGACTTCTTTACACACTTTGGGTTCAGTCTGCCCCCAGTTTGATGATGATATGTTTCCTATCGGACCCAAAATAAATTAAACTTACTTTTATCACTAATGTGATTTTTGGACCAGTTCTCCTCTGTCCACACAACATCCTCCTCATCAAAAGTTAGTCTAGCCTTTTGAATCATTGCAGTGTGGTCTTTCAGTTAAAATTCTCTTGAACAGCAAGACACTGTATGACGAGACAGATCCTTATGCTGGCCATACACTATACAGAAAATCGGCCAAACCCATTTTCGAAAAACGAACGTTCGACCGTGACCGCAAACGATCGTGCCATCATATAATGTCCGATAATCTGTTCAGTGGACATGAATAAATAATTTTGTGTTCGTTTTTTTACATATACCTAGTGCAGGCAGTTCGGACGGGAAACACATTAACCTTGCAATTTATCGTACGTTCGGCAGAAATTTTCCAAACATGCCGTTCGTTTTTTTTCCACAAAAACGTCACAAACGATTATCGATTTGTACCCACTAACTTGCTGAAAAACGAACGAAGTGTCCATACGAACGATTTTTCGGCCGATTTTTCGTATAGTGTATGGCCAGCATTATGCTGGCCATACACTATACGAAAAATCGGCCGAAAAATCGTTCGTATGGACACTTCGTTCGTTTTTCGGCAAGTTAGTGGGTACAAATCGATAATCGTTTGTGACGTTTTTGTGGAAAAAAAACGAACGGCATGTTTGGAAAATTTCTGCCTAACGTACGATAAATTGCAAGGTTAATGTGTTTCCCGTCCGAACTGCCTGCACTAGGTATATGTAAAAAAACGAACACAAAATTATTTATTCATGTCCACTGAACAGATTATCGGACATTATATGATGGCACGATCGTTTGCGGTCACGGTCGAACGTTCGTTTTTCGAAAATGGGTTCGGCCGATTTTCTGTATAGTGTATGGCCAGCATAACTCTGTTCAGTGCTGAACTGGTGAGCAATCACACCTGCAGTGTTGAATTGATTGCCCATTGAGATTCTCCACATTATCCTGTCCTCTCTTGCATTTTTCTTTTGTGGATGACCAGCCTTCTTGGGGGGCTTGAATGAGTTTGTGATGTTATAAAGATGCAATATTCTAGAAATCACAAATTTGGAATGACAAACTTCTCTTGCTATGGCTGAAAGGGTCATCCTTTTGGCCTTCATCTGGACAACCTGCTGCCGAAGGGTTTTAGTCACTTTAGAACGACTCACAATCTTGCAAAGTCAGTGAAAACTGGAAATTTAGGCTTCCAGTTAAATAGGGTTTGTCAGATAATTAAAGAAATTATCACAAGGTGCCAAATTAACACCAATAACTGAGAGGTATCTGAAAATGTTCTCTAATTTTGATCAATGTTCCTTTTTAAATCTAATTGAAGTTTTTTATTCTGTGCTTCAAAATATATGTAACTTATGAAATGTGCTTAACAAAACTGCTCTTTTACTAAACAGGACTAAGCAGTGACCTTGAAATGTAGGAAATTATAGGTTGTTCTCTAATTTTGATCTGCAGTTTATATATTTAAGTAGTGGGATAAAACACCAACAAATATACTGTAGTTAAAATGTATTCATCCTTCCATTGAGCAAATGTTAAAAATGCACAATTTTGTGTCATCCCTATCTTTTTCAAGTTCAAATGTGTGCACTGCAAATGTAAGCAATCAAAATAGCAGGAATCATGTCAGCATCAACATACAACCAGTGTACTGTATATAAAACCATGAATGGAAATGTATATCACAAGGTAATGCACTACATGAATAGCTTTACAGTTTATCATAATTCAGTTCTAAATAAATACTTCCTCTGTCAGTTATTCAGTCCTTCAAAGTTTCAGTAGACAAGTAGACAAGAAACACATGTACGCATGTAAACAAATGCAAACAGATGCTATAAGAATCACATTTCCACCTAAAAAAAATTCACAATCACAATCTTGTTTTAGGCGCCTCCTCTCCTACTCCTGGGTACATCCTTCAAGATCATACATTTCAGATTGGTCTCTGAGTGCCTCTGTCTGTGATATGTTTAGGAATAGGCAAACCTGGTTGTTTCTATCTGATCAAGCCCCTGTGCTGCACTATCCAATCTTCAATCTTTTCTGTGGTTTTACCAACATGCATGTATTTGCAAGGGCATATCAGAACAAATGATGATTGAGGTGTGCAGTATCCTTTAATAGGAAATTCTTGTTCACCTTGGGGATATACAAACTTAGAACCCTTGGACATTGCCTGCCGCTGATTACAGTTCAGACTGGGAAAGGAACCCTTTCTCTTTGATCCTCAAAAAGGTCTGGAAATCAGCCTGCATAGGGAAATTCCTCATTGGTTGCTTCTAAACACCTGTAAAGCAATTGTCTGGAATTCAGGAATCTTAGGAGTGTATGCTCCAGCCAGATGAGGCTAGTATTTCCTGATTATATTCAAGATAGTTTGATTGTAAGCATGGACTGTAATGAAAATGACATCTTATTGTTTCAACTATGTTTCTCTCGCTTATATTTTCTTTGTCCTTCATTTTTAATGAATACATAATGTTCTTTAATTGGACAATGTGGAGAGGAGGGGAGATGATGTCATCATCTCCACCTCATCCAGAGAATGCCTTGTATTCATAAAAAAAAAAGAGGAATACTTGGACCAAGGAGATCATGGCTATCACTGTAGCAGTACCGACTACTAAAGTGATTTCCAGTTACCCAGGCAGCCCCTTAGTTAATGTGAAATTAAACCTCTGTGTACCCTAAACCTTGTGTTCTTGATTTACCGTATTTGGCTACTTACTTACTAGGAACAGCAAGACTCCCTGCTGCAATTTCAGAGGTTCAGAAGTGTGGGATTGAGAAGCGCAATTTCTACAATATGCACTAATCTGAATTAAAATAAAGTTGCATTTGCGCTAGGAAAACCTAGCGCAAATGCAACTTTATTTTAATTCATGAGTGTACCTACACGAGTATGAAACATATTTAGCGTTTGCAGCTTGGTTACGATATGCGCTCACTTTTATAGTACTGTTCCATTGTTGGCTCGCAAGATCTGTTTTATTATGCACTAATCTGAGCTCCCTCTATGTGTGAGTATAACGCATTTACTTTACTTGCATTGTTGTTCTCTGTGGTACAAATCTGTAATAATTTTCTATCTTCAAACAATATTAACCACTTCAGCCCTGGAAAGATTTGCCCCCTTATTGACCAGATCATTTTTTGCGATATGGCACTGCTTTTCTTTAACTGACAATTGTGCAGTCCCACCTCACATAATTGCTTCTGGAAAAATATTCAAATATTCCCATATACAAACTCTCTGTCCTTTTGTTAACCACCCAGACCGCCTGCCTGTATAAGAGTCAGATTATATTTGTAAGGGGAACCCTATGCCTTTTGATCACCATACCAAAGTCTCCACACAAACAGCTGTGGATCATGTGTATTTTAAAAATAAGTGAGAGAGAGAGAACTGTTCAAGTCAGTGGACTAGCTTTCCTGCATAGCAAAGTAATGATTATTAGTTGGAATTTTTTCAAATAAAAGGGGGCACCACATCAGTTCAATATGTAGAACTTTAGAAAGAGTAATGCTGTGGTCAATGGATGTCTGTGGTACTCAATGATTGCTACTTCGAGAAAAGGCTCTTTAACATTCCAAAGTGCAATTGTGCATACAATATAACAGTATCAAATCATATTATTATCTTATAAAGGAGTAATGATAGTGTAAACTCAATACGTGTAATAACCTAAGAAATTTAAATGTGAAAAAACAATATAAACACAACTAAAATTGTGCCATATGCTTAACTGTGTCAAAAGCACTCAGACATTAATATAATATAACACCATACTTTAATCTCAAAATAAAAATAAGCATAGAAGAGTGTATATCTGTACAGATGGACAATGGTAAGCTAAATGCTTAAATATGTCAAACACACTCAAACATTTTTTTTCTTTCCTCAAACAATACGTATTTATTGAGAAAAAAATTGAACAAATGTACATGTGGACAAATATAAAGAAAGCATACATAAAAATATGTTATGCAATATTGCAAACAAAGATAATAAAGATAAATAAAGCATACACAAATGTGCAAATGGGCCATACAGATTGTTTAATATCCTGGTGAACAGTCCAAAATCCCAAAGAAAAAGAAGACACACTTGTGAGATGGAGAGCATTCAGTGCAGCAGGAATAAAGGGTCCCAGGTAATCACACCACCCACATGTAAGGTAAACTCCTTACCAGACACTGATCCCACATAGAGATCATGAAGCGCCTTGCTGTTCCACAACACAAAGTTTTCTGACACACCACACCATCCAGGTTCAATCGTGTGTAGGTGTGCTCAACACAGAGGCATTGCAGTAAAAGCAAGGGACCACCATAGTGCAGTATGTTAAAACCATGGGATTTTAATATGGTAATGTACTTACAATAAGAAGACAATCGTTGGCATATTAGGTAAGCACCACCGGGTTCCCGCAAGTGTGCGTGATAACGTCACATGTTTAGCCCCACTCTAACGCATTTTACTTTAAACAGCATCTTCAGAGGATAGAGGCATTGTGCCACTAGAAGATAATTGTATCTCTATAAGATAATATTATGGTTTGATACAATTATATTGTATGTATAATTGCACTTAGTTGTTTTACATCTAGTATCTAGATTGTGTAGTGGATTCAACAGTCTTTATTTATATTCTGTTTTTGCTAGCACAAGGAAATTATTTGGTTTGTTTTTACCCATGATTACAACTACAGATTACAATTACAACATTTGTTTAAAAGGAGTATTATGTCTATTCACATATATAGATAAAATGCATCTTAAAATGGCTCAAATGTATCAAACAACCTCCCTACTTTAATGGAAACCCATAACCAGTATTTACCATGAATTTAATGACATTCAAGGCCTCGCAGCCCTTATTACTAGGGATGAGCCGAACACCCCCTGTTCGGTTTGCACCAGAACATGCGACCAGGCAAAAAATTTGTTCGAACACGCGAACACCGTTAAAGTCTATGGGACACGAACATGAATAATCAAAAACATAAAGGAAAAAAACTGCGCTGAAAAAATGTGTTATTAAATGCACCAATAGAAAAGCAGCAGCACGGAGTGCGATAACACAGAAAGTCCAAAATATAATAAAAAAGCTGCACTAAAAATAAAAATATGTCCAAAAAATTATGAACATTCAAAAAAAAACTTTTAAAATCTTGCAAACACCATAGTGTGCACACATAGACAAGGTGAAATGCCGACCACCGTAGCTGTAGATTAGGCTTACCAGACAGCAAGCATTAAAGGCGGATGGTTTACAACCCAGCCGGGGCCTCTAATCCTGGCAAATGATCACGATAGGGATGATGATTTGGATGGTTGAAATCCCTCACTTACTCTGGCTACGGTATCCATTCCCTCAGTATATAACCCAAAAGAGAAGAGAACTGGCCATAGTGTAATATATCCAAAATAACTTTAATAAAACATGGTAATGCACTTACAGTTAAGAAGTATTGGTATCGCATGTGTAAAAAACCCGGCCGGCATAAACAAACACAGAACGGAGCCCATCCTCCTCTCCAGATCGCGTGGTAGCGTCACTACGTGCTTCTCCAGACGCGTTTTGTCATCAACAGGCGCTCTCAATGAACTGAGAATGTCCGTTTCCTGCGGCCTTGGATAAGGGTTTAGTATGGATTTTTGGGGGGACCCCATGCCATTTTTTTTTATTTTGGCACGGAATTCCCTTAAAATCCATACCAGACCTGAAGGGTCTGATATAGATTTTGAGGGGGACCCCACACCATTTTTTTTTTTAATTTTGGCCGGGGTTCTCCTTAATATCCATACCAGACCTGAAGGGCCTGGTATGGAATTTAGGGGGACCCCCACGTCATTTTTTTTTTTTTTTTTAATTTTGGTTCGGGGTTCCCCTGTGGGAAATTCCCATGTTGTTTTTATCAATGAACTTTTATGTGTATTGTCGGACCGGCAATTCATTAATAGCCGCGAGTAGTTTTAAATTACTTTTTTTCCTTTGAAATGTCATCTTGCTGTCAGACTGTTCTAAACACGGGAAACATGCGCCCCTTTACAGGCATACTATAGACACCTTCCAGGTACGAAATGTAAAGGAATGTTACACTTTTATTGTTTCACTTTAAGCATTATTAAAATCACTGCTCCTGAAAAAACGGCCATTTTTAAAACTTTTTTTGCATGTCCCCTGGGGCAGGACCTAGGTCCCCAAACACTTATTATGACAATAACTTGCATATAAGCCTTTAAAATTAGCACTTTTGATTTCTCCCATAGACTTTTAAAGGGTGTTCTGCGGCTTTTGAATTTGCCGCGAACACCCCAAATTGTTCGCTGTTCGGCAAACTGGCGAACAGCCGATGTTTGAGTTGAACATGAGTTCGACTCGAACTCGAAGCTCATCCCTACTTATTACAAACACGTCTACATTCATATTGAGACTGTAATGGGGATTCACAAATTCCTATACATGTTTCATGGATAATCCACTACTCCAGGAGGATAGGAAAATGATAATCTGTGCAAAAATAAAAATACACATATTAAATGAACCAATAATTAGAGCATATACAATTGCACTGTTAGGAATAGCTTATTTTATTTCATGATGGTCTACTCACTGGGAACATGACTAAAATCACATAAACTATTGAAAAATCTGTGAAACTGCCCTTCCATCTTGGGTAGAGTTCAGCAGCACATCAAGGAGAGAAACTTACTAGAGGAGGAGGGGGGAGAAAAAAACCTAATACATGTGGGTAATTGAAAAACAGAATTTGGTTTATAGGGCTTATTTCCAATTATCCTACAATGGCCTGCAGCTAAAGAGCTACATGGTATTTACACCTGTCACTACTCACCTACTAATCATTTGCAGCAATATACAGAAATCTCAACAGGGTGTTATCAGAATATTCAACCAAATGGATCCACAAGGGGACAGAATATGTCCTACGACTGAGTTCACTTAAGGAAAAAAAGTTCTGTCCATAACAGCAATGTATTAAGAGAATATAGGTATAGTGAATTTAGAACAACACAAGGGGGTTATTTACTAAAAGCAAATCCACTTTGCACTGCAAGTGCCCTTGGAAGTGAAGTCGTTGTAGATCTGAGGGGGCATGCAAGGAAAATAAAAAACAGCATTTTTGCTTGCACGTGATTGGATGATAACATCAGCAGAGCTTCCCCTCATTTCAAAGCTTCCCCTCAGATCTACTGCGATCTACAGCGGCTGCACTTACAAGTGTACTTTTGAGTGTACTTGCAGTACACTTGTAGTGCAGAGTGGATTTGCCTTTAGTAAATCAACCCCTAGGTGTTAGTATTCAGCTTTCAGTATGAATACAGGGGTAGATTTATTAAAATGGGTACACTCAGAATCTGGCGCAGATGTGCATGTTAGCCAATCAACTTCTAATTTCCGTTTGTGCAATTAAGCTTTGGCAATAAAACCTGAAAACTGATTGGTTTGTATGTAGAGCTGCACCAGATTTTGCACTCTCAAATTTTAGTACATAAACCCCACAATCACTTAGTGCATCAAAGTATCATAGTTACATAGTAGGTGAGGTTGAAAAAAGACACAAGTCCATCAAGTCCAACCTATGTGTGTGATTATGTGTCAGTATTGCATTGTATATCCCTGTATGTTGTGGTCATTCAGGTGCTTATCTAATAGTTTCTTGAAGCTATCAATGCTCCCCACTGAGACCACCGCCTGTGGAAGGGAATTCCACATCCTTGCCGCTCTTACAGTAAAGAACCCTCTACGTAGTTTAAGGTTAAACCGGTTTCCTTCTAATTTTAATGAGTGGCCACGAGTCTTGTTAAACTCTCTTCTGCGAAAAAGTTTTATCCCTATTGTGGGGTCACCAGTCCGGTATTTGTAAATTGAAATCATATCCCCTCTCAAGCGTCTCTTATCCAGAGAGAATAAGTTCAGTGCTCGCAAACCTTTCCTCATAACTAAGATCCTCCAGACCCTTTATTAGCTTTGTTGCCCTTCTTTGTACTCGCTCCATTTCCAGTACATCCTTCCTGAGGACTGGTGCCCAGAACTGGACCGCATTCTCTAGGTGCGGCCGGACCAGAGTCTTGTAGAGCGGGAGAATTATCGTTTTATCTCTGTAGTTGATCCCCCTTTTAATGCATGCCAATATTCTGTTTGCTTTGTTAGCAGCAGCTTGGCATTGCCTGCCATCAAACAGACACTTGCACTTGTATCAACACACATAGCCCCCCATAGAGGGAGAAGGAAGCCACACTGAAAAACAAGAAAAAAAGAAAATAATCAACCCATCTGTCTTTTTAAATTGCCTGGATCCATCCCAGAACCCCCATGAGGCAAAATGCCAAACTGTGGCATCCACCTCAAGTTTTCTTCCTCTTTATAAGGCTCCAGCCAGGCCTGTTTACACTGTCTTCCCATCCCAGTGCATGATTTCATCTGGCCTGGGTCTCCCAAACTGAGCATGCACGGGGAAACATCACCAGACACAGGCAGTGCCCACCATAGTCACAGTGCATGAGGAAAAGACTACTGATCACCGGAAAGTCTGTTTACATGTGATCAGCTGTGATTGTACAGCTACTTTGGGAGGTAGATTCTTTCCTTGCCCAGCGTTGTTAGATTGTCATTTGGCATTACCTGAGGTTTCTCTTTGGAGGTCCTCCAGCTCTCTTCCTGGATTTGTCCCCTCCCAGTCTCTGTCTCTTCGAGGTCAATAAGGCAAGCACATTTTATATATATGTATACTTAACCTTTTTTTTTTCTTAAGATACTCTAATACATTTCAAAATATGAAATATGAATGTACATGTTTTCAATATTTGATATGTATGTATAATATATATATAAATATATATATATATATATATATATATATATATATATAATTTTTTTTTTTTCTTTTTTTTTTCTTTTTTGTGAAATTTTTATTTGTTCAATAGCACCTACCCAATTTGTCCCGGGGAAGTAAATTTTTGTGAAACTCGTTGACTAACACGCATGAAGAAGTTCATGGACTTGACTTTTTGTTACTTATCCATACTGCTTGGTATATCGATGGACTTTTACTTATTTATGTGATTGGATCCATGCCTTCATGTTTGTATTTGGGCACTTGTTGAGCTACTGTAAAGTAGTGGGTGTTTTGTAGAGATTTTATTATGTATGTTTTTAAAAAGATTTGTAATAAAGATTATTTTGTTTATATACATATTGGGGGTCATTTACTATAGCGCCAAAAAATTCTCCTGCAGTACCAAAAAATAACTCTCAAAAAAGGCCAGGAAGACTTCAACTCTCAGAAAGTCAGCGCTAATGCAAATGGAAAGCAGCGCTATTGCGGCAATAATGCCTGTCAGATCACATATGCTGGAATAGTGGAAGTCAGTGGGGCTCGAACCTGCAAAATCCAAAGTTCTCACTGAAGGCTTATGTGCAAGTTCTTTGCCATAAAAAGTGTTTGGAGACCCGGGTTCTGCCCCAGGGGACATGGATCAATGCCAATGTTTTTTTTAAAAACGGCCGTTTTTTCGGGAGCAGTGATTTTAATAATGCTTTGAGTGAAACAATAAAAGTGTAATATTCCTTTAAATTTCGTACCTAGGGGGGTGTCTATAGTATGCCTGTAAAGGGGCGCATGTTTCCCGTGTTTAGAACAGTCTGACAGCAAA
The DNA here is from genome assembly GCF_042186555.1 of Aquarana catesbeiana. Classification (NCBI taxonomy): domain Eukaryota; kingdom Metazoa; phylum Chordata; class Amphibia; order Anura; family Ranidae; genus Aquarana; species Aquarana catesbeiana. Next base: position 621,079,003 of record NC_133325.1, on the reverse strand, counting down.
ATGACATTTGAAAGGAAAAAAAGTTATTTAAAACTACTCGCGGCTATACTGAATTGCCGGCTCGACAATACACATAAAAGTTCATTGATAAAAACTGCATGGGAATTCCCCAAAGGGGAACCCCGAACCAAAATTTAAAAAAAAAATGACATGGGGGTCCCCCTAAATTCCATACCAGGCTCTTCAGGTCTGGTATGGATATTAAGGGGAACCCCGGCCATAATTAAAAAAAAAATTGGCGTGGGGTCCCCCTCAAAATCTATACCAGACCCTTCAGGTCTGGTATGGATTTTAAGGGGAACCCCGTGTCAAAATTTTTTAAAAAAATGGCGTGGGGTACCCCCAAAAATCCATACCAGACCCTTATCCGAGCACGCAACCTGGCAGGCCACAGGAAAAGAGGGGGGCGAGAGAGCGCCCCCCCTCCTGAACCGTACCAGGCCACATGCCCTCAACATTGGGAGGGTGCTTTGGGGGTAGCCCCCCAAAGCACCTTGTCCCCATGTTGATGAGGACAAGGGCCTCATCCCCACAACCCTGGCCCGGTGGTTGTGGGGGTCTGCGGGCAGGGGGCTTATCGGAATCTGGAAGCCCCCTTTAACAAGGGGACCCCCAGATCCCGGCCCTCAACCTTGTGTGAAATGGTAAGGGGATACAAAAGTACCCCTACCATTTCACCAAAAAAAGTCAAAAATGTTAAAAATGACAAGAAACAGTTTTTGACAATTCCTTTATTTAAATGCTTCTTCTTTCTTCTATTTTCTATCTTCTTTCATCTATCTTCCTTCGGTTTCTTCCTCCATCTTCTTCTTCTTCTGGTTCTTGTTCTTCTGGTTCTTCTTGTTCTTCTGGTTCTTCATCCGGTCTTCTCGTCCGGCATCTTCCTCAGTGGCGCCGTCTTCACTTCATCTTCTTTCCTCGGGCCGCTCCGCATCCACGATTGGATGGGAGGCTCCCGCTGTGTGACGCTTCTCCTCTTCTGACAGTTCTTAAATAACAGAGGGCGGGTGACCCTGCCCCCTCTGATGCAGGGCGGGTGACCCCGCCCCCCTCTGACGTCACGGGGAATGCCACAGGGAAGTCCCCGTGCATCAGAGGGGGCGGGGTCACCCGCCCTGCGTCAGAGGGGGGCGGGGTCACCCGCCCTCTGTTATTTAAGAACTGTCAGAAGAGGAGAAGCATTATTAAAATCACTGCTCCCGAAAAAACAGCCATTTTTAAAACTTTTTTGCATTGATACATGTCCTCTGGGGCAGGACCCAGGTCCCTAAACACTTTTTATGACAATACCATGCATATAAGCTTTAAAATTAGCACTTTTGATTATTCATGTTCGTGTCCCATAGACTTTAACCACTTGCCTACCAGGCCAATTCTGACATTTCTCTCTTACATGTAAAAATCATAATTTTTTGGCTAGAAAATTACATAGAACCCCCAAATTTAGCAGAGACCCTAGAGAATACAATGGCGGTCATTGCAACTTTTTATCTAGCACGGTATTTGCGCAGCAATTTTTTGAATGCGTTTTTTTGGGAAAAAAAACTGTTTTGGGCTTTAAAAAAAAAAAACAAGAAAGTTAGCTCAATGTTTTTTCATAATGTGAAAGATGAAGTTATGCCAAGTAAATAGATACCCAACATGTCACGCTTCAAAATTGCACACGCTCGTGGAATGGCGCCATACTTCGCTATTTGAAAATCCCCTTAGGCGACGCTTTAAAATTTTTACTGGTTACATGTTTTGAGTTACAGAGGAGGTCCAGGACCAAAATTATTGCTCTCGCTCTACCGTTCGCGGTGACACCTCACATGTGTGGTTTGAACAACATTTTCATATGTGGGCGGGACTTATGTATGCCTTCGCTTCTGCATGCGAGCTCACAGGGACAGGGGCACTTTAAAAAAAATTTTTTTTATTGTTAATTTTACTTTTTTTATTTTAGCTTGACACTTTTTTTCCCAAAAATTTTTTTTGATCACTTTTGTTTCTATTACAAGGAATGTAAACATCCCTTGTAATAGGAATAAGCATGATAGGTGCTCTTTACAGTGAGATGTGGGGTAAATAAGACCCCACATTTCACCTCTAGGCTTAGAAGCCTGAAATTAAAAAAAAAAGAACCATCTCTGCTTCCCAGCCGAAGTGGCGCCATTTTTTTTTAATACAGAGGCTGGGCGTGACGTCATAACATCACGCCCGGCCTCCGAACAATCATAGAGATTCCGGCGACCATCTGGTCCACCAGAAATCTCTATGCTAAACATCCAGGGCTGGCGGATCCTGTGACCAACTCACCGATCGTAGCGGTAAGTCGGTGCAAGCACCAGAGGGTGGCGGGAGGGGGGGACGTCCCCTCTCGCCTCCTGTTAGAATGATCAAGCAGTGGAACAGCCACTATGATCATTCTTATGGTGTGTAGATTCGCAGGCTCTAAAAGACGATATCTGGATCATGTCTGTAGCTACAGGCATCACTCAGATATCCCCGCTCAAAGCCGAGGACATCATTTGGCGTATGGCGGGCGGGAAGCGGTTTTAATGGTGTTTGCACAAATTTATTTGTCTGTTCGCATGTTCTGCTGCGAACCGAACAGGGGGGATGTTCGGCCCATCCCTAGTTCTCATTAAGAATCATGGGGGTACAACTTGTCAAGCAACTCGGAAGTCCAAAGTTGCCCAACTGTGAAACAAGTCATATATATTTTAATAGAAAGGAGCTCTCATTTATACTTGCATTTACATCAGCAGAACAAATGCAGGAAGTGATGTGTGCACATGGGCCAGAAGCAAATGTGTGGGGATGCCAAACAAATCAATGAACCCCACCCACACCAAATCTAACTACCAAATCCACCCCCGCATTGATTAAGCACAAGTACATATCATACCCTTATCCGGAAAATGAGCCGCACCTCCTCTTTGCTAAAGAGGGACCTCGCCATGTCCACCTAGATGGAGATCTTGACCAGCACAGGGACTTCTAGGTGATTACAATGACTTATTTCTGGGTCAGAAGGCGAAACTACACTTTTGATCGCTGCTGCAAATATTTGATCGCAACCACTATTAGAATTTTATTATTTCTGTTTATTTTCAGATATCATAAGTAGAAATACAAATTTGCATATTTAAAGGCGTTCGATAAGAAATGGTGTCCTTGGGTTAGCAGCAGGAGGAAATCGTTCAGCTGAAATCACACACTTTCATTCCCGCATGTCAGTCCCAACTGCAGGGGCAATTTCGAGACATCTGTGCAGGTTTCTGCACTGATATCAATACAAATTGCACCCCAAAGTCACACCAATTAAAACTGCAATTGTCACCGCTTTGACATGTCAAATCGCACCAATGTGAACTAAAGCTGATACAAACACTGCCTATCCACCAGCTGAATTCATTACCTGCAATTCTCCACAGCTGTTAAATATAAAGATTCTACCTTTATCATTTACTTGCAGGTGTGCAGAAGCCTAGGTTTACAGTGGAGCAATTTGTCATACAATTTGAGAGATCAAATCGCATGACTATTGGCAGCAATGGCACTGTTCCAATCGATGCAACATTTTTTTTGTGGCACTGCACCAATTTGCTAAAGTAGTTCCTGCACTACTTTTGCTGATTTCTGGTGCAACTTCAATAGACATTTGTGTATGAAGCCACACGGATGTCTATCAAGTAGCACCTAAAATCACGCTGACCTTGCTACTTTGAAATCGTGCTACTTCAAGTGAAGTAGCGTGATTTCAAAGTAGCATCAATGTGAACCAGGGCAAAGATTAGTTTTTTGGTGCACAAATACATATTGAAATAAAATATAAGAGATATTGCACTTTCCCAAAACCACCACCCACAAACTCAAGAGCAGAAAGTAGAAGAAAAAAAAAAAAAAAAAAAAAAAAAACACACACCCCACAACAAGGCTCAATAATGTACTTTTATTTTACCAGCAGAAAAACAAAAAATTACATTCATTTACTAGCTTCAAAAAATTTTGGACAGGATATATGGTGCTACATTTAGCAATGGGATTTTAAGGGCCCTGCTCATAGGAGCTTACAATCTAAAATTAGACAAAACCTTAGAGTGGACACAGCTTTAATTTCTGTGTATAATGGGCAACACATCACATTGTTATCTGCAAGATTATAGAAACATACTTAACAGTCATTCTTACAAAGCATTCCCACATATTACAAAAGACTTATTCAAAACACCCACCACCAGCCCACAATCCACACACACATACATTGGTTACCATGTTCTGCTGGAAGCTGCATTTCGGTGTACACGATTAAACGAGATAAAAAAAAAAAAAGAGTAGGTCAGCAGATGCTTCCAAACGATGTTTGCATGATCAGACAGGAACAATACACACACAACATTGACAGCATGGCCACATAAACCCACTTTTGATTGAAAAAATGCACAAGAATTTCATCAAATCTCCCAATAGCATTCCTTCTCCCCCACAAATCACAGCAAAAAAAACCTGACCTTCTCAGGCCAAACGAACCCCCTACTGCAGGCCTTTATATAAGAGAGGTTGTATTGTTAGCACACTGACACACCCAATAGAAGTACACGCCCACCAGTATATTTCAATCTGTCTCTTCATGTATGTCTAAAGTGATTGCACCTGATGGGCAGGAACACATAATAGTGTTCGCAACTCTGTTAGCCCTTGGCTATGTGCATCAAATCTCCAACTACAGGACAAAGATCAAAGTCCATTTGCATCCACATAAACAAAGCAACGGTTTTCTAAGCATATGTACCCGTGCAGTGTTAACCCTAAAATTTGAATTGTCCAAGTCCTTGGGCATGATTAGTGCTAATAAACATTAACATCAGTCCCTGGCTGCAATGAGCTTCCAATATAAAGTCCAAAATTAACGTTCTTACATTAGAACCTATTTCGACAGGAGACAAATAAAATGCCAGCATGTCTTTGGATTGTGGTGAGAAACCCACACAGGAATAACATATAAACTTCAACACAAGGATTAGTATGTTGGGGAATTGAACCAACATCCCAGGTGCTGCTAGACAGAACTGCTACCCACTTACCCACCAGGCATCCCCACACATGTTCTCTGCATCTCTGTGGTGTGAACCAGCCCTAAGGCTCCATTCACACTAGCGCGTTTTTTGATGCATTTTGCATTTTGCAGAAATGCACGGGAATTTTTTAACATGGGTTCCTATGGAACATGTTCACATCAATGCCTTTTTGTTTCTCTGCATTTTTGGAAAGGGTCAGGGACTTTTTTTCATGCAAAAAGCAGCGTTTTGCATGTAATGGATTTCAATGGACAAGCATCAAAAACGCAAGTGCAGCGTTTTTGCAGCGTTTTTGCAGCGTTTTTGATGCGTTTTTGCCGTTTTTTTTTTTTTTTTTTTTAATTTTTTTTAAGACTGTAAAAAAAAACTGTAAAAAAAAAAAAAACGCAAAACGCAAATCGCGGCAAAATCGCGGCAAAAACGCGGCAAAAACGCTGCTCAAAAACGTGGCAAGCATGAAAAAAAAACCTCCAAAAACGTTCAAAAGCAACATGCATAGGTGTGAATCGAGCCTAAGTCCATAGCCATGCTCAGTGTCACAAGCAATATACAATATATTGGCCTAAGTATTGGGATGCCTGCCTTTAAACGCACACGAACTGTAATGGCATCCCAGTATTAGTATTGGGTTCAAAACTCATTTGGCCCACCCTTTGCAGCTATAACAGCTTCAACTCTTCTTGTCCACAAGGTTTAGGAGTGTGTCTATGGGAATGTTTGACCATTCTTCCAAGTGCATTTGTGAGGTCAGGCACTGATGTTGGACGAGAAGGCCTGACCTACAGTCTCCTCTCTAATTCATCCCCAAGGTGTTCTGTTGTGTTGAGGTCAGGACTCTGTGCAGGCCAGTCAAGTTCCTCCACCCCAAAATCACTCATCCATGTCTTTATGGACCTTGCTTTGTGCACTGGTCCAAATGATTTGGTGGAGGGGTGTAGAATAATTATATTAATTCGGCTTTATAATCAAGATCTGTAAGTATGCAGTCTGGGTTCCCTTTTATGCTTTGACTTTGAAAAAGCTCACTCAGCTCAGCATAAGACAAATCTTGAAATAGCTAGGTTGTGTGCATGTCATTTTTGTAACAGTTGTTCTACATGTGCTGAGTTAATGACTAAGGTCAGTAGGTCAGTGGTTTCACAGATAAGAATATACTCAGTATATCTGTCATAGACTTTATTGTAAAGATCTTTTTAAAGGTAAAAACATATTATCCATAATATAGTTAGTTATTTGATATAGTTATTTAATTAGTTAGTTAGATTGAGTTTGTGTGAAGTAATATATATATTTATGTATCCAATTGTAGTTTAATATGCATTTGTAAGGTTTGGTACAGAATTGCATTTCTGTAGCTTAAAAGATATCCATTACAAGAATTCGGCCATTTGGAAAGGTCATTCACCTTTAGTTTTTTATAAGAATCTGCTGTGTGTTACTGACAATCAAGAAGTTTAAGAGACGTGTTAGCTCATGGGAAAGAGAATATTTAGAAGAATCACGAATATGATCATTTCATTTTTAGTTCTAGCCGTATATGGCTATGGCTTTAGTCTGCTGACTAGTTGATTTAAAATAGTATAAAAACAGAGTGACACTTCACTTCAGGACGCACGACACACGCACGGCGCACACACTTTACTACACACACACGACACACCACACACACACACAAGACATGTCCTTCACACACACACAGAAGGACTTCACTACCTTTTCACATACACAAAGAAGAACACACGCATTCTTACTCTACAGAAGACATTTTGTTTACATTAGGCCTAAATACAGCCTACCTCACAAACAGCTGCTAGAGCGGACATCTCTCTGACATAGAGAAGAACAGACGGAGCTGAGACATCTCTTGAACCTTCTTGATACAAGATTTTGTTCCTATTATTTTGTTTTACTACATCAAGCTGTAAGAAGAATTTAACTTTGTATATATTTTCAAGTTGTTGCCAAGTGTGACCAAATAAACTCACACTTTGTTTTAAGACAGCCTGGCTACTGAACTTTTGAACAAAACGCCTAAGACACTGTTGACATAACACGTGTCTGTGAGAAGAGAAGGTTTTTACACCCTCTCCACATTTTTACATTGGCGATTGCCAGCCAGTCCAGTTTTTTTCCCTGTTCCTCGACAAAGGGGGGAGACTCACACATTTTCATGATTGATCAAGTCTCGGGAAAAAAAACGATCAAAGAACCTAGAAAGAGGCGTTTGTGTTCCATCAGACAAGGATGAAAGGTTCAAGGAACTGAGCCAGCTAAAGACGAGAAATTCTTCTAAATAAGATATGGCATCTGATAATCAAATATGGAGGAACAAGCAGCTCCAAGAAGAAACTAAGTAAAGAACCTAGACGGAGGCGTTTGCGTCAGATGTGGACAACAGTTCAATAAAAGTCGCGGGTGAGTTTTTCTATGTCTGTTTTCTCACCTCTAGCCAAAGTTTGTAACTTTGAAGAAAAAAAAAAAAAGGAAGACCCAGCCTACGAAGTTGATTGTCAAGGCCATTTGGACGGTATGCTTCAAGCTATGGTTGGAAATCCAAGACTTTGTTTGTGAAAACGTAACGTTACGTACGTGAAGATTTCTGCTAAGGTTAGTTCCTAAGAACTGAGACTTCACGTTATTTGAAAAAGCTACCATTGAGGTACAACAGGCAGATGTATGTAATGTATGTACTATTTGGTAAGCTAAGATGAAAGTCGGATTTTAATGTTTGAAGATGGAAAGTCCAAGAAACAGGCAAAGAAAAATCAACAGGCAAGAACACTAAAGCACACTAAAGCACACTACAGCACACAATACAAGGAACAAGGCAAAAAGCTACAAGAAAATTATTCTTCAAAGAAAGAAGAATTAATGAACGAAAGAAAAAGCAGCAAATGGAAGAAAAAGCAACAAACAAAAGAAGAAGCAACGAACGTTAAGTTAAAGGACATTATTCATCTCTTGTTTTTTTTTAAGTGTACACAAGGACTATCATACTAACAAGGGGTGAGTGTGTTTGTTTATATAATAGGGTAACATGGGATGGTTAACATCTCAAGGTTCAGAAGTATTTTCCTGTACCATCGGGAAATTGATACATTCCATATATATGGAATACAGGAATACATGCAGTAGTAAGGTAATTAATTAATGCCAGAGTGTAAAGAAGTTATTAAATAAGGAAACTAAGTTTAATGCTGCATGTAAATGTTTATGAATATTTAGGCCCTGAACAACAGAAAATGTGCGTTATTACACGTGGTCATTTTAAAACACGTAAATAGGGGGCAGAAAAAGTTTTCAGAGAAAAAGTATTGATTAAGATTGTGGAAAGAACTGTATGAAATTGAGATTATGGAAATTAACATGGTGTTTAGTGTCTTACAAAAATCCTATAGATTTGGTTGTAGGAAATAATAAGTTAAGGATTGAACAATTTTTACAAAAATTGCAAACTTGGATTTGGTTATTAAATTAAAAGTAGTAGATTGTTCTAATTTATTTAAAACTACCCAGAGAAAATATAAAAATATGAAAGTTTTGTTCAATCTAAAAAATTGTAAAAATAGCAATTGTTAATAGTCTTTGTAAATTAGTATTTCTGGTAAAAGTAAGGACTTTGATTGATGGAGGAGTTTTCTCGGGGAAAAGGCCTATCGCAGTTTTTGGGCAGGACCCAATCTGTGAGTTTCACGAGATTTTCCTCTAAACAATTTTTTTGTCATTACTATAATCAGGAAAGTCATATAACGTAGTGTACATGATTTTTGGCAGAGGTACAAACAAAATATGTTTAAAAAGTGGTAAAAAGGTTAAACATTTTAAAAACGAAAAACTAGATTGTTACCGAATTGTACAGTGTATTGTATACAAAGCATGATAGCTAAACTGATTGTAACAGATCATTCTCTGAAGAGTTTGTGACATGCGAGGAGTGTATTGCCAACAGAGAAATGCAGATCAAGTTACACAGACTAGTCATCATGTCATGACAGTTTTCACTTCTGTGGATCAAAGTCTTCCAAATATCTGGAAGAGGGTTCATGGATGAGAAAAAATACATTTTTAAAAGGTATTATTACTTATTAAAGTAATTGTTTTTAAAAAAATAAGATTTTTTGGGTCTTAATAACTTTTCTCAAGAGTTCATTGAGATTTTTCTAGACAAAGTATTTGTCTGAGTAAATTTTAATGAATTATATAGGCTTACTGTAGGGCAAATATTTTTAATTACAAGAGAGAACTTGTATACAATAATTTGAAGATCTAAAGAAAGCCCTTATTAATTTAGTATTTTTGATTAATATAGAGATCTCTCTCAGCCATTTTATATTCAAGTGTATGTGGATGATGAGACAATTTCATTGGTATTTATAAAAAAAAATGTGTTAGGAGAGCATTGTCCAATGCTACAGATCAGAGACATTGTGGGTTTTGCACCATTTGTTTTGAAAACATCTTATGTTACACTAAAGGTGTTATTACTAGGAAAACAGGAGGTGTCAATACACACAGCTTTGTCTAATGGCAATTGGATGTTAAAAAGATCAGTTGTAGTGGTATTTAAAAATACATGGGGATTAAATAGATGCAATGTGAGGGATAGAACCACAGTTCTGTAAATTAATCATGAAAAAGTCACTTTGTCAACTTTTAGTGGACATTTATTGGGAAAGAATTTCTTGTGCTTCTATAGATGGATCCAAATATTGGCACAATGGAATGACAATATTAAACTTTCTGTAGGTGTCTGCATTGAAAGCTGATCTTAAGACTGCCATGTGTTTGTTTAGCAGTCAGAGTGACAGAGCATGCGTGGTTCATTCAATCATACTGTATGAGAGGAATGTTTTTGGTTCTGAAAAGAAATTTCAACATGATCAAATTTCTTTCAGAAAAAGAATATTTGGGAAAGCCCAACCTAAATTGTCAGTGTAAAGGAAAAAATACAATAATCTGGTAAGATTATTCTTTTACAAGATTTAATATTAGTCACAGGATAAAGAGGGGGACTATGACACTTTGTCTTAGAGTCAGTACAGATTGATTATGGAGATAAAATTTATTGTAAAAAAATAATTCCAACAATAATGAATAGAGTTATTTTTAAATGAAAATATTTCTTTTTGCATATCCAGGTACCTGACTGACTGACTGATTGATTGATTGTTTGATTTTTTGTTTAAGCTAATGAAAGAAATTCTGAACTACTCATTTTAGAACACTTTGTCATCAAACTTCTGAATATTGTTTTATTTGTTTATAGAACAATCCAAAAGGAAAGAGTAACCTGGTACTACAAAGTATTGAGGGATTTGGCAAATCTTTATAGATTGATTATATTAATTTTTTTTCCACCTACTAAAGGAGGATATTAGGATGTTGTTTTTTTTAGTTAATGTTTCTTTTTGATAAATTAATTGAGGTTATTCTAGAAAATAATATTTTTAACAAAAGCTAAGTTGTTGTGAACTTATGTCATATTCCATTGGGGTTGGATTTCAAACCATGGAATCAGATTATGATTTAAAATTTTGCAGCATATGTATGCAATTTTAGGTATTTAGTAAAGTTTTTGTTTCTTATCATCTTAAGTACTCAGGTATTGTAGAACGTATGAATAGTATTATAAAGTCTAAATAGGGTAAGATGATTCAAGAATAAAGTAAAGATTGGGTGACTTATTTACCTGTTATAGTCTTAGTTTAAAAACTTTATTATTTTCTAAACATAGGGTTTGTTAACTTTTTGAGTTAATGACAGGATGTCTTTTGAGATCAGCATACTCCATTATTTTTATATAATCTGTTGTATAGAAAGAAGTGTGGTTGCAAACTTTGCAAACAACAGGTACAGGTATTTCAGAAGTTTGTTCACAAATTATGGCTAGGCCTTTGCTAAATTGAAATAGAAATGATGTCTTGAATGAGATTTCTACTTCTTATGAGTATGTTTAGTAATTTATTCCAGTAGCTAAAGTTATGGTTAAGAATTATAGATCTTAAGGTACCAGGGATGCAAACAGAGATGTCAACTGGGATGCCAATTGGAAAGATTATTTTGTTATTTTTAAGGTACATTGGAATTATAATGTTTTGTTTATTGCATCCTATAGTTATTATATTTATTATCATGATATTATGTATTTTATTGCAAATCTGTATTATGGTTAGAATGAAACGATTTTACAAATTGATTAAGAAAGAGATGAAAAAAGGTGAAAAAATTATGACAGGTATTTTTAGTCGGAAAATTACTTCTGGCTTATCTGATCCTATGATTGGCTGTGGTACATCTGGAGCAACTGATTCAAAATGTGTATGAAAGGGCCACAAATGGAGTGTGCGTGATTTAGTTAATATAATAAATTATATTCAGGGGGGATTGTAGAATAATTATATTAATTCGGCTTTATAATCAAGATCTGTAAGTATGCAGTCTGGGTTCCCTTTTATGCTTTGACTTTGAAAAAGCTCACTCAGCTCAGCATAAGACAAATCTTGAAATAGCTAGGTTGTGTGCATGTCATTTTTGTAACAGTTGTTCTACATGTGCTGAGTTAATGACTAAGGTCAGTAGGTCAGTGGTTTCACAGATAAGAATATACTCAGTATATCTGTCATAGACTTTATTGTAAAGATCTTTTTAAAGGTAAAAACATATTATCCATAATATAGTTAGTTATTTGATATAGTTATTTAATTAGTTAGTTAGATTGAGTTTGTGTGAAGTAATATATATATTTATGTATCCAATTGTAGTTTAATATGCATTTGTAAGGTTTGGTACAGAATTGCATTTCTGTAGCTTAAAAGATATCCATTACAAGAATTCGGCCATTTGGAAAGGTCATTCACCTTTAGTTTTTTATAAGAATCTGCTGTGTGTTACTGACAATCAAGAAGTTTAAGAGACGTGTTAGCTCATGGGAAAGAGAATATTTAGAAGAATCACGAATATGATCATTTCATTTTTAGTTCTAGCCGTATATGGCTATGGCTTTAGTCTGCTGACTAGTTGATTTAAAATAGTATAAAAACAGAGTGACACTTCACTTCAGGACGCACGACACACGCACGGCGCACACACTTTACTACACACACACAACACACCACACACACACACAAGACATGTCCTTCACACACACACAGAAGGACTTCACTACCTTTTCACATACACAAAGAAGAACACACGCATTCTTACTCTACAGAAGACATTTCGTTTACATTAGGCCTAAATACAGCCTACCTCACAAACAGCTGCTAGAGCGGACATCTCTCTGACATAGAGAAGAACAGACGGAGCTGAGACATCTCTTGAACCTTCTTGATACAAGATTTTGTTCCTATTATTTTTGTTTTACTACATCAAGCTGTAAGAAGAATTTAACTTTGTATATATTTTCAAGTTGTTGCCAAGTGTGACCAAATAAACTCACACTTTGTTTTAAGACAGCCTGGCTACTGAACTTTTGAACAAAACGCCTAAGACACTGTTGACATAACACGTGTCTGTGAGAAGAGAAGGTTTTTACACCCTCTCCACATTTTTACAAGGGATAATTATGATGTGACATTGTTTTTCAGGGGTTGGGCTTGGCCTCTTAGTTCCAGTTAAGTGGACTCTTAAGGCATCAGCATACCAAGACATTTTGGACAATTTCATGCTCCCAACTTTGTGTGAACAGTTTGGGGAAAGCCCCTTCCTGTTCCAACATGTTTGCACACCAGTGCACAAAGCAAGGTCCATAAAGACATGGATGAGCAAGTTTGGGGTGGGGAAACTTGACTGGCCTGCACAGAGTCCTGGCCTCAACCCGATAGAACACCCTTTGGCTGAATTAGAGTAGAGACTGCGAGCCAGGCCTTCTCATCCAACATCAGTGCCTGGCCTCACAAATGCACTTCTGGAAGAATGATCAAACATTCCCATAGGCACACTAAACCTTGTGGACAGCCTTCCCAGAAGCTGTTCTAGCTGCAAAGGGTGGACCAAATCAAATTTTAACCCTACGGACTAAGACTGGGCTGCCATTAAAGTTCATGTGTGTGTAAAGGCAGGTGTCCCAATACTTTTGGCTAAATAGTGTATCTGGAAAAGACTTACAATGGTGGTGGAACCCTCCTCACATAACTACTACATTTAGACATAATTATAGGACCTGGGAGATGAGACAACTTCTCCACATGCAGTAACATGGTTGGGATTTGAACCCAGACCCTCAGGAATACTAAGCAGAAGTTCTAACCTCTAAGCCATGGAGCTGCCATGTGTGAGACCACCCTACACATAAATACACATAAAAACACATAAATACTGCATTTCTATGGACATACAAGTGATGGAATTACATTACTCAAGAGTTATTCTTCTTGATTTATTCTGTGATATTTGGTGTTTTTTTGTGGGTGAGAGTAGAATATTACCCTCAAATTTTTGGGAATTACATTTTGATTTCTGATGTTGGTACACATATCACATTTTTTGGGCTCAAATTATGAATATTTGGAAATAATAAAAAGCACAAAAAAAGGTGATTCATTTTAAATTTGCATCAGCAATGGTATTGTTTGTGGATTATAAAGACACCTGTGTGAGTTTGGGGTAAAGATTGTTGTGAGATGGAGAGTAACAAGTGAAAGTGACAGAGAAAAATATATTTTATCAAAACATCAAAACATTCCACATTGTAGCATTCTTAAAATCAAAATATTTTAAGTAGAAGCAACAATGTTGCAAAGGAATATTTATTTCACAGAAAGATACATTTCATCTCAACATTAAAAGGTATTTTTGTGAAAGTTAGAATTGTTCCATTAGAATCAGTGACTCAAACTTCATTTGGACTAAATTAGAGCAGATTTTAACTTCCAAAAAATGTTCTCTAATTAGCTCTCATTTTGGTATTTACTATAGCTCCAGGTAAAAAAGACACTGGAGATAAAATTCAGGTCTGAGCATGCTCAGTTGTGTTGGCACCTAGTTGTCCAAAACGGGGAATTTTTCACTTTTCAGACTTTTAAAGATATTTCAGTGTAGAAATCACTTTTTCACACAGTTTAAAAGCAGATAATCTTTAAATAATATACCGCATATTTCAGTACCATTTAGACAATTATATCATGTTTTAAACATTATTTCCATGTGCAATTCTCTAGGTTTTAGCAGAGTAAGGGTTTGGGCACTATTTAGATTCAGGGAGCTATAGTAAATTCGATTTTGGGAGAATTTTCTCACCAGCGCTATAGTGAATACCGTTTTAGCGCGAATTAGCGCTATTAGTGCTAATTCGCGCTAAATTGCCGCGAATTAGCGCTAATTTGCGGCAATTTGCACGAATTAGCGCCATAGCGCTATAGTAAATGACCCCCATTGCCTCATGTTTGCTTTCTCATTCCTTTTTTCTAATATTTGTATGTTGGCAAGGTGGGGGTCCTCCATCCACAAATTGACCTTTTTTTGTTTGTTTTTGTTTGTTTTATAATGAGGTTTGAGTCGATGTTTATGTCCCTATCAGAGAGATTTACTCTTTGTCTTTGTCTAGATCACCAATGTCACTATGCATAAAAGTGAGGGTAAATCACGATTTTTGATTTGCTTGCAGGAATTAAATAGAAGTGAAGCATTCAACATGACACGTGGGGATCTGCTTCCCTGCCCCAAAGCACCTTGTCCCCGTGTTGATGGGGACAGGTGCCTCTTCCCCACAGCCCTGGCCAGTGGTTGTGGGGGTCTGTGGGCAGGGGGCTTAACGGAATCTGGAAGCCCCTTTTAACCATTTGCCTACCAAGCCAATTCTGACATTTCTCTCCTACATGTAAAAATCATATTTTTTTTGCTAGAAAATTACACAGAACCCCCAAACATTATAAATGTTTTTTAACAGAGACCCTAGAGAATAAAATGGTGGTTGTTGCAACTTTTTATCTCGCATGGTATTTGCACAGCAATTTTTCAAAAGCGTTTTTTTTGGAAAAAAAAAACAGTTTAATTCATTAAAAAAACAAAACAGTAAAGTTAGTCCAATTTTTTTGCATAATGTGAAAGATGATGTTACGCAGAGTAAATATATACCTAACATGTCACGCTTCAATATTGCACACGCTCGTGGAATGGTGCCAAACTTAGGTATTTAAAAATCCCCATAGGCGACGCTTTAAAAAAAATTCCGGTTACATGTTTTGAGTTACAAAGGAGATCTAGTGCTATAATTATTGCTCTCGTTCTAACATTTGTAGTGATACCTAACACGTGTGGTTTGAATGTCGTTTACATATGTGGGCGTGACACCTCAAAACCTATGGGTGCTGCCATTGCTTGTCTTACTAAGTTAATTTTTTACTTGTTACAGTTATAAGTACTAAAATAATTCAATAATAGCTGCCCCTAGAAAATGTTAAGGACAGTGAGCACCTCAGGTGGTCACCTCAAGCAAGTGCCTGTGTAACAGAATATTGAGCTTTCCCACTGGTGCATCTGCAACGACTAACACAGGATGCATACCTCTGTCTCTGTGTTTGTGTGAATGAACCCTTATCAGTAATCAGTTGTGCATGCCTTATTTTTTTTTTTTTTTTTTTTTTTTTTTAGGGGGGCCTTTGATTTCACCTTGTTATCCTACTAATTACACACTTCCCGTTTTAGGGTGACAATACTTACTCACTGTACGGTATCAGGTAAGAAGTAGATTTTTGTACAGGACACATCATCTACACATATATATATATATATATATATATATATATATATATATATTGTGTTTTATGTTCTAAGTGAGCTGGGCAAGGATGATATTATTGTTTGAGATAAGACTACAATGAAAATAGGACAGCACAGCACTGGATTACTGTCAGTATCAGGAGGTATTTTTTACACTTACTGAACAGATATGACAAAACAATTTTAATGGTATATTTAACAGAGCAAAATGGAGTAGATAAGAAAGAAATTGCTAGGAATACACAGTGCTTTATCAAATGTAATATCATTCAGTTAAGGTTTATATATTTTTAAGCATTATTATATTTTATTAAATGTATACATGCATATTTATAACAGGACTGGCTTTGGGGAAACACAAGTTAATTTTGGAAATAAATGCATTATTATTATAATACTGCTGTTTTACTATGATCTTCTGACATACGAGTGAAGGAGAGAGGACACTATGGGGGTCATTTACTATAGCGCTATGGCGCTAATTCGCGCAAATTGCCGCGAATTAGCGCTAAATCGCGGCAATTTAGCGCTAATTCGCGGCAATTTAGCGCGAATTAGCGCTAATAGCGGTAATTCGCGTTAAAACGGTATTCACTATAGCGCTGGTGAGAAAATTCTCCCAAAATCGAATTTACTATAGCTCCCTGAAACTAAATAGAGCCCAAACCCTTACTCTGCTAAAACCTAGAGAATTGCACATGGAAATAATTTTTAGAGCATGATATAATTGCCTAAATGGTACTGAAATATGCGGTATATTATTTAAAGATTATCTGCTTTTAAACTGTGTGAAAAAGTGATTTCTACGCTGAAATATCTTTAAAAGTCTGAAAAGTGAAAAATTCCCCGTTTTGGACAACTAGGTGCCAACACAACTGAGCATGCTCAGACCTGAAAATAACTCTCATTTTAACTCAAGTGTCTTTTTTACCTGGAGGTATAGTAAATACCAAAATGAGAGTTAATTAGAGAGCATTTTTTTTTAAATGAAAATCTGCTCTATTTTTGTCCAAATGAAGTTTGAGCCATTGATTCTAATGGAACAATTGTAACTTTCACAAAAAAACCTTTTAATGTTGAGATGAAATGTATCTTTATGTGAAATAAATTTTCCTTTGCAACATTGTTGCTTCTACTGAAAATATTTTGATTTTAAGAATGCTAGAAAGTGGAATGTTTTGATAAAATATATTTTTCTCTGTCACTTTCACTTGTTACTCTTCATATCACAACAATCTTTACCCCAAACTCACACAGGTGTCTTCACAATCCACAAACAATACCATTGCTGCTAAAAATTTAAAATGAGTCACAATTTTGTGTGATGTTTCGAATTTCCAAATGATCATAATTTGAGCCAAACATCAGAAATCAAAACATCATTCCCAAAATTCTGAGGGTAACATCACTTCATCAACATTCTACACTCACCCACCAAAAAAAATCAAATATTACAGAACAAATCAAGAAGTATTACTCCTCACTGATGTCATTTCACCACCTATAGGTATATATGTCCAAAGAAATGCAGTATTTATGTGTCGGAGGGTTCCACCACCATTGCAAATCGTGACATTTTTTTTAATGAGCAAGGACAATAATCAGCCTTAACATTTCCCCACCATCACTAAGAGCCCTTTCACACTGGGGCGGCGTCAGCGGTAAAACGCCGCTATTATTAGCGGCGTTTTACCGTCGGTATGTGGCCGCTAGCGGGGCGGTTTTACCCCCCGCTAGCGGCCGAGAAGGGGTTAAATACCACCGCAAAGCGCCTCTGCAGAGGCGCTTTGCTGGCGGGATAGCCGCGCTATCCCATTGATTTCAATGGGCAGGAGCGGTAAAGGAGCGGTATACACATCGCTCCTTCACCGCTCCGAAGATTCTGCTGGCAGGACTTTTTTTACCATCCTGCCAGCGCATCGCTCCAGTGTGAAAGCCCTCGGGGCTTTCACACTGGATACACAGCAGCGGCACTTTCGGGTCGGTTTGTAGGCGCTATTATTAGCGAAATAGCGCCTGCAAACCACCCCGGTGTGAAAGGGCTCTTACGGCAGCCTCTTACTAAGCAAAAACAAACCAATTTCGAGATGGTTCAGCATGCTGTCATCAATCACTCATACTGAGCCTTCAAAACACATGGCATATGCTGGAAACAGGTTGTTTGATGGCATAGGTGTGCGCAGCCTATTGCATTAGGGTGTGCACCCCAAAGTTCAAACACACATTAACACTACCTGCTGTCACAGGAGGGAGACAGTTGATTGAGAGCACATTACAGTACACCCCATTGAACCTAGACTTTAATATAATGGGGGCATTTACACTGGCCACTGGCACCTCCAACTACCCACCTGGTGCTGCTCCTGGATAATACTAATGCACATGGGGTGATTAGGGTGTGCCCAGGCACATCCAGCACACCCTGTGTGCACGCCAATGTTCGATGGCTCTCTGGCCTTCCACAGTACATCTGCACTGATTAACTCATGGCACCCCTGAGACATTGGACTGTTTGAAAGCACAGAGATGTCTCCACGCATCCATGTGGCAGTGCGGTGGCTAAGTGATGCGCACTTCTGCCTAGCAGCACTGGGGTTGACGGTTCCTATCCCAAGCATTCTACGTCACGTCTAAAAGTTGTCTTCCCATCCTATGTTGTTGAATATAACCCCTGACTCAGGTCCTTCTATTATTTAAGTCTAAATGTAGTATTTATGTGTCGGAGGGTTCCACCACCATTGCAAATCGTAACATATTTTTCCATGGGCAAGGACAATAATCAGCCTTAACATTTCTCCACCACCACTAATTGCAGCCTCTTACCAAGCAAAAATGAACCAATTTCGAGATGGTTCAGCATGCTGTCATCTATTACCCATACCGAGCCCTCAAAACACATGGTATATGCTGGAAACAGGTTGTTTGATGGCTCTCTGGCCTTCCACAGTACATCTGCATTGATTAACTCATGGCACTCCTGAGAGATAGGACTGTCTGAAAGCACAGTGATGCCTCCACACACCCATGTAGCAGCATGGTGGCTAAGTGATGAGCGCTTCTGCCTAGCAGCACTGGGTTTGGCAGTTCCAATCCCAAGCATGCTATGTCATGTTGAAAAGTTATCTCTTCTCCCTATGTTGTTGAGTATAACTCCCGACTTAGGTCCTTCTGTTAATTAAGTCTAAATGTAGTATTTATGTGTCGGAGGGTTCCACCACCATTGCAAATTGTAACATATTTTTTGCATGGGCAAGGACAATAATCAACCTTAACATTTCTCCACCACCACTAATTACAGCCTCTTACCAAGCGAAAATGAACCAATTTCGAGATGGTTCAGCATGCTGTCATCAATCACCCATACCGAGCCCTCAAAACACATGGTATATGCTGGAAACAGGTTGTTTGATGGCTTTCTGGCCTTCCACAGTACATCTGCATTGATTAACTCATGGCACTCCTGAGAGATAGGACTGTTTGAAAGCACAGTGATGCCTCCACAAACCCATGTAGCAGCACGGTGGCTAAGTGATGAGCACTTCTGCCTAGCAGCACTGGGGTTGGCAGTTCCAATCCCAAGCATACTACGTCACGTCTAAAAGTTGTCTTCCCATCCTATGTTGTTGAGTATAACTCCTGACTCAGGTCCTTCTATTAATTGAGTCTAAATGTAGTATTTATGTGTCGGAGGGTTCCACCACCATTGCAAATCGTAACATATTTTTCCATGGGCAAGGACAATAATCAGCCTTAACATTTCTCCACCACCACTAATTGCAGCCTCTTACCAAGCAAAAATGAACCAATTTCAAGATGGTTCAGCATGCTGTCATCTATTACCCATGCCGAGCCTTCAAAACACATGGTATATGCTGGAAACAGGTTGTTTGATGGCTCTCTGGCCTTCCACAGTACATCTGCATTGATTAACTCATGGCACTCCTGAGAGATAGGACTGTTTGAAAGCACAGTGATGCCTCCACACACCCATGTAGCAGCACGGTGGCTAAGTGATGAGCACTTCTGCCTAGCAGCACTGGGGTTGGCAGTTCCAATCCCAAGCGTGCTATGTCATGTTGGAAAGTTATCTGTTCTCCCTATGTTGTTGAGTATAACTCCTGACTTAGGTCCTTCCATTAATTAAGTCTAAATGTAGTATTTATGTGTCGGAGGGTTCCACCACCATTGCAAATTGTAAAATATTTTTTGCATGGGCAAGGACAATAATCAGCCTTAACATTTCTCCACCACCACTAATTACAGCCTCTTACCAAGCAAAAATGAACCAATTTCGAGATGGTTCAGCATGCTGTCATCAATCACCCATACTGAGCCTTCAAAACACATGGCATATGCTGGAAACAGGTTGTTCGATGGCTCTCTGGGCCTTCCACAGTGCATCTGCATTGATTAACTCATGGCACCCCTGAGACATAGGACTGTTTGAAAGCACAGAGATGTCTCCATACATCCATGTGGCAGTGCAGTGGCTAAGTGATTAGCGCTTCTGTCTAGAAGCACTGGGGTTGACGGTTCCAATACCAAGCATGCTACGTCACGTCTAAAAGTTGAGTATAACCCCTGACTCAGGTCCTTCTATTAATTAAGTCTAAATGTAGTATTTATGTGTCGGAGGGTTCCACCACCATTGCAAATCGTAACATATTTTTCCATGGGCAAGGACAATAATCAGCCTTAACATTTCTCCACCACCACTAATTGCAGCCTCTTACCAAGCAAAAATGAACCAATTTCGAGATGGTTCAGCATTGTGATAGTAATCACTCATACCGAGCCTTCAAAACATGGAAACCCAAGAAATGACATTATACCTCAATGAATAAATGTTTAATTTGCACAAAATCTAGAACTGTAAACAGATATGGATGTGGTGTGATCCTGCACACATATTTGAATGTTGTATGCTGATGATGAATGACAAATGCGCTTTGTCAACAATTTGTGTGAAGCAGCCCTCACAAAGTTGTAATTTCCTGTTTTGTACCCTCCACATGCCCAACAACTTACAAGTTTAATGTTTAGATTTTTGGTATCACTGATCATGGCCAGAGCTTTGGACACTTGTTAGTTTTAGTTTTAGCCTGCATAGATGTATATGCTGAGCCATTCTTTCATTTGTAAAGAGTGTGGGTTCCTGATGAACAGGTGTGAGCACTTGCACTTACAATTACACTGGTGGGTGTGTCCTTTATTGGGTGGGTCTGTTAGTGATTCTATGTAAGTTATATAAAGGCCTGCCGTTGTGCTGGTTGTTTGGCCTGAAAAGAGGCCTGAGTCTTTTGCAGGGTGCAAATTGTGTTCCAAATAGAGTGATATGTTCTTTTATTTTTTTTTTTTTTTTTTTTTTTGGGGGGTGGGCATAAGGCCTGACCCTCACCTCACTAAAGCTGCGGTTTCGTGTTTGCTGGTATAGTTTTGCGTTAAGGCCTTCAAATGTGTTTTGCTTTTTTTTTTTTATTGTCCATTCTGACCATGTGTTTGTGCCTCAGCAGACTTTTATCTTGTTCTAGTTACTTTGAATTCTCATATGTTCGATTTACAACTGTTAATGTTAATCCAGTTTTATACTTAGATGCAAAAGCTTCATGCTAATTTCAAACAGAAGTACGTGTTGATTTTGTTTGTGTGCTGCATTTGAGATTGTAATAATTGTATCTGTTTTTGCTTATAATTTAGCACTTTCTTTTTAGGGGTATCAGTTCTGATCGTGTGTGTGTGTTAATGTCCTACTCTTGTAGATAGAAGGGCCCTGCTGAAAAGAGCTTACAAACTATATTGTCAAATGCTAGAGCATTTCCATGTTTTTTTTGTTTTTGTTTTTGTTTTTTTATTTGCACAAGTATATTAATGTGTAACACATGTTTTGCTTATTTTGTTAAGCACTGTGTAAACTGTTAAGTTACTGTGTTTATATAAAACCTGTAAATAATACTAATACGGAAATGAAATAAAAAGTTGATTCACTTTTTTGTGTTTTTTTGTTTTTGTTTTACTCTGCACTTAAAATATTTTATAGGTCTGAAACTTTCTTTTTGGGGGGGATGGTCTACCCCTCCCAAAGAAATACATTAAAAAAAATGTATATAGATATATAGATTTTCCTCCAAAGCTGAATTTCACGGCTCGATCAAGTCTTTTGTAGACTAGGCAAGCCATGAAATCTGCAAAATGTGAATTTGTTCATTAAAAAATTTACAAAAGCACAGTGAAGGCTAACTTGTGTTTTTGGGGTGCTTTTTTTTTTAAAATGTATGTTTTGTTTTATTTATTTATTTTTTTTTTTTTGGGGGGGGGGGGGTCTTTTTGTTTTAGAGAAGTCACGTTTGGCAGATTTTGTGGCTTGCCTAGTCTACAAAAGAATTGATAGAGCTGTGAAATTTAGCTTTGGAGCAGGGCATTTTTTTCCAAAAAAAATGCCCTGCTCCAAAGCTGAATTTCACAGCTCTATCAATCCTGTTATCTAGGCAAGTTACAAAATCTGCCAAACATGAATCTTAGGAAAAACACATGGGGAAAGAGTATGCACACATGCCCCCAGGAAGTGTATTGATGCACACGCCCCCAGGAAGTGTACTGCTGCTCAGTCTCCAACATGGCCAGGTCACTCCCTTCAAGAGAAGAACAACTGCTGATCTGCAAGGCAAGTGTGGGTGGTGTCTTATGCTCTGGGTTGGTGGATGTGTTAGTTAGCTTTGTTTGTGACGGGGGGGGGGAGAGAGAGACTGTTGTGTGTAGTAAGCCTTTCCACACATTCACTTCCTGGACATGCACACACGTCACTGCCTCTTTCTCTGCACATTAGACTTCCTGCATTTGTGCATGTTCCTGTAAATAAACTATCTGCTATGGATATATGGTCTAAGCTCATTTTTAAAGGAGCAGTGATTGTAAACAGTTTTTGCAGAGTGCATGCAAATATGCAGCCTTCTGGTAGCTGGGCCTTGGCACTGAGTGAATGCATGTAATACTGCCAGCAGCCCCGCCTCTCAGAATAGCAAACCCCTTAGAGGGCCAGTACCAAGGGGTGAAGGAAGTTTAACCACTCCAGCCCTGGAAGAATTTACCCCTTTCCTGACCAGTGTGTTTTTTGCGATTCGGCACCACGTCGCTTTAACTGACAATTGCACGGTTTTACTTTTTGCTATAATAAATATCCCCAAAAAATATTTTAAAAACATTATTTTTCATCAGTTTAGGCCGATACATATTTATGGTATTAAAAAAATTGCAATAAGCGTTTATTGATTGGTTTGCGCAAAAGTTATAGCATTTACAAAATAGGGGATAGTTTTCTGGCATTTTTATTCATTTTTTTTTTTTTTTTTTAATACTAATGGTGGGGATCAGCTATTTTTATTGTGACTGCAACATTATGGCGGACATGTGGACATTTTTGGGACCATTGTCATTTATACAGCAATCAGTGCTCTAAAAATGCATTGGTTACTGTGTAAATGACACTGGCAGTGAAGGGGTTAAGTCAGTACTAGGGATGTGTGTGTGACGTCACTGATCTCTGCTCCGATGACAGGGATCAGTGACACTTGTCACTAGGCAGAACGGGGAGATGCTGGGCTCTTACCCCTCCTCCACCACCTTAATGTATACCAGGCCCTTTGGGGCTTGTATGGGTTTTAAGGGGAAGCCCAGCATGAAATGTAGCATAAATAAATGGCATGGGGGGGGGGGGGGCCATATACAAAATCCCTACCAGATCCTGATCTCAGTGCTCAGCCTAGCAGGCCATGGAATAGAGAGTGCCCCCCCCCCTGCTCCTGAGCCAGATCAGGCCACATGTCATCAGCATGTGGGGGTGTTTTTTGTGGTGTGGGTGCAGCTCTGCACCCCCAAGGCACCTTGTCCCTATGTTGATGGGGACAATAGCCACTTCCCCAGAACCACAAACAGTGGTTGTGAGGTTTAACAACATCTGGAGACCTCCTTTAACAAGGGGGCCCCCAGA
Organism: Aquarana catesbeiana; assembly: GCF_042186555.1. Lineage (NCBI taxonomy): Eukaryota > Metazoa > Chordata > Amphibia > Anura > Ranidae > Aquarana > Aquarana catesbeiana. Next base: position 621,055,237 of record NC_133325.1, on the reverse strand, counting down.
TCACCCCCCCCATGTCAATGATTAATAGGGTACACTGTGGCCTCAAAAAATGGCCACATCTAAGAAACACCAAACACACATGTAGCGGGACCACCGTAGGGGCTGCTGAATGTTGTGGCCCGCCTGTCACCCTACCCAGCCTGGCATTCACCTCTCAGACACTCTTGAGACAATGTACAGTCCATCATAGTGATTGTTTTTGTCGATTTATTGAGGGGATTTGACCTTCGATGAGTAAGGGGGTATATGGGATGCCCAGAGATAAATTGGCAGATCGATTAGCGATCAATATGAACTGCTTTATACACTGTACAACTCCAGCCTCCTCCAGCACAAATTTTGCTAGCAGACTGTTTCTCTCTCTCTCTCCAGCACAAAACTTTAATTCAGGTATAGCTGGTTAGGTCTGGCTCAGCTAGGCCTCAGCAACCATCCTTAGCAGACAGGGACCGTGGGCCCCTATAAAGTAGCAGAAATAGAAAGTCTTGTGTGCTAGCTGTTCTAATAGCGGACTACTGCTCCCAGCTAGTCCCCTCCAAGCCCTGCAAGCCCACCTGGCTGCAGCTGTCCAACTCCATTGTCAGTGACATCACAGTCCTTACTGCTGGCTCTGCACCCATCCCAGACTGCTCACTCCCAGTCCTCTCAACTGTGGCTGTCACTCACCAGCCCTCCTGGCTGGGACTGGTGGTTCCCTCCTGAAGTCATGCCCGGCAGCACTACTTAAGTGTTCTTGCATAGCAAGACCACTTACTGTTATCTCACATATATATTATTATTATAGCCAAATTTACCACCCTAACTCCTCCCACAGTTTTTACACTACATAGACAAGTAATATACCAAAACGTGCGGATTGTTCCCGAATGGTGTGCTATTACTTTGTGGAACGTTTCGCCAAATGGTTAACAAAATATTGTTGTTTTTGCGGCAAAATTAGTCCCATAGGATCGAATGGCGAAATGTTCAATGTCATTTATTTGGTGTGCTATTACCTTGTGGAACTTTGTGAAAAGCTGAAAAATACCCTGTGAATCCGGAATGAATGTCATTTAATTGTTGTGATATTACTTTGTGGAACGTTTCGCCGAATGGTTCACAAAATATAGTTGTTTTTGCCGCAAAATTGGTCCCATAGGAATGAATGGCGAAATGTTCAAAACTAGAGTGGAGGTGACAAAAGCTGACATTATGACCCCCCTCCCCCCATGATCAGCCAAAACATTATGACCGCCCCATCCAAAAAAAAAATATATATATATATTTTTTAAATAAAAATTAATTTTTTTAAAAAATAATACGAATTTTTGAAAAAAAAAAAAAATCATTTTTGAAAAAAAAATTATTTAAAAAAAAAAAATCATTTTTGAAAAAAAAAAATCTTTTTTGAAACAAAAAAAAACATTTTGGAAAAAAAAATCATTTTGGAAAAAAAAATCATTCAAAAAAATAATCATGTTTGAAAAAATAAAATCATTTAAAAAAATCATTACAAAAAAAAAAAATTTTTGCAAAAATAAAACATTTTTGAAAAAAAAAATTATTTTTGAAAAAATGTTCAGCTCTTTCAGCTAATGATGGGACTTCAACTGTTTTACTACTATTTATACTTTTTAAAATATTAAGCTCTATAACACTTTTCAGTTACTCAAGCCACTCCACCCAGTTACTCCGCCCACTCCAGTTGTAGAGGCAAGAACACTTTTCACAATTTCCCCAGAAATTGTACCTTTTCTAGTTCCTGTTGTCCTCTCAGGTTCCTCTCTGTGCCTCCTGTCCAGATCTTTCTTGCCTTTTCAGATAAGCAGACAGTGGATAGCCTTTGCTGGGGGTGTAGCTTCTGTTTTGGAATCTAATTAATACAATTTTTCAGGACAAGCTTTCGGGGTATGTCCCCTTCTTCAAGGTCCAAGCAGTATTCATCAAGTTTGATTTGGGGAAAATGAGTTACGAAAAGAGCATTTTGTGGAAAATGTGGGTTTTTAATTTGTTGGTTTAGCACCTTTTTTAAGGGGAGTGATTAGGGGTAAAATGTACCCCATACTCCACATGGGGGGACAGGATATAGGGGCCTCCTTTTAAAGGGGGCTTCAATATGCTGAAAAGCCCTCTGCCTGCAGACCCCCCAAACACTAGCCAGGGTTATGGAGAAAAGGCCATTGAGACCATCAATACAGGGACAGTGTGCTTTGGTGTGTGGGGGAGTACAGTCACCCCCTGACCCAATGCACCCACCCATGTTGAGGTCATGTGTCCTGGTATGGTTGAGGCGGGCGCTCACTCCACCCCCCTTTTGTGGCCTGGCAGGCTTTGTGCTCTGATGAAGGTTTGGTTTAGCTTTTGGGGGGGCACAATGCCATTTCCTATGTTATTTTTGGCATAAGGGATCCCCTCACAATCAAAAACAGACCTGTGGTCTGTTATTGTTTTTGTGATGTAACCCATGCTAAAGTTTATTTTTAATATTTGCATTGGGTACCCCTTACAGACTGAGCAGTGCTTTGTTGGCTCAAAAATAAACTCCATTAATACTTTGTTACACTTTGCCACTTTGTGGTGACATGTCTAATTATATAGTGACAGAGAAAGAGAAACATAGGTGTGGAGCTTAGTGTATGTGTATCCCCCAAACATTTAAAGATGTATTTCCTTTCTGGCAAATGTACAAAGGTTGTTTAGTTAGGTTTTTATTTTTGCAAACACAATCTTTTCAAATGTAATTTCTCTCAAAAATCTCTGTCTCCACAGATCCTCCTCCTCCGCAAATATGATAGTGGCTTGTCGCATTTTAGCAAGCAGACAATTGTCAGAAAAGTCCAAAGCCAGCTGCGTCAGAAATTTCGGCACAGCATCTCTGTCCTCCAGATTCAAAGATCCTGGAGTGACATAAAGCGCCGAAAGACCAAGGTGCTGAGGCAGGCGGCGGCTCAAATTTCTGGTAAGTCTCTACGTAATAACTATCTGCTGCACTATGCATGTGTATGTGTGTGTTAACAACCTTTAAATCACTTTTGAATTGGGCCTTAAATTCTATTCTCTTTTGCTACTTGTTCTAGACACAGCTGATGGACGTAAGGCAGTTGTCTGCTTGCTAAAAGAGCAGAGGAGGAGGACTGCAGTTTTGCAGTTTGTGGCCCCTGGGACAGAGCCACTTCATCGGCTGCGGGAGGTAAATGGTAAGTAGAGGTTCGGGAATGTTTGGCTAGCTACATTTTGCTTCCTTTGGGGGAGGGGGGAACATTCCTAAATTGTTATTGGATTTTCCTTTTTTTTTTGTAACACTTACATCTAGTCATTTTTTTTGCAACATTGAAACACTCTACTCTTGGGGGGGGGGGGGAGCTAATATTCTTTCCTTTTTTGCAAAGCTTGGATTGCTCTTACAATGAGGAAGATTGTAACTGCAATTTTTTAACTATCCTGAATGGGCTTTGTTCGTGACAACTGTTTGACAGTGATCTGGGCTTGTCTACACCTAATTGCTTGGTACAAAGTGGTGTGATTGGGCCAGGTAGCATTTGCGAGCTGGGTGAAAAAATCACCTCACTGGTAGAAGAAGCAAAGCTGTTTGGAATAACCTGCTTCCAGAACAGCTTTGTGGAGCTTGAGTTGCTGTGAATGCATCTTAAACACAGGATCTTCAGGCTGCTTAAATTTACCAGAATAAGTAAGCCAATAACTACTTTAGTGTGGGTGACCGGGGGGGGGGGGCACCCTAGTGGATGTACAGTGACCTCCTGGTTCCAAACATGCCCAATAATTCACATTGATGTCATTGTGCCTGTTTGTGCTGCCTGCCCCAAGGAAATATCCAATGGACATCCAATGGACATGTTACAACCTTTGGCACTAAACTTGTTTTAATATTGTGTATTTTGCTGCCATGATAAGTAGCTTCATGTTTGTGGACTAAAATTGAGTGTAATTTGCGCTGTTCTTTCTGTAGAAATGAGTGACGAAGAGGAGCAGCAGGAGCCCCCCCCCATCCATCTCAATGTAAGTACCTTCTTAATGTGCTTGTCTGTTTTCTTTGTCTCTTATCATACTTTGGAGGAGTGATTTTTTTGGTATGTGTTTTTGGAGCAGCAGACCCATCTCCTGCCGGGATTCAGGAGGAGGGAGAAGCTGAGGCCTCCCCCTATCCATCTCATGGTAAGTACCTTCTCAATGTGCTTGTCTGTTTTCTTTGTCTCTTGTCATACTTTGGATGAGTGATTTTTTTGGTATGTGTTTTTGGAGCAGCAGACCCATCTCCTGCCGGGATTCAGGAGGAGGGAGAAGCTGAGGCCTCCCCCTATCCATCTCATGGTAAGTACCTTCTCAATGTGCTTGTCTGTTTTCTTTGTCTCTTGTCATACTTTGGAGGAGTGATTTTTTTGGTATGTGTTTTTGGAGCAGCAGACCCATCTCCTGCCGGGATTCAGGAGGAGGGAGAAGCTGAGGCCTCCCCCTATCCATCTCATGGTAAGTACCTTCTCAATGTGCTTGTCTGTTTTCTTTGTCTCTTGTCATACTTTGGAGGAGTGATTTTTTTGGTATGTGTTTTTGGAGCAGCAGACCCATCTCCTGCCGGGATTCAGGAGGAGGGAGAAGCTGAGGCCTCCCCCTATCCATCTCATGGTAAGTACCTTCTCAATGTGCTTGTCTGTTTTCTTTGTCTCTTGTCATACTTTGGAGGAGTGATTTTTTTGGTATGTGTTTTTGGAGCAGCAGACCCATCTCCTGCCGGGATTCAGGAGGAGGGAGAAGCTGAGGCCTCCCCCTATCCATCTCATGGTAAGTACCTTCTCAATGTGCTTGTCTGTTTTCTTTGTCTCTTGTCATACTTTGGATGAGTGATTTTTTTTGGTATGTGTTTTTGGAGCAGCAGACCCATCTCCTGCCGGGATTCAGGAGGAGGGAGAAGCTGAGGCCTCCCCCTATCCATCTCATGGTAAGTACCTTCTCAATGTGCTTGTCTGTTTTCTTTGTCTCTTGTCATACTTTGGAGGAGTGATTTTTTTGGTATGTGTTTTTGGAGCAGCAGACCCATCTCCTGCCGGGATTCAGGAGGAGGGAGAAGCTGAGGCCTCCCCCTATCCATCTCATGGTAAGTACCTTCTCAATGTGCTTGTCTGTTTTCTTTGTCTCTTGTCATACTTTGGAGGAGTGATTTTTTTGGTATGTGTTTTTGGAGCAGCAGACCCATCTCCTGCCGGGATTCAGGAGGAGGGAGAAGCTGAGGCCTCCCCCTATCCATCTCATGGTAAGTACCTTCTCAATGTGCTTGTCTGTTTTCTTTGTCTCTTGTCATACTTTGGATGAGTGATTTTTTTTGGTATGTGTTTTTGGAGCAGCAGACCCATCTCCTGCCGGGATTCAGGAGGAGGGAGAAGCTGAGGCCTCCCCCTATCCATCTCATGGTAAGTACCTTCTCAATGTGCTTGTCTGTTTTCTTTGTCTCTTGTCATACTTTGGAGGAGTGATTTGTTTGGTGTGTGTTTTTGTAGAATCATACCCATCTCCCACCTGGAGTCAGGAGGAGGAACAGGAGGGAGAAGCTGAGCCCCCCCCCATCCATCTCATGGTAAGTACCTTCTCAGTGTGCTTGTCAGCTTTATGTGTCCCTTGTATAACTTTGGTGGCTTATTTTTTGCTGGATTTGTTTGTTTTTTGGAGCAGCAGCACTCCGTTCCCCCAGGACAGAGGAGGAGACTGATAAAGAGGCCACCCCCTCTCCAGCCCAAAGTAAGTACCCTTCATGTTTAAATGTTTTCTGTGTCCTTGTTTTAACTTTCAAGACCGCAAGGTTTTTTTTTAATGGTTGCTTTTTTTCATTTATGTAGCACCAGCTGTCTCACCAATTATGGCTGAGGGCAGTGGGAGAGGGGAGTCTGGCTCACCAGCCTCCTGTAAGTCCCTTCAATGTTGGGTTGCCATCTCATCCCTTTAAACCTGAACACATATTAATTACGCAGGTTCTGTGGCTGATTAAGGTGGTAATTAAACTCACTCAGTGCCCTATCTGCATTAAATTAGCCTCATAACCTGTGAAATTCATTTGTGTTTGGGTTTAAAGAGATGAAGTGTCAACCCTACTTCAATGGACTATCAGGCACGTTTTCCATGGATGAGGAGGATGCCTCACCTCTGGCCCAGTGTAAGTACCTTCAATAGTATTTACATATGTCATGTGGGTACTATAGGGATCTGTATATGTACACATGTGTAAATTACATGTTTTTGATGATACAATTTTTGTTAGCTGTTGTATGTGACAGGAAGGTTGAAGTGTTGGATTTGTAGGATTAGGAAGTTTAAGGTAATGTAAAGCTGTTCATTCAGGATCTGTCATTCTGTCCACCAAATGGTCTCAAATGGCATGTTTATTATTTGCACACAGTTATTGCTGCTAGGGTAGTGGTTAACTTTGCCCTATTAGAATCTGGTCATGGTTGCTGTGGGGAGCATTGTTGGACAAAGTAGGTTTTATTCAGTTTCAGGAGGCCACCCTCTTCTAATTTGTTGTTTGGTTCCATGAATTGTGCATGGTTTAGTTTCTAACTTGAAATTATATTTAGCTGGGTTTACCTCACTTTATCCCGCTGTTTACACCATTACAGATGTGGCCGGCTTGTCTTCAACATTGTGGGTGTTATTATGGAGCTCCTTAACCCCTGGTCTAAACCTTTGTTTCTTTTTTTTTCTAGCTTGGTTCCAAGTGGAAAGGCCGTGTCAGGCGACCAGAGTGCCCCGAGGAGGCTGGTCCTCCTCGGAGGACTCTTTTGACAGCCTGCCACCTTCGTTTGTCCCCCAGACACAGGACCAAGTTGCTCAAGGTAGGTAAACTGTTTATGTATTTTCCCTAATGTGCATTATTTGTTTGTGTAGAAAGTCTAGGTGTGTGTGTGTGTGGCAGAGCACACTTAAACTGTTTGTAAAGGCAGAAGGTTTTTTCACGTAATGCATTAAGAAAAAAAGCCTTCTGTATGCAGCAGATCCCCTCAGCCTCCCCTGAGCCTATCTTGCTCCAGTGATGTTGCAGGAGACCGTCGGCTGGCCAAACATAATTGGCTGAGATGGCAGTGCAGCACCATTTAATCCCGCTGATGTCAGTCCAAATTATTGAGCCAATGAGAGAGAGGAGGCAGAGCTGGTCCACGCCTCCATTTCTGAATGTACACAGGGAGCTTGGCTTGGGTGCCCCCATAGCAGGCTGCTGTGAGGGCACTCAACAGGAGGGAGGGTCCCAGAGTGCCATAGAGGGACCTGAGAAGAGGAGGATCAGGGCTACTGTGTGCAAAACCACTACACAGAGCAGGTAAGTATAACAAACAAACGAGATGTTACAATCACTGTTAATGTAGTTTGTCCCTCAGTCATACCATTTCTGAAAACCCTCTTCAGTACAGAAACATGGAGTACATATCTTTGAGCTACCAGCTTCTCTCTGAAGCAGCAAGCTTTCAAGGGAGTGTTGAGGGTGTAAGGAAAGAGAGAGACATACCGAGAGGAGAGGGTGTGAGAGAGAGAGAAAGGTGTAAAATAGTAGGGGGGTTAATGGGTGAACATTTAGAGGAAGGGTGGATATGGGGTGCAGGTGGATATGGTGTGCAGAAAGATGAGAGAACGGGGGAGGGGGAGAATGAGGGGGGTGTGAAGATACATGGAGGAAGTTAGAGAGAGAAAGCAGGAGGGTGAGAGAAAGGAGCAAGCCACCAAAAGGATCAAGACAGCCTGTCAGCCTTCCCACCATACTTCACTTGGCAGTGAGGGAAGGGGAAACAGCTGTTGTTTCAGGGCAGCAGAGGGGGCAGGATGGTATGGAGGACAGGACAGATCTGTCAGTGTTGTTAGGCAGAGGAGGCAAGTGTGTTAGTGCAGGGTGGAGGAATGGGGAGCTGTGTGTTTTCTGGGTAAGGTCCTAGTGCTAGCTCCTCCTCCTCTCAGCTGCTGCCTCCATCAGCCTCATCCAATCAGGCTGCCTCTTTCTCCCCTCTCTATCTTGACATCATGATGTGTGTCCCCCAGCATGGGTTGCCATCCTCTGCCTCTTTGTCTCCCCTATGCACAGTCACATGGGTCCACCTCACCTCCAAATCTCAGTTAGTCTTTAGTCACTGTCAGCAGGGTGTGGGAGCACTAGGGAGGCTGAGCCTTTCTGGAGAAGTAATGTCTAACCTTCTCCACTTGGAGTGCTGGGGCCTAGGCATATCCAGCAGGGTTTGGTAGAAACAAGGCAGCCCTAGAAAACAGTTATTGGACAGGGTATGGTGTGCATCTGTCACAGGACAGGGCTCTGGGAATGGGACATGGGCTACTTGTGTGAGGGCCTGAGGATTCAGAAAAAGCCCTGGTTGTTTTCCACATTTCAGGCAGGGTTGTCTCAAGCTTCATGTTTTTTGGGGCCACCAATGAGTGGGCCCTGGGCAGCTAACCCTTTTAGTCTGTGTATAGGATGGCCATGGTGTGTTTTTATTTTTTGGGGGGAGGGGGGGTTGTTTACTACTAAATTAGGCCAGAGTATGGTCCAACTAACAAACATGTGAGAATGATAACTTGCACTGTGCCTTTTGTTAGAAATCTTGGCATTGTAGGTGTTTGGGATGTGGAGTTTTGTAGGTAAGGAGTCCTTCTGCACCTAGACTGCAAGAGGCTTGTATCCTGTGACAGTTTGATATGAATACTCACATACGTTGAATGGGTGCAAGGGCTGCCCAATTAGTGTGGACACTCTTATTGGAGTGTTGTCATGGAGAGTTTGAGGCTTGGCCCACAAATTCCCTTGGCAAGAGTGAGAACTATCAAGCATAGTACTGCTGGCACCACACAACTGCAAAGGTAGACAGTTGCTTGCCACATCTGTCAGCTGTGACATTTGTGTAGGGCCTAAGGTGATGTGTTACATCTCAAATGGTTCCCCAAAGAGTATGTGAGCATTTTTGGCCCTGAGTAGCTTGGTGTAGTGTTGTTTGTTTTACACAAGTACTATATCTAAGCTTTCCTTTAAGCCTTAGGGGTCTTGTCATCTAGCTTACTTCAACAATCAAGAAGAGGATTTGGCTGTGGCTAGGGTTCCCCACTTGTTTGATGTATTATGTGACTATTTTTCCTTCATTTGTTGTTCTTATGTCATGGCTCAACTTATTTATCTTTTTTTTATATTTATCTTTACACAGCTTCAACTCAGTCAACAAGGGCTGCTCAGCTGCAAGCCCAGCCCTCTCAACAGGCACTGCCTCAGAATAGGAGCGGTCAGTCTCTCAAATGTTTAGATAGATAGAGATATATATATATATATATATATATATATATATATATATATATATATATATATATATATATATATATATATATATATAGAGAGAGAGAGAGCTAGATGTATTGACATTTTAATAGAGAGTGATGTGTGCACATGTAACTTAGCTAGCAAGCTAACACACCCCATACTATATTGATTTGTTTGCCTTATCTTGGTGAGGTTTAAATGTCACCCCTGTTACATTTTTGCTTTATCAGACAATTACTGTGATAAGTCAGCTCTGGACAGTTTCCCCTGACAGCTTATTGTGTCTGCCTATGGCCCCCTTAAAGTTTGTCGAAGCTTAGGACAATAGAACAAATCCTAAAACAGTTCGCTAGTGAGTACTAACTTGTTCCCCAAAAACAAAGTGCTTCAGCCACTCTGATCTCTACCATCTTCATGAACAGGGCTTCTCCCTCCTAGCACATACCTAAATAATCTTTGCAGGTCAATAGGAAACCCTGTGTGAATGGAGCTGGATATCATTATGAACATAGAGATATTTATGGAGATTGAGAATAATCAGATAATCTTGGTGGCCAAGGAATTCCACTTACATGTGCATTGAAGGATTTGGGTTAAGGAATTGAGGATGACTACGTGACCTAGCAAATTATCATGTTTAACCATGAATGTATGCAATCCATGGCTGATATGCTACTGTGCCTAGTTGTTGATGTAGTTGTTCTATGAATCAATGGGATCTGCTTTTTGACTCCAGCTATTTTTTTTTTCTCTTTTCTCCACAGTCATGACTGACTTGTCCAAGGCGGAACTAGAAGACCTCCTGACGTGGACGGTCAGGAGGATGAAATATTTGGAGAGCCAATTGGGGATTGGACCTGCAGCTGACCAGCCCTTGGTGTTGAATTCTTTTTAACAAATAGCATTTTAGTTTTCCCTTGTTATTTAGTTTGGTTTGTACATATTTGTTTTGAAATTGTTCCAAAGTTTTGCAAGTCTATAAAGTTTTTAAAAACATATTTACTGTTTTGTGTCTTTTTTGTAAGGTAGCCAATCTTGCTCACTTCAGTTGGAGAAGATGGGCCTGTCTTGAAAGCATTTTCAGGACTTTGTTGGCTCCAGCTTGCTTACCTCATATTTGGCTTTTTTGAAGTTGCATATTTTGGGCACAACATTACACATCATGTAGAGACATGTTGCAGACAGGAGCAAGAGATGTGTCCAATGTGAACTGAAGCTGACATTTGGCCCCCCGTCCCCCAGCTTGACAATGCAACCAGACCATTTCCAAAGTGCTGTGCAATTCATGCATATACAGGAGAAATCGGCCTTGGAACCCACCAGGCTTCACACCCAGTTGCCCTTAGCCTAGATGACGGCCAAAGCAAACGAGAGTGGAATCCAAAAATCTGTTTGGCCAAGACAACGCTGGAGGCCTGGACAGGTAGATGCCCCAGTAGTCCAAGACTCCAGCTCCAGTATTTTAGGCTGCTGACTTACTTTTGTTTTTGTATTTGTGTGTGGTCTGTTTAAGCTTGTTCTGTTCCGGTTAGATACATCAATTTTTAAGGTGAATGCTTGCCCTCTGCAATCTGAATCCTTGTTTGATTTGGGTTTGTGAATTCTACTTCATTCTAATTTCCCAAAAAGACTTGAGTAACCTTTTCCATATTTGGCATGGTCTCTAAATTGAGGACAGGGAACTCTTTGTGAGTGAAGTTGTGCTCCCTGGCCCAGGTGTGTGAATCAACTTACAAAAAGTATGTATGCAGCATGTAGCCCAACTGTATTACTAGTTCTTCCATCAGGTCAGGTCTATGTTGGTTTATCCAGAACCAAGAGGTCCAGGGATTTGCAACTTCTCCTGGAAGCATTAGCAGTTATGGAAGAGCCAAGTTTTGTGCAAGGTAAAAAACAAAGAAGGAGATCTAATGGGGCCTTAGTCAGCTTTACACAGCACTTGTGTGTCCATGCTCACCCACATGTCGGTGTTATGGTCACAGGAGGTGAAGCTGGAGGGTGTGATGGAGTGCTGGGACAAACTAGTGTCCTTTTGTGGATGTTAGTTCCATAGTGCATGCATACCTGCCCTGAATCAGGCAGGAAATGATTCTCTGTTTTTAAAAACCAGACAAGAGGCTATTTATACACCTCCTTTGGTGTTGGAGTAAATGAGGAAGCCCAGGGGGTAGATTTAGATAGCATTGGCTTTTTAGGGGAGGAGAGTGTTAGATGCACTACTCGTTTCAAATACACGGAACAGTGACAAGGAAAAATCCAGGCAACACTACCAAACATGTATCAGCAGGGTGATAGACTCACCCTGAAAGTGACAACATTCCTTGATGACATTTAAATGCAAAAATGGATGGCATATAATGCCTAACTCTTACATGTGCTAATGCTCTTTTATAAACCTGGCCCCTCCAAAAATATTTTAAAGACAGCTTGCTAGTAGAAAATACACAAATCAAGCAAACCCCAAAACAAATCCACGCATCACCACTTAGAATCAGTTACGTGCTCAATGAGAACTGTGTTCTTTGTATTTCGAAAGGTCACCTTTTATGTTTGCCTTCTTATTTGAGGATTGAGACTAGTTTGTTTCATTTTAAGCACTTGTTTGCTATCATAAAAACACCTATGTATAAATGCCGATGTTACCAAGCCAGTGACATTCCTTCCCATGCCTATTTGGCCAAGAAAGAACAACAAGTTCTTTGAAATGTGAACATTTATTTACAAAAATGGAGCCAAAATTAACAAATAATAAAAATATATAAATTAATCCAAAACAATAAGGCCAAAAATCAATGGGGAGGTGGTGGCTGCTGCTGCTCAGGGGGCAGGTGTGAGGGGACCGAGGAGAGGGTAGGGACTTGTGAGGGTTGTGTTGAAGGGGTTGGGAGAGTGGCTTGGAAGGGGGGTTGTATCAAGGGGATGGCCAAGGGGTAGTGAGGGAATTGGCTCAGGGGCTGTGTCTGGAAGGCTTGAAGTGTGTATTGCGGGTGTTGGAAGTGTTGGGGTGTTGTGGCTTGGTGTAAAGTGTAGGACTGGGCTTGGATGAGATTCTGTTGATGGGCTTGTGCTTGGGTGTGTGCTTGGAGGAGGTTAAGGGCACGGGTCAGCTCTTGTTGATAGGGTGAAGGAGAGGGGGCCTGAACAAAGTGGGCTGGGCAGGAGATCTGGGGAGGGTGGGCCTGGGGAAGGACTTGCAAGGTGGTCTGGTTGTATAAATTTTGTGGAGGGTCCTGCTGGGGTGTACATGAGGGGTGGGAAGGGGGGCCAGAATTTTGGGTAAGTTGGGGTGTGTGGGTGAGGTGATCAGCAGGTGAGGATTGAAGGGGGAGTGTGGAATCTGAGGAAGGGGCATATGTGTGGTGTGTGTGGGAGGGGGAGCGGGGTTTAGGGGTTCACCATTGAGAGGGGACTGGGAATTGTTGGAAGTGGCTAATTGGGGATGCGGCACCCCCCCGGCTGGCTGCCCATTATTTAGACGATTTTGCTGTTCCAACAGTTGACGTATGGCCAGCAGTTGTTCCCCAATATACTGGTTGTCTGCATGCTGGTTAGTGGCCATAGTTTGCATCACTTGATGCATATCCTGTTGGATCTGCTGCAGGATCTCCTGGTTATCAGTCAACTTCTGCACAGATTGCTGTGTGAGCCCCAGTAACCTTACTAAATCACTTGTTTCAGAAGGCCTCCTTTGCTCATTGAATAACTCTATCTGGGCAACCAGCCTTTCTAGTAGGTTAAAATGTGGGTTGTGATAAGGTGGGGGGTGTGCCGATCCAGCTGCATCCAATGCTGGCTAAAAGACAAAAAAAAAAATAGAAGTTACTCACAAAATCTTTTCTCACATCATAAACGCTACAAGCATACAGTGGGACAGGTGGATGGACTGCCAACAAACACAATTGCTCATGTAGGCAGCCTCCGACCACTTAAGATAATGCCTTCCCATTATATCTTTATTACAAGCATTACAATGGCTGCACTGTTTGGACGTCAAAAAGTTCTAATCTTGACCCAAACTGCTAGCCTCATTCTTGTGATTTGGACAAAGTGCCATACTACACCCCATACTTGGAACATTCCCCTTAAAGATATGACAATCCTGACTAAGAAATACTCCACCCCACAAGAAGTTGAGGCACACATCAAGTTTGCCTTTCCAAATCATGGCCTAGCTGGAATATAATTGTTAGAGAATTGGAGGAACATTTGTTTGCCTGACAAAAGTGGAATTTCTTACCGGACGTTCAGGCAACCCGGGTTCAGCAGCTGCTGAGAGTATAGGATTTGCTGGTGGAGTGCCTGAATGTCCCTGCCAAGACCAAAAAGATTGAAGCTATGCCATTTCCAAACATGTGTAACAAAAATTTGGACATGTCCACCTTGTAACGTCATATCACCTACCCCAACATTGGATGCAGAATCCTCGCCACCTCCAGCTCGAGCTCCAGCTGCACCAGGGGACAGATGTTCTAAAAAAGAAAGGTCAAGAATTTTTTGGTCCTAACAATTAGGCTGTAGGGATGAGCTGCCATTTTTGAACACTGGTTTAAGGGATCGGGCACTGGCACAGAATAACATTCCAATCTTGCTTACTCCTGTTTGACATGGCACATGGGACACTTGCAAACACACCCCAAAATAACAAGTTGTGTGTAGAAAGAGGTCTGTTAGTGGTCAAGAGCCGGGGATACATTAATGACTAGTGGCCAGCAAGGAAGAAGATGTGTTAGTCTTGATGCATAATGATTATAAGTGACAGAAGCAGAATAAACCCTGGCCTGTCAACATCCAAGCTTATCTAAATTTTTAGTGAAACATTTGTTGGCCAGCACTATGAAAACAATGTTTATTGCTTAATCCAGAGTCCTACAAAGAATTCTACACACCAATTAGCAATACATACCAATAACTTCCTCCAGGCTTTGCTACAGGGGCTGGTCCCGTTCCTCCTCCTCCTCCTCCTGCTGATGTTGTGCTGTGGATAGGACATTGCCGTGTGAGTTGGTTTGTAGAGGATATTACAGCCTTACATATTGGTTGGCACATTCACATTTTGAACTTACCAGGAGAGAGCTGCATCCTCTCCTCAGTATGTGGGGCATCTTCAGCCATAGCCTCCTCAGCTGAGCTGGCAGGGGCTGACGCTCCCCCTGGAGATAGGCGAGAAACCAAAATGAATTTGCAGGACAAGTGTAAAAGTATTCCAATGTGTCCTTTTTTAGACTGGGTAGAAAATTCAAAGAAGCTGACACAAAGTAATGGCCAAGAGTTAGTTACCATGCTGCCAATCATCCGTATCGGCACGAGTTCGGAGTCCCAGAATTGTGTCCAACTGGATGAGTGGCAGGAAATCTTGCTCATATTGATGGAGGAGCGCCACATAAGCAGGTGGGATACCCTGGCTCGTCACATGCCCCTGCCCAGCCCAGCGAGCCAGCCTGTCCTTAATGCCTTTCTTGATGTCCCCCACACGCTTCTTGAGGGTATCGATGGAACAGTGCTCCACATTGCCCACTGCATTGACAGCCACTCCAATTTCCTCCCACAGCCGTTTTTTGGCCGCCTTACTTGTTCAGAGGGCCCAGGCTCCTGCGATCTGCTCATATCTGGGTAGATATGCAGTCACAAGAGCCTGGTTCTCCCTGGAGGAGAAGTGGGGACGCCGGGGAGAAGTACCCACACTGCCTCTCCTCCTTGAAGTACCCTGTTCAGGGCTTAAAGAAGGAGAGGCAGCATGTGCAGAACGTCTCCCGCCAGCTTCCGCCTCTTCTCTGGAGGAAGCAGGCACCCTTCTGGCAGCAACTGGAGCCTCCCTCACACCCGAGCCAGACAACGTGCCCAGCCTGGCCCCAGGCCCCGGCCTGTCCCCCCTCTCCCTCCCCCTCCCCCTCCCCCTCCCCCTACTCTCCCTCACCCTCCCCCCTCCCCTCCCCCTTCCCCTCCCCCTTCCTGGGGGTGACATGGGTGGACCAGATGGGCAGGTGGTCTAGCTGAGTGGCAGCAGCAGCGTACTGGGACAAAATCTGAAAAAGAAACAGAACAAAACTAGGTCAGCGCCTGAACATGAAAGTGCATAGCACACATCGGGAACACAGACACTTACCAAACACACACCGAACACAAACAATGGCTCTCTGCTGGGGAGGGGGATTAAGATAAGTCTGCAAAAGAGACAGAACAAAAAGAAGTGAACACCTGAGTTTGAAAGTGCATAGCGCACATTGGGAACACAGACACTTACCAAACACACACCGAACACAAACAATGGCTCTCTGCCAGGGGGGGGGGGATATAGATAAGTCTGCAAAAAAGACAGAACAAAAAGAGGTGAGCACCTGGGTTTGAAAGTGCATAGCGCACATTGGGAACACAGACACTTACCAAACACACACCGAACACAAACAATGGCTCTCTGCCGGGGGGGGGGGGGGGGGGGAGAGGGGGGGGGATATAGATAAGTCTGCAAAAAAGAGACAGAACAAAATGAGGTGAGCACCTGAGTTTGAAAGTGCATAGCGCACATCGGGAACACAGATACTTACCAAACACACACCGAAAATAAACAATGGCTCTCTGCCGGGGGGGGGGGGTATAGATAAGTCTGCAAAAAAGACAGAACAAAAAGAGGTGAGCACCTGGGTTTGAAAGTGCATAGCGCACATTGGGAACACAGACACTTACCAAACACACACCGAACACAAACAATGGCTCTCTGCCGGGGGGGGGGGGGGGGGGGAGATATAGATAAGTCTGCAAAAAAGAGACAGAACAAAATGAGGTGAGCACCTGAGTTTGAAAGTGCATAGCGCACATCGGGAACACAGACACTTACCAAACACACACCGAACACAAACAATGGCTCTCTGCCGGGGGGAATATAGATAAGTCTGCAAAAAAGAGACAGAACAAAAAGAGGTGAGCACCTGAGTTTGAAAGTGCATAGCGCACATCGGGAACACAGACACTTACCAAACACACACCGAAAATAAACAATGGCTCTCTGCCGGGGGGGGTATAGATAAGTCTGCAAAAAAGACAGAACAAAAAGAGGTGAGCACCTGGGTTTGAAAGTGCATAGCGCACATTGGGAACACAGACACTTACCAAACACACACCGAAAATAAACAATGGCTCTCTGCCGGGGGGGGGTATAGATAAGTCTGCAAAAAAGACAGAACAAAAAGAGGTGAGCACCTGGGTTTGAAAGTGCATAGCGCACATCGGGAACACAGACACTTACCAAACACACACAGCAACAAACAGTCCCCCCAAAAAAGGGAAGGGCCAATTTGGCCCAGAGAAAGGCATAAAACGTGTGGAGAAGCAAAATAAACTGCAGTCATTTGTATGACTTCAAGTACAGCAGCTACAGGCAAATAAGGCGACTTAAATGCACACACCCAAGAGCTTGGCTCAAACAATTAGGCTTCATTCACAGTTTTATGACTCCAAACTTGGGGCAACTTTAGAGTGAGCTAACTTGGATGCAATTTTGGCTTTGCCCATTGAAAATGGACAACTGTTGGCCAACCAGGCATGTACTGGCCATTGGGAATACCGGGAGTTTTCCGGTGGGCTGATGGCTCAGTGGTACGTTTTTTATGCAGAGTTCGGCGGCAGCAGGAGCACGGCTAAGGTTGCCACCTCATCCCTTTAAACAGGAACACATATGAATTACACAGGTCCTGTGGCTGATTAAGGTGGTAATTCAACTCACTTGGTGTCTTATGTGCGTTAAAATTTGCCACAGAACCTGTGTAATTCATATGTGTTCGGGTTTAAAGGAATGAGGTGGCGAACCTAAGTGCGGCAGCAAACAGCGGCAGGGTTTTCGGGAAGGTGGTAAGCGAGGAGGGCATTTAGATGTGAGAGCCCATGAGGGAGAAGAGCTCCACCCCCTCCCTGACCACCAAAGAGGCAAACAGGAGCGGGCGCGGCCACCCTGGCACTTCCAGAACCTTGATTCCTCCACCTCCTCTCCTCTCAGCTCAAAGAACTGTGAGGCTCAGGCCGGAGGACAGGCTGACTGTGGGCCCGGAGGAAGAGAACATGCGGGAGGCAGAGGCTGCCAAGGAGCCGCTGAAAGGAGCAGAGCAGCGAGAGCACCCCCGGATCAAGAGTGAGACTTGGTGCTGCCGCTGCTGGCCATCAGGTACCCGGCATCCTGCACATACATGCCCGCACACTGAGACAAGGAGAGCAGAGGAGGGACTGCAGATAGGGACAGTGCTATGTGGTCTCTCTCAGTCCCCCCCTCTGTCTCTCAGCCCCCCCGTCTCTGTCTCTCAGCCCCCCGTCTCTGTCTCTCAGCCCCCCCCCGTCTCTGTCTCTCAGCCCCCCCGTCTCTGTCTCTCAGCCCCCCCGTCTCTGTCTCTCAGCCCCCCCCGTCTCTGTCTCTCAGCCCCCCCGTCTCTGTCTCTCAGCCCCCCCCATCTCTGTCTCTCAGCCCCCCCCATCTCTGTCTCTCAGCCCCCCCCGTCTCTGTCTCTCAGCCCCCCTCCCGTCTCTGTCTCTCTCACCCCTTCCCTCTCATCCAAACCCTTACTCTTAGGCTGCTTTCACACTGGGGCTGGCGTTGACGGTGGCACGCTGCTAGTTTTAGCGGCGATTTAGCGTCATTTTGGCGGCGCTATTCGGCCGCTAGTGGGTCGCTTTTAACCCCCGCTCGCAGCCCAAAAAAAAGGGTTAAATGCGCCTGTGTAGCGCCTCTGCCGAAGCGCTTTGCAGGCGCTTCGGCAGCGATGCCCATTCATTTCATGGGCAGGAGCGGTGGATACCCTGCTCCTCCACCGCCCCAAACATGCTGCTTCCAGGACTTTTGTTACTGACCTGCCACACTGGGACTGCAGGGGAGGTGTTTTTCAGGTGCTTTACAGGCATTATTTTTGCCCCAAAGCACCTGAAAAATGCCTCTCTCTTACACTCACCCCCTTTCCCTCAACCCCCCCTCTCTCTTTTTGGTGGGCGGGATTTTTTTTGTTTTTAAGGGGGGCAGCATTTTATTGAATTAAAGTGGGACAGTCTGGATGAAGTCCAGGGCCAAATTTTTGACCCAGTCCAGCCCTATGGCAAACTGATTGTCTGACATTCAGGTAAGACTTTTATGTAACTTCTGCAGGTTGCCCTTGAAGTCTAAGGCCCTTAACTTGCATGAAAGTCAGTGTTAAGTAGTGCATGAACTACATGGAACACGCTGCCACTGTATTTTGCACAAATATCAATGGGTAACATTCAAAAACATGTTGAATAAAGATGGGCTCAGACGTGTTGGCAGCTCCAGATGCCTGAGCCCACCAGGAAGCTCACACTGCACAGCACTAATCACAGGCAGTGACACATTTCCCGATCTGTGCTGCCACGGATCGGGAAATGTCTCACTGCCTGTGATTAGCTATGCACAGTGTGAGCTTCCTGGTGGGTTCAGGCAAGTGGGTTAGAAAAAAAACATGTCCAAGCACATACTTAATGTTGAACAACTGGACATGCAATTTTGATGTTTATAGTTGCATGACAAGTGTGAATGTAGTTTTCTGCTATGGCCGTGGCTAACACCATGGGGTCCAGTACATGTTCTGTTCTCTGGTTCATGCTAAAATCAGGTGTGGTTTGAGGCTTGACTTGACAACCTAATTGGAGCCAAAGACGCACGTTACCTTTTTTAAGGCACCTTTCACACTTGCACGTCCTGAAAGTTGTGTGACTTGAATCACTGCTTGTGTATTCTTGATGTCTATGGAGCTCAAGTCGGGTAAAAGTCTGACTAAAGTAGTGCAGGGACTACTTAGAAGTCGCTTCAAATTAAAATCGCACAGACATGAAGGTTAGTCTTTGTAAATCATGGGGTCCAACTTGTCATGTGACTTTATAGTCACAAGTTGCATTCCAGGTTGTACCCCATGATTTCCAATGAGTACTGTTCATATCTGTGCAACTTCAAGTCGCATCAACCTCAAAGTAGTTCCTGCACTACTCTGTTCCAACTTTGTAAACTTGAGGTCTATGGAGGTCAAGTCATATCAAGTCACAGGCAGTGATTCAAGTTGCATCAAAGTTGGACATCTTTCAAGTGGTACAAGCAGGAAAGTGGCCCTGGACGGCATCTGCTCTGCACCTGTGTGACCCAGCTTCATTGAGGGCCAGTCACACTCTCCTGTAATGAAAGTTGGATGTGGGGATTGGAAACACAGATCCAATTTGTGCATATATGTGAACGGAACTTTCTTTAAGTTAACAGACATGTTGTGCAAGCTTTTGCTGGGAGTATCAAGGTGACAGACATGTGGTAGTTGAACAGCATTGTAACCGTGGCTTCAAAAAAATCATGACCTGGAAGAGGAAGTAGCTGCAATTAGAAATCGGGAAAGATGGGAAACTGGGAAAATACAACCTGACTGAAGGAGAACCTATTACCAAGTGTAATTGCTTTTTGTAGCGGTGGACATGTGTGCATGCATGCAGATAGCTGAAAAATCACAGAGGCAGGGGTAGTGATGTGTCTTTACAGTTGTTAAATTTTAGGTATGTGGTAATAGCATCTGGAGAGACATGTGTCAGGGGACAACATTGTCAAAATCATGGCATTGAGAAATGATAAAAAGGAACTGGATAAGCATAGTATAAAGTGATCTATACAGTTATCACATTGGTACGCTTTGCTGTCCCTCTTGCTGTTATTTTGTTTCGAACAGCTTCACTTAGAGAAAAGGCCACTATCATAAGGCTCTGTTTCCACTACTGCGAGTTGTTGTGCGACTTGACACATGTGAAGTCGCATGACAAGTCAAAACCCATCTTTTTCAATGTTCCCTGTTCTAATTGGTGCGACTCAAAACAGGGTTTTTGCACTACTTTGTTCCGACTTCAGTGCGACTTATTCTCCCATGGTTTTCACCGGTCGCATGACATTGCATCAAAAATCGCATTGCAAAGTCACACTGTAAATCACATGACTTTAGGGTTGCAATAGTGGAAACAAAGCCTAAGGGTTTAAGGGGAAGAATGAATGCTTTTATGTTTAATTGTTTTTTCTCAATGTAATGATTATTAATGAAAAGTGTATGGTAGCTCCTGTGAGAGCGGATAAACTGAAGATTGGGAAAGGAAGGGGAAAAAAAGAGACATGTAAGAAATGTAAGTTGTAGAATGTTTTGTAATAGAAAAATTAATAAAGAGATTTAAAAAAAAAAAAAAAAATGGCCAATATATATCCCAATTAGGGAAGCAATGCATGATTGTGAATTAGCGTGGGTGTACATTTATGTGCCACAGACGAATAGTAGAAGTATTCTAACTATGCTGTAGTGGTTATTTATAATGTCATTCATATTATTGTTTTGTTAGCATGTTCAGCCAACAAAGACATTTCATCGGAGTATGAGTAATGTCTGCTATTTTGCAGTGTTAAACATTAAATATTTACAGTTAGAGCTCAATTACATAATAAACATAATTTTACATACAACTGGTATCTTCTAATATTGAGTTGTATGTAGATCTGTTTATTGTTTAGTTATGGTAATGATATATATTGAAGGTAGAGCTGTACACACTAGTTCAGTGTTTATTAACTCCAGTCCTCAAGGTCACGTCATGTCTTCAGGATTTCCCTCAGATGAAACAGCTGTGTTAATTACAAAGGTGATCACATAACCTGTGCAAAATAATGGCAAACCTGAAAACATGACCTGTTATGGTGCGGATTTTCAAAACACTACACTAGTTGCTTAGTAATAATAACTCCTATCTCGTAAAACACAAGGAAATTAGTTCCAATCCAAAACATGCCACCACCTGTCTAAAGTTTCAAGGGCACATTTACAAACACATAATGGCACTTATGCATTTGCTATTGTTACTTCAGCCAGGTGTTGACCTATTTGGGATTTGAACCCATCAAAAGAGTGATTGCTGAGTGTTACTAAACAGTAGCTCAAACCACTAAGCTACCTTGATCAGTACAATTAGAGCAGAAATATACCACTGATAAATGATCAAATAATGAACATAGATAACTAGAACTCCATACTAACTTAAAGTACTAAAAAGCTATTTGAAATATGCAAGTCTAAAGTTGGTTACTGGTACCATCAACAAGTAGCAGTGCATTATTAGCAAAATATGTTATTACAATCTTGTAGACATGGCTTACCAAATATTGCAAAGAACAACAGCACACAACCCAACTTCACTTCAAAATTCCACACTGCAATGTGGTCTATATATAGCATATTATTGTGCGTACGCTAATTAGCCATCGCGTATTTATGTGCGCATGTTCGCCAGTGAGATCCTCTAATCACAAAATGGCAGAGATTGAGGAGCAAGTGATGTTGGCAGTGGCGGTACTTGTTGGTGCCTTTTGCGAGGCAGCCGAGCAGGAGGAAGCCGAGCAGGAGGCAGCCGAGCAGGACGTTTCTGCACCTGTGGCTCACCTTCGCCAGCCACGGCTTTTTGCCCCACGGGCATATTTTCAAAGCATGCGGGACTCTGATATCCGTAGAAAGTTTAGGTTAGGGCGAGAAGCAATTATGCACCTCTATCAGCTGATACAGCATAAAATTTCCCCCTCTACATACCGCAGTCATGCTGTGCCAGGCATGGTCAGGTTGCTTGCGACTTTGTACATCTTGGGTCGGGGCAGCTTCCAAGCCACTTCTGGAAGTATTATGGGTCTGAGCCAGCCCACGGTATCCAGGGTGTTTATGCAGGTCATAGATGCCATTCTTGACCTTGTACCACAATTTATTCACTGGCCACAGAATGAAGATGAGTGGAATGACGTGAAGGTGGCTTTCTACCACCATGCACAAATGCCACAAATCCTGGGGGCCATTGATTGTACACACGTGGCAATCAGGGCCCCCAGGATAAGTGAAGCAGCCTATCGGAATCGCAAGCAGTACCACTCCATCAACGTCCAAGTTGTGTGTGACGCCAGACAGCGCATAATGAGTGTTCAGGAGGCTTTTCCAGGGTCATGCCATGATGCCTACATATTGAAACAGACGGGCCTGTTTCAGAAATTTGAGGGTGGACAAATGCCGTCCGGGTGGCTTATTGGTACAGTATTGTTTTTTACGCAGAACATGCATTTTTTTTTACAGGCATCTAAAGTCACATGAAGGGATGGGAAGGACTAATTTTTGTTTGTTTTGTTCTTTCTTTTTATTTCTAGGTGATGCCGGTTATCCGCAGCTGAGGTGGCTGATGGCTCCAATCAGGCACCCCTCCGGGCAGCCACAACATCGCTATAATAGTGCCTTACGTAAAAGCCGGGGCATTGTTGAGCTTACCATTGGCCTGCTAAAGTCCCGGTTTTTATGTTTGGCCAGGCCCGGGGGGGAGCTACTGTACTCTCCTCAAAAGTGTTCCAGGATCATCCTTGCCTGTTGTGTCTTGCACAACATGTGTGTTGCAAGGGATGATTCCTGGGAGCTTATTGAGGAGAGGGAGCCAGAGGTCCGCCAGCTGTCGGTCCACAGAAACAGCAATACTACTGCTGGGGTTGCCACCCGGAATCAGCTGATTGCTGGTTATTTTACATGTACGTATTACAACATAGCTCGAGATAGAGAATGTGTAAAAAATTTCCTAGTTTGCAGGGTATCCCTCACAGGGACACAGATGCTAAGAAACATCTGACAGTTGTGATTGACCCTCTTCAGTGTGTAGTCAAGATGACAATTTACTTTGCCACTCAGGCTCCATTCACACTAGCGCGTTTTTTGATGCATTTTGCATTTTGCAGAAATGCACGGGAATTTTTTAACATGGGTTCCTATGGAACATGTTCACAGCAATGCCTTTTTGTTTCTCTGCATTTTTGGAAAGGGTCAGGGACTTTTTTTCATGCAAAATGCACCATTTTGCATGTAATAGAATTCAATGGACAAGCATCAAAAACGTAAGTGCACCGTTTTTGCAGCGTTTTTGATGCGTTTTTGCCGTTTTTTTTAATTTTTTTTTTTTTTAATTTTGTTTAAGACTGTAAAAAAAAAAAAAACAAAAAAAATGCAAATCGCGGCAAAATCGCGGCAAAAACGCTGCTCAAAAACGTGGCAAGCATGAAAAAAAAACCTCCAAAAACGCTCAAAAGCAACATGCATAGGTGTGAATCGAGCCTAATGCAGTCTAAAAAAAATTTTTAACTAAATAAAAAAAAAAAAAAAAAAAAACGGCAAAAACGCTGCAAAAACGGTGCAAAAACGGTGCAAAAACGGTGCACTTGCGTTTTTGATGCTTGTCCATTGAAATCCATTACATGCAAAACGCTGCTTTTTGCATGAAAAAAGTCCCCGACCCTTTCCAAAAATGCAGAGAAACAAAAAGGCATTGATTCCATAGGAACCCATGTTAAAAAATTCCCGTGCATTCCTGCAAAATGCAAAATGCATCAAAAACGCGCTAGTGTGAATGGAGCCTAACACTAAACTCGATTATGAACTGTGTGGCAATTTCAAAGGGAGTGGAGAGGGAGTAGAACACCTGGCAGGTGTTTGCTTGTGTCTGTGCCACATGTATATAGACATGTGCAATTTGTTTAGTTCCTAATTATTTTTTTAACAAATTTTGACAAATTCATTAACTCCAAAGTTTCAGAATTTTTCCAGTTCCGAAATTTCCGATTTTCCTAATTTTCCAAACTTCCCGAATGTCCGATTTTACTAATTTACGAATTTCCAAAATTAAGGAAATTCGGAAATTCAGAAATTAGAAATTTATAAATTTGGAAATCCAAAAATTAGGAAATTTGGAAATCCGACAAATTCGGAAATTCAAAAATTCGGAAATCCGAAAATACAAAATTCGGAAATTCTGAAATCCGAAAATTTGAAATTTGGAAGTTCTAAAATTCGGAAATTTTTAAATGTCAAAATTCCAAATTTCAGAATTTCCAAAAAAAGCAAAAAAAGAATGAAACGAAAACGATAAAAAATAAGTTTTTATCAGTGCCCATGTCTAATATTTAGGAGGAACAATAACCTCAGCTAGGTATCTAAATGTGTTTTATGTTTTTTCAGCCAATTAACAGCCAATTAACATCATGGCATGTACCCCAGGAAGCCTGGTTTGATGGACTGTCTGGCGTCACAGGTGTGTTTTTCAATCTTATCTTATATGTTTTTGTAGTTGCTAAAATAAGAGACCTCTTTAAAGGGGTTGTGAAGGTTTGTGTTTTTTTTGCATTAAGGAGAAAAAACACCTGTCAGTGACCGGCCCCCCAGCCCCCCGTTTTACTTACCTGAGCCCTGGAACTTGACCCGGCAGCAATGCTCTCTCTCTCTGCCCGGGGTTCTCGGCTCTTGAATTGGGTAGATTGATAGCAGCGCAGCCATTGTCTCCCGCTGCTGTCAATCAAATCCAATGATGTGAGCGCCAGGAGGCGGGGCTGAGTCCTGCATTTAGCCTCTATGGATGAATGCTGGACTCGGGAGCGCGCCTGCAAGGAACCCCCCTTGGGGAAGTGCTTCTCGAGGGAGTTATCAGATGTGTGAGGAGCCACGAGAGCCACCGGGGAACCCCAGAAGAGAATGTTCGGGGCCACTCTGTGCAAAACCAGCTGCACAATGGAGGTAAGTATATGTTTTGTTTTTTTTTCATACATATTTTTTGCTTTACAATCACTTTAAAGTGGGGTTCCACCCAAAAAAACAAACATATCTAAAAAATTCTAAAAAAAAAAACAAAAAAAATTTGGATATTTTTTTTTTTTTTACTTACCTCTAAATGCCTGTTGCTAGGTAGTCCCTCGTAGTCTGCCCCTTCCTCTGCCTGGGCTGGTGACATCACTTCCCCCTGGCACAGGAAGGGCTGGGCTCTTCTCTCTCCCTCCTGTCAATCATCAGGTCCCAGGTGATTGAACGGCCAATCACGGCGCTCGGTGCCGCTCGCGCATGCGCAGTGGGTGCCAGGCTGTGAAGCCACAGCCCGGCGCCCACAGTTGAAATGCCGGCTCCGACGAGCGGAGGGGGGGACGTGTGGGGCTTCGATCCCCCGCATCGCTGGACCCAGGGACAGGTAAGTGTCCAATTAAAAGTCAGCAGCTGCAGTATTTGTAGCTGCTGACTTTTAATTTTTTTTTTTTTTAATGGCCCCCCCCTGGGTGGAACTCCTCTTTAACTTACATGCTCACTGCAGTGGTTAGCAACTGAACAGACATGACCCTTCTTTTCATGGGTGATTATGCTGGAGTTTGTGGCCCCTACCCCCAGTCAAGTGCCCTCCGAGCATGTATCTTGTTCTGGGAGCACCCAAGCCTTGCCCATGAGCCACTACTGTGCATGCCTGGCAACATACACAGTGCAAGCTCTGCCCCTGCCTCCCTCTCCCTCTATACAGTGTTAGCCAAAAGCAGTCACTGCTGTCTCAGCAAATCAGGAGAAAGAGTACACATACAGCCAAGGCTCTTGTGCCCATTAGTGGATCATGATGGGGCTCAGGTAAATATTCGAGTGGCTGTGTGGCTGCTGTCCAGAGAATGTTTTGTACCTTCATACATAGAAGCCAAATAGGTACAAATACCTCTGCCTTTGTAAAAAATGTCATAGGCCAAAAATTGATAACCTCACTCCTGATCTGCAAAAGACTGAAACTAAAACTCAAGCTAGCCTGCACTGAGAAGTGATTGTCAGGATGAAATGTCACTTATCCTTTCCTCACATTTTACAGGAGTGGTCCTGCTTGCGGTTCAAGACAGCAGAAAGCCATCTTCATGTCCTCCACTCGTCTTCATTCGTGTAAAGTGGATATTTTGTGGTACAAGGCAAGAACTGGCATCTAGAACCTGCATAAATACCCTGGCATATCAGAAGTGGTTTGGAAACTGCCCAGCAACCTGGCCATGCCTTTCCTGTATGCTGCTGATGGGGGTGCATAATTGCTTCTCGTTTCTAAAAGAACCTGCACCAGATATCGGAGTCCTGCATGTTTTACTTCATGTTTAAGTATGCACATGGTGCAATAAGCCGTGGCTGGCAAAGAGCGGGGAAATTTAAGCTTGCTACCTCCCTCCAAAAATCTCCTGAATAAAGCTAAATATTTGAACCTGAACAAGTATGTCACCTCTTTATTCTATTTCATTGACTTAAGCTGCCCATACACTATGCAATCTGATTGGCCAATGTATGTGCGTTTAACTTTACATGTAGGCAACCACTGTAAGATGAGGACCTGGCTAAAGAATCCATTCATTCATTTAGCTTCTACCTAGACCTTAGACTACATATTTGAGGTTTGTTTGGAAGGGAATTTCTACTTAGGATTTCTGTTAAGAAACTTCTCATGTCTTGACTCGTGCAGCTCCAAAAAAATTGTAGCATGTCCATACACTAGCCAGTATGATTGCCCTATCGGTGCAATGCATAGGGGGCTAGGTTTTTAAAATTTAGAGTGCTTTTAAAGACTAGTTTTTGAAACTTCAACCAACTGGTGCCATGGTTAGTATTTGAACCCAGGAGCTGCTAGTTAAGAGTGCTAACTACTAAGTCAATGTGCTGAGTAATATTATACCCAGAATATAATTGAGCTCAAATCCCAACGATTATATCACCTATGTAAAGCTTACATTTTTATCAACAGCATATGCTAAAAATAGGCCAGTGACTAATAGCCAATGCCACATCGGTATGAGCACGGTTGTTTCCATAATATGAATGCCTTAAATGAAAAACATTATTGTATAGAAGTAGAAGAATCAGTAAGAGTGTGGTCAGCTCAGTAGCCTAGTGGGCTCCACTCCTGCCTTTAATGACTCAACCCATGGGTTCAAATCCCACAGGGGGGATGTCACCCAATTAAACAAACAAGCCATTTGGGTCTGGTATAGAATTTAATGGGATCTCCATGCACAAGTTTTAAAAAACTAAGAATATACTGCTGAGTCCAATGCAATCTTTTAGTAAGTGGTACCCTCTATGGGGTTGGAACCCATGAGTTCTTTAAGGCCTTAGTCTTTCAAGGTAGAAGCACTGACCACTAGCCTATTGGCTAGGATGTATAATTGTGCTCAATAGGCTAGCGGTTAGCACCTCTACCTTCAAAAATTCAGGTATTGAAA
Source organism: Aquarana catesbeiana (assembly GCF_042186555.1). Classification (NCBI taxonomy): domain Eukaryota; kingdom Metazoa; phylum Chordata; class Amphibia; order Anura; family Ranidae; genus Aquarana; species Aquarana catesbeiana. The sequence continues at coordinate 621,027,914 of NC_133325.1, read as the reverse complement.
GACTCGTGGGTTCAAATCCCACAGAAGAATCCTAAAAGATTACTATTGGTGGGGAAAAGGAGCATTACTATTAGCCAAAGCAGCATACGGTGAATGCCAAGTAGCCAATACACTTTAATGTGCTTGATTTTATTGTATTAACTCTTCAAATGCTTGCAATGGTATGTAAGTATTCACTAATATTATGGTGTGAATCTCCAAACACTACACACTAGCTAACAAGCAGTTTACATTTGATAAACTTTATTGTATAGTATAGAACACATCAAACACTAGTAAAAGTATTTTGTATGTATAATTGTGCTCAGCCCAATAGCCTAGCTGTTAGCACCTCTACTTTCAAAAATTCAGGTATTGAAAGACTCAAAGGTTCAAATCCCAACAGAAAAATCCTACAAGATTGCATTGGTGGGAAAAAGAGAATGCCAGTTAGCCAATTAGCCAAAGCAGCACAAATATATATATTGAAAATAGGTGATTGCCAAATAGCCAATGCACTTTAATGTGAATGACTTTATTGTATTAACTCTTTAAATGCATGCAATGGTATGTAAGTATTCAATTATATTATGATGTGACATTCCAAACAACACACTAGCTAAAGGGCAGTTTACATTTCTTTGTTTATTTTTATTCAGTTGTGCACTGAAAAAATAAACACAGCTGGTGGATGGTAGGTTGGCTGTTTGAACTCATACCATGAGTGGTGTGGAGATATCCAAGCAGACCACTAAGCCATTGTGCTAAGTACAAGACCTGCATAATAGTGTAGTATTATTAAAGAATGAACATAAATAATTACAGCTTTATAGTCAACTAAATTAATAAATAATAAATCAAAAATATGAAAAAAACAACATACAACAAATAAGTAACCTAAATGATTAATACATGTAACTTTACAGAATAGCAGACATTACTATGTAATAATCATCCATAACTGCATTTCTTAGCAAAAGAAGGAAAAAAAAACTAGGAATACTAATTGCAATATAAATCAATAGATGCACGGGAACGAGAGCACATCTCTGATAAAAATGTTTCTTTCACATACATGGATCATGGTTACAGTACAGTGCCATATAACAACTTGAGTAGAATTGGCATTTGTATGTACGCGAAAGCGCGAATTAACGGCAATTTAAAATTTGTAAACGGTTATTCTCCACTTGTATCGCTGATTTTCATGCGCAAATTCGCCGTTTTGTTTCTATTTGGCTAAAATTGGCTCTATTATTTGCCATAGTGCTCAGTACTTCCTGGAGTTATAGTAAATGACCCCCTATGCAACAGACATTTGAAAAACTTGATAAACTCACAAAGTAATCTCTGGTATTACCTAATCATGATTATCAGATCACATGATTAGAAACTTCCAGTCCAGTTCCAATAAATTCTTTACAATTCATTGCTGTTATCAGCAGTGTATTTGCAGTAAAAAACAAAAAAAAAAACACTTTTAATTTTTTAATACAGCCTGTAGTTTCACTTTAACATAAGTTTTTTCCATTATTAATAGGTTAAGTTACTTCACAGTATTTCTGAAATTCCCTCTAGTTTACTGGATGTAAGCTAATGAAAATGCAAATGATATAAATGTAATTTCAAAGCAGCTAGTTTAAATGGTTCAAATAATCTTTAAAAATGTGATCTTTAAAACAGAGGCTTGGGGGAAAATATGTTGATTGACAAAGCTGACAGACAGGCAGTCCCTGGAGAAAGAAAAGATTGTCTCAAACATTTCAACTAAGTTACACAAATAACATACTAATACATTCCTTGAAGTCAAATAAAACATGTTATATTCATTTTTATTTCTACACAAATTAGTGTATATAGTTTAATTGTATGGGTTTTTAGTGTACCACTAGAACTCATATTTAATCGACATTAAACCTACCATCAGAACCATGGCAAACATAAAAAGAAAAATAGACTTATTATTTAGATGAAGAGACTTTACAAACTAATACTTCAGCATATACTATACTTGCTTACAAAAAAAACTTGCCACGTGACAATTTACCTAAACAATTATTTTTACTCTTATCACACTGATATGCAATTTTAAAGGATGTATAAAGCTCACCTAAATGCAAAATTGCAATATGTAAAAACTGCCCTTACATGAAGATTTAAGTGCTCAAGCCCTAGCAACAAATTTATTTACCCTTTTTTCATATAGCACTACAGTGTTTTATAGCTGTTCAATAAGTACAACAAATACATGTTGATCTTGCTTAAAATCTTGTGAGATAATAACTTTTTGTGCTGTTTGTCTTTATTAACCCTTATCAGTTAGCATTGTTCCCAGCTATCGCTCCTACATGTTATGGAGAAGAGAAAAGGAGAGGCGTTCTGTAGTTACATCATAAGGTGACAATACTGCTGTTCCATAGATACAGTATGGTGAGCGATCATTGTCAATTGTCACCATAGTACAAACATGTGTTATAGCCAGGATCACCAGACAAACATGAAGAAAAGAAAGCTCTAAAAAAAGAAAATGAATGCAGTTGCCACATCTGAGGACTGGTTAGCTGCACATTATTATTATTTTTTAATGGGTTCACCATAAATACATTTTCAGTGAAGTAAATAAACATCTTCTGATGCTTAAAGTGGACAGTAAAAAATGACTCCTTACTATTTACATGAAATAATAGAAAAGTTAGAATACAAATAAAATAAGTATAGAGTATATATATATATATATATATATATATATATATATATATATATATATATATATATATATATATATATATATATATATATATATATATATATATATATATATATATATATATATATATATATATATATATATATATATATATATATATATGGCTTTTTTTCTCAGAGAATAGGTGCAGGAACTCCCCTTTCAGAGTCACCCCTTGTCTCTGCCCTCTACCTACTCCCGATTACTGTCCCTTGGTTCCAGCCCCCTACCCACCTCCCAGCACCATGCCTTTTAGAGAAGACAGAACAAGTAACATTTGTGGTGCTAAGTATTTTGTATGGAATTTGTCAATGATAACAAGAAAAGAAGTAAAACAGATCCCTTGCAGGCAGCAACAATAGACCCCCTCATCAACAAAGAAAATCTCCCCAGCAACAATGGACTGCATGCAACAATATACCCCCCCCAGCAAAAACAAATCTCCCTTCAGCCAGCATCAATAGACCCTCCAACAGACAGGAACAATAGGCCCCTCCCTCAACAGTAGATCCCTCCTAGCAACAACTGACCTCCCAGCAACAATAGATACCCCACCAGCAACAATAGACCCACTGCTAAAATAGGTCCTCTCCCATAACAATGGATTCCCCAGCAGCCAGTATCAACAGACCATGCAGAACACCCCAACACCCCTTGACAACAGACACTCAGTGCTGGAGGTTCCGGAATGCGTTCCCCCACATTCCCACTGAAAAAAAGCCCTGTATGTACAGTATCTCCCAAAAGTGAGTACACCCCTCACATTTTTGTAAATATGTTATATCTCTTCATGTGACAACACTGAAGAAATGACACTTTGCTACAATGTAAAGTAGTGAGTGTACAGCCTGTATAACAGTGTAAGTTTGCTGTCCCTTCAAAACAACTCAACACACAGTCATTAATGTCTAAACCACTAGCAACAAAAGTGAGTACACCCCTAAGTAAAAATGTCCAAATTGGGCCCAAAGTGTCAATATTTTGTGTGGCCATCATTATTTTCCAGCCATGCCTTAACCTTCTTGGGCATGGAGTTCACCAGAGCTTCACAGGTTGCCACTGGAGTGCTCTTCCACTCCTCCATGATGACATCACAGAGTTGGTGGATGTTAGAGACCTTGCGCTCCTCCACCTTCCATTTGAGGATGCCCCACAGATGCTCAATAGGGTTTAGGTTTGGAGACATGCTTGGCCAGTCCATCACCTTTTCCCTCAGCTTCTTTAGCAAGGCAGTGGTTGTCTTGGAGGTGTGTTTCAGGTCTTTATCATGTTGGAATACTGTCCTGTGGCCCAGTCTCCGAAGGGAGGGGATCATTCTCTGCTTCAGTATGTCCCAGTACATGCTGGCATTCATGGTTCCCTCAATGAACTGTAGCTCCCCAGTGTCGGTAGCACTCATGCAGCCCCAGACCATGACACTCCCACCACCATGCTTCACTGTAGGCAAGACACACTTGTCTTTGTACTCCTCACCTGGTTGCCGACACACACGCTTGACACCATCTAAACCAAATAAATTTATCTTGGTCTCATCAGACCACAGGACATGGTTCCAGTAATCCATGTCCTTAGTCTGCTTGTCTTCAGCAAACTGTTTGTGGGCTTTCTTGTTCATCATCTTTAGAAGAGGCTTTCATCTGGGACGACAGCCATGCAGACTAATTTGATGCAGTGTACCGTATATGGTCTGAGCACTGACAGGCTGACCCCCCACCCCTTCAACCTCTGTTTCTATTTCCCAGAGACAACCTCTCGATATGATACTGAGCACGTGCACACAACTTCTTTGGTTGACCATGGTGAGGCCTGCTCTGAGTGGAATCTGCCCTGTTAAAATGCTGTATGGTCTTGGCCACCATGCTGCAGCTCAGTTTCAGGGTCTTGGCAATCTTCTTATAGCCTAGGCCATCTTTATGTAGAGCAACAATTCTTTTTTTCAGATCCTCAGAGAGTTCTTTGCCATGGGGTGCCATGTTGAGCTTCCAGTGACTAGTATGAGAGAGTGAGAGCAATAACACCTAATTTAACACACCCGCTCCCCATTCACACCTGAGACCTTGAAACACTAATGAGTCACATGACACTGGGGAGGGAAAATGGCTAATTGGGCCCAATTTGGACATTCTCACTTAGGGGTGTACTCACTTTTGTTGCCAGCATCATATATATATATATATATATATATACACACACACACACACACATATATATATATATGCAAACTGTAAAATGGTTCAGGAATTGGATCGCATAGGTGTGAACACCCATGCAATACGATTCCAGTGCAGACCAAAAAAAGGGCCCTGCACCATTTTGGTGTGAATGCAATGCAATCTCAGCCATACATTTTGCATTGCTGAATTTGAATCGCACAGCAATGTGGTGTGAATCACATGTGATGTCTATGCTCGGACAAATGTGAATGCACACTACAATGATATCAAACATTTGTCCTTCCTTCAAAGAAAAAAGAGGAGGTAATAGTTTGAATATTAACTGCTTCTGGACCGCATACGTACATTTACTGTGGTAGGGAGGCCTGGGTGCGCAAAATCACGTACTTGTACATAATTTCATTCACACGGTTAGGGGGGTGCGCGCTGTGTCTAATCACAGCAGGAGCCAATCAGTGGGTCTGGCGGCCGCAATGGCTGTCGTGACCTGCCGATCGTTCAGAAGAGACACAGAGCAGCAGTGTGCCGATGTAAACAAAGCACACTGCTGATCTGTCAGGGGGAAAAGAGAGAGATCGTGTTTCAGCTAAGCTGAATCATGAGCTCTGTTTTCCTCCAGTGAATCCACCCCTCCCACAGTTGGAAAGCACTCCTAGGGAACACATTTAACCCCTTGATCACCCCTGGTGTTAACCCATTCCCTGCCAGTGTCATTTATACATTGATTAGTGCAGTTTTTTTAGCACTGATCACTGTATCGGTGTCACTGGTCCCCAAAAAGTGTCACTTAGTGTCAGATTTGTCCACCACAATGTCGCAGTCCTGCTAATCACAGATCACCGCCAAATCTAACCGTAGTTTGTAGACACTATAACTTTTGCGCAAACCAATCAATATATGCTTATTGGGATTTTTTTGCAAAAAATATGTAGCAGAATACATATTGGCCTAAATTGATGAAGAGATTCATTTTTTTTACTTTTTTTTGGATATGTATTACAGCAGAAAGTAAAAAATATAGTTTTTTATTTAAATTGTCGGTCTTTTTTTTGTTTAAAGCGCAAAAAACAAAAACCGCAGAGGTGATCAAATACCACCAAAAGAAAGCTCTATTTTTGGGAAAAAAGGACATCAATTTTATTTGGGTACAATGTTGCATGACCGCGCAATTGTCAGTTAAAGCGACGAAGTGCCGTATCGCAAAAATGGCCTGGACAGGGAGTGGGCAAAACCTTCCCGGGCTGAAATGGGGAAACCATGGGGATACAGTGGGGTTGATTTACTAAAACTAGAGGGCACAAAGTCTGTTGTGTCACCGCATAGAAACCAATAAGCTTACGGCTTTTTTTTGTCAAAGCTTATTGGAACAAGCTGAAGTTAGAAGCTGATTGGTTACCATGCACAACTTCTCCTAGATGTTGCACTCTCCAGTCTTAGTAACTCAACCCCAGTGTATCTAAGTGAATAAAATAAACACTTAGGCAGTTATCTTTTAAGTCAAAAAATTTATACTGCGCTATCCCTCTAATATATCTTCAAACATTGTCTGTGAAAAACAAATAGTATGATTGTGCTGCTGCAACCACAAATGAGAGACAACCCCCACCTCAAATAACTAAATGGAATAGGCTGCGCTGCTTGATAGGTGAACATGAATTAAAACAGGTGAATGTAATTAAGCCAAGCACATTATAGGTAATAAACAACACTCAAAGTGAATGAAAAACATGTGCAAAAAAAAACAAAAAACAATTAGAGTGAACGATAATACAATGTAAACTATACTCCATATACTACACAATTCATGGTGAGTGAAAAAACAGTGAAAACTCAAAGTCAAGGACCAAATATTGCTGCAAAGTCCATACTTTCAAATAATAGTCCTTAAAGGAGAAAAGACTTGATGGTGAGGGAAGAAAACACCAATCTTGATGCAGAGTGAGGCATGCACAAACGTATCTCCCTAGGGAGCGTGGTGATATAGTAAGTTCCTCCACCTCTGACAAAAACGCCCCTTACCAGATCGTTAGATCTCCTGTCACAGAGATCGTGTGAGCGAGTGGCTGTGTCCCCCAGCCACTGGGTCTCTGCACTTCACACTTTGGAGTTCACAGGATTGGGGTATTAATGCTCAAATCCCAAAAATAGAAAGAGAGATGCTCCATAGCGTAATACAGTTAAACTTTATTTAAAAAAACGAATAAAAGAAATGCACTTACAATGTAAAAATCGTCATAAAAGCAATGCAAGCCGGCCGGCTCTCAGATGCTGCCCGTGTCTTCCGGGATCAGCGTGGTGTGGTGGTGACGTCAGCACGCCGCTCCTCCCTACGCCGTTTCGACAAAGCTGCCGTCTTCCTGGGGTAGACGACAGCTTTGTCGAAACGGCGTAGGGAGGAGCGGCGTGCTGACGTCACCACCACACCACGCTGATCCCGGAAGACACGGGCAGCATCTGAGAGCCGGCCGGCTTGCATTGCTTTTATGACGATTTTTACATTGTAAGTGCATTTCTTTTATTCGTTTTTTTAAATAAAGTTTAACTGTATTACGCTATGGAGCATCTCTCTTTCTATTTTTGGGATTTGAGCATTAATACCCCAATCCTGTGAACTTCAAAGTGTGAAGTGCAGAGACCCAGTGGCTGGGGGACACAGCCACTCGCTCACACGATCTCTGTGACAGGAGATCTAACGATCTGGTAAGGGGCGTTTTTGTCAGAGGTGGAGGAACTTACTATATCACCACGCTCCCTAGGGAGATACGTTTGTGCATGCCTCACTCTGCATCAAGATTGGTGTTTTCTTCCCTCACCATCAAGTCTTTTCTCCTTTAAGGACTATTATTTGAAAGTATGGACTTTGCAGCAATATTTGGTCCTTGACTTTGAGTTTTCACTGTTTTTTCACTCACCATGAATTGTGTAGTATATGGAGTATAGTTTACATTGTATTATCGTTCACTCTAATTGTTTTTTTTTTTTTTTGCACATGTTTTTCATTCACTTTGAGTGTTGTTTATTACCTATAATGTGCTTGGCTTAATTACATTCACCTGTTTTAATTCATGTTCACCTATCAAGCAGCGCAGCCTATTCCATTTAGTTATCTTTTAAGTACTTACTCTATGACCTTACATTTCAGACTAAAATTAAAATGGTAGTTATTCAAGCACACCACATCGGGATAATAGATAATGAGGACAAGTGACACCAGTTATTTATGTACTTCCAAAAATCTTTGTGATCCACTATTTCTTATATTAGGAGAGAACTAAATAACTGGCCTTTGAGTTTCTCTGTGAGAGCTAAATCCTAATATTGGTTCTGGAACCCAGAAGACTGGGTTGAAACTTTCAACACTAGGTCCATTTTTACCAGCAACCAGCATCCTGAATATGCAGTTGTGCTCTGGACCCTCTAAGAGCTCACCTTTGCTGACTTTGCTGTGGGCATGCTCACTCCTTTAGTGCCATCAGGTATCCAGTCCCAGAAGTGACTTTTGCCTTTCTGTGACTCCACAAGGCTCTCTGTTTCCTCTGTGGCATACACCACTGCCTAGCCTCAGCTGTTTCTACCAAGTCCTGGTTAGGCAGTCTTCCCGGTGGAAATAGATTCTCCATCTTTGACATATTTAATTGTAAATTTCTTTTTAGATGCAGATATGTTTGAAAACATGTTGATATTTTTCAGTTTACTGTATGTTAGTTTCCTACAAAAAGGTGTGTTATTTTATGACTTAAAGGAGTGTACTTTTTCAACCTTTACTTTGACTTAGCCTAGTTCTATTTGTTCTTAATATGCCAAGAAATTCAAAATCATATTAATTTATGACAACATTATGCAGTATTTTTAAAATAGAAGTGATTTATGACACTAGTTTAACCTTTTCAATCTTCTCTAAAGTTACTGACCTTCAATTTTATCCTAGTATTTTACATGTAGTTCCATAACATTAAAAAATCACTAATGCAAGTGCAATAAAATAGGGCACATTTTCACAATGTAGTTTGAATAGTCAACTGGTTAGGTAATCCAAATACGAATTCCCTACATTAGAAAGTTATACATTAGAGTTATACATTCAAGACTATTTGGAGATTAGGTCAATTGGCCATAAAACAACAGACCACTACAAATCATAAAGATCAATTATTAAGATGACAACCATCTTAGATGGTCAAATTTTAGGTTAAAGAATAGACTCTACTCATTCATATAGTAAATAGCAAAAAGGTTAATACCAAGTAAATAGCTAAGGTTAATACTAAGCACAAAAACACCTTAATTTAAAGCAGAACACTTACATATCAGAAATCACCAATCCGGGGGCGTGGCTTGGCTGTTCATGTGAGAAGATGTGCCTCACACCGGCTCCTACATCCTGCTAACAATTATCCTGCTGTGAGCCTTCACAGCCACCGAAAATGACCGGACACTCTGGTCCTGGTGCAGAGCCACCCCTACAGCCATGTATGGTCACAGCTCACGCAAGCCAGGGATGACAAGAAGGAAGGAGGAGAGTATCCCCGCTGAGAGGCCGATCCAACATGGCGGATCCCCACTGCAACAGCACTCCAAAAAAGACAGCCAAAGCTCAGTGGCATGCAAGCTAGAGAAGTTTGCCCATGACCTGGGCAGCCACAAACCTCTGCAGAAAACTTCTACCTCCCCTTCAGCTCCAGCAGCTAAGAAACTCTCCCCCATGCAGTCCCAACATGTGGCTCAGCCTGTAGAAGAGAATATGGTGTCAGCAGCTGCTGGGATCACAGTGAGTGCTCCCTCTCCCCCTCCACATGAAACTGCAGGCCCCTCTTCTAGAGAATAGAAAACCCTCTTTACAAGAAATCCTTACTGCAGTACACACCGATGGATACTCTGTTAAACGTGCAAAGAAAGGTATACTGCACATCAGACATGGCATGCAAAAAATCAGAGAAAGGGCTACTGCTCTGGAGGGCAGGGTGAGCTCAATAGAGGATGAATTACCACCGCTTACTTAAAATGTTCATATGACATCAGCAAAAGCATCTGGTACGGCGGCTAGAGTTGAAGGCATGGAAGATAAGCCATGTCATAGCAATCTACATATTGTTGGCATGCCTGAAAAAGCTGAAGGCAAAAACCCTGTTGAATTCATTGAAAAATGGCTGACAGATACCTTTGGCAAAGATAACCTTACTCCTTTTTTCTCTGTGGGAAGAGCTCATAGGGTGCCACCCCGGGAACCGCCACCAGGGGCAACAACAGACCATTTCTTCTGAAGCTTCTACATTACAAAGATAGGGACGTTATCCTTAGACTGGCTAGACAACAGCCCAATATGGAAGTACAAGGCACAAAGGTATCTATATACCCTGATTTCTTGCTGCCATTCATAAACAGAGAGCAAAATTCACGGCAGTTAAAAAATGTCTGCGTGCTATACCAGTAGTTTATTCGATTCTTTATCCTGCAAAACTATGCATAGTTGCGGATGGTTCTGTTCACTTCTTTAAAAACCCTGTTATGGCAACAATTGGCTGGATCACCAGGAGAGAAAACTAAGGGCCGCTGCCCAATGAAATGTTCCAGTCTGAATTGAATCGAATTGTCCTTTTACACTGCTGCTTGCTCACCTTTACAAATAATAGAGCCCAGAGAGAAACACAAGAGGACTTGCTGTCTTTACTTCCATCTTTTGCTGGCAACCTTTGTGATTGACTCTGAGGTCACAAGGTCCTAGCCCTCGCTAACACCCCCCTTATATAGCCCCGTGGGACACGATTGGAAGGATTTCCAATGGGAATATCAGCACTCTTTGTTACACAACTTTTTGTTTTCATGCCCTGGTTGTTTGGGTACTGCTTCAACAAGTTACCATGTTGTTATGGACTACCACACACTTCTATTATTTAGAGCTGAATGAATAGCACGTGTTGTGCTCTGTCTGGTCCAGTGGGCTGTTTGACTGGGCCTATTTGCAACAAAGTTTCTTGGAGAACTAATACTGGATTTGTTGTTTCCTAACTATACAGATAAATGAGTAGACAAACCGATTTAATCCTCTCTTGGAATGTGAGAGGCTTGCATGATGCTAAAAAGAGAACTGCCATTTTCACTTTTCTTTCAGACTCCAACCATCATTTGTCTACAGAAGACTCATCTAACTAAAGCCACCACTAGTTTATTGCATTGCTCCAAATATCCTGTGTAGTACAACTCTGTGCATACACAGTACTCTAGGGGTGTAAGCATTCTGTTCTCAAGGAATTCTTTTAAGGTGCTGGATACCCAAACAGATTCTGAAGGAAGATTTATTTTTCTGTTGGGTACTTGGGATTTTCATACCTGTATAATAGCAAATGTCTATATACCCCCACCTAGTAGCATGGAGGTGGTACAGTGTCTGTCTCGGATTTTAGCCAAACACTCACAGATCCCAATGTTTGCTCAGGGAGACTTTAACAATGTTCTTGACACGTCCCTGGATGTGCACAGGAAATACAGTCCTCAGGGATCCAGAGCATTTACATCTTTTGCCAAATACATAGTGAGGCTTGGACTAATGGATTTCTGGCAATGTAAGGTTCCCCTTAAAGCCCAATTTTTGTGCCATTCGCTGACGCACTCTACTCTATTTCACATAGATCTTACATTAGGTACTAAGTTGACCCACTCTTTTAAAACCAAGGTCTCCTATCTTGCCAGAGGCCTCTCCGACCACTCCCCCGTCCAAATAACTATAAAGTTACATAACAAAGGAGAAGTATAGTTTTAGAGCTAGTCTGATTGGAAATACTCAATTTAGGCACCACATCCCTTATTGCAAGAATAACATAGAAGGAGAGAAAATGGGACTTTTAAAGTGCACACATATACAAAATTTAGAAAAATAGAAAATATTTATTGAATTAAAAATACATATGTGAAAAAGGAGTAAAACCACAGTACATCAGTAACAAATAACAACAGAAGTAAATTGTCTCTCTACATGTTTCGCCGTTCATGGCTTCTTCGGGAGATTCTGTTACAATAAACTCTGTGTGTATAGACTGATCACTATAATAGAGAAATATACAAATCAATAAACACAATTTGAGAAAAAAGAACATACAAAAACAAAACAGCAAACAAAAATCCATAGAGATTTTAGTATCATAGACTGATAAACAATGAATAGTAAGCATGTTCTAACCACTGCACCAACCTCAAAAATACAGTCATCAATAGTTGAGGAAGGGCAAGCAGAGCCATTTTGGAGCATCATAGAGGAGGGTAATAAATTGTGAAGAACAGAAAGTCCATCTGAATTGAAGGTAAAGATGCAAAAAACAAGGATATAAATGCATATTTAAACATTTAGACAGAAAAAAAATGGGGGAGAAGGTTGCAAAAGCATACTCCCTAATAATAGCCTACCTCAATGAATTTTTGAACCCGTCAAGATCTTGATAGCAACAGCAGGTTATATTTGCTCCATTTACAAACAAGGGAAAGAAAATGGACTTTTTGATTCAAAAAGATTCTCAAAGTATTCCAAAATTCCCTTAAAAAAATACAAAAACAAAGTTGTAATAAAAAATATTTTTTTGAATGAAGACTAAGGTAACAAAGTCCAAATTAATCTTTACCTGGTAATATCTGAAGCCCTAGACAGCATGCCTCCTTCCATGGACAGAACCTAACAGTAACTGAGGATTACTTCCTTATATACCTCCCTCCAGGCCATTCTGTCGCCAAAAATTGGCACAAAAAATAGTCTGAGGACACACAATTGGCTGGATTGGACCAGAGACCAGTCGCACAGGAAATGAAACTTCCATCCATTCCGCCACGCCGGAAATGACATCACGGCAGCCAAGGGAGCAAAAGCGAAAGTGGAGGATCGCATAGAGTAATCTCTTAACTTCCTCTACAGCAAGATGGAAAAACCTATGGTGGCCAGGAGGGGGAAAAAAATCAAATAATGCGAAGATAGAACAAACAAAAGAGCTAAACAGCCCAATCATTTATAAAGAATATAAATAATAAAACAGGGAACCAGGAGAAAACCAGCAGAGGTGGCGTTCACCCTAAGATAAACGCCTTGGGTGTCCATATGATACATCTAGCCCACAGCCGAAAACCTCCAACATCAAAAACCAAGATAAATATCCACGAAAAGTGGAATAAAGATTCACGGGGAGAGAAAAAAAAATATTTTTTTCTCCTTTCCCTTTTCCTTTCTCTCTCCCTTCTCTTCTTTTCCTTTGTTGTCATAATCTCAATTATTAATAATAAGGTGCCATGAACAGTCAGACATACACAATGTTCAGAGCAGAATCAGTCTGTACCAAATACAAAGTAAATACAACTCAATTTAACAATAGAAAGTCTACAAAAAATAATTAATAGAGACAGAGAAATATTAATTTCTCAATAAACAATGGCTGAATCCCTACAGAAAGGGCTTAAAGCTCAAAGACTCATTCAGGCCTGGATACACAGTAGCAGATAAGTTGTGTATCCATTTTGATTTTCGTTGGAGAAGTATTTTGTCTATATCCCTGCCTCTACCGCAATCTGATATATGTAACTTAACATGATCTCTTATCCTGTGAAAAAAGGGCCTTATTGGTTTTACCCACGTAAAATGCATTACATACACACTTCATGTAGTAAACTACACCAACCGTTTTACAGTCAGCAAAGAAATTGGGTTTATAGACTTGGCCATTAGGAAGAACCACCTCTGCGGTATTGGTGAGTAAATGGCAGAATTTGCATCTTCCACTGGCATAGGTTCCTTTTTGTTTAGTTTTGGTTCTAGGAAAGAGATGGCTATGTACTAATTGATCTTTCAAAGATCTAGATTTACAGTAGGTAATTTAAGGATATTCCCCTACATATTTTGACAAAATTTCATCCATAGCAAGTAAATGCCAATATTTTAGAACAATTCCACGAACCTTTTTATGTTTCCCAGCAAATCTGGTAATAAGACGTACAGGTTGTCCACTCTTAGAGATTTTTTTAGAGTGGATTAGGCTTTTTCGATCCTTCTGTTTAACTCTGATAGGCTTTTTTTAGGCAAGTCTTGATATATCCTCTATTTAGAAGATTAATTTGAAGTGCCTTGGCCTCCCGCTCATAGTCCCCATCCACACTACAGTTTCTCCTTAGTCACAAATACTGACTGTATGGTATGCTCTGGATTAAAGAGTCAGGATGCGAACTGGTGGCGTGTAGAATAGTATTGCCGGCTAGTGGTTTCCGATGAGGGATGAACCAAGAGTGCCATCTGGGTTTGTAAAAATTGTGATGTCCAAAAAATCAATAGACTTTTGTTCACAAGATAAGGTAAATTTCAAGTTGTAAGTATTTGATTCCAACTTCTTTAGGAAATGCATTATTTCATGCCTCGTTCCTAGCCAGATGACAAAAATGTCATATATGAATCTTCTCCACAATAACACCCGTTTAAATTCAGCAGAGAATTCATCCGAGGAAAAGATCTCACGCTCCCACCCCCCCAGGTACAGGTTGGCATACGATGGGGAACATTTGGTCCCCATCACAACCCCCTGCACCTGTAGGTAGTGGGAGCGGTAAAAGACAAAGATATTGTTGGAGAGAATAAAAAGCAGGAGGTCCAAAACAAAGTTGTTGTAGGCCTTAGATTGAGGTCCTCATTCCGATAGGAAGCCATCGACAACTCGAACCCCCAACTTGTGGGGGATCGAGTTGTAGAGGGCCTCCACATCAATTGCAACAAGCTAAACTTCCTTTGGGATGGATAAACCATCCAAGGAATGCAGGAGATCTGCCGTATCCTTAATGAAGGAGCTTAGTGACTTCACATGTCGTCTTAGGTAATCGTCAACTAGCTTACTAGCTGGCTCAGTCAAACAGCCATTGCCAGATACTATAGGACACCCCGGTGGAAACTGGGCATTCTTATGTATCTTTGGCAAGGCAAATGGAGTTGGCAGCCTGGGAGTTTTTACAGACAAAAATTCACACATTTTTTTATCAATTAGGTTGCTGAAGAAGGCTCGATTAATCAATGTATGGTATTTGGTTTGAGCATTAGACTTGAGCAAATGGAATAGGGTGATACCAATGCCGATTGGTTAGAATGTCCATAACCATATTTTTATAGTTGTTTAAATCCATCACAACTACATGTTGCATCCTTTATTAGAAGGCTTAATGATCTGTTCATTATTCCTCAGAGACATTAAAGCTTGACATTGGACAGAATCAAGGTTAGAATCAGCCTTAGATCGTTTCCACTTAGTGCTTAAGATTTCTTTCGTTACTTGCTGGGTGAAAGCCCAAATGTTTGGATTCCCCTCCAAGACAGGATGGGGAAGAAATACGATTTGGGTTTATATAAAGGTGGCGGGGGAAAAAATCTGTCAGACTGAGAATCAATGTACAAAAGTTACATACATTTAATGTACATGTTCATTGGAAATTAACTCCTTTTTGGCCCTTTCCAGACCATATACAATTGCAAATTTTTTAACTGACAACAGACACTCCACCCCTTCTGGTGTTATGTGGGATACCTTAAAAGCATTTATTAGAGGATTATGCATTCAAGAGATATCAATTATTAAGGCCAATAGTAGGCAATGGGTGATGGATGCCAGTACAGCAGTAGAAAAGGCAGAAGGGGAATTCTGCAGGCACCTACCGCTGATAATAAAAGAAAGTGGATAGATGCATAACAGTTTTACCGCACTATACAAAACCAGCAGGCAGGTAATAAATGCTATTTTGCCTCCCAAACATGTTTTGAAGAGGGGGAGAAAACATGACATATGCTATCCATGATAGCTAGGTCACAGCAGCCACCCTCTATTATACATAGAATTTCTACATCTCCAGCTCAGATTGTCCATCAATTTTGCAAGGCTTTTTTATGGATGTTTATTCCTCGAAGTCCTATCGGACGAAACGCGTAGGGTTTGATTTGCCTGTCTTGCCACCATTTATTTTAGCGCTATATTTACTTTTTACTCCTCTTTGAAGAATTGGACTGTTTTTTATCATTCTGTTTCAATAAAGCTAGTCCCAAGCTGATTTACACTATGGGGAAGCCCTTGTTTCTTTCCCTTTATTTTTGAAGAACGACTTCCCGCCTATGAAGTTGGATCTGCAACGAGTACCCGCCACTGACATTTCTGATGCTACTGGTCAGTGAGATTGAGTGGTAGAGTCGGTGAGTGTCGCCATTCCTCTATCATCTCGAGCCGTGGGGAACCAGGAGCTACTCCCCTTGCTCCATTACAAGCCAGTTTGACTCCCAAGTCATTGGCTGGGAGTCCACCATTTCCGGTAAGGGTATTTACACCTATCCCCTGTATACAGATGTTTGTTATCGTATCTTGTGGATGTCAATCTGGGGTTCTCTGGTTTTCCTTTATCCACCTCAACGGCCGCTGATTGTTCTAAATTGCCTCATGTGGACTTTGAGATATCATTCATATGTATGAGTTTTGGATGGACTTTTAGTCTCACTGGCAGTTCATATGTTATACATTTTTTGTCACTATTTTTTAGTTTATTCCATACCACGTGGACACTTTCACTTACGTTTATTTAACATTTTCCTTAAATCCTGATGATATCATTCAGGTTCACATGTATAGAACTGCTTTTCCCTAGAATTAGGATGGGCAGTTCTTTTCTCTTTATTTATTGACATACAGTGTTGTGTTACTTTTTTCTCTTTTAGGGGTCACATTATAGTTGATTTATTCACGATCCACCTATATGATCCACTTATATACTTTTGGTTTAGATACTTAATTTTTTTCTGCTAGTGTCAACTAACAGTTCCCACACAATCTACTCTCATTAATACATTTTGTTGTGCATATTACCTTTCAGATACCATTCTGTCCGGCTTTGCCCAACAACGTACATCTTTTTAGCGTCACACTTATTTTCCAATAGAAATTATTCTGAACTGGGTAAGCTACGGGGCTTCTCCAATTGGTCTAGGTGTGGTCTGGTTTATCCCCTACCCGCCGAATGTACGCAGATGTGCGGCCTCGGCTCTCGGGGGTTATACCGGGATGATGCCCATATCTGCAGGCATCATCCTGGTACTGTTTTGTAGAGCCGGCGATCGGCTTTCCAGGGATAACAACCAATGTAACTAAAAGCCGCTTGGCTGTTATCCCGGAGGAGTGGGAGGGGACATCTCCCCCTCCCGCCACCTTCTGCCGCTCTGAACGGGGCTCTCGTCCCACCGGGAGTCCTGATCATCGATCTGCCGGCGGCTAGGGACAGACTGGCACAAAGCTGGCTTTGTTCCAGTCTCCTGATTGTAAACACGGAAGCGACATCGCAACGTCAATTCCTGTTTACTCGGCAGCCAATGGCGCTGATTTTAAAAAAATATACAGTATTCAGAATCACTGAAAATGGCGATATGAATACTTTGAAGTGCAAAGGAGGGATCGGGGTCTTTTGACAGTACCTGTCACCACCTATTACTGTCACAAGGGATGTTTACATTCCTTGTGACAGCAATAAAAGTGGTCAAATTTTTTTTTTAAACACAATTTAATAATATAAAAATAAATAAAATAAGAAAAAAAAAAATTAAAGCGCCCTTGTCCCCGCGAGCTCACGCAGCAAAGAAAACGCATATGGAAGTTGCACCCGCATATGTAAATGGTGTTCAAATCACACATGTGAGGTATCACCGCGATCATCAGAGTGAGAGCAATAATTCTAGTACTAGACCTCCTCTGTAACTCTAACCTAGTAACCGTAAAAAAAATTTAAAGCGTCACCTATGGAGATTCTTAGGTACCATAGTTTGTCGCCATTCCAAGAGTGCGTGCAATTATAAAGCGTGACATGTTTGGTATCTATTTATTCAGTGTAACATCATCTTTCACATTATACAAACAAATTGGGCTAACTTTACTGTTTTGTTTTTTTTAAATTCATGAAAGTATCCCGTTTCCCAAAAAGTTGCGTTTAAAACACTGCTGCACAAATACCGTGTGACATAAAATATTGCAACAATCGCCATTTTATTCTCTAGATTCTCTGCTAAAAAAATCTATATAATATTTGGGAGCTCTAAGAAATTTTCTAGTAAAAAATACGTATTTTAACTTGTAAACACCAAATGTCAGAAATAGGCTTAGTCATGAATGGGTTATATTTCAAAACTATTTTGAGGAAACTTATTGAAATACTTTCAATCTCTGATTGAGGAATATGGATTACCAAATATTCTATCCTTCCAATATTTACAACTCAGGCATACCATTTCTGCACAGTCTATAATATCTAATTGGGAATTAACTAGTCAGTCCTACAGTGCTTAGGACTGACTAGTTAAAGGACTGACTGAAGCTGGTATCATCAACATCTAGGAAGGGACAGATTTCTTGCCTATCTGGTTCATTCATATGTCAGGTATCCAAGGCTATGTCATTTAAATGTAGAGCCAGGTGGGCGGAAGATATAGGTCACATTTCTGATGAGGAAATGAGGAATGGTCCAGTATACTGGATAATGTACTTAAAGTGTCACTCTCCTCAACTCAAAAACTCACCCAACTATTTATAATTCACCACACATATTGTACCCCCCTATAATTTACATAAATGGCATAGAAGAGACAGATATTGGACTGCAGTGATAGGTTCTATTAACAGAATTTAGAATCTCACTCTTGAAGTGGATCTGAAATTCTGCTTACTAGGTTGGTTGGACAAGGAACTATATACACCTCCTATTTATTGCTGGAAAGCTCATAGTATGAAAATTGCTCTCTGCATTAAGGATGAGCCAAACACCCCCCCGCCCCGGTTCAGTTCGCACCAGAACTTGCGAACAGGCAAAAAATTTGGACGAACACACAAATACTGTTAAAGTCTATGG
This sequence comes from Aquarana catesbeiana, assembly GCF_042186555.1. Lineage (NCBI taxonomy): Eukaryota > Metazoa > Chordata > Amphibia > Anura > Ranidae > Aquarana > Aquarana catesbeiana. The sequence goes on along the minus strand of NC_133325.1, from coordinate 621,009,137 downwards.
GACACGAACATGAAAAATCAAAAGTGCTCATTTTAAAGGCTTACAGTGGGGATGGAAAGTATTCAGACCCCCTTAAATTTTTCACTCATTGTTATATTGCAGCCATTTGCTAAAATCAGTTAATTTTTTTCCGCATTAATGTACACACAGCACCCCACATTGACAGAAAAACACAGAACTGTTGACATTTTTGCAGATTTATTAAAAAAGAAAAACTGAAATATCACATGGTCCTAAGTATTCAGACCCTTTGCTGTGACACTCATATATTTAATTCAGGTGCTGTCCATTTCTTCTGATCATCCTTGAGATGGTTCTACACCTTCATTTGAGTCCAGCTGTGTTTGATTATACTGATTGGACTTGATTAGGAAAGCCACACACCTGTCTATATAAGACCTTGCAGCTCACAGTGCATGTCAGAGCAAATGAGAATCATGAGGTCAAAGGAACTGCCTGAGGAGCCCAGAGACAGAATTGTGGCAAGGTACAGATCTGGCCAATGTTACAAAAAAATTCTGCTGTACTTAAGTTTCCTAAGAGCACAGTGGCCTCCATAATCCTTAAAAGGAAGATGTTTGGGATGACCAGAACCCTTCCTAGAGCTGGCCGTCCGGCCAAACTGAGCTATCGGGGGAGAAGAGCCTTGGTGAGAATGGTAAAGAAGAACCCAAAGATCACTGTGGCTGAGCTCCAGAGATGCAGTTGGGAGAAAGTTGTAGAAAGTCAACCATCACTGCAGCCCTCCACCAGTCGGGGCTTTATGGCAGAGTGGCCCAATGGAAGCCTCTCCTCAGTGCAAGACACATGAAAGCCCGCATGGAGTTTGCTAAAAAACACCCGAAGGACTCGAAGATGGTGAGAAATAAGATTCTCTGGTCTGATGAGACCTAGATATAACTTTTTGGCCTTAATTCTAAGAGGTATGTGTGGAGAAATCCAGGCACTGCTCATCACCTGTCCAATACAGTCCCAACAGTGAAGCATGGTGGTGTCAGCATCATGCTGTGGGGGTGTTTTTCAGCTGCAGAGACAGGACGACTGGTTGCAATCGAGGGAAAAATAAATACGGTCAAGTACAGGCATATCCTGGACAAAAACCTTCTCCAGAGTGCTTAGGACCTCAGACTGGGCTGAAGGTTTACCTTCCAACAAGACAATGACCCTAAGCACACAGCTAAAATAATGAAGGAGTGGCTTCACAACAACTCCGTAGCTGTTTTTGAATGGCCCAGCCAGAGCCCTGACTTAAACCCAATTGAGCATCTCTGGAGAGACCTACAAATGGCTGTCCACCAACGTTTACCATCCAACCTGACAGAACTGGAGAGGATCTGCAAGGAGGAATGGCAGAGGACCCCCAAATCCAGGTGTGAAAAACTTGTTGCATCTTTCCCAAAAAGACCCATGGCTGTATTAGATCAAAAGGGTGCTTCTACTAAATACTGAGCAAAGGGTCTGTATACTTAGGACCATGTGATATTTCAGTTCTTATTTTTTAATAAATCTGCAAAAATGTCAACATTTCTGTGTTTTTCTGTCACTATGGGGTGCTGTGTGTACATTCATGAGGAAAAAAATGAGCTTAAATGATTTTAGCAAATGGCTGCAATATAACAAAGAGTGAAAAATTTAAAGGGGTCTGAATACTTTCCGTCCCCACTGTATATGCAAGTTGTTGTCATAAAAAGTGTTTGGGGACCCGGGTCCTGCCACAGGGGACATGTATCAATGCAAAAAAAAGTTTTAAAAATGGACTTTTTTTTTCCGGAGCAGTGATTTTAATAATGCTTAAAGTGAAACAATAAAAATGAAATATTCCTTTAAATATCGTGCCTGAGGGGTGTCTATGGTATGCCTGTAAAGTGGCGCAGTTTTCCCCTGGTTAGAACAGTACCACTTGTCAGGCCTCGGCAATATAGATAAAACTCATTGAAAAAACAGCATGGGTCCCCCAGTCCATTACCAGGCCCTTTGGGTCTGGTATGAATATTAAGGGAAACCCCCGAACCAAAAATGAAAAAAAACTTTGTGTGGGGGTCCCCCCAAAATCAATACCTGGTCCTTCTGGTATGGATATTAAGGGGAACCCTGCACCAAATTAAATAAAATATCAGGTCTGGTATCAATTTTAAGGGGGATCCTGCGCCAAAAGTTTTAAAAAAATGGCATAGGGGTCCCCTGAAATTCATACCAGACTTTTACCTGAGCACACAACCTGGCAGCCACAGGAAAAGAGGGGAGCGAGAGCACCCCCCTCCTGAACCGTACCAGGCCACATGCCCTCAACATGGGGAGGGTGCTTGGAGAAGCCCCCAAAGCATCTTGTCCCCATGTTGATGGGGACAAGGGCCTCATCCCCACAACCCTTGCCCAGTGGTTGTGGAGATCTGTGGGCGGGGGGCTTATCGGGATCTGGAACAAGGGGACCCCCAGATTCCAGCCTCCCCCTATGTGAATTAGTAACGGGAGACACTTTGGGACAAGTCCTTTATTAAAAAAAAAAGTCCGGCGATGTAGATGCATCTCACACTGCCTGACGGACCGAAAAAAGAAAAAAAAGCCGCAACAGCTCCCGCTGAATAATGCTTCTTCTCAGTGACAGCTGTTATATAGTTGAGGGCGGGGCCACCCGTTGACGTAAACAGGTGACCCCCCTCTGATGCCACATGACATCAGAGGAAGGCGAGGTCGACAGTTTATGTCGATTACAGCTATAATCGAGAAGAAGCGTCACTTGGTGGGAGCCTCCCATGGAGGCAGAGCTGCTGCAGCTTTTTTTTTCCTTTTTTCGGCTCGTCGGCGGGATCCGGGGGTTCCCTTTTTAAAGGGGCTTCCAGATTCTGATAAGCCACCCACCAGCATACCCCCACAACCACTGGGCAAGGGTTGTGGGGATGAGGCCCTTGTCCCCATCAACATCGGGACAAGATGCTTTGGGGGGCTACTCCAAAGCACCCTCCCCATGTTGAGGGCATGTGGCCTGGTACGGTTCAGGAGGGGGGTTCTCTCGCTCCCCTCTTTTCCTGTGGCTGCCAGGTTGTGTGCTCAGGTAAGAGTCTGGTATGGATTTCAGGAAACCCCATGCCATTTTTTAAAAAAATTTGGCGCAGGATCCCCCTTAAAATTAATACCAGACCTGAAGGGTCTGGTATCAATTTTGAGGGGGACCCCTACGCCATTTTTTATTTAATTTGGTGCAGGGTTCCCCTTAATATCAGGAGGGGGGTGCTCTCTCATCTCCCCCTCTTTTACTGTGGTCAGCCAGGTTGCGGGCTCGGATAAGAGTCTGATATGGATTTTGGTGGACCCCTACTGCTTTTTTAAAAATTTTGGCGCATCTGGTATGGATTTTAGGGGGACCCCTATGCCTTTTTTTTAATTTGGTGCAGGGTTCCCCTTAATTTACATAACAGACCTGAAGGGCCTGGTATGGATTTTGGGGGGACTCCCACACAAATTTTTTTTACATTTTTGGTTCGAGGTTCCCCTTAATATTCATACCAGACTCAAAGGGCCTAGTAATGGACATGGGGGAACCCATGCCGTTTTTTTCAATGAGTTTTATCTATATTGCCGAAACCCAAAAATTCATTACAGCCACGATCAGTTCTAAATGACTTTTTTCCTTTAGAAATGTAATTTTGCTGTGGTACTGTTCTAAACACGGGAAAACTGTGCCACTTTACAGACATACTATGGACACCCCCCAGGCACGATATTTAAAGGAATATTTCATTTTTATTGTTTCAATTTAAGCATGATAAAACCACTGCTCCTGAAAAAAACGTATAAATATATGTCCACTGGGGCAAGACCCGGGTCCCCAAACACTTTTTATGACAATAATTTGCATATAACCCTTTAAAACCTTTTAAAATGAGCACTGTTTTTCATGTTTGTGTCCCATAGACTTTTGGGTGTTCGTTTGTTCGTCCAAATTTTTTTCCTGTTCGGATGTTCTGGTGTGAACTGAACCGGGGGGGGGTGTTCGGCTCATCCTTAATAACTAATAGAGCTAGCAAAAAAAGGGATGGGGTAGGGTTGTTATAGCGCACCAAGAAAATATGACTGCTAAGATCAAATAAAAAGTTTAAAAAATGATTTTAAAAAACTTTTTACAAAAAGTCAAACAAAATTTACAGAATGGTTCACACCTCCAGCTCCTCATTCAAACCCCCTGGTGGTAAGGTTTTAAGATGGTATACCCAAAAAGTTTCCCTGCAGAAGAGACTATGCAACCTCTCCACGGCAGAGTAACAGGGGGGATCTGCTCGAGGACCCAAACGCGAAGACCCTCCGTGGAGCCATTACGATTGGACTTGAAGTGTCGTGGACCCTTCAATAAACATCCTGTGCTCACCAAATCATGTCCGGACCATCTGAACTGTCCGGCCCCCAACTTAACACCTAATCACTGGAAGGGTTTGAATGAGGAGTTGTCCATAAAATTTTGTATGACTATTTATAAAAAGTTTTTGAAATTAATTTTTTAACATTTTTATTTTATCGTAGCACTCATATTTTCTCACTGCACCATAACAACCTCCCCTTTTTTTGGTAACTGTATTAGTTATTTAGCCGTAATGCATGTTTTCCATGCATTTTTAATTTGCTCTGTTTTACTGTATTATATTATATTCTTTTATTATCTCTTGTATTCTTTTCTATTATATTTTATTCTTTTCTATTTAATTATGTTTGGAAATTGGAAAACAAATCTCAAATGATTCCAATTCGAAAACTTTTCGAATTTGAAAACTATTAGAATTTGGAAAATTCTAATTGTTTTGAATATGAATAAATAAAACGATAAATAAATATAAAATAAATTCCAAATACAAATTAAATGGACTAAACAAATTGAACTAAACAAATTTATATTAATAAAGAATCTAAACAAAACTAAACAAATGTTTTCATTCTGCACATGTCTAGACTGGTGTCTCTCATCTTGCTCTTGACAATACCCCACAGAATTTCTTTGGGGTTTAAGTCAGGTGAGTTTGCTGGCACAGTGATAGCATGATCATTAAACAAGTTATTGGTACTTTTGGCAGTGTGGGCAGGTGCCAAGTCCTGCTGAAAGATGCAATCAGCATATCCATAAAGCTGGTCAGCAGAGGGAAGCATGAAGTGCGGAAAATTTTGCATTTCATTTGGAAATCAAGGTTCCGGTCTGGAGAAAGAGTGAAGAGTCACAGAATACAAGTTGCATGAGGTCCACTGTGAAGTTTCCACAGTCAGTGATGATTTGGGGAGCCATGCCATCTGCTAGTGTTGGTCCACTGTGTTTTATCAAGTCCAAAGTTAGCTCAGCCTTCTACCAGGAAATTCTAGAGCACTTCATGCTTCCCTCTGATGACCAGCTTTATGGAGATGCTGATTTAATTTTCCAGCAGGACCACGGCACTGGTCCAGTGAAGTCGACCACAGCGTCCTTAACAACTGATGACTCATCAGCTGTCAATGGGCATCCCTGACAGCTGAATTAATTAAAAAAAAAAAAACATTTACCAGTAAAAAAATAGTAAAAATAAAAATTTTGTTGGCCTCCCCAGTCCATACCAGACCCTTATTTTAAGGGGAACCCCACACCAAAATAAAAAAAACAAACAATGGTGTGGTGTCCCCCAAAAATCCATACCAAACACTTATCCAAGCATGCAGACTGGCAGGTCAGGAAAGAGGGGGCACAAGTGAGCGCCCCCCTCCTGAACCTTACCAGGCCACATGCCCTCAGCATGGGGGGTTTCTTTGGGGCAGGGGCTCTGCCCCATTAGCCCAAAGCTTCTTGTCCCCATGTTGATGGGGACAAGGGCCACTGACCTCTTCTCCACAACCCTGGGCTATGGTTGTGGAGGTCTGGAGGCAGGGGCTTATCGGAATCTGGAAGCCCCCTTAAACATGGGGGCTCCCAGATCCCAGCCCCCTTATGTGAATGAGTATGGGGTACATAGTACCCCTACCCATTGACCAAAAAAGTGTCAAAAAGTAATAAAAACACAAAAAAAAACCACCCCAAGTTGAGGGCATGAGGACTGGTATGGTTCAGGGGGGACTTTCGCTCGTCCCACCCCTTTTCTGACCTGCTAAGCTGCATGCTCAGATAAGGGCTTGGTATAGATTTTGGGGGGCCCCAAGTAGTTTTTTCCTTTATTTTTTTCCATAACAATGACATGGCAATTGCAACTACAAGTCAATTTAAATGTGGTTTGACTATTTTTTTTTCTTTAGAAATGTTAGTTTTGCTGCAGCAGGTTCTATATACACTACAGATGCACCACTTTACAGGTAGACTAAGGGGACACCTCGAGCACTATATTTAAAGGAATTTTTAATATTTATTGTTGCACTTTAAGCATCATTAAAATAACTGCTCATGAAAAAACATGTAAAAAAAAAATTGCATTGATACATGTCCCCCAGGGCACTACTTTTATGGCCAATTACTTGCATATAAGCTTTCAAAATTGGCGCTTTTGATTCCTTGTGTTTGGCTCCCTTAGACTTCAATGGAGTTTGCTGTTCGGGGCCAAACTTTTGGGGAGTTCTGCTGAAAATCGAACAGGGGGTGTTTGGCCTATCGCTAATCGAGGCATGGACACCACCAGTTCTCTGAAGATATGCTGTAGTATCTGCCGCCAAGTTACCAGTAGTTCCTTAAGTCCTGCAAGTTGCAGTGTGGGGTTTCCATGTTTTTCCAGCACATGCCACAGATGCTTCATTAGATTAAGATCTGGAGAATTTGGAAACCAAGCCAACACCTTGATCTCATTGTTGTGTTCCTCAAACCATTCTTGAACCATTTTTGCACCGTGGTAGGAAGCATTTTCCTGCTGAAAGAGGCCACTGCCATGAGGAAATACAATTTCCATGAAGGGGTGTACTTAGCCACCAACAATGTTTAGGTAGGTACTATGTGTCGAGTAACATCCACATGAATGGCAGGACCAAGGCTTCCCAGCAGAACATGGCCAGAAAGCATCACGCTGCCTCTGCCGGCTTGCTTTCTTCTGATACTGCAACCTGGTGCCATCACTTCCCCAAGTAAGCAATACTCAGACACCCAACCATCCACATGATGTTAACGAAAACATGACACCTTAACCCCTTGCCGACCGCCCGCCATCATTTGACGGCAGCAGACTGGCTCCACTGCGTAAATCACAGTAGCTGTACGGCGGCCGCTTTAAGGCGTATAGGGGGGTGCCCACCTGTCGCCCACTGAAAATCCTCTGGGTTACTGGGTCTTGAGGATGGATCACTGGCCAGAGCTTGCACAGTATGCAGTTGAGCTACTGGCCTGTCCTGCATCCAGCGTTCTTTCAGAACGCACATTCAGTGCTGCTGGAGGCTTTGTAACTGATCACAGGGTGCGCCTGTCCACCGACTCGGTCGATCGACTGACCTTCATAAAAATGAATCAGTCTTGAATCACCACCAGCTACCAAGCACCTGATGCTGATGTAACTGAATAATTTTTTTTGAAATGTCAGATCCCTTCAAGACTGCCTATGCTGTTGCTGAGTGACTATCCTGTTATGCTGAGTGACTATCCTCTTCCTCCTCAATGATCATGCTGATAGCTTGTGAAAATATTTTTGGTTCTGGGCGCCGCCACCAGTGGCTAAGGCCCAATTTTTCAGCCCCTGTTTAACAGGGCGTGTAATTACAATTTTTGATGCAATACTTTGCAGCAGGGCTCTTTCCTTCGCTCCAACTAGAATATCTGTGAGAGGTTGCAGTGTTGTGGCCCCAGCACTAGTGCCTAAGGCCCAATTTTTCAGTCCCTGTTCAACAGGTGCATGTAATTATTATTATTATTATTATTATTATACAGGATTTGTATAGTGCCGACAGTTTACGCAGCGCTTTACAACAACATTAGGGCAGACAGTACAAGTACAATACAATTCAATACAGGAGGAATCAGAGGGCCCTGCTCGTTAGAGCTTACAATCTAGGAGGGAGGGTCAAGTTATACAAAAGGGTAATAGCTGTGGGGGATGAGCTAATGGAGAAAATAATGCAGTTGTTAGATGGAGGCAGGATAGGCTTCTCTGAAGAGGAAAGTCTTCAGGGATCGCCTAAAAGTGGATACATTTGGAGACAGTCTGACAGATTGGGGTAGGGAATTCCAGAGGATGGGTGAGGCTCGGGAGAAGTCCTGGAGGCGGATATGGGAGGAGGTGATGAGGGAGCTAGAGAGCAGGAGATCTTGGGAGGAACGGAGATGGCGTTTAGGTTGGTATTTTGAGACTAGGTTAGTGATGTAGCTGGGGGCACAGTTGTGGATGGCTTTGTAACTTATTGTTAGTATTTTGAATTTAATTCGTTGGGCGAGTGGTAGCCAATGGAGGGATTGGCAGAGAGGGGTAGCAGACACTGATCGGTTTGTAAGGTGGATGAGTCTGGCAGCAGCATTCATGATGGACTGAAGGGGGGATAGTCTATTTAAAGGTAAGCCAATGAGGAGTGAGTTGCAGTAGTCAAGGCGAGAGATAACCAGGGAGTGAATCAGAAGCTTTGTAGTTTCACTGGTTAGAAAGGGACGTAGTTTAGAGATGTTGCGGAGGTTGAGGCGGCAAGCTTTGGAAAGTGATTGGATGTGGGGCTGAAAGGAGAGTTCAGAATCTAGGATAACACCTAGCACCCTGACATGTGGGGACGGGTGGATGGTTTTGCCATTGCTCTTCACAGAGAAGTCAGGGGAAGAGGCACGTGGGGGAGGAAATATTATAAGCTCGGTTTTGGACAAGTTGAGTTTGAGGAAGTGGTGTGACATCCATACAGATATGTCGGTTAGTAAGTTAGTGATGCAGTGAGTTGAGGGGTGGAGAGATAGATTTGTGTGTCATCAGCATAGAAATGATATTGAAAGCCATGAGAGGCTATCAGCTGACCCAGGGAAGAGGTGTAGATTGAAAATAAAAGAGGTCCAAGAACAGAACCTTGGGGGACCCCGACAGAGAAGGGAAGAGGAGTGGAGGAAGTAGAATTGTAAGTGACACTGAAGGTGCGTTGGGATAGGTAGGATGAGAGCCACTGAAGAGCACAGTCACGGAGACCGATGGAGTGAAGTTTTTTGAGGAGGAGGGGGTGGTCAACCGTGTCAAAGGCAGCTGAAAGATCCAGAAGTAGGAGTACAGAATAGTGTCTGTTGGTTTTTGCAGTTAGTAGGTCATTTGTGAGTTTTAAAAGAGCAGTTTCTGTGGAGTGTTGAGGGCGAAATCCAGATTGAAGGGGATCAAGAAGGTTGTTTTTAATGAGGTGGTCACTCAGTTGGTTGTAAACCAGGCGTTCAAGGAGTTTAGAGGAAAAGGGGAGCAAGGAGATAGGGCGTAGGTTATTAAGATTGGTAGGGTCCAAGGATGGTTTTTTGAGTATGGGAGTGACCAGTGCATGTTTTAGAGCATCGGGGAAGACGCCAGAGGTGAGGGAGAGATTGAAGATGTGGGTTAGAGAGTGTAGGATGGGGTCAGAGGGTGACCGTAGCATTTGAGAGGGAACAGGGTCCAGGGGACAGGTAGTTAGGTGGGCGATAGAAAGGAGTTTAGCAACTTCGTCTGGAGTAGTAGATTTGAATAGAGGTAGTGTCAGTTGTATCTATTGACAAGGGGTCTTAGCTGGGGGAGATACCTGTAGAGTGGAGATTTCATCACGGATTGTATCAATCTTGTTTTTGAAGTGATTAGCGATTTCCTGGGCAGTGAGTAAATCAGTGGGGGGAGGCGGTGGAGGACAAAAGTAGAGAGTTGAAGGTAGAGAAGAGTTTACGGGGATTGGATGAGAAGGTATTAATAAGAGTTGTAAAATAGGTTTGCTTGGCAGTGTGAAGGAAAGAATAGTATTTTTGGAGGGCAGATTTGTATTGGTTGAAGTCTTTGAGAGACTTAGTCTTGTGCCACAGACGCTCAAGAGCGCGACTACGTTTTTTGAGAATTTTAGTGTCATCTGTTTGCCAGGGTTGTAGGGGTCGAGGCCTGATTCTGCATGTAGTGAGGGGAGCGAGCTTGTCCAGGGTGGAGGACAGAGATTTATTGTAGATGGATATGGCTTGGTTGGGGCAGGACAGGGGGGAGATTTTGTCATAGAGGTGGTCGGTAGCAGAGTAGAGGAGAGAGGAGTTGAAGTTGCGAAAGTTTCTACGGGTGACGGTTAGGCGATTGGAGGGAAAGGTGGTGGAAGACAGGGGGAGAGAGAAACTAATAAGGTGGTCGGAGAGAGGAAAAGGATTGTTTGAGAAGTTGCATGGAGTGCATAGGTAAGAGAATACAAGGTCAAGGGTGTTGCCATCAGAGTGAGTAGAAGCCTGTACCCATTGCTTCAGGTCAAATGAAGAGGTTAGACTAAGAAGTTTAGAAGTAGCAGGAATGTTTGTATTAGCAGGGATGTTGAAATCACCGAGAAGGATTGTGGGAATTTCCAAAGAGAGAAAGTAGGGTAGCCAGGCAGAAAACTCATCAAGGAAAGTCGATAATGGTCCAGGGGGCCGGTAGATCACAGCAATTCTTAGGGAAGTGGGAGAGAATAGACGTATACAGTGGGCTTCGAATGATGAGAGTGAAAAAGAGGGAGGAGGGTGAATAACCTGGAAGGTGCTCTGGGGGGATAGGAGGAATCCCACTCCACCTCCCTTGCGTCCATTAGGCCTGGGGGAGTGAGTCCAGTGAAGGCCACCCTGGGAGAGGGAAGCAGGAGAAGGGGTGTCATATTCGTGGAGCCAGGTTTCTGTGAGAGCAAGTAGATTAAAGGAATTAGTGACAAAGAGGTCATGAACAGCAGTGAGTTTGTTGCAGACAGAGCGGGCGTTCCAGAGGGCGCAGGAGAGAGTGAGGCTGGTGTTGGCAAGAAGAGGAATGGAGACTAGATTGTGTAGATTGCGACTACTGCCAGAGGGTGTAGGGTGATGGTGATGGGTGTGTTGGGCACAGTTAAATAAAGTGGGCCCAGGGTTTGGGGAAATATCTCCAGCGATTAGGAGAAGCAGAAGAGTGAGGGAGGTAATATGAGAATATGATTTGTATGAGGGGACATGCTTCAGTATCCTGGGGGGTATGTTAGCAAGTGGGCTTAGAGTTAGAAAGAGGTGATGAGTGCAGTAATAGGGGGAGGGGAGAAGTGAGGGTGATATGTACAGGTTGTGGGGTGGAGCAGAGGGATGTAGAAAAGAGAGTTTGAGGAGAGAGGCAGCAATTGTGAAAAGGAGGAGAGGTAAAGAGTGCATGTTTCAGAGAGGAAGATGATAAAATTAGGAAATGGGGTCACCTGCAGTCTTTTATAGTTTGCTTTGTGCAAATCGCTGAAGTGCAAGAGCAGAAGTGCCACTTATTTTAAGAACGCCACTTCTTTGGAAGAACCTCCTGTATGTGCAGCCCCCTGTATGTGTTCCCCCGTAAGGAAGGCCTTGTTTTTATACTGTGTGTTGGGTGTGGGTTGAATCTGGCAATTAATCAATTAGGAGGGCATATTAGCAACACAGCTAGCAGGGCATAACTTTCACACCACAATCAAACTGCAAGGGGACTAAAAGGCCAAAATTGTAAAGATAAGGCAACCCATAATTTAGGTAAGACTTAATGGCTAAATAAACATTGAAATAATGTGAGCATGGCTACAGATGGAGTTGAAACAGTGGTGACAAACAGATTTACCCAATAAGCTTTTTTGCAGTCATGCAATGTTCAGTTTTAAGGTATGTGGAGATATAAACGCAGGTTTACCTGTGAAGAGAGAAGAAGATGTTCAGGTGGATTGGGCAAGAGCAGAAGTGCCACTTATTTTAAGAACGCCACTTCTTTGGAAGAACCCCCTGTATGTGCAGCCCCCTGTATGTGTGGTCCAATTTTTCAGTCCCTGTTCAACAGGTGCATGTAATTACAATTCTTGATCTAATATTTCACAGCAGGGCCCATTTCTGCCCCCACCAAGAGTAACTGTGAGGACTTACAGTGTTGTGGCACCAGCACCACCACCACCAAAGGCCCAATTTTTCTGCCCCTGTTCAACAGGTGCATGTAATTACAATTCTTGATCTAATATTTCACAGTAGGGCCCGTTCCAGCGCCCACCAAGAGTAACTGTGAGGACTTACAGTGTTGTGGCACCAGCACCACCACAACCACCACCAAAGGCCCAATTTTTCTGACCCTGCTCAAGAGGGGCATGTAATTACAATTCTTGATCTAATATTTCACAGCAGGGCCCGTTCCTGCGCCCACCAAGAGTAACTGTGAGGGCTTACAGTGTTGGCAACACCAACACCTAAGGCCCCAATTTCTGCAGAGTATATGGGGCAGGCCCCTACTTTCAAACATCCAACTTACAAATGACTCCTACTTGCAAACAGAAAGAGACAACAGGAAGTGAGACGAAATCTACCCCTAGGAAGGGAAATTCTCTCCTGTAAGAGTTAATATGGGAAAAAAATGTGTCTCCTCTCCACTGATGCTTTATCAACAATCCTTGTTTCACTAAAACCCCCAAATTGTCAAAAAAACATTTGTCATTGGGACAGAAAGTGAGGCGAAATCTTCTGAAGAGGTGCACAGACAGCAAAACAAATGTCACAGGGGTGATAACCCTTCCCTATGTTTTCCAAAAAGCTTAAAATAGATTTTTTGGCTGGAGCTACACTTTAAAAATGTACCAGTTCAAAATTACAAACAGATTCTACTTAACAACAAACCTACAGTCCCTGTCTTGTTTGCAACTGCTGTTCAGAGTATATAGGGCCTGGGGGGCCCACGCCTTTCCTTTTTTTAATTTGGTTGCGGGGTTCCCCTTAATATCCATACAAGACCCAAAGGGCCTGGTAATGGACTGGGGAGGGGGGGTACCCATGCCGTTTGTCTCACTGATTTTCATCCATATTGCCGGGACCCGACATTACATTAAAGCCACAAGCAGTTTTAAATGACTTTTATTCCTTTAAAAATGTCATTTTGTGCAGGGACTGTTCTAAGCATGGGAAACACGTGCCACTTTACAGGCATACTATAGACACCCCCGGGTACGATATGTAAAGGAATATTTCAATTTTTTTTTCACTTTAAGTATCATTAAAAATACTGATCCTGAAAAAACGGCCGTTTTTAAAACTTTTTTTGCATTGATACATATCCCCAGGGGCAGAACCCGGGTCTCCAAACTCTTTTTTGGACAATACCATAAAAATTAGCCTTTAAAATAAGCACTTTTGATTTTGAACGTTCGGGTCCCATAGACTTCAATGTTCTAAAGTTCGCGCAAATTTTCGGTCCGTACGCAGGTTCTGGTGCAAACCGGGGGGTGTTCGGCTCATCCCTATCCGTAGAGTGTAAACTGACGGGGGTTAGGTTTCATCAACAAGATAGAGTGAAGGTAATGAGATATTTGCTGGAACCTGAACCATTCCAAGTCAGGTAGGTCCAGTTTCTTAATACAGTAGGCGAGCGAGATGGGGCCCGCAGAAGTGAAAAAGTGTCTGATCTGGTACATCCCATTATCCAGCCACCACATGAAGGCCCTAATTTCCATTACCGGGCTAAAATCCAGATTGTGGAATATATGAGCCAAGGGCGAGCAATCAGACACCAGGTAGGAGGATTGCTTGAGCTTATCCCACATGGCTATAGCGTGGGACAGGGAGGGAAAAAGAATGGGAGGCCGATTTGCGGCCGATTCTGGCCCCTTACAACATGATCAGCTGTCAGCCAATGACAGCTGATCACATGATGTAAACAAAAGCTCGGTAATTGTTTTTTTTTCTCCTCACGCTGACAGCGCGAGGAGAAAAAAAAGTCGATCACCGGTTTATGTGCAAGGGACATCTGTCCTAAAGAGGAAGAGGCAATTCTGCCTCATCTGTGCTACCATTACCCCCTGCCATTGCCACCTGCCAGTGCCAACAGTGCCCACCAGTGCCACCTATCAATGCCCATGAGTGCCACCTATCAGTGCCCACCAGTGGTGCCAATCAGTGCCACGTAGCAGTGCTGCCTATCAGTGTAACCAACCAGTGCTGATCAGTGCCCATTATTGCCACCCATCAGTGCCCATCACTGCCACCTATCAGTGCCAATCATTGCCACCTCATCAGCGTACATCAATGAAGGAGAAAAATTACCTGTTTGCAAAATTTTATAACAAAATATAAAAAAAAAACATTTTTTTTTTTAATTTGGTCTTTTTAAATTTTTTTAAACAAAAAATAAAAAAAAACTGCGGAGGTGATGAAATACCACCAAAAGGAAGCTCTATTTGTGGGGAAAAAAATGATAAAAATTTCATTTGGGTACAGTGTTGTATGACCGCGCAATTGTCATTCAAAGTGCATCAGCGCTGAAAGATGAAAATTTGTCTGGACAGGAGGGGAGTTTAAGTGCCCAGTCAGCAAGTGGTTAATGATTTTGCTTTGAAATGAGCATAAATGATCTTTCCTGATTAGAATTGGAATAGAGCGAAAAAGGTATAAGAGTCTCGGGAGGAGAGTCGTTTTGACTGAGTTTATTTTGCCCAACCAAGAGAGTTCATATTGGGACTAGGCTTTAAGGTCTGTTTCTAGCTTCTGGTACATGGGGGGATAGTTAGCGGAATATAATTGTTTAAACTTGGGAGCGAGGTTTATCCCTAGGTACCTAATGGTAGAATCACTCCATTCAAATTGAAAGAATTCCTTCAGCTGGGCCACCAGGGATGGCTGGAGAGAGACATTGAGTGCTTATGATTTGGTGTAGTTTACCCGCAGTCCAGAGACCTTGGAAAATTCTTCTAGTAGTTTGCATTTGACAGGAAGGAAGGTCATCAGGGAGGTGATGAAGAGGAGAGGTGGTGAAGAGGAGTAGGTCATCTGCAAAGAGACCACATTTATGTGTGTTTGGGCCACACTTGACCAACGCTATGTTTGTGTTTGTGCGGATGGTAATTGCCAGGGATTCTATTGCTATGGCAAAGATTGATGTAGATAATGGCCAACCTTGGCAAGTGCCTTTAGCTATTTTAATGGAATCTGAGTAGAGGCCCTGTAGGCGAATCCTAGCTTCAAGTGTAGACTATAATGACCTGAGAAGGCCTGTAAAACGAGGTCCAAATCCCCAGTGGTCCATTAGGGCAAACATGTAAGACCAAGAGACAGAGTCAAATGCCTTTTGGAGATCCAACGACAACAGCATAGCAGCCTGTTTAGAACCACCATCCCAACCTGACTGTATGAGGGAGACAATATCTACTGCTCTCCTAACTTGGTCCGGGCCCTGTCTTCCTGGGATAAACCCCACTTGATCTTTATGAATATATGCTATAAAGGAGTCAAGGCGATCTACCATGACTTTAGTCATGATCTTTAAATCATTATTAATCAGGGATATTGGTCTATAATTGCTCACCTCACCTGGGTTTTTATCTGGTTTTGGGATGACGGTTATAAACGCAGAGTTTAACTGTGTGTCAAGAGGATACCCTTTGCTTTTAGCGTTAAAAAATTTAGCCATGTAGGACGCTACAGTAGTTGCATATGCTTTGTAGTAGGAAATTGAAAACCCATCTGGTCCTGGGGCTGAGTTTTTCTTTGAGTTTTTAATCACCTCTGACACCTCCTCTGTAGACAAGGGGGCTTTAAGCCTGTCTCTTTGTTCTGCCACCAAAGTAGGGATTGGGAGATTGTCAAGAAAGTGGCATTTTCCACTTGCTGTACGCTGTATAGATTCTCATAGAACTTGTGAAAGGTCTGCATAATGCTCAATGGGTTCCCCGTCGGGGGTTTACCTGCTATCCTAATTTTAGGGAAGGAGTAAGTGTGGGCACAAGATGTAAGCCTGGAAGCAAGGAGGGAGCCTGTCTTATATCTTTGATGATAATATCTCACCCCACTTCATCTAATACTTTTCTCTGCATCAGCTGTCAGTGCTAAGTTCAGTTCCAGGCGGGCTGTGTCTAGAAGGAAAGTAGGGACTCAAGATGGGTCTTTCTTGTGATCTACTTGGAGAGAGGAGAAGTTCTCCAATTTCTCAATATCTGTGCGTTTTGCTCTTTTTAGTTAGATAACAATTTGTATGATTTTGCGCCGCCCATAAAGTTTCCACCAAAACACTGTTGACATTGTTTAGGGTGAAGTATTCTATGAGGGCTGTTTCTATTTTGATTTTTCTGATTGGGTCATTTAGGATGGCTTCATTAAGTCTCCAGTGGGGAAATTTAGACTGGGGGGGTCGGGTACGGATAGTAATAACGACCATGGAGTGGCCTGACCAGACTGTATCTGTAATATGTGCTTTAAGCTCTTTAAAGCAAGACCAGGAGGTGATCAATCTTGGCATAGGATTGGTGTGAATGGGAGAAGTGCATGTAGTCTTTTTTGTGGGGCGCAACTCTCTCCAAATTTCAGTGAGGCCCAGCTGAAAGATCATTTTGGCGATCTTGGAACTGCTCCTGGTTGGGCGAATAATTAGAGCATGAGGAGGCTTATGCCCTGTACACACATCCGTTTTTGCCATCGGAATAAACTCCGAAGGTTTCTCTGATGGAACTCCGATGGAATTCCATTCAAGCGGTCTTGCCTACACACGGTCAAACCAAACTCGACCAAAGTCCGACCATCCAGAACGAGGTGATGTACAGCACATATGATGGGACTAGAAAAAGGAAGTGCAATAGCCAGTGCGCCACTCTTTGGGCTCCTTTTGCTAATCTCGTGTTTATCTTGTGTTAGTAGAAGTTTGGTGAGAGAGACGATTCACGTTTTTCAGCTTTCGTGCTTTTCAGTCTGTTACTGCTCTTCAGTTTGTGCTTGTGGGTTTGTATCTGCTTTTCAGAGTGTGTTGACAGTTTGTATCTGTTTTTGCAGTGTGTTCTTGTCTGCTCGTTTCTGATTTTCAGCTCTCTCTTCACAGGCCTTGCTGTTCTTCAGTGCGTTCTGTTAGTGCGTTCTAACCAGCCGACCGTTTTGAAGCCATGTTGTGTGTACGTACTCATCGTAGAGTTTGTGCTGTGTGGAGGCTTGGTGTTGGGGTGCATTCTTTGACCCAAGCCCAGTCCATGAACAGGGTGGGGAGGAGTTCATGGCCCAAGAATTGGTTACTCCAGCATGACCAATTCTCTCATATGCCTTTGTTTCGTGAGATCCAGGAGAATAATCCTGATGATTTCAGAAACTTTCTCAGGATGACGGACCCCATTTTTCACCGTCTGTTGGCTTTGCTGACCCCTTACATTAACAGGCAGGATACTTGCATGCGGCAAGCCATCACTTCGGAGCAGAGGCTAGTCACCACGTTGGCCACGTACTTGGCGACTGGGAGAAGCCTGCAGGACCTCAAGTTCTCAACAGGCATCTCCCCCCAGGCTCTGGGTATCATTATCCCAGAGACCTGTTCTGCTATTATTCAGGTCCTGCAGAAGAACTATAGTAAGGTAAGTTTTCTCCTTTAACATCACATTCTAAGTATTTAATGCTTGCTAATGTTTTGTATTTCTTTCATCATTCCCTAATTACCATGATTGTAATATGCTGTGAATGTCCTCTTTGTCCTCATGCATGCTGTAATCTTTTAATGCTCCTTTTTTGGCCTATATGCATATTTTCCTTCACTAACCTCCCCAGCATGCTATCCTGGGCCCATATACACCCAGCCTAGTCACTTAACAATGTATTTTGTCAGCTCCATTGTAGTGCTTTACCCCAAACACCGCCTAAAATGTTTACAAATGTTATTGTTGTCCTTAAATTTAGGCAGAGTGCCAGAGGCTTTTTTTGAGGGGCCCAAACTCATCTCAAACCCTACCCCCCCCCTAAAATTTTTACAATGGGCCATCAGAGGGGGGGGATTCATCTGATAAGTGGGCCTTATATTTTTGTCTTTAAATACTCCTTGAAATTACATTTATACTGATGTTGGCCAAGAATGTTTGTGTCTTGCAATGTTATGGGCAAAAGTACTAATATTTTTTTTTCTGTTTTGACTCCACAGTTTCCTTCAATGCCACAGGAATGGCAGACTATGGCCTCCCATTTTGCCAACCATTGCGACTTTCCCAACTGTGGAGGGGCTATAGATGGGAAGCACGTCCACATTATGCCACCACCCCATTCGGGGTCATACTATTTTAACTATAAGGGGTTTCATAGTATTGTGTTAATGGCGGTGGTGTCGACACAATATGAGTTCCTCTATGTGGACATGGGGAAGAATGGCCGAATGTCGGATGGAGGAGTCTTCACCCAGATGGAGTTTTACCAACGGCTCCAGAGTGGTGGCCTGGGATTGCCACCTGATGCGGACAATGTTGATGGACTCCCGTTCGTCTTCCTTGCTGATGAAGCATTTGGTCTAGGTGAGCACCTGAAGAGGCCTCACCCCAGAGAGAAGGGTTTTTAACTACCGGCTGACCAGAACCAGAAGAGTCATGGAGAATGCCTTCGGGATAATGGCCAGCTGGTTCTGCCTGTTTCTGACAGCCATACACATGGCGGAGTATAAACTCAACCACCTAATCTTATGCTGCTGCATTTTGTACAACTTTTTAAGGACAAATTCAACCAATTACATAGCCTCAGTTGGGCCTGAGGCGGTACTTACTACTTCCAATCCTCTGAAGGGCCTGGATACTGGCTGTCCTGGCTTGGCACCCCAAAGCGTCCGTGAAGTTCGGATAAAATATGTTAATTAATTTACAGGTAGAGGGGCCATTGCAATGCCAGACAATGTCTAAATATTTTTTAACAAATAAAAAAATTAGATCTGATAAAATCTTGCATTCTCTTTATTGCTTGTGTTTCTTTTTTGGCTGTCTCCTAGATTCTCCTAGTGCACTTGCCCCATTGTCACTGTAAACACAAAATTACTTACAAAACTGGTAAGTACCAAGTATTCACATGTGCGTTCCAAATTTTAGTGTTTTTTTTTTTTTTTTAGAAACAGGCATTTTTTAAAACATAACATACACAACTCTCAAACTTACGAAGTTCAACATATAAAAATGGAAGGCAATATCAGACATTATAGTGTCAAAAATGTCTTGATATTGCCTTCATTAGATGGGGTGATGTCACCCCTATAAAAGCCAAATTTTGAAGATGCACACAAAATGTGAGTACAAATGGGTATTTCCCTCCTGATCCCCAAGTGCCCCCCCCCCGATGCTGAAGAAGCCTATGGCTGCTATATAGCTAAAAGATTATTGGAATCGGAGGAGGGCCAATGCTTACTCTGTGAGCAAATCATTTTTGACGGCCTTCAAAAGGGGTTGAGGGGCCAACTGACAGAGAACAGCCATATATCTGAACTCACCCATCCTCCTCCACATCCCCCTCTTGCCACAAGTCCACCACCAGAGCCACAGCCTCCAAGGAAGGCTGCAGGGAAGGCTACAGGGAAGGGTAGAGGGAAGCGTGGAGGGAAGGCTGCAGCAAAGAGAAGAAAGTGATGGCCTGGCTTCGGTCCGGTCTGACAGAAGATGCAGGCTGGTGTAGTACCACAGCCTGGGGACATATATGTAGTCTGCTGCTGGTCCTGATCTCTGGGAGTCCTGGACCAGATTGGGCTCAAAATTATATGGACTCCTCAAGATAACAATGTCAAATTGCCAAGGGACACCAACCAGCCTCCTTGAGGTTACAAAATACAAGATAATAATGTTATTGTGGTAACTTGACACACCATAAAAAATTAAAATATGGAGATCACTAGAAAATAATTTTGCAAGAATCAAAAAAAAAAAAAAAAAAATGGGAGCTCTTGATGAAACAATAAATTAAAAAAAAAGATGACTCTAAAAAATAATTCTCAACATTTTTCTGGAGATCTGGCTTTTAAATAATAAAAGATTATTCATGAGATCAAGAAAAATAATAAAGAAAAAAAGTTTGTGAGAACTCTGTGTGAATATCAGCAGCAAAACAAGTATATTCTTCTAGCATTATAAAGCACAATGTGCTGCATTAAACGATCACAGAATTTGCAGCGTGAGGAATGTGCTATGTCCATTCTGAACGCTAGTTTTACCAGACCGACCGCTTCCGTCTCGTACTTGCTTCTGAGCATGCGTCGGTTTTGGTACGTCGGAACAGCATGCAGATAAGCGGGTTTCCCAGTAGTAATTAGTTTCATCTGGAAAATTTAAAACATTTTCACTATCTAAGTCCGTCAGACTTTTCAACAGAAAAAGTCAGATGGAGCGTACACACAATCAGAATATACGATGAAAAGCTCCCAGCGGACTTTTTCTGATGGACATTCCGCTCGTGTGTATGCGGCATTAGATTTGTCTAGACCTTGGTTGAAGGCTGTATTAGAGTCCACCCTGAAGATGACAGTATCTTCTAACTGGGGACCTAGGGTCTTAAAGAGTGCATGGAAAAATTTTGATTGGCAGGCATTAGGGGCATAGTAGGACACAAAGGAGTAGAGGTGACCGTCTATGGTCCCTTTGATCAGGAAGAATCTGCCCTAAGGGTCTCTTTGTTCTGATCTCAAGGAGAACCTACAGCTCCTTGAGATGAGAATAGCCACCCCTCTAATTTTGTTCTCTGCATTGGATAGGAAAAATAAAGGAAACTGAGCGTGGATAAATGATGGTTTGTACCTGATCAAAAAATGCGTTTCTTGTAGAAAGAGAATGTCTATTTTATGGGATCTCATGTAGTCTAGGACATTTCTGTCTTTGGTGGGGAAGTTTAACCCTTGTTTCAAAAAAATCCCAAATGGGTCTGTACCTGAAAACAGGGTGACTCTGTAGGTACTATTAAAATGGTGTGCCAACATCCCTATGATAATCTGTCAAGTATGGGAACTAATGAAATTGGACTTTAAAGGCACACGAGTAATCATGCTATAAAAAGTAAAAAAGATATTATTTTATTAGATGTAAATTACAAAGTACAATCAAATATTATAACTAGTACAGTGTACATATGCCAATGTTAAGTATAAAATAAATCCTATCTTGCATGCACTATAAACCCAATTCGCTATGTGTATTTTCCAACATTCAGATAGTAACAAATAAAGAAAAGGTTGAAGTTATGAATGTAGGCAAAAAACATTGTGGGTTGAGTTGCAGGCCAGGTAGGTTTTGGGTAGTAATGGCTTGTAGGAACCAAAGTTTCTAGAGTTCAATAGGAAACTTGCGAGGTATGGTGTATCTTCCCTTAGTGGAGCAGCATCCTACCTGGCCTGCAACTCAACCCACAATGTTTTTTGCCTACATTCATATCTTCAACCTATTCTTGGGAAGTTGTTCTTTATTTGTTACTATCTGAATGTTGGAACATACACACAACGAATTGGGTTTATAATGCATGCAGGATAGGATTTATTTTATACTTAACATTGGCATATGTACACTGTGCTAGTTATAATATTTTATTCTACTTTGTAATTTAAATCTAATAAAATAATACTATTTTTACTTTTTATAGCATGATTACTCGTGTGCCTTTAAAGTCCAATTTCATTAGTTCCTATACTTGAAAGTTTAACCCTTGGGCATTATGAGTTGCTACTCTTAAGGGTGCAGCTTGTGATGCCTTACTTGTCATGGAGCTGGAGGATCAGACCTATACCCAATTCACCGTCACTTACCTGTGGGGAGCTGTGAGACTGGTCCTGGTGGCTTGTGTGCTGGGAAACTGAAACCTCCCGGAAGATGGGTGTTCTGCACAGGGTCTGAGGGTTGGCTGAAAAAGAGAGAGCGGTGAGAAGGAAGAATAGGAAGAGAGGATAGGGTAAGGTGCTCAGGACTCTGGGAAGCCTGAGTAGACAGCAGGCATAGCGTAACCTGCTGCCTGGGAGACAACAAAATATGTTCACTTCCTCTAAGAGGGGTGGAAACCTAACCCAAGGAGAAGGTAAAACCAAATCCATGGGGTAGGGGGAGGAACTTCAATGCTGCCCTAGCTTTTGGCACACCGAAATAACAACTGAAAAAGAATGCTAAAGTATGGGGGACCTTATGGTTACAGGCACATAGTCCCGGGGGGATCGCCCCCCCCCGTTGGGGAAGGATCCGAATCTCCCGGGGAGGCATCCCAGAAATTGATGGTCACAACACAGAGTAGGTCAATGGTTTGACCCAAACAGAGTAACAATAAAGAAATGTTCAGGCAATAAAGGTCTAACCTGTGAAAAGTCAAAAACAGCTAACTTTATATAAACTAAGAACTAGGGAGTGGTAAAAATGGGAACTGAGGGCTACCCACCCTGTGACCTCCTGGTCTTGGGAGGAAAAATAATGGAATTGGTGTCAGGGTTTGGGCCTGGGATATCAGGGGGGTCTAGAGTCCTTAGAACCTTTTGGATTAGGTTTGTTCCAGACAGTCGTCAGGGGGCTCGTGGGAGATGAATGCTTGGCTGATCTGGAGCTGCAGTTAGCAAAGTCCATAGCTGCTTCTTGCGAGATGAGACATAGATCCAGAAGGAGATGTTCACCATCCTGGAAGCTGTGAAAGGAATGTGTCTTGCCTCTGAAGTCAAACTTTAAAGCAAAGGGGAAGGCCCATCTGTACTTGATGTTCCATTGATATAGCACTGTTAGAAGGGGTTTCAAAAATCTCCTTTTCTGAATGGTGGTTGGTGAGATGTCAGCAAACACTTGTATGGCATGCCCTCGGCAAGTTAGGGGAGATTGGAAGTGACACAGCTTCATCACTTTAGATTAAGGTAGCTGGAGCCATGGTTTGCCTGAGTCTGGAGAGCTCCTCTGTGCCTGTAGTGTGTGGCAGTGTGCCGCCCGCCATCTTGGATTCGGCCTGATCAGCTATGGTGTTGAATTGCGGCCCAGGTCTCTCCGGGCCGAGCCCGCTGACCCTTGTTCATTCCTGGGGCTTTCTGCCATTGGATGGCACCGGTGTGGAGGGTCCCGGGATCCCGTGTCCCACGCTAGGTGCGCCATATGGCCATGGCAGTGTGGAGCTCCTGGCTTACGTGGCCATCTTGGAGACTTCCGCACATGTGCCTTGCCAGCAATAGTATTTTGATTAAAGTGTATACCTAAACCTTTCTTTCCATCGATCATCAATCTACACATTTCATGAGAAATTTGTGTCAGATATTATGTAAATTAAGTTATTACTGCAGAACATTATTTAAAATGAATTTAATATGTGTGTAAAGGTGAAAGTATATCTTAAAATCCCTTTTCTAACCTTTATATAATTTTATACAGGAAAAGCTGTTTTAGATCACATTGTAAACTACAGTATATTGAGCTGGATAAACAATATGCAGTTTTGCCATATAGTGTAAAAACTGTTGCTGTATTAAGAAAAAAACCTGTTACAATCCATCATGAACAAAAGTGCTTGAACTTTGTTTGAACTTTACGCACCTCTATATAAAAATTACATGCATTTTCTAAGTTTTATATGCGCTGTCACAAATACCACCAGCAAAATGTTTTGTATCTGAAACTATCCCAATTTACCAACAGTTAAATTAAAACTTGTGTAGCATAGCAGAAAAGATTTATGCTTTAGTTCAATTTTTTTTCTTAAAGTTAAACTCAGGAAACAGGAGGCATTTACCTATCACCAGCTGTTCTTCTGCAATATCACTATCCAAAGAGTATTTATAACATACTACTTTAAATGTCTGCAGGCCAACATGTGACATTTAAAGTATGCATAACAGATGGTCAACCTCCCTTGGCACAAGTCAGTCTGAAAGCATCATTAGGTAAGCTCTTTTGTGTTTCCTTATGCATTGTTTTCTTATAGAATTATTAACACAAAAATTATGCTATACTACTCTCATCCTTTATCATCTTTACTCTGGTGGTATGACTTACTAAAGGAGTACAGACAAATCATCTTGCAACATGAATGTTCACTCTCAAAAGTGAATGCTCACTTAACTCACTGAATAAGGTGAATATGTGCTTATTTCTTGTTCAAAAATGTTATTGAAATGGTACAAAGTTCAATTGACAGAACAGAAAAAATGAAATAAAACAGAGGGGAATAGCCCCATACATCAGTAAAGGGGAGTTACAAGTAACACACCCACAACAATAACAGATGGTAAGAGTGATCAATACAGGGTTTGTGATACAACAATAGATCAATAAATTAACAATGTGGGGTATGGATTAGAACATGTTTTATAAGTGCTGGAAATCTAAGTGGGCAAAGAGCTCATGAGTAGCCACGGGTGGCACCCCAGAATCAGATTAAAACAAAATTAGCAAAGGTAGTGAATGGGGTGCCTGGGCAAACAGGCAGCACTCCGCTATGGGAGACTGAATATGCCATGACAATTTGGGTGAACTGATTTATGGGGGAGATTCCGCCAATGACAGAAGGTACCACAGTTTCATCAGAGAGAGAGGAGGAGAGGAAATGACAAGAAGAAGCAAGAAGAAGTGAGAGAATAGGTAAGTGGGGAGAAAGTGGGAAAAGATGGGGATTTGCCGGGAGGAGAAGGGGAAAGGTGGGGTCCAGAATATGTGCTCATTTCAATCAAGCAATCTTGCACAATGAAAAGTCTTTGTTTATTTAATTTTCAAGGCACATAATGGTGCGTTTAAAGAAAACACAACTTCAGTTTATTGGCTAATGTAAATGAACACTCTCTACTCCTTTAGTAGGGATGACCTTCGAGTTCGAGTCAAACTCATATTCGACTCAAACATCGGCTGTTCGCCAGTTCGCCGAACAGTGAACAATTTGGGGTGTTCGCTGCAAATTCAAAAGCCACGGAACACCCTTTAAAAGTCTATGGGAGAAATCAAAAGTGCTAATTTTAAAGGCTTATATTCATGGTATTGTCATAAAAAGTGTTTGGGGACCTGGGTCCTGCCCCAGGGGACATGTATCAATGCAAAAAGAAGTTTTAAAAACGGATGTTTTTTTGGGAGCAGTGATTTTAATAATGCTTAAAGTGAAACAATAAAAGTGTAATATTCCTTTAAATTTCGTACCTGGGGGGTGTCTATAGTATGCCTGTAAAGGGGCGCATGTTTCCTGTGTTTAGAACAGTCTGACAGCAAAATGACATTTCAAAGGCAAAAAAAGTCATTTAAAATTACTCGCGGCTATTAATGAATTGTCGGTCCGACAATACACATAAAAGTTCATTGATAAAAACAGCATGGGATTTCCCCACAGGGGAACCCTGAACCAAAATTTAAAAGAAAAATGGCGTGGGGGTCCCCCTAAATTCCATACCAGGCCCTTAAGGTCTGGTAAGGGTATTAAGGGGAACCCCGCACCAAAATTTTTTTTAAAAATGGCGTGAGTTCCCCCCAAAAATCCATACCAGACCCTTATCCGAGCATGCAACCTGGCAGGCCACAGGAAAAGAGGGGGGATGAGAGAGCGCACCCCCTCCTGAACCAAAGCAGGCCACATGCCCTCAACATTGGGATGGTGCTTTGAGGTAGCCCCCCAAAGCACCTTGTCCCCATGTTGATGAGGATAAGGGCCTCATCCCCACAACCCTTGGCCAGTGGTTGTGGGGGTCTGCGGGCAGGGGGCTTATGAGAATCTGGAAGCCCCCTTTAACAAGGGGACCCCCCAGATCCTGGCCCTCCCCCCTGTGTGAAATGGTATACCATTTCACAAAAAAAGTGTCAAAGTGTTAAAAATGACAAGAGACAGTTTTTGACAATTCCTTTATTTAAAGTATTCTTCTTATCACCTTCTTCGGGTTTTCTTCCTTCTTCCTTTCTACCATAAAGCACCCTCCCACTGTTAAGGGCATGTGGCCTGGAATATTTCTGGGGGAGGGGTGCTCTCTCATCCCCCCCTCTTTTCCTGCGGCCTGCCAGGTTGCATGCTCGGATAAGGGTCTGGTATGGATTTTTGGGGGGACCCCCACGCCATTTTTTTTTTTTATTTTGGCGCGGGGTTCCCCTTAATATCTATACCAGACCTGAAGGGCCTGGTATGGAATTTCAGGGGACCCCCATGCATTTTTTTTCTTAATTTTGGTTCGGGTTCCCCTGTTTTTAACCAATGAACTTTTATGTGTATTGCCGGACCGACAATTCATTATAGCTGAGAGTAGTTTTAAATAACTTTTATTCCTTTAGAAATGTCATTTTGCTGTCAGACTGTTCTAAACATGGGAAACATGTGACACTGTACAGGCATACTATAGACACCCCCCCAGGTACAAAATTTAAAGGAATATTACACTTTAATTGTTTCACTATAAGCATTATTAAAATCACTGCACCTGAAAAAACAGCTGTTTTTAAAACTTTTTTTTTTTTTGCATTGATACATGTCCCCTGGGGCAGGACCCAGGTCCCCAAACACTTTTTATGACAATAACTTGCATATAAGCCTTTAAAATTAGCACGTTTGATTATTCATGTTCTAGTCCCATAGACTTTAGCAGTGTTCGCGTGTTCGAACAAATTTTTGCCTGTTCACATGTTCTGGTGTGAACCGAACAGGGGGGGTGTTCAGCTCATCCCTATCCTTTAATATCAACACATTTTAGTAAACCAAACCCTGTGTGTCAGGTATAGGGATGAGCCAGCGGTTAGAGTCGAACATAAGTTCAACTCAAACATCGGGTGTTCGATTGTTCTAAAACGAACCGAACATATGGGGCGTTCATGTGCAATTCTAGTGCCAAGGAATGCCCCATAATGCACTGCGAGATTGAAGAGCATTGCTGAATGATGTTTGGCCAAAGCATGCACCTGAACTGCATGCTTTGGCCAATCACAGCGCGCTCTGCTGAGAGAGTAATAATTGGCCAAAGGCAGAGTGCCTTTGGCCAATCATGGTTTAGGGGGACTAAGTCCATGCCCCACACTATATAAGGCTGCTTACATAGCAGCCCTGTGTAGTGTTGTTGTCGTGGACAAAGAGATAGCTTGAGTTAGATTAAGCAGGAAGGTTATTCAGTTAGTGGTAGTGTATTTGAGAGAGATAGATATATATATATATATATATATATATATATATATATATATATATATATATATATATATATATATATATATATATATATATATATATATATATATATATATATATATATATATATATATATATATATATATACACATACACACACATATACATACACACACACACACACACACACACACACACTCTAATATATATATATATTCTGCATTCAGTGTAGCCTATATATACAGTGCATTCGGTGGTGTATAGTTTCTAATAGACTTCAGGCGGTGTACACAATATATAATACAGTGTAGTGTGGTGTTGCAAAACAAAAAAATACATCATGTCAGGAATGCCACCAAGGAAAGGCAGATTCTCATAGGCCACTAAAAGAGGGCATGCAGCCTCTGTTTCTACAGTCAACAGTGGTGGTCGTGAACACGGTGCATCCTCTGCAGGTGGCTGTGGGGCATGCTTGTCCTTTTTTTCTAGTGCTGGCCATGTTATTGAGCCACAAAATGCAGAAGGGTTGGTGGAGTGGATGACGAACCTGTCCTCATACTCCTCATCCTCTCTCACCCAGGCTCAGGCTCAGATGCAGCTGCCAAAGCGGCCTATTCCACCGACTTAATTTCCACAGTGACTCCTTCCATAGCCCCACAATCATGCATGGAGGAGTCCCCAGAACTATTTGACTACAGTGTCGGTTATATGCTGCTGGATGATGTGCAGCCATTTGAAGGCTCCGATGTTGGTTCACAGGTTGAGGAAGGGAGTAACGTGAGCCTAGAGAAAGGGGGGCCACAGAAGAAAAAGAAACTGGCAGTCATGTTCCCCCAGCTGCAGCATACTGCCAAGTTTGCTCCAGTGATGAGGAGGGAGGGGATGATTAGGTCACTGACTGTTCTTGGGTGAGAGAAGAGAGGACAAAGGCAGAGGCACAATTCCAATGAGGCAGGATGTCCTTTAGGGGGCATCTTAAGGGCAGCCACCCTATTGCATCACCCTGCAGAGCTCCGTAGGTTCAGGGCACTGCTGACTCCCCGATGACTTTTAAAAGTTCCTAGGTGTGGGCCTTTTTCCAGACGTGTGCAGCAGATCATACTGTTGCTGTTTGCAACCTATGTCTGAACTGGATCCAATCATTGCCAGAACAGCAGCTGCTTAGGCACCACATGCTTGACCAGACATATGACGACCTGCCATGCAGTCCATTGGCAACAGCACTTGAAAGACCCACATCAAAGAAAAAGGCGGACTTCTCCTTGCTCCTCATCTGGGATCTCCAACCCTACTATACTTCCAGTCCTCTTAAAAACCTGCACTGAGAGGAATAAAGGTATAGCAATAGGTGTCCAAAGTACTTGCAGCCAATCTGCTAGCAGTACACCACCAATTGATTTTAGCAACCAAATTGTCCTATCCCAGTTGCTGAACCATTAAAAGAAATTCGGTCCCAGCCATCCACATGCTCAGCATCTAAATGCTAGCTTAGCCAAATTAATAGCACTGCAACTGCTGCCTTTTCAGCTGGTAGATTCTGTCCCCTTTTGTGAATTTGTGGAATGTGCTGTACCTCAGTGGCAGGTTCCAAAACACAATTTCTTTTCACGGAAGGCCATTCCGGCTCTCTACCGGCATGTGGAAGGCAATGTTTTGGCCTTGTTGGACAGGGTGGTCAGCAGTAAGGTTCTCTTTACCGCTAAATCATGGTCTGGCAGGCATAGGCAGGGACGTTATCTTTCCTTCACAGCACACTGGGTAACTCCGCTGGCAGCTAGGAAGGATGCAGGACAGGGTTCAGTGTTGTTGGAGCTTGTTCCGCTACCACGCCTCTAAAATGCTAGTGGTGATTCTGCCACAGCTCTCTCCTCCACCCCTCCTTTTCTTCTTCCTCTATGGCCTCTTCTGCAGATTTGTCCTCTGAACCAGCAGTGCTCCATAAGCGTTCAAGGGGCTACGCAAGCAGTTAGGCTCAAAGATGCCATGCAGTGCTTGAGTTGGTCTCCCTAGGGGACAGGAGCCACACTGGGGCAGAGATTCTGTCAGCTCTGCAGGGCCAAGCTCAGATGTGGTTGACGCCATGCCAGCCTTAGCCAGGAATGGTTGTATGCGACAATGGCACCAACCTTCTCTCTGCCCTCTGACAGGGACACTTGACCCATGTTCCATTTTTGGCACATGTCCTGAATTTGGTGGTGCAGTGGTTCTTGACCAGGTACCCAGGCTTACAAGATCTCCTGAGGCAGGCCAGAAAAGTCTGTGGTCATTTCTGCCGGTCATGCAATGTCAGTGCTCGGCTGGCTGACATTCAAAGGGAATGCAACCTGCCCACCAACTGCTTCATTTGTGACATGCCCACCAGATGGAACTCAATGTTGGCAATGCTGCAGTGGATGCACACACAGCAGAGGGCCATCATTGAGTACCTGTGCGAGTATGGCACAGGACAGGATCAGGGAAGCTTGGCTTCTTTTCACCACACCAGTGGCCACTGATCAAGGATTCATGCACTGTCCTGTCACCATTTGATAAGGTCAGAAGGATGGTGAGCAGCAACAATGCATGCATCGGTGACACTGTCCCTCTAGACTTCCTGATGGAGCACACGCTTCATGGAATCATGGACAGGGCACTTGAGGCAGGACAGCGGGAGGAAGAGAACTTCCTTTCCTCTCAAGGCCCCCTTTATCCAAATAGCATTCCTGTGGCCCATCAAACACACAGGAAGAAGAGGAGGAGGAGGATTGTGTTAGTGTGGATGTAGAGGATAACACTCAGCAGCAGTCTTCAAGGGATGGTTCTCAGTCCCCAGAAACCCATGGAGTTGTATGTGGCTGGGAGGAGGTAGTTACAGATAATGTGATCCTTAGTAACCCAGAGGACTCAGAATTGAATGATTCTGCAAACTTACGCTACATGGCCTCCCTGATTCTTCAAAGCCTGTGAAAGGACCCTAGGATTTGTGGTATCAAGGAGAGCGATCATTACTGGCTGGCAACCCTTCTTGATCCACATTGCAAGGGTAAAGTTGCAGAACTCATCCTACCTTCGCAGAGGGAGCAGAGAATGAAACATCTTCAGGAGGACTTGAAGAAAGGTTTGAGTAATGCATTTCCAGACCCTGGGAGGTTACCATATCCTGGTGCTGGACAAGGTATTGCTGAGACTTTGTTCAGTCAGAGGAAGAGCAGTGGAGAAGGTGGCCAGCTGACCGATGCCTTTAAACAATTTTTCAGTCCTCAGCACCAAGGTCTGATCAGTTCAAGCAACCATTGCCAGCGTCTGCATTATATGGTGCAGGAATATCTAGGAGCAAGAGCAGACCTGGAGACCTTTCCAACAGAGCATCCACTGGGTTACTGGGTCTTGAGGATGGACCACTGGCCAGAACTTGCTCAATATGCAATTGAGCTACTGGCCTATCCTGCATCCAGGGTTCTTTCTGAACACAAATTCAGTGCTGCTGGAGGGTGTCTAACAGATCAAAGAGTGCACCTGTCCACAGACTCCATTGATAGGCTCACATTCATAAAAATGAATAAGTCTTGGATCAGCAGCTATCAAGCACCTGATGCTGATGTAACTGATTAAATTTGCTATGGATCTGGGATCCCTTGAAGACTGCCTATGCTGACTATCCTATTCCTCCTCAATCTTGATGATGCTAGCTTCCAACAATATTTTTGGTTTAGGGCACCACCACCCAAGGCACAATTTTTCTGCCCCTGTTTAACAGGGGTATGTAATTACAATTTTTTAAATAATATTGATTAATATCAATGCAGTTCCTGCGCCCAACAAGAGTAACTATGAGGTCTTACGGTGTTCTGGCACCACCAAACCAAAGGCCCAATTTTTCTAACCCTGTTTAACAGGGGCATGTAATTACAATTTTTATATAATATTTCAACGCAGAGCACATTCCTGCACCTAAGAGTAACTGTGAGGGCTTACAGTGTTCTGGCACCACCAAAACCAAAGGACCAATTTTTCTAACCCTCTTTAACAGGGGTATGTAATTACAATTTGTGATATAATATTTCACAGCAGGGCCCGTTCCTGCTCCCAACCAGAGTATCTGTGAGGGGTTACAGTGTTGTGGCACCACCAAAACCAAAGGCCCAATTTTTCTGCACCTGTTCAACAGGGGCATGTAATTACAATTTTTGATATAATATTTCAACACAGGGCACGTTCCTGTGCCCAACAAGGTATGGAGAAAAGAAGAAAGTCCAAGGATATTGCAGATACAGAGAGAAGTAAGTAAGGGTATACCCATGAGTAAAAAAGTATATATATTTTATTGGTACAAAAGTAGTAAAAAACAATACAGAAGTATCTTGTACAAAAATCACCTAAAAACAATAAGCAATAGAACCTGAAAAAAATGAAACAGCCGCTGAGCTGGAAATGCACCACAGATCAAAAACATAAAATTTGACTAGTGGGGCATGTATACCAAAGAACCAAACATGTTTCGAGAGGGATTTTTAAGGTATGTATATTTCCTTCTTCAGGGGTAAAACAGACGTGCTGCTTTATTTCTATTGAAAGAAAAACATATAATGGATAGTGTATATTAATATATATTAATAACAGAGCGGTTGGTTTATGGCAACAAAATGGTACATGTGAGGTAAATAAGTACTTACTTACATAACAGTATTTGTATTTTTACTTTACACACCAGCAGACAGAGCGTCGGGACTTGCATATTGCTTGGCCGTATTTTCAAAGTATATACGTGTTTAGAAACAAAACACTCTCTCATATAGTTGAAAATGGAAGCTGGGAAATCCAAGCTAAGTAGATATGACCAGGATCAGTGGATGCACCCGGGCAGTCCAACAATGCTCACGGGGATATCCCTAATGGGTGGGAACGGACATCTAGTAAGGGCGTGTGGCCTGGTACGGTTCAGGAGGGGGGGCACTCTCTCATCCCCCCCACTTTTCCTGCGGCCTGCCAGGTTGTGTGCTTGGATAAGGGTCTGGAATGGATTTTTGGGGGGGACCCCGCGCCAGTTTTTTTTTAATTTTGGCGCGGGGTTCCCCTTAAAATCCATACCAGACCTAAAGGGTCTGGTATGGAATTTAGGGGGACCCTCAAGTCATTTTTTTTTTAAATTTTGGTTCGGGGTTCCCCTGTGGGGAATTCCCATGCCGTTTTGATCAATCAACTTCTATGTGTATTGTCAGCCCGGCAATGCAATAGCCGCGAGTAGTTTTAAATTACTTTTTTTCCTTTGAAATGTCATTTTGCTGTCAGACTGTTCTAAACACGATAAACATGAGCCCCTTTACAGGCATACTATAGACACCCCCCAGGTAGGAAATTTAAAGGAATATTACATGTTTATTGTTTCAATGCTTTAAGCATTATTAAAATCACTGCACCCGAAAAAACGGCCGTTTTAAAAACTTTTTTTTGCATTGATCCATGTCCCCTGGGGCAGGACCCAGGTCCCCAAACACTTTTTATGACAATACGATGCATATAAGCCTTTGAAATTAGCACTTTTGGTTTCTCCCATAGACTTTTAAAGGGTGTTCCCTTTAGGAAATACCAGCTACTTTGTCCTTCCAAGTATTGGAAGGACAAAGTAGCCAATTGCTAAAATCATTTAAGTTCATTTTTTTTTCCTCCTTAATGTACACACAGCACCCCATATTGACAGAAAAACACAGGATTGTTGACATTTTTGCAGATTTATTAAAAAAGAAAAACTGAAATATCACATGGTCCTAAGTATTCAGACCCTTTGCTCAGTATTTAGTAGAAGCACCCTTTTGATCTAATACAGCCATGAGTCTTTTTGGAAAAGATGCAACAAGTTTTTCACACCTGGATTTGGGGATCCCTTTGCCATTCCTCCTTGCAGATCCTCTCCAGTTCTGTCAGGTTGGATGGTAAATGTTGGTGGACAGCCATTTTTAGGTCTCTCCAGAGATGCTCAGTTGGGTTTAAGTCAGGGCTCTGGCTGGGCCATTCAAGAACAGTCACGGAGTTGTTGTGAAGCCACTCCTTCGTTATTTTAGCTGTGTGCTTAGGGTCATTGTCTTGTTGAAAGGTAAACCTTCGGTCCAGTCTGAGGTCCTGAGCACTCTGGAGAATGTTTTCGTCCAGGATATCCCTGTACTTGGCCGCATTCATCTTTCCCTCAATTGCAACCAGCCGTCCTGTCCCTGCAACTGAAAAACACCCCCACAGTATGGAGCTGCCACCACCATGCTTCACTGTTGGGACTATATTGGACAGGTGATGAGCAGTGCCTGGTTTTCTCCACACATACCTCTTAGAATTAAGGCCAAAAAGTTCTATCTTGGTCTCATCAGACCAAAAAATCTTATTTCCCACCATCTTGAAGTCCTTCAGGTGTTTTTTTAGCAAACTCCATGCGGGCTTTCATTTGTCTTGCACTGAGGAGAGGCTTCCGTCTGGCCACTCTGCCATTAAGTCCCGACTGGTAGAGGGCTGCAGTGATGGTTGACTTTCTACAACTTTCTCCCATCTCCTGCCTTCATCTCTGGAGCTCAGTCACAGTGATCTTTGGGTTCTTCTTTACCTCTCTCGCCAAGGCTCTTCTCCCCCGATAGCTCAGTTTGGACGGACGGCCAGTTCTAGGAAGGGTTCTGGTCATCCCAAACATCTTCCATTTAAGGATTATGGAGGCCACTGTGCTCTTAGGAACCTTAAGTGCAGCAGAATTTTTTTGTAACCTTGGCCAGATCTGTGCCTTGCCACAATTCTGTCTCTGAGCTCTTCAGACAGTTCCTTTGACCTCATGATTCTCATTTGCTCTGACATGCACTGTGAGCTGCAAGGTCTTATATAGACAGGTGTGTGGCTTTCCTAATCAAGTCCAATCAGTATAATCAAACACAGCTGGACTCAAATGAAGGTGTAGAACCATCTCAAGTATGATCAGAAGAAATGGACAGCACCTGAGTTAAATATATGAGTGTCACAGCAAAGGGTCTGAATACTTAGGACCATGTGATATTTCAGTTTTTCTTTTTTAATAAATCTGCAACAATTCTGTGTTTTTCTATCAATATGAGGTGCTGTGTGAACATTAATGAGGAAAAAATTGAACTTAAATGATTTTAGCAAATGGCTGCAATATAACAAAGAGTGAAACATTTAAGGGGGTCTGAATACTTTCCATCCCCACTGTATATGTTCTGATAATTTTGTCTTTGTCTTTGGGGTAGAGTAGAGATACTAACCCTATCCCGAGTATGTGAAACAATAACTATATATTGGATCTAGTTTGGGAATGGTTGCTGGAATAATAGCAGGTTCCTCTGTGATTTGGTGTCTGGTTGAGGAATATATCCTCCCTCCATTCTTTTCCAACTAGGATCTCATTACTATGGTTAGTTTATTGTCCCATGTCTTATCTATCTAATTCTATGCTTATTGGTACTTTTCAGAATAAATCACATGATTAGTTGCTATCTTTAATCGTAAAGATTAATTGATATTTTTTTGTTTTAAGATACTGGTTGTAGCATTGCTCCTCTTTTGACACCTGGTAAGTCATTCTTTACAGGTCTCCCTTAGATGTGAGTCCCCATATGTGCTATTCTCCGTCCATCTGGATGATATTTTTGAAACACATTTTATTGTGCCCCTATATAATCCAAATATAAACAATACTTATGTATCGCTTCTTATCTTTGAACAGGATCTCTGTTTTAAGTAAAAAATCTAAGGTCCTGAAGAAGCAAAGTTGTGAAACGCGTCAACCTCTTGACGTTTGTTTAAACAGAGATCTCTATATTATTGATACTTGATCAATGTTCATATGCTTTTATATTTGTAAAAATTATTTTTAAATCTTTTGTAATAAAGACATTAAAATACTATTCTGTTTAACCGCTTGCCGACCAGCCACCGTCATTATACGGCGGCAGGTCGGCACGATCCAGTGAACCATCATAGCTATAAGTCAGTCCCTTTAAGTGGGATACCAGGTGCGCGCACCACCGGAGGCACGAGCACGCTGCACAATGGTGTCGATGCTCATGAGCGGCAGTCGCAATCACCTCCGACCACGAGCGATTGCGGGCACGAGAGGCAGATCAGGGACATGTGTGTGTTTGTGATTATATACAGTATCAAAAAATGTAATATATGTTCCAAAAAATGGACTACATCTATTAGTGAATTTTTTTACTTCTTGTATTTTACAAAGTGTATTTCCTGAGCAACAAGGGGTTAATGCTGAGTATGAAATTATTCCGCCTCCTTGTTCCACCAATTCCCGACCCCATTCCTTATTTAAACATGTGTGTTGCCCATTTTCTTGACTTTGAAAAAGTGCAGATGCGTGAAACGCATTGTCAAGGCAACTACCACACACAGCTAACAGGTCACCCAGGTTCATGAGGTGCTCCAACGACCAGCACCCCTAGAACCCCAGCAACGCTGGCTGACATCCACATCGGCCCATTCCAGCCCTGGTTTTCTCCCTGAGGTCTACATCATTTTGGGACACTCCCACACAGCTGGGATTCACAACCATTGGGCTTTAGATGCTGTGAACGTATAGCATCATCCACACTGCAGCAACGTGGCTCTCTCCATTCCACCTGTCAGTACGCCAGCGGACTTGGCATCCCAATAACATGCAGCTTATAGTTCAGGTCCCCATCTTCCCACTGTCAATCATCTTCCCTTTCTCCTCCAGCATGTCCAGCCCTTCCCCACATGCTGGTGAGCATGTTCCACATTCGGCCGCAGTGCAGCAGGAGTATTGATGCCCCCCCATGCTGTAGGAGGTTTTTTGTAAACCCCAATGCCGTCAGCTCCTTGTTGCTCCATGAATCTTCTGTGAAACTGCAAGCTGTTGATTTTTTACCTACCTCATATCCCTTCCTGTCTGACAACAGGATTGTTCTTTTACATGCATTACTGAATAAACTAGGACTAATCATGTTCAATTGTCTGCTGTGCGACTGTTTACTCTTCAACCCATTTGGCACTGGTCTGTTTGTTTTGTTGTACAAATCCCTGTTCTGCGAGGAGAGAGAGATCGTGAGTTCCTACGAGCTGGGAACCAGGATCTCTCAGCTCCTATAGTCTCCCATCCCCCACAGTTAGAACACACACCTAGGGAACACAGTTAACCCCTTGATCATCCCCTAGTGTTAACTCCTTCCTTATAAAATAAATAAGTGATCAGCGCAACTTAATATTATAAATATAGATGATTAAGCACTGTGCGATCATCTATATTTATAATATTAAGTTGTGCTGATGCACAACTTATTGCTTATGCTTATTTATTGTATACCAATTTAGTGCACTCATACACTTTAGATCTAGCTGCAATTTATCAGAGTACTATATTATACATTCACTTTGATAGCGCAGAGGACCTTACTTACATTTATTTTAACCCCTTCCTTGCCAGTGACATTTATACATTAATTGTGCAATCTTATAGCACCGACCGCTGTATAATTGTCAAGCGACCCATAAATGTGTCAAAAGTGTCTGATCTGTCTGCCATAATGTCGCAGTCTTGATAAAAAAAAAATGCAGATCGCATGGGGCGTGGCCTGGACAGCGATGTGAGCAGACGTGCGTGACTAAAGCTCCGCTCGCAGCAGATCCTTCTACTCACATCCTTTGCCTCAGAAACGCTGCAAACGATCACTAAACCCTTTGGGATCTGGCACACTAACCCGGGTACACTATGTCTCCGCCGAAACGGAATACCGCTGCCTCTTCATCGCTGGAGCGATATCGGAGGACAGAGCGGGACTCTGAGGGACAAGATGGCGCCGTGCCACCAACACACGCGGCCCCCCCTGCAGATCAAGAACCGGACGGCACTGCAAAAGTACTAGAAGCAATATCCTTATGCCAATCCACTCTAACATCCAAAATAGAGGAGGTAAAAGTGGACATTTCACTTATAAGGCATGACATGACCAAACTCAGGGAGCGGGTCACTGAAGCTGAGACTAGACTTGGGCGGGCAGAGGACACATTATACCCTATGCAGCATTCACAAGAGGACCTGCAGCGTCAGCTGCAACAGTTAGCACAAAAGCAAGACGACTTGGAGAACCGGACCCGCAGGTCCAACCTTCGGTTTATTGGACTACCAGAGGGCTCTGAGGGCACAGACCCAGCCACCTTTCTTGAGCAACTTTTGATTGCTACATATGGCAGAGAGGCCTTCTCGGCAACATTCGTAGTGGAGCTTGCTCACCGCATGCCAGCTCGACGCCCGCCAGAGGGGGCACCCCCACAAACTTTTATCGCAAAATTATTAAACTTCAGAGACCGTGATGCGGTCTTGCGCCTGGCCAGACTTAAAGGAAACATTCCATTTCAATCCGGATTCATCTCAGCGTTTCCAGACTTCTCGGCGGAGGTCCAGCGACAAAGAGCACGATTCACTGAAGTCAAACGCCGCCTGAAAGCACACCACATTAAGTATTCAATGCTGTTCCCAGCCCGCCTTCGTATTGTCGGTGAAGATCGGGTACACTTCTTTGAAGATCCAAATCTGGCTTCAGCATGGCTGGACCAACAAGACGCACAAAAGAACCGCCCTGCCGAAACCATGTCGACCAGCAACAATACGTGAGTGCCACTTTACAATTCCCTTTACACACCACCCTTCATGACTGCCATAACATACATCTATAGATGCGCCTACAGCGATTCCAATTTATATGCCATTGGATGGATACGGATAGTTACAAGGCATGGTTCTGAACTTGGCTGCAAACGATCCTACTCTTTTCTTGGAAATTTTCGAAGATACCAAAGTGCCCTTAATGCTGGCTGAATTTTAAGCGACCCATGCCACAAAGTCCATAAATCCTCCTAAAACTGCCCTCATGTCAGCCATCTCTGATCTGAGCAGGTGCCCCTCCTGTGTTAATTGACCAGTTTTCCTACTAACTGCTCCAAACCGGAACACAGGCAAATGTCATTGGTCTATAACCACAACATATATGTGATATCTGCTATAGACTTTGCTCATCCCTATCTGCTAGAAGCTGCAGCGGAGCACGGATTCAGATTCAGGAGATTTTCTTATTCTGATTGATAACCCCTACTGCGGTTGCTCTATCGCTGGACTGTTACCCAGTATTTGTTCGCCCCCCCCTTGGGAGACTGTTGTTCCGACACTGGCGCTGCCTAGTAGGCTACCGCCATTGTCGACATATTTAATATGCATTTGCTTTTTCTCCTGCAAGCAATACTGATCTGTTACAACAGCACAAGTTTTGGGAGGTATGCCCCAGTCAAGTTTGGGAGGCTGAGGGCAGGGAGGCTGAGGGCAGGGAGGGTGGGAGGGGAAAAGGTTATGGTTAAAGTTAAGGTAAAGAACATGTATAATAATTTGCAATGCAATGAAATGAACGTATGTACATGCGATTTTGGGAGAGAGAGAGGCGGAGGTACAGTTGCACTGGTGTGGAGAGGGTTGGCGTGTGTCCCAAGAAAATACCTTTTTCATACCCTGTCTATAAAATTTGATATGCCACTAACATGGCTAACTTAAAATTCCTTACTTGGAATATCCGTGGGATCCGAGACAAACTAAAACGCACGGCTATTTTCACTTGCCTTAAAACATACAGTGCAGATATAACTGTATTAGTTGAGACACATGTTACAGGGCAACTCCAGCTTGCGCTGAAGAGGCCCTGGACAGGATGGGCATTCCACGCCACCCACTCTCCATACTCTCGGGGGGGTCTCGGTTCTCATTGCTAAAACTACCCCCTTCGCAATTATCTCGGTGCGCACAGACCCCCAAAGTAGCTTTATCTTCAT
The DNA here is from genome assembly GCF_042186555.1 of Aquarana catesbeiana. Classification (NCBI taxonomy): domain Eukaryota; kingdom Metazoa; phylum Chordata; class Amphibia; order Anura; family Ranidae; genus Aquarana; species Aquarana catesbeiana. The sequence goes on along the minus strand of NC_133325.1, from coordinate 620,970,478 downwards.
ACACTGCACACTATACGGCTCACAATATTTGATCATGGCATTCTATATACCCCCGCCATACAAATCCAATCTAATTACAGAAGGCTTACTTTATATGACACAACACCCCAATATACCAGCAACTTGGTTGGGGGATTTCAATATGGTCTTGAACCCCCGGATGGATAGAATACAATCAAGCCAGAGCGCCCACCTCCCTGACACCACTAGACTAGGACGCACGTTAAAAGAATTTTCATTGACTGACGCATGGAGATACAATCACCCCCATGACCAGACATACTCATGCTTCTCGGCAACCCACTCCGCCATGTCCCGGATAGACCTTATTCTAATCTCTGACACACTAATTCCCCGGCTAACAGGCTCAGGATATAACACTAGATCCCTGTCTG